>NC_064643.1:350165243-350797431 GCF_023864345.2 Schistocerca serialis cubense
AACACCGTTTAAACATGATCTAAGTTTTTCAATGGTTTGGCAATCATAATTTAATTTACAGCTAGTCTTTTCTGGTAATTAAATTGATCTTTATCGGAATATTTTAGTGACTATGATACTTTAATATAACAAGCATTCTTCTAAGTCGGGAGTTGTATCTTACAAGATCGCCATATCTCTACACACAATTCTACGAATAACAAAACAGATTTCAAGAATAGGTAAATGAAATAAATCGTCTGTCCTTGCTTCCACACGTGCTCAAATTACACATTCCAGATTCAAGGCGGTCGGCGAAATTGGGAGAGAGTCCTTGAGATCAATTAAATAAAGGGACCCACATTAACGGTATCATTGATTCTCAGGCCGTCGCAAACATGAAATCCGCTCCTAATGTTCAAACGTTAAATGAGCCAAGAAAGTAATGGAACGTGGCCTCCCCGTTAAGGTGACTGTAATTCACTGGCTATGTCGCCGGGGAACTTTGTAATCGTTAGACGTCAGCAACAGCCACAGGCTTTGGAAGCGCGTTTTCACTTACATGACCTAACCGAAGAGTAGTCAGGAATGTTCTGAAGGATTCTTGACTATTTGAAATTATGGATGAGGAAAATGTTAGAAATATGACACTCTCATCTCTTAGGTTATCAAATATCAGATTAATAGGACATAATGTACCATATTTGAAGATGTTTATATTTCCAGACATACATCAGTGCGCCTCGAAGCTTAGACCAACAATCGCTCTTGTCGGATTGTGGACTACTTTTTCTGAAACAACCTACTGGTTCTGTGTACGAAAATTGCTTCGCCGATCCATTGAAGAATATTGTCGTCGTTTAGATACACAGTCTGAACCAATAATACTATGGACTTATCAGGTTTATCCCTTAAACTGTTGTAATTGCTACTGCGAGGAATTTCACTCTTTAACAGCTTTACTGTTGTTGACATCCAGTGCCTATCCTGTCACTGAGCAAGTCTACAATGTTCAACCTCTGTATCACTTGTTTCTTTTTGTTAGAATTCTGATTTAGCCACTGATAAAAAATCAGTTTAATGATCTCGTGTTGTAACAGATTTCTTTTATAATGCAGTTCTTGTCTGTCTTGATTTCTTCACTGTCTCTTCCACCTAGCATTCATTTCAATCTTACAAAGTAGATGATAGTGGTCTGACCATATATTGTAAACTCCATCTGTAATTCTAACGTCTGCTATCTGTCTGGCAATTCTGTTATTTGTAATGATGTATTCAATTAACGATCCAAAGCCTCTTGCACCCCATGTGTATTGGCGTAATCATTGTTTATCATTTCTATAGTCACTGTTCACCACTGCTGTTGTTGTTATTTTCGTTTCTTTAAATTCCTCTGATTAATTATGGATGTGAGTTTTCATTTGAAATATAGCTCATTCGTAAATAAGAAGGGGATATTTCCAGAATGAGATTTTCACTCTGCAGCGGAGTGTGCGCTGATATGAAACTTCCTGGCAGATTAAAACTGTGTGCCCGACCGAGACTCGAACTCGGGACCTTTGCCTTTCGCGGGCAAGTGCTCTACCAACTGAGCTAGTTCTGCAAGGTTCGCAGGACAGCTTCTGTAAAGTTTGGAAGGTGGGAGACGAGGTACTGGCAGAAGTAAAGCTGTGAGTACCGGGCGTGAGTCGTGCTTCGGTAGCTCAGTTGGTAGAGCACTTGCCCGCGAAAGGCAAAGGTCCCGAGATCGAGTCTCGGTCGGGCACACAGTTTTAATCTGCCAGGATGTTTCAAGAAGGGGATACATTCATCAGTTACTTAAAGAAATTAGTTGTTAATGGAAATTAGCAGACAGCTGGTAAGATAATATAGAGAGTGGCCCACTCAAACAAGAACCAGAAAAAAAACAGAGTAGATACGACAATGAAAAATGCACCATATTATAGAGCATCTCAAAGAATTTATGTATTTATCATCAATACACCCATACACGTGAACCATTTCTGGTTCAAATGGCTCTGAGCACTATAGGACTTAACTTCTGAGGTCATCAGTCCCCTAGAACTTAGAACTACTTAAACATAACTAACCTAAGGACAACACACACATCCATGCCAGAGGCAGGATTCGAACCTGCGACCGTAGCGGTCGCGCGGTTCCAGACTGTAGCGCCTAGAACCGCTCGGCCACTCCGTCCGGCCGAACCATTTGTAACACGAAGAATATCGAGTCTATATTCAGTTTCTTGCCAACTTATTTGTAACATTTCCTCTGTTATTGTTGCAATCGCATTGGTGATACGGTGTCACAACGTAGGAATATCAACCACTTTGGTCGCATACACGCGGTATTTCACGAATCCCCACAAGAAGAAATCAAGCGGCGTAATGTCGGTGAACGTGTTGGCCAGGCAATGTGTCCTCCGCGTCCGATCCTATCCAGGAACTTGCGAACAGTCTGTGACCAATGCGGCGGAGCACCATCTCGTCGAAAAAAGATGGTGGGTTGGAAGTCTTGTATCTAAGGGTACGCAAACTGCTCCAACATGTCCGGATACAATGACTCATTCACTGTTAGTTCTACTAAGAAGGATTGTCCGACAATCCTGTCGTGCATTAGCCCGCACCAGACGTTTAGTTTAGGGCTATTACGAACATGTTCAATGACAACGTGCGGATTTAGCGAACCCCAAATCCGTACATTATACCTATTAACCCTTCCTGATAGATGGAAGGTTGCCTCAACTGAGAATAAACATCTTTCCAGGAAGTGGCACCCATATCAATACGCTGCAGCATATCCGCAGCACATTGTTGTCAGTGTGGTTTGTCATGGGGCGTCAAATATTCAAAATTTTCACTTTGTAAGGACACATACGAAGACGCTGGTGAACTACACGATGCAATGTACATCAAGGTGCTTAGATGCTTGACGAATGGACTTACGTGGGCTTCTGAGAAACGTTTGTCTGATGTCCTCCACTGTCTCTTCTGAAACACTGTAACGTGCACCACCACAGTGGTTCAGAAGACTTCCTGTTGCCAGAAACTTCCTATACCAATCTTTAATTGTTGTCACATCAGGGGGATCAGATTCATACACACGACGATAATTCCTTTGCACAGCAATCGGCGATTTTGTTTCTGCAAACCACGCTAATGTTTGTATGCGCTGCTTGCAGTCGCCATTTTCACTTCATGCGACCATGCTGCACTCTGGCGACGATACTTGCCACATCACACCCGGAAATATAATTTCTTTAAGATCCTTCCACAAGTGGTGCATTTTTCATTGTCGTGTCTACTGTGGTTTTTCTCTCCTGGGTCATTGAAATAAGGGAGGTTTGAGTGGGACGCTCTGTACATTGAAAATTACATGGACGAAACACTGCTATTGTACAAAGGCATGAAAAATGTAAATTAGGTGGGTTCAAATGTTTATGATAGAAAACCAAGACATACCTTCTTCCATCTGTTCTCCTCAGTAGCTCTTTGGTCAGCGCGTCTGGCTGCTACGCTGGAGATCCGGTTTCGATTTTCGGTAGTCTCAGGGGTTTCTCCTTGGTGGGAGGACTGAAACGGGGACCACTAAGTCTCGTGATGCCAATTAGATAGCTACGTGAGTGATAAGTACAGGCTACAAGGTCAAGAAAACCGAGAACAGCTGGGAGAGCGGTGTGTTGACGTAGAGCGCCTCCATACTGCATCCGAATGTCGCTATCGGCACTTCATTACACAGCAGACGGTTGGTCACGATTGCCCCTTCTGGGCCACAACGTTGAATTTTGCTTGCTCGCCCTTGCCCCATGCAGCTCAGAATAAGATAGTGTTCTTCTGAGCGATGGTTAACAGACATTACAGAATTTAATAAAGGCTGTGAATGTGTGTTTTAGGGAAAGTAGTGTGTAAAATGGTGCTTCACAGTAGCGATCACGAATCAATTTCAGGTAGCTTACGTAATTATGTCATAGTATTCCAGAAAATAAGCTCGGTAATTCAGAAATGTAAGGAATATGATGTTGAAATTTATACAGCCGGAGCAAATATGTTAGTGTTGTGTGGTAAAAACGCAATGAATTGTAAAACTATTTTGGACGACAGAATCTCAAAGCAGATATCACGACCCAGCTGTCTAGGTTGTCGCCGGCCGGGGTAGCTGAGCGGTTCTAGGCGCTACAGTCTGGAACCGCGCGACGGCTACGGTCGCAGGTTCGAATCCTGCCTCAGGCATGGATGTGTGTGATGTCCTTATGTTAGTTAGGTTTAAGTAGTTCTAAGTACTAGGGGACTGATGACCTCAGCAGTTAAGTCCTATAGTGCTCAGAGCCATTTAAACCATTTTGTCTAAGTTGTCAAACTAGACTTGGTACCAATAAAAGCCTGGAAAAATATCTGACTATATTTGAACATGTGTGCGGAACTATGAATAGTACTAAGAAAAAAATTAAAAATCAAACTACCGCAATAAATTCGTTTTTGCTCCACTTAGTTTTTACTCTTTATTTATTGGCTTCATTGATTCATCCACCATCTGACCGGTTTGATGTGGCTTGTCACTAATTCCTCTTCAGTGCCAACCTTTTCATCTCACAGCACAGCTTTCAACCTGCGTCCTGAATTATCTGCTTGATATACTGGATGTATTTTAACCTCTGTCTTTGTCTACAGTTTTTTTTCCTCTACAGCTCCCTCTAGTGCCGTGGACTTACTGCTTACTCGCCAGCGAAATGTAAGACGAACAAACAGCACCGAAATGAAATTTCTAATGAGAGGTTACTCATAGCAGAACGTATAGGAAATGGTACAATACAGCATGAACTAGAGTAGTAGACGGTACAGGAAAATGTAAATTAGTACCACAGTAATTGGTATGGTTAGATACAATGGATAGAGGATAAACGACATCCCAAATACAATATGTGCGAGGCACATCGGTAAATTTAAGAACAGGTGGAAAAGACTGACGGGGAAAGAACAGTCTGAACAGCCAATCCCATGGAGTTAAGAGGAGTACAGTTAGGATGTTCGGTCTCGGGTAATACGTTTCGCCAGTGCTTCTGTGTCATATATCTCTGCATTTTGACTGTTTCCGAATCTTCTCGTCTACATTATCCAAAGTTCATAAAGGCCTTGGAGCATGAGGAAGAACAGAAGAGCGACAAAGGAGCAGTACTCACCGAGGAGCAGTACGACAACCAGACAAGGTAAGCAGCCACCTTATCGCAGAAGTGCGTAGGTAATGCTTTGTCGCTAGCTAGCCCCTCAGTTGTACACCTATCCCTGCATCTGCACTTCTCAAGCTCTTCTAGTGTTGCACCAGCTCGTGATACA
This sequence comes from Schistocerca serialis cubense, assembly GCF_023864345.2. Classification (NCBI taxonomy): domain Eukaryota; kingdom Metazoa; phylum Arthropoda; class Insecta; order Orthoptera; family Acrididae; genus Schistocerca; species Schistocerca serialis. Next base: position 350,170,553 of record NC_064643.1, read on the forward strand.
AAGATTGCTGTTCCCCAGGTCAGTCAGCGTATGCAATGAATAGAAATAATCGTTACCGGGACTGTGACTTTGGACCTTTTTGTATATACGTGCGAGATAATGCAGAAAATGTTGGCAGACTGCATCCGATAGCAATTAGAAAGCTTGTGTACACAATGAGTACTCTTGTAACGGAAGTTCCGCTCCCAAGATGCAAACAGGAAGTCCTAAGGCTCCGGGGTCACTTATATTGCAAGACAAACTTTTTAATCTTATGCAGGTCATTCGCGAAATCCAAACGGCACCATAAGGACCAGTCAATTCCATAGCGATAATTCAGATGTTACTAGAAATTCTAACTCAGCAAAATTGCGATTAACACTCTACAATGGAACGCCAAGTCGGACATTTCCAACAGAGAAACCCTGCAGAGTGAATTACTTTCACGAGACATACACACTGCAGCTATCTCACAAACTAGGTTTAAATCACATTTAATGTTCTCGCTTCCAGGCTTTCCCATTTTTCGGGGAGACAGACACGACGGAAAATGCGAAGTTGCACTGTTCGTTGGATTCATAGTTCCAGTTTCTGCTAGATACAGCGACCACACATTCATAACAGGCTGTCGCGCTGTAGCGGTGCGCACTCCCTTCAAGACTTTAGAACGAAAATCGAAATTGATTAGTGCATACATTAGTTAATAGGCTCAACTCCCCTTCCCTGTTTTATGGAGACTTCAGTTCGCACCATACGACCTGGGGATGCGAAATGAACGACAGATATGTAGCATCTGTTTTGGAAATCATAGATGAATTCACTTTCCTTATTCTGAACAACGGTTGCCCCACTGTCATCCCGGCGCCTGGGAGACACTATTCTGCAACAGACACCACCTTCTGCTCATCTAATATCTCCCAAGAATATAAGTGGGAGGTCTGCCCTTACAAACTGGAATCTGATCATTTTGCTATTCGAATAACTATGACAAATGAGAGTGATCCACGTACATACATGCCGTCATCGAAGTAGAACATGCGCAAAGCAGACTGGCAGGCATATAAAACACATGTAAAGGAACAACTGTCAGCTGGTTTCTTGCTAGGGCCGGCAGACGAACGTTACAATCTGTTCATTTCCCTAATAAATGACGGCCACATTCTCCAAATGCCGAGTCAAACCTATCCAGAGGCCAGAAGGTCTTTCAGTTTCAAGGTGAAGTAAGGAATACTCTTGACAAGTTACTAAACAGAAGTTTACTTACGGCATTTATAAAAGAGAACCCATCTATGCGAATTTTCTGAAACACGAAAATTTGGCCGCCACCACCAAACTGTTTTTGAAGCTGCACAAGAACCAATTCTGGAGACGCTTTTGCGAGACGCTCACTAGAAAAACTCCGTTGTCATCGATTTGGTCCACCATACGCAAATTCCAAAACAAATCCTCGTTGAGTAAAGAAGGTTCATGTGGCTGCTGGATGACTTTGCCAAATCGCAGCTCCCCCCAACGCAAGGGTCCTCCCCGAATCTCTGCAAACCTTGGATGCTGGTTCTGCTTCGTCCCTGGGATTGAAGCAATCCTTGCTGATTCCTTTTAAATTATCTGAACTACGGAACGTCTTAAAAGGTAGCAGCGATGTTGCTTGAGGATATGACATCATTTCCCTAAAAATTACGTTCAATCTGCAGAACGAGGCCTTACACATATTAATCGACATCTACAAAATGACAACGGAGTTTTTCTAGTGAGCGTCTCACAAAAGCGTCTCCAGAATTGGTTCTTGTGCAGCTTCAAAAACAGTTTGGTGGTGGCGGCCAAATTTTCGTGTTTGAGAAAATTCGCATAGATGGGTTGGAACACGTGAGGCAATACTAACCTTACGACTTATCTTAGAAGAAAGATTAAGAAAAGGCAAACCTACGTTTCTAGCATTTGTAGACTTAGTGAAAGCTTTTGACAACGTTAACTGGAATACTCTCTTTCAAATTCTAAAGGTGGCAGGGGTAAAATACAGGGAGCGAAAGGCTATTTGCAATTTGTACAGAAACCAGATGGCAGTTATAAGAGTCGAGGGGCATGAAAGGGAAGCAGTGGTTGGGAAAGGAGTGAGACAGGGTTGTAGCCTCTCCCCGATGTTATTCAATCTGTATATTGAGTAAAGGAAACAAAAGAAAAATTCGGAGTAGGTATTAAAATCCATGGAGAAGAAATAAAAACTTTGAGGTTCGCCGATGACATTGTAATTCTGTCAGAGACAGCAAAGGACTTGGAAGAGCAGTTGAACGGAATGGACAGTGTCTTGAAAGGAGGATATAAGATGAACATCAACAAAAGCAAAACGAGGGTAATGGAATGTAGTCAAATTTAATCGGGTGATGCTGAGGGGATTAGATTAGGAAATGAGACACTTACAGTAGTGAAGGAGATTTGCTATTTAGGGAGTAAAATAACTGATGATGGTCGAAGTAGAGAGGATATAAAATGTAGACTGGCAATGGCAAGGAAATCGTTTCTGAAGAAGAGAAATTTGTTAACATCGAGTATAGATTTAAGTGTCAGGAAGTCGTTTCTGAAAGTATTTGTGTGGAGTGTAGCCATGTATGGAAGTGAAACATGGACGATAACCAGTTTGGACAAGAAGAGAATAGAAGCTTTCGAAATGTGGTGCTACAGAAGAATGCTGAAGATAAGGTGGGTAGATCACGTAACTAATGAGGAGGTATTGAATACGATTGGGGAGAAGAGAAGTTTGTGGCACAACTTGACTAGAAGAAGGGATCGGTTGGTAGGACATGTTTTGAGGCATCAAGGGATCACAAATTTAGCATTGGAGGGCAGCGTGGAGGGTAAAAATCGTAGAGGGAGACCAAGAGATCAATACACTAAGCAGATTCAGAAGGATGTAGGTTGCAGTAGGTACTGGGAGATGAAGAAGCTTGCACAGGATAGAGTAGCATGGAGAGCTGCATCAAACCAGTCTCAGGACTGAAGACCACAACAACAACAATACAAAATTTATGGAAACTAGGCAACTTCCCGGACGACTGGCGCACTAACGTAATTGTTCCCATACTCAAGCCCGCCAAAGACACCGATTTGGGCAGTTCATACCGTACCACCGATCTTTCTTCTTGCGTGTTTAGAATGTTAGAATGGATCATTAGCGCCGTTTGAAATGGTTCAGAAGAACTCCCTTCTACGCAGCTTCCAAATAAGGTGTTTGAAAAGGAGAGGCACTGTAGACAGCCTAGGACTTTTAACTACTGACATGGAAGATATTTATGCTTCTACTGGTTACCTGACGGCACCGTTTTTCGATGTTTCGGTGCGTATGACTGTGTGGATGTGAACGTCCTGATACAGAAGCTCCAGTAATGTATGTGCCAGAGCTCATTACCTGCAACCTTTACTTTCTCCTACGCCAAAATGTACGTAACTTATGTCAGACAACAGGGAAATATCTTCCATGGACTGGTGTCTGGTCTACATAGGACAGCGGAAAGGCTCTGTATTAAGTTTTATTCTTTATACAGTGTACTCGTCGGACTTTTGCTCAATCTTTGACCATTGAGTAAAAGTCCTGATGTACGCCAATGACATCCTCGTGTACATGTTCTCTTCAGGTTGAGGATGACACTATGGGGGTTGGATCGAGCGGCTTTGTGCTGTATTCATGGACGTGCAGAACTAGACTGAATCTGTCAGAGACAACATCGTAGGGGGTTGTCTTTAAACGACAGAGATAGAAGATAATAACGCCCGAGACACGATTAGGGACATTTTCCGTTACAGTAAGGATCTTCGTCAAATGGCTTAGACTCTTTGTGGGCAGCAGACTGACGTGGGGAAGCCATGTTCAATTTCTGATTTCCAATGTTGGTCGAACACTCAATATCTTTCGATCGGAATCCCGCGTATGATAGGAGGCTGATGTTGGAGTCATACTCACCCTATACCATGGCACGAGTCGGTGTATACTGGATTATGGGTGCACATTATAAACCTATGCCTCGACATCTCTGCTAAGGAAGATCGATACTTAGCAGTACTATGCCATACGCATCTGTCTTGGGCAATGAATTGTACACATATGGTGAGCATGCCACTTCAATTCTGGAGGACTAGCTCGGCTCAGAAATTCATCCGCAGTAGAGCAGCGCAAACACTTCATCCTCTTCTCCTAAATCTTATCTGCTTCATTGAGGACAACAGCTACGTCAATAGGACTCGCAGGAAGAAGTTAGCTCTTTCGGTTGAAAGTTTCAAGCTGCAAAAATGCTTGATACCCCTACCTCCAGCATTCAGTTTGGAACACGAAACTACCGGTCGACAATCCTGCATGAGACCAGAGGGCCGTATCGAAATTTCACTACTTCTTCAGGCTTTTCCCATCTGATTGGATCGCCGTGGTCCTCATCGGTCAAAACATTCAGTGACGTCTCCAAAACAAGAGAGAGCTCCAGCCTTGCTTACTTCTGCGGAGACCCACTATCTCGGGCTATGTTTAAGCTACGGATGGAAGCCAGTATCTCAACTGCCGAAATTCTAGCAACTAAGGAAGGCCTTCATTATGCGGCAGATTAAGTTCGACGCCATCCTGATTGTCACAGATTCAAGAAGTGAGCTGTAAAACCTGGAAAAGCAGAAATGGGGCTCCAACACTAACCGCCATGTGCTCACATGTGAGAATGTCAGCATAAACGTGCCTAGTTACTATGGACCAAGGGATACTGTGGTATCTCATGCAACGAAATGGGTGACAACCTCGTGAAAAAAATTAAGAATGATGGCCAGTCTTATTACAATTGCTTTCTACGTACAGATTTTCTTGCTGCCTTAAAGGAAAAGGTCAATCACGAATGGTCACAGACATAGCAGATCTCACAACAATCTACAGGAAGACATTATTCCGCAGTATGGTCGAGTATTTTAACGAAAAACCTGTTCTCCCAAATCAAGCTAACCAGATATCGTACTATTACTATAATCATACGACTACTATAATGTGCATCCGGTTGAGTCACGGCTTTTATCCTTCACATATCAGCCATTTCCAAACTACGAAGTCCACCCAACTGAGATACCATACGTCAACCATGTTGTACTAGGGTATTCACGCTATGACACACAACGCTGCAAGTTTCTTAAGGCCTTGATCAAGCAGTAATACCCTAACCAACACCTGTGGCGGACCTGTTTCGACAGCTAACCACAACGGACTATGTCAGTACGGTCCGGTTCCTGCAAGAAGCTGATATCCAGTTGTAAGCCAGAAGCAAAGGTTCCTGCTCAAGAAGTGGTAGTACCGTATATTGAAAGTATTGAGTGTGTAAATGTACAAAGTATACCCGTGAAGTTGACCTGAAATTAATGTAATTCCTAATTCCTATGCTGTATATATGATATTGGATACCAAACCTGTAGTAACTGATTTCTCTGGTTAAATGATTAATGGCAAAGGAAAATAAATATAATTCTTTTTCTTAGGACATTATACCATCCTTCATCCACGTCCATGACAGATCCGTGGTATCCGGAGGCTCGTTATAGCGTAGGGTAACTGCATTTCATTTGATTTCTTGACACTAATTCTTTGTATAGCTGTATTGCACTGATTATACAGGGTGAAAATTAATAAAACTGTTTAACTACGGGGACGGATTCCTGACTACAATTGGAGGAAAAACGGTCCTATGAACATGTATTGGGAAATTGACGGATCGTCCCGGAACACAGTACAGAACTGCATCGCGTCAACCTCACGACAGACTTACAACGTGGTCTCCGTGGGACTCTAGATGATAAGAATAGTTGCGGTTCTCGTGCGGGATACACATAATAATACTTTGGCTTACACCAAGTTGACGGGCCACTAGCGTGGAGCTTGTATTAGGATTCGTCTCCATATCCTGCAGCACGTTTTCCTGCCAATCCGATGTACGCACGGTCTACCTCCGCCTCCTTGCATGTTCGTCTCTCTGAAAGGACTCACCATTACACAAACTACCAAAAGGGCTTGAAATACTGTCTGATGCGGTTGGTATCTGTGAAGATACTTGTTTTGCTTCAGCCGTACAGCCTCTCGACCGTTGCTTGGCGGTACACAAACACCATCTCGGCTTGTTCTCGACGTGAATACCAGACCACTCTGCTGCTTATAGTACGCTCCGTCAATCACACAGCCGGCAACACTCAAGGCACGTGGCAACGATGCGTTTCCCAGACATATGTTTGTAAGACTTTCTTACTCCATTTCCAGTCAGGAATCCATCCCTGAAGTCTGTCGGTTTTGTAAATGTTCATCCGGTATACACAAAACATTGCAAAAGTCGACTGTATGTTCCACTCACTCGCAGCGCTTGCTGGTGATAAGAGTACTGGCCACTGCTCCCTTGCCCCTCGCACTTGCGTTCAGTATCGCTAGTTCGTGTCTCAGACAGTGCTATTTGTACACTAACAGAGACACACAATAGGTTTGCTAATGGAGAGCTGATCGACATGCACCTCGTGTACGGATCCACTGAACGTAATTGAGGAGCGGCAGAACACAGTTAATAAAGGAGAAGGCCTCAGACACGGTCAACCGATTCAGGTCACATTTGGTAGTTTGCTTGTGTACAACCTAAAATCAAAGAGTCCCAGATACTGCGCTCAACAACCCACCCCCACCCCCTTAAGAATTTGAGAAAACCACACTAAAGTTCACGACGAGCAATCGACTTGAAATTGACGGGATCGGCAGGTAACTGGAAACTGAATGTTTTTTACCGTTGCATATTAATTAATATATTAATTTTAGAAGTATCATTTCTGGACATCTCTGGAGGGATACCCCTGCTCCACCACGTCTTCACACCAATCGTACAAATGTTTTTGAGCTGCTCTTCTCTTAATTAATTTATCCACTTAACATTCTCTCCTCTATCTCTCTCTCTCTCTCTCTCTCTCTCTCTCTCTCTCTATATATATATATATATATATATATATATATATATATATATACTCCTGGAAATGGAAAAAAGAACACATTGACACCGGTGTGTCAGACCCACCATACTTGCTCCGGACACTGCGAGAGGGCTGTACAAGCAATGATCACACGCACGGCACAGCGGACATACCAGGAACCGCGGTGTTGGCCGTCGAATGGCGCTAGCTGCGCAGCATTTGTGCACCGCCGCCGTCAGTGTCAGCCAGTATGCCGTGGCATACGGAGCTCCATCGCAGTCTTTAACACTGGTAGCATGCCGCGACAGCGTGGACGTGAACCGTATGTGCAGTTGACGGACTTTGAGCGAGGGTGTATAGTGGGCATGCGGGAGGCCGGGTGGACGTACCGCCGAATTGCTCAACACGTGGGGCGTGAGGTCTCCACAGTACATCGATGTTGTCGCCAGTGGTCGGCGGAAGGTGCACGTGCCCGTCGACCTGGGACCGGACCGCAGCGACGCACGGATGCACGCCAAGACCGTAGGATCCTACGCAGTGCCGTAGGGGACCGCACCGCCACTTCCCAGCAAATTAGGGACACTGTTGCTCCTGGGGTATCGGCGAGGACCATTCGCAACCGTCTCCATGAAGCTGGGCTACGGTCCCGCACACCGTTAGGCCGTCTTCCGCTCACGCCCCAACATCGTGCAGCCCGCCTCCAGTGGTGTCGCGACAGGCGTGAATGGAGGGACGAATGGAGACGTGTCGTCTTCAGCGATGAGAGTCGCTTCTGCCTTGGTGCCAATGATGGTCGTATGCGTGTTTGGCGCCGTGCAGGTGAGCGCCACAATCAGGACTGCGTACGACCGAGGCACACAGGGCCAACACCCGGCATCATGGTGTGGGGAGCGATCTCCTACACTGGCCGTACACCACTGGTGATCGTCGAGGGGACACTGAATAGTGCACGGTACATCCAAACCGTCATCGAACCCATCGTTCTACCATTCCTAGACCGGCAAGGGAACTTGCTGTTCCAACAGGACAATGCACGTCCGCATGTATCCCGTGCCACCCAACGTGCTCTAGAAGGTGTAAGTCAACTACCCTGGCCAGCAAGATCTCCGGATCTGTCCCCCGTTGAGCATGTTTGGGACTGGATGAAGCGTCGTCTCACGCGGTCTGCACGTCCAGCACGAACGCTGGTCCAACTGAGGCGCCAGGTGGAAATGGCATGGCAAGCCGTTCCACAGGACTACATCCAGCATCTCTACGATCGTCTCCATGGGAGAATAGCAGCCTGCATTGCTGCGAAAGGTGGGTATACACTGTACTAGTGCCGACATTGTGCATGCTCTGTTGCCTGTGTCTATGTGCCTGTGGTTCTGTCAGCGTGATCATGTGATGTATCTGACCCCAGGAATGTGTCTATAAAGTTTCCCCTTCCTGGGACAATGAATTCACGGTGTTCTTATTTCAATTTCCAGGAGTATATATATGTATATATATATATATATATATATATATATATATATATATATATATATATATATATATATATAAAGGTGGATGGGCAACTTTGAAATCTGAAATTCTTAAATGGTTAAATGAGGACCTTCGTTTTTTATTTCTGATTCGGATTCTACAGAAGAAAATACGTAAGTTTTGTCAGAAAATTTTTTTCGTTGCAGTACAGAAGACGCTATAATCGGAAATATCGAAATAGGCAGAAAATCGTGTTTCCAAATGCTATCTAATAATTTGAATTAGGTCTCCACTTCGGTGGTGCGAGGGTAAGATGTGCGATTATTTCACAACTCATAACGGGACTGGAGTGCCCGTTATGACAAATTGTAGTTCGATACGCCGTCACTGTGGTGCGTCCAGCAGTCCTCCGTTTCATTTTATCGGAAGAATACAACGTTGAGAATGGCGTTTCGTGGTAAAGGTTATGAAACAAATGTGTCTCGTCTTGTGGCGGGATTCGGCTGCCAGCGGAAGGTGCAACTCTGGTATGAATTGTGCGTTCACGGCCAAACGGAAGAGGGAGGTGTCGGGGAGCTGTGCTCATGCCTTCGTGAGGCGGCGACATTTCCGGTACAGGTTACTGCGGAACATGTTGGTCAGGTGAGTGCCGCACTTAAGTGTTGCGCCTCTTCGCTTTCCGATCGTGAGAAAAAGCTCGCGTTCGTAGAAGGATGACACACATCGCGAGCACAAGTACACCGAGGGCAAGTACAGATTACACACTGGTTTGCTGGCTTATGCGAATTGAGGACTTAGGGCTGATAGTCCCTGATTATCGATCATAGGGGTTAGTGAAGAGCTAAGAGAGTGCATTGGAACGGGCACCGGGAGAGGGGGGGGGGGGGGGGTTGTACTGGTAAGGTTGAGGAAGACAATGCCTTGTTATCAGAGGAATCTGGAGATTCTTCTAGCAGGCGGAGCGTGGACGTTGGGTCATTTCATTCTGATAAGCTACCACATCCTCTTTTAATCGTGCTGGAAGGAGTGGAGTACCTTGCGATCGACGTCGTGCAACGACTAGCAAAGTTTCTATGGTTTTCGGTAAATTATAGAGGCAGGTTAATGCTCTCAGGGTTTCATGGCATGTAACTTTTCAGATTTTATATCCAATTTGTTGTGGTTCATCGGGCGACATAGTGAATGCTGTCCTGGCGGACCAAGGGGGTCTGAGGGAGTTGAGCACAATGATTCTGAGTGAGAGGTGATCAGGGTTAATAGTGATTTGATTAACCAATATCTTTATCGTGTTCAACGCGTGGGAGAGCCGTTGATCGAATGTATACAGGAGGTTCGAAAGGCAGCACCTTCCTTGACGCTCAGCTGTCAGAGTCGGAGGTGGTAGCCGCTATTCTGCAGGGCGTAAGGCCGGAGGGCCGCTCTCGTGTTTTACTCGCGGAGAGCTGTACCACTCACAACGACTTAGATCGTTTGGTGTCTAGCACCGGGGGCGTGATCCAAGATGATATGAGACGTTGGCACGTCTGGTAACGCCTCTCGCGTAAAGATATGTTGCTGTCGCTGTGAAGAGCCGGATCACCTCTCTCGCGATTGTCGCGGCGAGCAGAAAAAGCAGTAAAACATCTGACACCGAAATGGACGCAAGGAGTTACAGTCTTGCGTTTTGCCGAATGATTGCAACAGGGTCGGAGCGGTGGCTAACAATCCGCTACACTTTGTGTGGTCGAATCTTAATGATGAGCCACTCTGCATGTTATTAGACTCAAGAGAGAGTATTTATTTACTAAATTCTGAATAGGGCATCAGGTATCGTACCATTTGTAAATTTTCTGAACTATATGCTGCCACGTGTACCTGCAGCTTCGTTAACGGCCAACCTCTCGCTTTGACTGTGTTGTTGCGTGTTTCCTGTAGGATAGGTGACTTCTCCTGACGCTTGGAGGTTTTGATGGCGACAGGTCTGGGCACTGACTCGTTTTTAAGAAGTAATTTTGTTATAGGGCTACGATAGTTTTGGATTATTCACGGGTGATTTCCATTTTAAATTTCGCCCATCTGTAAGGTTTCGTTTGCGTCGGCACGGTAAAGTCTCCTTTGTTTGTTCTGTAGAAGGTAATTACGGTGAACTTGACGTGACTCACTTGCCCAAGAAGAAGCTCAAGAGTTCCGAGAGGTTTAGAGAAATAGATTAGGTGCGACCAACAAAACTGAATATTGTATCCAGTTGTCGGATGAGGTGCCAAAAGGCAGTACCCTTACAGGCTGTCGCCTCATAAAATGAAGGAGTGGGATTCGGCAGTGGAAAATATGTTGACCCTCTACATCTTCTTACGTCTTTCCAATTTTATTGGTAGCAAACAACAATGGTGGAGGATAGAGACCAGTAGTTTATTGTTGGGCTTGGAATCGGAAGGTGGTTCTGTAGTCAGTTCCCCATCCAGACTCAAATCACTGCTTCACTTCGTTTGCCGGGGCCCGGTATTTCACGATGCTTAATTTGGACTAAGCCTATTACCAAATTCCTCTGCCGGAAGAATCAAAGACAGCGACTGCATTTACCGCTGACTGGAACTGGTAAGAGTTTAACAGGGGGCCCCTACGGTTGTCGACGGGAGCAGCTATTTTATTTAGGCTTCTCGATTTGGTGTTGGGCGATGTTAAGTTCAGACTCGTGTACAATTATCTGGACGATGTAGTGCTTTACAGAAGTTCCTTCTCCGAACGTCTGGAACACTTTCGTTAGGTATACGAATGCATAGTTTCGCGGCGATAATACTGATAAAATTTTCTCGGTCTTCCAGCCACATCCAGTAGCTTAAAACCCACGAGTGTTCGGCCGAGAACTCCTCGGCCATCGTCAAGTAATGACTGTCGAATGATTGCTGCTGCCATCCTTATATACGTGCGCTGTCTTCAGTAACGTCACTAGTGCTGGCTCCAGCGCCATATATGATACTGTTTTCATTGTGCGCTTTCCGATGGCCAGGTTCCAGGCTCTGCTTAGCTGCAGGCCGCCTTCATTATTGAGGGAGTTGTCAGAAATTTTTAACTCGACCTCTTCTTTTACAACACTGTTCCAAAAACTAGTAGTCCACGTAGTAACAGATGTCTTGGCAAATGCAATCCGTTTTCTAAAGCATGTTCCACCACCGCTGATTTCTCTTGATACCGTAGGCGAAAACATCTCTTGTGTTCCACACAGCGCTGTTCAATAGTACGTACAGTCTGTCCAATATAGAGCTATTAACACCCACAAGGTATTTTATTTACTCCTGGCATTCTGAGTCCAACATCGTCTTTCACCGGTCTCATTAGCTGTCGAATTTTAGCCGGTGACCTAAGAACTCTATCGATTTTATGCTTCTTTAGAAGCCGGCTAATCTTGCCTGTTATTGAGCCACAGAACGGCAAGAACGCAAGCTTCTTCGTGCCCTGCTCGTAGACCTTCTGCTTATGCTTCTTCTGCAAGACGGCTTGCGAAATCTGGTGGATGTTGCAGCCGGCTTTTTTTAAGACTTTCGGTAAGTGACTCAGTTCCTTCGGAAGGCTTTCAGCGTCTGAAACGGCTTCCGCTCGTTGCACCAATGTCCTCAGAACATAACTTTTCTGTTAAAGTTAGTGATAGCTGGTAGAAAGCTGATATCTGTCTGTGCGGGTGGGTTTCCGATAAACACTGTGGCTGAGACTCCCATTTTCTTTCCGGCGGTCTGGGACATCTAGAACAGGCAAGGCACCATCTGTCTGTGCTTCCATCGTAAATATGATGTTGTCGTAGATGCCGACTACTAGTTTTTGGTACAGTGTTATAAAAGAAGCGATCGAGTTAAAAATTTGTGACAACACTCTCAATACAGACGGTGATATGGAGCTAAAACCAGCTTGGAACCCGGCTATTGGAAAGTTAAAACGGGTGCGGCATGGGCGCAATGAAAACATTACCATATATGGCGCTGGATCTAGAACCAGTGACGTCACTGAGGACAGCGCAGCTTTATAAGGACGGCAGCAGTAATCGTTCAAAGTCACCACTTGACAATGGCCGAGGAGAAATCGGCCGAAAGCTTGTGGATTTTAAACCACTGGACGCGGCTGGAAGGCCGAGAAAATTTTATCAATGTATATCGCCGCGAAAATTATGCATTCGTATATTAAGTACCTCTACGGGGAGGAAAAGTGTAGCAACATCAAACGCCTGGGGAAGCTGCAGGTTAAGAAGGTAATTTATTAAGTTCTCTAGCCTTTCTATTACGCGGCGTTGAACAATAGATGATTTCACGTTTTGCGCCATGAGCCACCATATCAACAATGCTGCAGCCAGGAGAATATTTCGTCGTGCCAGCTTCGCACTGCTGCGAGACTTGTTTACTGACTACTAAACAACCTTTTGTTTGCTTCGCATGTGAGAAGCGTTCCGTTCCACACGGAATAATAACTGCACTACGTATAGTATGTTTTGGATAATCTCATGGTTGTTGAATACTGTCTGAATTGCGAGAGTGTTGATTAAAGTTTGCACATTCCGTTCCGTATACATACTGGTTTTTCTTTCAGAACTGTCCAGAGAAAAATAAATTGCTTGGCTTAGCCTATGTGTCACTGAGGTCATCAGTATGATTATATGCATACACTCCTGGAAATGGAAAAAAGAACACATTGACACCGGTGTGTCAGACCCACCATACTTGCTCCGGACACTGCGAGAGGGCTGTACAAGCAATGATCACACGCACGGCACAGCGGGCACACCAGGAACCGCGGTGTTGGCCGTCGAATGGCGCTAGCTGCGCAGCATTTGTGCACCGCCGCCGTCAGTGTCAGCAAGTTTGCCATAACATACGGAGCTCCATCGCAGTCTTTAACACTGGTAGCATGCCGCGACAGCGTGGACGTGAACCGTATGTGCAGTTGACGGACTTTGAGCGAGGCCGGGTGGACGTACCGCCGAATTGCTCAACACGTGGGGCGTGAGGTCTCTACAGTACATCGATGTTGTCGCCAGTGGTCGGCGGAAGGTGCACGTGCCCGTCGACCTGGGACCGGACCGCAGCGACGCACGGATGCACGCCAAGACCGTAGGATCCTACGCAGTGCCGTAGGGGACCGCACCGCCACTTCCCAGCAAATTAGGGACACTGTTGCTCCTGGGGTATCGGCGAGGACCATTCGCAACCGTCTCCATGAAGCTGGGCTACGGTCCCGCACACCGTTAGGCCGTCTTCCGCTCACGCCCCAACATCGTGCAGCCCGCCTCCAGTGGTGTCGCGAGAGGCGTGAAAGGAGGGACGAATGGAGACGTGTCGTCTTCAGCGATGAGAGTCGCTTTTGCCTTGGTGCCAATGATGGTCGTATGCGTGTTTGGCGCCGTGCAGGTGAGCGCCACAATCAGGACTGCATACGACCGAGGCACACAGGGCCAACACCCGGCATCATGGTGTGGGGAGCGATCTCCTACACTGGCCGTACACCACTGGTGATCGTCGAGGGGACACTGAATAGTGCACGGTACTTCCAAACCGTCATCTAACCCATCGTTCTACCATTCCTAGACCGGCAAGGGAACTTGCTGTTCCAACAGGACAATGCACGTCCGCATGTATCCCGTGCCACCCAACGTGCTCTAGAAGGTGTAAGTCAACTACCCTGGCCAGCAAGATCTCCGGATCTGTCCCCCATTGAGCATGTTTGGGACTGGATGAAGCGTCGTCTCACGCGGTCTGCACGTCCAGCACGAACGCTGGTCCAACTGAGGCGCCAGGTGGAAATGGCATGGCAAGCCGTTCCACAGGACTACATCCAGCATCTCTACGATCGTCTCCATGGGAGAATAGCAGCCTGCATTGCTGCGAAAGGTGGATATACACTGTATTAGTGCCGACATTGTGCATGCTCTGTTGCCTGTGTCTATGTGCCTGTGGTTCTGTCAGTGTGATCATGTGATGTATCTGACCCCAGGAATGTGTCAATAAAGTTTCCCCTTCCTGGGACAATGAATTCACGGTGTTCTTATTTCAATTTCCAGGAGTGTATATCTGTACGTAAAGTTTATATTTCGTGTGTTTTGGTGTTTTGGAAGCAACTCGGTGACGTTAGGACCAATTCTTTTATGCTCCTCAGCCCTGCAGTTGATTTGATGCTGTAGTACCTGATTTTGATAATGTGTTTATTGTTCAATTCAGGTTATTTTAAGTATGTTCTGCTCTGTGGAAACTTAATTCCTTGTATTGGTATTTGAAAGATGATATAAGATTATAACTTTTAGTAGTGCTGTAGTTTTTCCATTTAATATTGCACAGTTGATTTAAAGCTAATCTCTGTTCAGGGAAAATTTAAAATTTAATAGATCAATCTTAAAGGAAAAATTTGTTTGTTGGTGTTTAAATATTGGGTTTTCAGTCTTATCTTCAACTGGTTGTTCCTGTACTCTTAGAGGAAATTACTATGTTGCTTTTTGCCTGCGTTTGTTTTAAAATTGGCTTTTACTATTAATAACTGCTGTTCAGTCTTGTGGTCAACAACGAATGATGTTCTGCCTTCCACTCGTCCAGTACTTCAACGTACTATTAAAAATGAAATAAAAGCGCAGCCATGAAGCAGATTACACTTTCGTTTTATCTGTTCGATATTCTCATTCCTTACCGAGCGGTAATTTGACATACACTGCCTGAAAAACGTAACACGGTGAAGAACAAGGCATTTTTATTGCCAAGTAGTGTGAGGTTTAGTTGATCATTGTATGAGTATATGACAACACATTCCAACCAAATGAATAACACATGTCACAATGTAGGGTTCCCAGACATCCCATCAAGACAGTGTAGCCCACCATGTCGTGTACATGTTCAATGGTGATTCGATGGCCAGGGCAAATGTTGTACACCAATATGACCATGTCACCTCTCAGCAGCCGTGTGTAGACGATCATTTTACTGTTGAAAAAGCACATCACCTTCCTGTCGAAGAAATGTCAGTAGCACAGGGATAAAAACCTGTGAAACGTAGCGGCACTTCTTGCTTTACCTTTTAGAAGCACTAAATGTGGCTACTTGCTGTAACCCTGAAACCTGAGATGACACCTAGGTGTAATAGGAGGATGCACTCGTGAATAGGTCACTCGGCAGTTAGTACAGTGTACGCCCGTCGCTCGCATACAGACATAACCTACTTACACCACTGAATCACAGAGCCGCCATTTCACTCTCCGTTCAGATTTGCCGTGCTCGGCGGTATCGTGGCGTCAGTGGAAGCCTGGCCAGAGAAACACGTGGTCTTTGTCCTGCTTCAAATAACGATTCCCAATTGCCCTTCACGACATATTAAGTGCAACAAGTGGCCAGCTTTCTTCCCTGGATGGCCCCTGCCCCTTTCACAATCCGTCGCACTTTATGTACATCTGTATGGACGTACAAAACCTAGTTTGCGACTGCCGGCCGGAGTGGCTAAGCGGTTCTAGGCGCTGCAGTCTAGAACCACGCAACCGCTATGGTCGCAGGTTCGAATCCTACCTCGGGCATGGATGTGTGTGATATCCTTGGGTTAGTTAGGTTTAAGTAGTTCTAACTTCTAAGGGACTGATGACCTCAGAAGTTACGTCCCATAGTGCTCAGAGCCATTTGAACCATTTTTGGTTTGCGACTGTGGGAATGATCCATAGACCGCTCCTCAAAGCAGTGACACATCACAGATACATAGTGCACAAACTGAGTAGCAACTCCTTGATACCTCCATCCAATTTCCCACATGCCCATTTTGCGATCCTGTTCAAATGGCTGTAGCGGTTCGGCAGGAGTACGTACTTACCAGTGCGACATTGCTGTACCCTTGAATGAACACTGCACACTCTGTTGACTCAGCACAGTAACTGCCCGGAGAGTAAAAACAAAAGGCGCACACACAGGCCTCCAGAGAGTCGTCTCACAGCTGATGACCATGACATATCAAACACTAAAATTCCTCAATATGCACTTATTATACCCTGTTGCCAGTGAACATACTCCTTGAGGGTACGGCACGTTTTTTTACAGCAGTGTAGATACTTTCTCCTGGTAACTCGAATCGTCTAATGCGAATTATGTGGTCGTACACTTACTACTACATAACAATACTGAAATGCCTGGGGCTACCAGGCCAGGGCGGGTTAGGTTGGGGAAAGGGGCCAAAATGAGGTTGCTGTCAGTTGCACTCAACATACAAACTTTATTTGTCCACATACAATATTACACAAGAATGCAAACACTCAAAGTTGTAATGGACCTCCTTTGATTAACTTTAGATAGGCTGAAGGCCACACTCAAAATCCAAGACGCAAAGCCTAAGTAAGAAACTGACATAGAAGGTTCTTCAGGAGGTTTCACCCAAAAATATTTTCTAAATCTTCAATCTAAACAGGCTGGAGGCCGCATATTAAGCAATAACAAGCGTTTCAATCCAAAGTCAGAAGGCATTATCTTAAAACAATTGAAGCAAATTCGGCTGAAGGCCTTTATACAAAACATCACAATTGTATGCCTTAATGGCAACACAAGAACGTTAATTCAGGATATATAAAACTCGACTGAAGGCCACACATCAACCAAATAACTAAAACTCAGTGAGGGAAGTTAGTATGTAACAGACACGGAATCACGCTCAGAAGTTCCAAGGGTCGGCCTGGAATTGTAACACTAATGCCCATTTAGACGAGACAGGCAGCCAGACCAACAATCTCTTAATTGGAAGGCGACTCAACCGAGAGAGAGCCGACTGGCCAGTCAACCAAATCAGTTCCGCTCCACGCAACCAGCAAAACGACCACAAGGTATCAATACAACGACACACAGAATCAACCGAAGAAATACAAACAGTTGAGGCTCGATAATAATTTAAGCGAAGACTCAACTTTCACGTCCAAGATCGGTGGACGACGAACATTGTAGCACTCGCAAGCAGCACCTCACACTCCAGCCGCTCGTGCACGCCGCCAGAGGCTCCAACCCGACTCCACGCAATGGGGGCTTGCTTGCTGCTCCACGCCAACCAACTGACTGGACAGCCGGTCCGTCCACGATTGCTGCTCCATCGCTACTGCACTGCTAGTGCGTCTCCAACTCACAGACTTCCTTTGGATGGACGACGTCCTAGAGACACTGGCTCGGAGCCAACCATGCAGAGGGAACACAACCGACATCTCAGCACAGGAAGGAACCGACCCAAATACACGTAGTCGATGAGGCGACCGACCGAACGACTAACCAACGGTCGACCACACTGGTACTGGCTGTGCGGACCTCACTGGGGCTCCGTGCCCGACTGCACTGGTGCTGCGTACAGACCTCCCTGCTGGTCCTTCTCCGGCCCACTTCCAGACACACGACGACCCAGAAATACTATTGGTCGCCCAGAGATCGTACGACAGTGCACTTATCGATATGCGCTGGTGCTGCCGCTCACGGGCAGGCAAGAGAAAAATTCCGTGACACCAGTAATTGAAATTAAAATGACGAGGCAGCCATACGGTAAAAACAAGATATTAAATAAAGATGGCATGAACATGAGCCACACACGGCTCCAATACCTATAAGTTTTTTAAAAATTTTACTTGTGGAAATCATAATGTACCACTTCCAGCTGCTGTAAAAATTTTTATTGTTGCCATAATTTCGATTTTGCAAATCATCAGTGAACACATGTAGTTTTCTATGACAGTATTTGTCTGGACTTGTGCACAGCATTCCATCCCACTCTATATAATGTCGAAACAATGAACTGAGAATAAGAATTGAGGGCGGTACAATGTGATTTGCGATAAATATCAGCAAGTTGTGTGATAGCAGTTACCGATAACATCTTTGGTGTACTTCGCCCAAGGGAACAGCAGCGAACATTTGTAGCCGTTGTGGAAGGAGTGGTGTCCGCGGAGTGTCTGCTTCTCACACAGAGGGTGGGGAGAGAGCATCGTGTGGGTGTTGCAGACTGCTCGGCCGCACGCAGCTTGTTAGCGACTTGCAGCGTCCATCTGGCGGCGGAACTGCGCTGCTGTAATTGGCGGAGCCGCAGGGAGGGATCCGCCAATTAGGGAACGCCCCGGGCCGGACAAAATCCCGGCGCCGTCCTAATGTCGCGGCAGTCGCACCAGCGAAGTTTGTCCGCTGCTCCCCCGGCTATCCAGAACAAGTTTCGTTCGAGCATTGTCGCCTCGCGTGTACGGAAAGATATTGCAGAGATGGCATAAAACTTGAGAGTAGGAGGAGTATGACGTTAGAATTTAATAAATCGGGAATGTAGTAGCTTCATGTGTCTCGTCACCGCAGCTTTGAAATGAAAGATTTAAAAATGTAGTTTGCTCTGTTTGTCGGCTGATTTTTGTGAGGTCGCTGATCAGTGATGGTGGTCTCATCAAGCTCAGATGCCACAACAAAGCTGCGTCCTGAAACAATAAGCATGAAAGTGATGCAATTTTGCGGTTGAACAGAATTAAGTGGACATGAAAATGAAATTAAACGATGTATCGCCTAGAAGAAAGTAACAATGTATATCTGTCGTAATTTTGAACCGTGGAAAGGGGTCAAAATAAGGGGCTGGCAGTTACACTCGAACGTACAACTTTATTATTTGATCAAAGATTACAAGAGCCCCAATTTTTTTTAACACGCAGCTTTAATCTTTGGGACTTAATTACCAGCTAAAAACCACTTTAATTTAAAAACGGCTGAAGGCCAATTACTTAAAATGCAAGCATAATCAGAAATTTAAAAGGCGAGCCTTATCTTACAACAGTTCCTTATTTAGGTTCAAATGGTTCAAATGGCTCTGAGCACTATGCGACTTAACTTCTGAGGTCATCAGTCGGCTAGAACATAGAAGTAATTAAACCTAACTAACCTAAGGACATCACACACATCCATGCCCGAGGCAGGATTCGAACCTACGACCGTAGCGGTCGCTCGGTTACAGACTGTAGCGCCTAGAACCGCATGGCCACTCCGGCCGGCCTCCTTGTTTAGGCTGAAGGCCCAAAGAATCAGACGCTTCAAGAGCAAACAAGTTAAATTCAAATCGGCTGAAGGACTAATACTTAAAACCCCATAACATTATTTTCTTTAAATACCAAAGGCCTTACGTGAAACATTTCTTTAAATTAGGCTGAAGGCCTAAAGAATCTTACCCCTTAAGAGCAAAACAATCTTAATTTAAAAAAAATCGGCTAGAAGCCTTACAAGTACAAACAAGAACAAATAAAAAACGGCAGTACACCCAAGGGCCCTCAGATGTTCGAGGGTCGGCCTAGAATTCAAACACTAACGTCCGCTTACGTGAGATATGCAGTCGGGCCAACCATTCACAATCCAGTGATAACCCAACCGACACAGTCAACGGACCCACTAACAATATAACTTCCAATTCACCCGACCAACAGGGAGTTCAACGGAACAACGTAGAAGATATTGGCGCCCACAACCAATCATATGTGGAGCTGTGAAACTACACACCATGCTGGACAGCAACAACACAATGAGGAAACTACACTGCCTGAAATTTATGTCAATGGCCGGGACAGGTAACCGGAACATTAACGGCCACAAGGCAGAAGATTCCACTGGTGCACTTCAATTCAAATAACCAAATACAGTGAAACTCCACCGGAGGGTGGCTAGCATTTTCTAACTTGAAAACCAAGATGTTGCTCGCGGGAATACCCCAACAGCCGACAACGAACTCCAAACGATACAACGCGAACCGTCTTGACTTGCTGTCAGATTAAATCAAAACTCAACTTTAGTGTCCAGGATCGGTGAGCCACGGACCTCGTAGCAATGGGCAATGTGAACAGCCCCACACACTCCGATACGCGAAGAGACTGCCAGCGGCCCCAGCCAAACTACGTCATGCGGAGAATTCCTCGCCGCTCTCCGCCAACCGATCGACTGGTCGCACACCGCCCAGCCGGAAACAGTAAGCGCCAAGTCAAAGACAGTCCAAGGTGCGAATATCGATACACACCGCTGCTGTCACCCGCGGAAGGAGAGGATAACAGCATAATCGTGATAACTGCGGGAAACTAAACACAGAATCGCAACGAAGGTTTAATCCAGCGCATAGCATGAGCCAGCCCCGGCTCAGGTATCACATAGAGGAGGAGGGAAGAAAATATACAAAAGTGGTACACAAAATTTTAAACATCGTAAATAGTCAATTTCTAAGTCCCTTGAAAACCAAGATATACTAGCTATTTACAATGGTATCCGTTGTACGATATGGTGCGGGTGTTAGCCGTCATAGACTGAAACTTGTGAAGCCGGCCTGATTAGACGGAAGAGTTTAACTTGGAGTACTGCTAAATTTAACGGCCACCTACTCCATTAGACAGCAGTAAATCTTGAAATATGTCAATTGGACCTGGAGATCAATAACAAGGGAGCCCTGTATCGGTTAAAGAAAGGCAATCAAATGAACTAATGCCAATATGAAAATTTTAATACATGAACGCACATTATCTCTGTGGTAGAACGAATGGGACTCTTTAGGTACAGGCAGAAGAACACACGAATTTCTCCCAAACACTTTGGACATAGTAAAAATGGCACACCTTCACCCGTCGAGAGGACTGGTACATTACCTGAGAGGTGATGGCCAGTGTGCTACGAAACCACACAAAATGAAAAGCTAAATGGATGGTAGAGCATAAATTGTGGGACTGTGCGCTCTACGAAGATGCAAGCGGTAATGGCATTTAGCCATTAAGCAAACTGGATCTCAAATCAACAATGATGCACTGTTCAGGAAGACCAAGGCATTCGACCACAGGACAGCATATTGTCATCCCTGCTAGATAACGCAACTGAATCAAACGGTTTTAAAAAAATTACAGTGCGTTGGTGCAAGTGATAACGGAAGTGCTATATTTGAACTGTGATTGTACAAGATTGGAGTCAGTCACGAAACAAAGCTAACAGGAAACATACGATACTACTCTGTAAGGATGTCATATTAGTAATCTGTAAATCTTTCATATTAGCTGTGAATAGAGATTTCATGGATAGAAGGACTTGTTCCTGAAAGAAAGTGTGATTGAATCACTCGCACTGCATACTAAATGTCATCAGGTAGCTATGAACCAAAACATTATGGCTACTGGCCACGGCGAAACTGGATGATGCTGGTATCATAGCGGACACGCGAACGTCAAGAAAAGTACGTAAACGGAAACGGTGAAACTGGTCAGCGGTTCGACTCGTTCTGTAGTGAGCATCTATAGAAAGTGTGTGGAGGACGGGGAAACAGCAGGTACGCAACAATGCGTTTGGCGTCCAGAGCTCATCACAGAACGTAGAGACTTACCATTCCAAACAACAGGTTTGTCGGAAACGGCACAGTGCAATGTTGCAAAAGTTATTTGTAGTATACCACTCAGTGCACAATGTTGAACATGCGACTTTGCAGCAGACAACTAATACATGTTCCCATGTTGACCCCGATTAAGGTGTCAATTATGATTGCATTGGGCACATTATCGGATCAATAGAAACGCGTCGCCTCGATCGGATGAATTCGTTTCTTCTTAAGCCAGGTCGATAGTCAGGTCCAGATATACTGTGATCCAGTCGAACAGGTAGTCGAAACATGCACCAGACCACCGACGCAGGCTACAGGGGACGGTATTTTGCCATGAGCGACATTCACTGGGCTTCCATGAACGACGACAGCTGCGGATCAGCCGGCAGCGGTGGCCGAGCGGTTCTAGGCGCTGCAGTCTGAAACCGCGAGACCGCTACGGTTGCAGGTTCGAATCCTGCCTCGGGCATGGATGTGTGTGATGTTCTTATGTTAGTTAGGTTTAAGTAGTTCTAGGGGACCTCAGAAGTTAAGTCCCATAGTGCTGAGAGCCATTTGAACCATTTTGCAGCTCAGATCACCTACATTCGTTCATGCTTGGTGTCTTCCCCGACGTTGATCACAATTACTAATAGGATAACTGTCTGTGTCGGGAGGCCAAGGAGTTACTGTTGTGGCCTGAGGAGCACGATAGGGAACTCGCTTTGAGGTCATGGCCAGTGAACTCGCCTGATCTGAACGTGATGAACACGTAAGGGTCGCTGCCGGGTGCTAGCTACGCGCCTACGAATCACCGCCCTGTTGTTCAAATAACTTACGGGTTTGCTGCCGGGTGACGTTGTCGACCACCGCCGATATTTCGACATGAGCACACCCTGCCATTCTCAAGGCACAACTGCAAGGAGGAAGCACTGTACAAGGGAATTTAATACCTCGGTCCACAGAGGGGAAACAAGGAAGATACCACACACAGAACAAGTAAACGCTGAGTCAACACACAACCTACGATAACCAACATCAGAAATATCGATAGTGACAATTAATCAGCAGGTGAAGTCTAACTCTGTCCCTCTGTCGTTTTTTTTTTTATGAGAGACAGAGCCGGATTACAAGTAGCATTTAAACAAAATCCACCATCTCTGTTTATAAGGTTGCTTGGTAGTTTGATTTCAACAGCTTCCTTAACAACACTATCCCAATAGCTGGACGTGCAAGCCAGAATCTCCGTGTTATTGTATTCCGTAGGATGACGGGTGTCATGGCAATGTTCTGCAAAAGCGGATTTGCTCGGCTGTTGTAAGCGTGTGTGACGCTCATGTGGTGGATGGGATTCTCTGTGCCGCTGTCACTTCCCCCTTTTCCTGTTCCAGTCGCGAATGGTAAAGAATGGTTGCTGTTAAACTTTCGTATGATGTCGAGTCACTATAAAGTTGCTTTCACTGGCTATTCACGAAGTATACGTAGGAGAAAGCAATATACTGGTTGACTCTTCTAGGTATGTACGCTCTCGGAACATTGGCAGCAAAGAACACCGTAACGCAGGACGGCCCTCTTCCAGCGTCTGCCGCTGAATTGGCTGTGCATATCAGTAACCATTTCTGGCTCATTAAATGAACCTGTAAAGGAACACACTGCTCTTCTCTGAATCTTGTATATTTCCTCTATCAATCCTATTTGGTGCCGAACCCAGACTGACGAGAAATATTCAAATATTGGTAGAACGAGTGTTTTTTCTAAACAGGATGCAAAAATTAATTTCAACCATTTCAGTTACAACAAATACACTCCTGGAAATTGAAATAAGAACATCATGAATTCATTGTCCCAGGAAGGGGAAACTTTATTGACACATTCCTGGGGTCAGATGCATCACATGATCACACTGACAGAACCACAGGCACATAGACACAGGCAACAGAGCATGCACAATGTCGGCACTAGTACAGTGTATATCCACCTTTCGCAGCAATGCAGGCTGCTATTCTCCCATGGAGACGATCGTAGAGATGCTGGATGTAGTCCTGTGGAACGGCTTGCCATGCCATTTCCACCTGGCGCCTCAGTTGGACCAGCGTTCGTGCCGGACGTGCAGACCGCGTGAGACGACGCTTCATCCAGTCCCAAACATGCTCAATGCGGGACAGATCCGGAGATCTTGCTGGCCAGGGTAGTTGACTTACACCTTCTAGAGCACGCTGGGTGGCACGGGATACATGCGGACGTGCATTGTCCTGTTGGAACAGCAAGTTCCCTTGCCGGTCTAGGAATGGTAGAACGATGGGTTCGATGACGGTTTGGATGTACTGTGCACTATTCAGTGTCCCCTCGACGATCACCAGTGGTGTACGGCCAGTGTAGGAGATCGCTCCCCACACCATGATGCCGGGTGTTGGCCCTGTGTGCCTCGGTCGTATGCAGTCCTGATTGTGGCGCTCACCTGCACGGCGCCAAACACGCATACCACCATCGTTGGCACCAAGGCAGAAGCGACTCTCATCGCTGAAGACGACACGTCTCCATTCGTCCCTCCATTCACGCCTGTCGCGACACCACTGGAGGCGGGCTGCACGATGTTGGGGCGTGAGCAGAAGACGGCCTAACGGTGTGCGGGACCGTAGCCCAGCTTCATGGAGACGGTTGCGAACGGTCCTCGCCGATACCCCTGGAGCAACAGTGTCCCTAATTTGCTGGGAAGTGGCGGTGCGGTCCCCTACGGCACTGCGTAGGATCCTACGGTCTTGGCGTGCATCCGTGCGTCGCTGCGGTCCGGTCCCAGGTCGACGGGCACGTGCACCTTCCGCCGACCACTGGCGACAACATCGATGTACTGTAGAGACCTCACGCCCCACGTGTTGAGCAATTCGGCGGTACGTCCACCCGGCCTCCCGCATGCCCACTATACGCCCTCGCTCGAAGTCCGTCAACTGCACATACGGTTCACGTCCACGCTGTCGCGGCATGCTACCAGTGTTAAAGACTGCGATGGAGCTCCGTATGCCACGGCAAACTGGCTGACACTGACGGCGGCGGTGCACAAATGCTGCGCAGCTAGCGCCATTCGACGGCCAACACCGCGGTTCCTGGTGTGTCCGCTGTGCCGTGCGTGTGATCATTGCTTGTACAGCCCTCTCGCAGTGTCCGGAGCAAGTATGGTGGGTCT
This sequence comes from Schistocerca serialis cubense, assembly GCF_023864345.2. NCBI lineage: Eukaryota > Metazoa > Arthropoda > Insecta > Orthoptera > Acrididae > Schistocerca > Schistocerca serialis. The sequence goes on from NC_064643.1 coordinate 350,195,418, forward strand.
GACACACCAGTGTCAATGTGTTCTTTTTTCCATATCCAGGAGTGTATATAAGATACTCCACCCTCGTTTGTGAGTTGACTACGTTTTCTCATTTTCTTTGATTCTCACTCCAGCATTTGCCTGAACTGCGACTAGTTTTATGTGGTCTTTTTGCTTCTAATCGCTCCGTATTCTTAATTCTAGGTATTTCATGGATGCTTCCAGTGAGTGTTCTGCGATCGCGACATTATACAGCAATTGATCTTTATGGCTATTTATGTGCAGTAGATTTCGTTTCTCTATTTTCGGCGTCAGTTTTCAATTTCTGCACCAAGCATTGATCTTATGCAGGTTTTTCAGTATTTCACTACAATTTTGTAGAGTTTCAGATTCTTTGTATACCACAGCATCATCCACGAAATACCTCATGCAAATTACGCCTTTATCCAGTACGTCATTTACACAAATTTTGAGAATTAATGGTCCTATAACACTCTCTTAGTATTCGACCAGGGTTACTTTGGCTTCTGAAGATATATTTCCGTTGAGAATGACATACTGTGTTTCGTTTGCCAGATACTCTTCAGTTCATTCACACAGCTGATCTGATATTCCTTACGTTCATATTTTCTTCATTAGCATTACGTCGTCCGCTCGAAGCAGCAATATGCTAGAATAATAAGAAATGCATCTGATCAGTCTTGAATCAATCATGTTTCCTTGTTGCCTGACAATCGGAACTAGAGTTTGAATTTCGTTCGCGCGGACAAGTGAGGACGCAAGTGCCATAGTGAACTGTCCCGCTTAACACTAAATTTGAGAAAACAAGTTTATTAAATAGAAAATACACTCATACTCATAAATTAAGGATAACTGCAGAATGTGGTGCCACACAACCTGACACTACACAAAAGTGGCGCTAATAGCATTGGCACATAGGGAACACACACAGCACAGATATGTAAGTCCACGGTATTGGTGGTAAGCTGAAAAAACCGTCCCTACACACATGTGCTACAAAACGCTGCTGTTTCCTGCGCATGTGCCCCGACGTCAGTATAGGGTAAGATCACCATGCACACGTACACAGGCCGCACAATGGGTTGGCATACTCTGGATCAGGTTGTCGAGCAGCTGCTGGGGTATAGCCTCCCATTCTTGCACCAATGCCTGTCTGACCTCCGGAAGTGTCCTAGGGGTTTCAAGACGTACAGCGATACGTCGACTGAGAGCATCTCAGACATGATTGATGCGGTTTAGGTCTGGAGAACAGGCAGGCCACTCCATTCGCCTGATATCTTCTGTTTCAAGGTATTCCTCTACGATGGCAGCTCGGTGGGACCGTGCTCTCTCATCCATCAGGAGGAAGGTGGGACCCATTGCGGACATACTGGTGCAAAATGACGTCCCGATACACCAGACCTGTTACAGTTCCTCTGTCAAAGACATGCAGGGGTGTACGTGCACCAATCATAATCCCGCCCCACACCATGAAGCCGGCCGCGGTGGCCGTGCGGTTCTAGGCACTTCAGTCCGGAGCCGCGTGACTGCTACGGTCGCAGGTTCGAACCATGCTTCGGGCGTGGATGTGTGTGATGTCCTTAGGTTACTTAGGTTTAAGTAGTTCTAAGTTCTAGGGGACTGATGACCTCTGATGTTGAGTCCCATAGTGCTCAGAGCCATTTGAACCAAACCATCAAACCACGACCGCCATGCAGGTCCCTTTCAAGGAAATTAAGGGGTTGGTATCTGGTTTCTGGTTCACGCCAGATGAAAACCCGGCGGCATCACTGTTCAGACTATACCTGGACTCGTTCGTGAACGTAACCTGGGACTACTGTTCCAGTGACCATGTACTGTGTTCTTGACGTCAGGCTTTACGGGCTCTCCTGAGACCAGGGGTCAGTGGAATGCACCTTGCAGATCTCCGGGCGAATAAACCATTACTGTTCAGTCGTCTATAGATTGTGTGTCTGGAGACAACTGTTCCAGTGGCTGCGGTAAGGTCCCGTGCAAGGCCACCTGCAGTGCTCCGTGGCCGTCTGCGGCCACTGATGGTGAAATATCGGTCTTCTTGTGGTATTGTACACTGCGGACGTCACGTACTGTAGCTCCTGGACACGTTTCTTGTATACTGGAATCGTTGTCATAATCTGGAAATCACACTTTGTGGCACACGGAGGGCCCGAGCTACGACTTGCTGTGTTTGACCAGCCTCTAGTCGCCGTAGTATTCTACCCCTCATAACGTCATCAATATGTATTCTTTAAGCCATTTTCAACACACAGTCACCATTGGCACGTCTGAAAACGTCTGCACACTTAGTCGCTGCACCGTACTCTGACATGCATCAACACACCTCTGCTTATGTGGACTGCTGCGAGCGCCACCGTGCGACGACCGCAGGTCAAATGCACCGCATGGTCATACCCCGAGGTGATTTAAATCCGCAAACCGCCCACCAGAGCGTTATTTCACCAAGGATCAGCATTATCCTTAATTTATGAGCACGAGTGTACATGAAACTGGAAAGAAATGTTATTCCTTTCTACCTTTTTCAATATATACTTGGGTTTTATTGAAGTAAACCAATGTCATACTAGAACAATACCAACTAACAACCATAAAAACATTACAAAGTTCTGAAAATACTAAAAATAGGTCAAATTTAAAATTTTTTCGGTACATATCGGAATCTATTCCGTTTGACAGTTTTAAATCATCTTCCATCTGATGGTAATAAGATGGATTCAAAGAAGACCGTAAACCTCGCAGCTCGAGTGCTGGAATGTTTTAAATTTAACCACATCTGTATATACACATGTAAGATTTTTTCTATATTTAGATCTTCTCTTAGGATTCCTGCTGAATAATTCCATTCTTCAATTTCCGATGGACCATTTTTTGTTTAGAATAATGCTACCGATTACTCCATGAGTTTTGATAGTATTTTGTCGTAACTCCAAGTGGGTAGCAAGATACTTACTCCGAGGGCCACAGCCACATTGGAGGTGAAGTGGGAGGTTATCTGTATCAGGGACACAAACGGCTACTTGAGAGGGAGAGACGACGACGTTATCAAGTTGAAATATTTTACGTCCTGCGGTTGGAGTTCTACAAAATGAGTCGCACGGCGGGCTAAGGCAGTAGATGTAGTGTTAATAAGGAAATGAGACACTTGGTTGGATTTTGCTCTTCATTTAATGCTTCTTCACTTGTTTACATGAACATACAAAAGAGCAGACACACTGAATAATCGCTTTAGTCCTACAGTCCCCCTTAAAAAATGTGTAGAACACAGACGAGTCTGTGATGGTGTTTCAGACCAAGGATCATGAAAAGGAACAAATTCCTATCGTTCTAATCCAGTACAGTATCACGTTACAATGGAAGAGACAAACAGATTCAGATTCATATAGGCAGCCGCGCAGAGTGGCCGCGTGGATAGAGGCCCCATGTTATGAATTGCGTGGCTCCTCCCTTCGGAGGTTCGAGTCCTCTCTCGGGCGTGTATGTGTGTGTGTGTGTGTGTGTGTGTGTGTGTGTGTTGTTGTTGTTGTTGTTGTTGTTGGTGTCAGCGTTAAGTTAGTTTAAGTACCGTGTAAGTCTAGGGACCGATGATCTTAGCGGTATGGTCCCTTAGGAATTCACACACATTTGAACATTTTTTTCATATAGGAAAATGTACAAAGGAAACCACTAACCACTGTCCGGATGTGCACACACACAAATTTTTGCAAGCGATTTTTAACGTACAAGCTTGACTGGGTATAAATCTCACTGAAATAGACTCTGCTGTTGGCATGCGAGGCACTAGCGTGTTCGAACTTTGCTGCTGGCTGTAACTCTGTTCTGATTGACTTCGGGTGCCTCTATATACTCTATTTTGGCCTATTTGCTTCGAGATGGTAAGTAATTGCGACGCATGTTACATCTAGTTCGCAATCGGCGACCGTGATATCAGCGGTTTCTTAATGCGTGTAGACGACATAATGAACTGGCCACTTCGACTGGCACTGTACATCTCTAGGTAAGTTTCCGGGATTTGCTGTTGATATTCGTAGCTAGATAATTTATTTCATTTTTCTGGCAACCCTTTATGATTTGATCATTGCAGTTTCGTCTCAACACGAACTGTAGTATTATCTCCATGTTGTGCTCACATGACAATCAGTTTCATGCTTTGCAAATTCAAAATATGCCAATTTTAATTAACATGATTGACACTATTACAGTGATTTCATATTATGAAGATATTGCGTGATGTGCAGTTTACACTTCTCTATATAATACTGAGCATAACTTATAAATTATAGAGTGCAGCAGTCAGTCGTCCTTTTTAGATTTTATCATGCAAATCCATTTTCGACTAGTGGCTAGCCATTCGCAATGTGCTATTTTTTATTCCCACTACATGTAAGTCCCTGTTGTTCGGGCGCCAGTCACAATTCTTTGAGTATTCAAAATACTGTGACTGACGTCCGAACAACAGAGACTTACATGCATCGAGAATAAAAAATAGCACACTGGAAATGGCTAGCGACTAGCTGAAATCTGGATTTGAATAATAGAATCTAAAAAGGACGACTGATTGCTGCACTCTATAGTTCATGTCACATACAGTCGCTGAGTGCACCCACTTTCAGAATGGAAGGTAATCTGATGAACATAACTTACTCAAAAGTCTTTGAATTGGCATCTTCGCATGTGGGAAAATTCAATCTCACTAAGTCGGAAGGAGTGTTTTTCTATAAATGGCTGTGTTGGTAGGTGAGACGTATAACTTTACCGTTGATTTCAGCACTTGGTAGAAGTCAGAATGAGTTGTCCAAACAGTCAAAAACTTACTTCTTCCGTGTGTCGGGAAAGCTCCAACCTACACTAGTCCCTCACTTAATATATTTACATTTGGAATTCATTGGTAAACTGCGCATCTCAATGCACTACATTTATACACAGTAAGACATTGTACATTGTGCTAAGTATGTGTTGCTCCATGAAACCTACTTGAAGAGTGCTACGGAATTTCAAACGTCGCTTACACTACGTGTGGTACAGCGTATACCGTCACAACCGTAGCAGTGTGTTCTCTTTTCACCCAGGAAAATTCTAAGAAACCTCTCACGAAACGAATCGAGCGAGATGGCGTAAATTTTAGCATACTGGGCTCACATTCAGGATGCTGACTGTGGAAGCCCCCCCCCTCACCCCCCGGCAATCTAATCAGTTTCCCGTGATTTCCTTAAATCTCGCCGCGCGGGGTGGTCCAGGCGTCTTCTCACAGTCCGCGCGGCTTCCCCCGTCGGAGGTTCGAGTCCTCCCTCGGGCATGGGTGTGTGTGTGTTGTCCTTAGCATTGGTTAGTTTAAATTAGATCAAGTAGAGCGTAAGCTTAGGGACCGATGACCTCAGCAGTTTGGTCCCATAACTCCTTACCACAAATTTCCAATTTCCCTAAATCTATCCAGGAAGATACCGGGAAGATTCCTTTGAAATGGGCACGGCCGATATCCGTTATTGTCTCGTAATTCGAGCTTGTGCTGCATCTGTGATGACTGCGCTCTCTACTAGAAGTTAAATAATTTCCCCTCCTTATGTTCTCACTGAAAGATGTGTATTCTCTTTTAATATCTATAATAACTGCAGAGATATCGGTATCATCGAATAGAACTACAGTAATTTATGCTGCTAATAGTGTAGATCTAGTCGGGACGAATTCGACGGTGTTTCACCTCTCAAAATACGAGCACTAGTGTCGAAGTAATTACAATCACGAAACAGGTCAAATGGTTCAAATGGCTCTGAGCACTATGGGACTTAACATCTCAGGTCATCAGTCCCCTAGACTTAGAACTACTTAGACCGAACTAACCTAAGGACATCACACACATCCATGCCCGAGGCAGGATTAGAACCTGCGAAAGTAGCAGCAGCGCGGTTCCAGACTGAAGCGCCTAGAACCGCACGGCCACAGCGGCCGGCGAAACAAGTCACATCGAATAGGGAGGACCAAGTGTTTGGCACCGCAGTGATACAAGCTTAAAAGAGGAGTAGAGAAAATGTACCGTTTATTCTTTTCATGTTACTCACTCAGTCCAGTGCTGGTTAGTCCGAAAAAAAAAACAAATCTTTCACAAACAAAGAGTGATTAGACATGCTACTTCTTCACGGAGAATGCAGAAGAACGCGACGAAAGTATCTGAGTAGCATGCAGAAAGGTATCCCGATGAACGGTATCCAACAAAAGTTAAACTTCAGCCGATGCACAAAAATGTGTAATTCGCAGGGCGTTGTATTACTACGCAGAGGGTAAGGATCAAGTTTGCTACGATTGGGGCGACTGAAATAGATTTCCTGTCAGGTGTTGGTCACAATGCACATGTTACATCCACAGATAATGCGAGTGCGACTGGAAAAAGCTAGGCCAGCGTCGTCCGCATTTTTCCCGCAAACGACAGCCATCCATGTCTATATCACTTCCTCCATCGTATTAACGGGCGGGAGTGCTGCGGAGGTAGGGAATTCAGTCGGTCGGTTTTGATGCAACGTAAGGACAATAGTTCCCTTCTTCAAATAATTCTCTTTACAGATAAAGCTAAAAAGAGATGAATATAAGATATATGGTTTATTGGGCACTTAGAATCCACATTGGCTGACACAATGAAGTGCTAACATTCGTGCGGGATTAGTGAGATCCACGTAAATTGTCGTTACTTAAACGGATAAAGTTAAGCACAGATTTTTACCTAAATGCTATCAGCTCTCCCAGATGAAGTACATAGGTGTATGTGGTACCTGCAAGGTGGATGCCCTGATCCCTACTCGCTACTAGCCAGTAATACCCCTACCAATCTCCATCCTGTACGTCGGCCTGCTTTGACGCTATTGGACTTTTTTCTGACGGATAAACTCAAACGCGTAGTATATGCAGAAGTTCCAGCGACCTAAGATCAATTAAAATATCGCAGTGTTGCAGCATGCGCAGTCGTATCGAAACAATGTCTTCGATCAATCCATAGGCGCTCTCACTAGCGAATGCAATTGTATATTGCAGTTGCCGATGGGGATTTCTAACACTTGACGATATGAGTGTAATTTTAAAGTAGTGTTTATGACCACGATCTTTTGTGAGTTCCTTCCTGTTGGTAATGTAATTTTGCTGTGTAAGTGTGTATCTTGACATTAAACTCAGGACTCGAAGGTTTCGTAAAACATTTTTTATTTCTCAATTCTCCGTGTTTTGAGTCCTTCGATTTTTGATGTATTCATTGCTTCCCACGCTAGCAGAAACCAGAGCATAACTGTTACCGCAAGTAACCGGTGGATCGTCCTTAGAGGCCATATAATATGCTTTCCAGCTGGTGTCTCGATCCAATCACATGCTACGAAGTGTGATTAGTACTCGTTTGAAATAGAAATTTTTTCCACTGTTATGCTTTTATAAATAAAAACTCTTGGATACGTCACCCTGGAGTGCCCCATCAGCCTGATGCGACAGTTTCGTGTAACAATACCAACTTTAGCAGAAGACACCAGTCGGTTTCATGTCCAAAACAGATAAGTTGTAAGTTCTAAATATCGTAATTTTTCCATAGCTGGTAATGACATTTTGAAGATTGAAACGCCATTAAACTTGTTTTTTTTTTAGACCCAAGATACTATTAACATATATGGCTACACTTCTGATTGAAAAATTGAAGTTCAAACTGATAGCTCTGAGCGTAATACATCTATGAAAAGAGCCTATACATCAGTGAATGAGAGCTTTGGCACGATTCATGTGGAATAAAAACACAATTAAGATATCTTAAACTGTTCAGGAAATATCTCAAGTGAAAGCCTTAATGAAACACCTTGTATAGCGAGTTAGAGTAACTGTCGACTTAACACTAATAGAAAACATATGTCAGACTTAGAGCAACATCTGAATGTAATTAACAGATGACTAGGGCTACAAAAGAAGGCGCGCGGAGTGGCCGCGCGGTTTGAGGCGTCATTTCACGGAATGCGCGGGCCCTCCCGCCGGAGGTTCGAGTCCTCCCTTGGGCATGGGTGTGTGTGTCGATTTTAGCATAAGTTACTTTAAGTAGTGTTAAGACTAGGGACCGATGACCTCAGCAGTTTGGTACCTTAGGAATTCACACACATTTGAACATTTGACTACAAAATATGAATATCTAATTTCCGGATTATGCAGTAGAAGTAGAAAGTGAGAGTAACATCGCAAATAATGCGTTTTCTGATGAAAGCAAGTTTCTAGTACTGGATACGGGAAAGGAATTGACGTTTGTGAAGCATTACGTCTAGGATCAGCAATGTCTCGTAGTTAGACTCTGGGAAGGCAAAAACTGGAAGCGAGCGAATTGTTATAACAGGGAGTTAAACATCATGTAGAATTGCTAAAAAGAATACATTCCTCTTTAAAAAAATTGGCCAGATGTGAGTAGATCTCGCAATTGAGGGATCCGTACAAACGTAATTATGTGTATTGTTGGCAATCGGGAATCGCAACGATTTTTGCCCTTTATCGATATCGATACTGGGAAGATCTCAGTCCCAGGAATTTCAAGAAATTCGGAAATGTTTTAATTTTAAGGTTAAAGTAATAATATTTGTCCAGTTTTCATTTGCTGCCGTAATTTTTCTTTTATTTTATGAAGCCTGGAGTTGCATTAATATGCTATGCCAATTAGCAACGCCCATTATGTATACCTTGTTAAAATTGGTTATTGAATATGTTTAACTTAGCTGGATAAAAGTTTAAAGATCAATGACCGTAATTTTTTACGATCTCGTATACTGAGGCATGAGTCAAATTTTTAAATAATGGTAATTTAAGTTATTTAAGTATGATAGAAATTAACTAATAGATCCTGATGTATCATACCTCAATTCAGATCACAGGGAATTCAGAAACTTTGTTCAGGGAAGTAAATTCCTGTCGAACCTAGACGCAGATATTCAAATAATTTTAACGATACCTCCCTCCCTCCCCACCCAAACACCCGCTCCAAAAAAGGAACACACTCTGAAATGTAAAACTACAACATTACTATCTTTAAAACGAGAGAAATTAAGTGTCTATAACACCGGCGTGTCTTCGGCGTTACCACCTTAAGAGATGGACACACTGACAGTTGGATAACAAAAGACAAAAAAAATCTTTTGCGTGTGATGTAATTATAAAACAACGCTTCTCGGATGTTTTTTCATTACTGTACTTAAAATCATTGGTTATTGCCAAATTTCGTGATTATAGGTCAATGGGAAATACTTTTTAGGTTTTGTTGAGTGAGTTTGTATCAATATATTTGACACAAATGGCCGTATCTAGCAACGGCTTAGAAGCAAATTTTTGACACCACCAAGGGACCGTAGACATTAATATGTGATATAAATTTCTACATGTTTGGTCTACCTGTTCCTGACAAAAAGGGGTCGGACTGTCATCAGACGGACAGACAGATAGACAGACGGACAACAAGGTCATCCTATAAGGCTTGTGTTTTCACCGACTGAGAAACGGAACAGTAACATTATGTCTTCTGGATCCCAAAAAGCCTTCCAACACAGAAATAAAACTATGTAGCTGAGGATTATCTAAATTGATTTATGCATGTAAAGAATTCTGTGATGGAAATCACTATTGCAGTTATCGATGTATGCTTCATTTTGGAACTAAAAATATGTTAAATTTTCTGTTATATAATGATAAAAGTCGGTAATAATGAAAGATTGGCACAAACACGTTCCGAGAATTTATTCACTTTAGAACTGATGATCGAAGCAAAAATATTTCGGTGTATACTATTAGTGAAGTATCATCATCCTTAATCAAAATATCCACGGGTATGCTGCCGGTCTATAGTGTCCAACGGGCACAATATTTCGGCGATCAAACATGTCGCCATCATCAGGTGAACTGACGGACTGAGCTCCTGTGAACGTGCCGGCACGGAGATCCGTACGCTATGGCTGCTCAGAGGGAACTGGGTTCGGTCGCGGCGGCGGCCGATTTAAATACCCTCCGCCCGCGGCGCGCTCCCTCCGCCGTCCGCGCCCAGCGCCACGGTCGTGCGGTGGAACAGATTGCGACGGCGTCTGAGATGACGTCGGTGTGATGGCTCTGTCCGCCGTGGTCGTCACAACTGTACGTCTGCTCGATTTACTCTTGATTAACCCGATCGCTGGTTCCCAAGCCTTGCTAAGATTATAGGCACAGTCACGGTTTATGATGTCGTCATTGGTGCGAATTTCGATGGCCTCTCTAACAACGCTGTCCCAGTATCTCGACGTCTGTACCAGAATCCTCGTGCGGTCATATTCCATGGCGTGATTTTCCGACAAACAATGTTCAGCGACCGCCGACTTGCTCGGATACATCAGTCGAGGGTGCCTCTGGTGTTCACGGCATCGATCCTCGACGGTACGCATCGTCTGACCAATATACGACTTGCCACATTGACACGGAATCTGGTACACGCCGGCCTTCCTCAAACCGAGGTCATCTTTGGCGCTCCCCACCAGTGCACGAGTTTTATTTGGAGGACAAAACACAGTTCCGACCCGGTGTTTCTTCAGAATCCCCCCAGGATCACCTGATTTAATTCGAATACATGAAAAGCACCAGTTTACTATTGTTCTACAATATTACTGTTATTGTAAACCGGTTTTCGGCTTACAAGGCCATCTTCAGACATTTACTGAAAATGACTGAAGATGGCCTTGTAAGCCGAAAACCGGTTTACAATAAAAGTTATATTGTAGAACAAAAGCAAGCTGGTGCTTTTCATTTATTGTAATGTTGTTCAACCAAGAACCGTCGGAAGATTCTGTTAATATGATTTAATTCGACTACATTCAATTATCTTCGTTTTGCTTTTGTTGATGTTCATCTTATATCCTCCTTTCAAGACGCTGTCCATTCCGTTCAATTGCTCTTCCCAGTCCTGTGCTGTCTCTGACGAAATTACAATGTCGTCGGCAAACCTTAAAGTTTATATTTCTTCTCCATGGATTTTAATTACTACTCCAAATTTCTCTTTTGTTTCCTTTACTGCTTGCTAAATATACGCATAGAATAATATAAGAGATACGCTACAACCCTGTCTCACTCCCTTCTCAGCCACTGCTTCCCTTTCATGCTCCCCGACTCTTTTAACTGCTATCTGGTTCCTGTACAAATTGTTAATAGCATTTCGCTCCCTGTATTTGACCCCTGCCACCTTCAGAATTTGAAAGAGAGTATTTCAGTTAACATTGTCAAAAGCTTTCTCTAAATCTAAAAATGCTAGAAACGTAGATTCGCCTTCCCTTAATCTAAGATAAGTCGTAGAGTCACTATTGCCTCACGTGTTCCAACATTTCTACAGAATCCAAACTGATCTTTCCCATGGTCGGCTTCTATCATTTTTTCCATTCGTCTGTAAAGAACTCGTGTTAGTATTTCGCAGCTGTGACTTATTAAATTGATGGTTTGGTAATTTTCACACCTGTCGACACTAGCTTTCTTGGGTTTGGAATTATTATATTCTTCTTGACGTCTGAGGGTATTTCGCCTGTCTCATACATCTTGCTCCCCAAATGGTAGGGTCTTGTCAGGGCTGGCTCTCAGAAAGCCAGCAATAGTTCTAATGGAATGTTGTCAACTCCCGGGGCCATGTTTCGACTTCGGTCTTTGAGGGCTCTGTCAAACTCTTCAAGCAGTATCATATCTCCAATTTCATCTTCTACATCTACATTCATACTCCGCAAGCCACCTGACGGTGTGTGGCGGAGGGTACCTTGAGTACCTTTATCGCTTATCCCCTCTATTCCAGTCTCGTATTGTTCGTGGAAAGGATTGTCGGTATGCTTCTGTGTGGGCTCTAATCTCTCTGATTTTATCCTCATGGTCTCTTCACGAGATATACGTAGGAGGGAGCAATATACTGCTTGACTCTTCGGTGAAGGTATGTTCTCGAAACTTCAACAAAAGCCCGTACCGAGATATTTAGCGTCTCTCCTGCAGAGCCTTCCACTGGAGTTTATCTATCATCTCCGTAACGCTTTCGCGATTACTAAATGATCCTGTAACGAAGCGCGCTGCTCTCCGTTGGATCTTCTCTATCTCTTCTATCAAACCTGTCTGGTACGGATCCCACACTGCTGAGCAGTATTCAATCAGTAAGCGAACAAGCGTACTGTAACCTACTTCCTTTGTTTTCGGATTGCATTTCCTTAGGATTCGTCCAATGAATCTCAGTCGGGCATTTGCTTTACCAACGATCAACTTTATATGATCATTCCATTTTAAATCACTCCTAATGCGTACTCTCAGATAATTTATGGAATTAACTGCTTCCAGTTACTGACTTGCTGTATTGTAGCTAAACGATAAGGGATCTATCTTTCTATGTATTCGCAGCATATTACACTTGTCTAAATTGAGATTCAATTGCCATTTCCTGCACCATGCGTCAATTCGCTGCAGATCCTCCTCCATTTCAGTACAATTTTCCAATGTTACAACCTCTCGATATACCACAGCATCGTCCGCAAAAAGCCTCAGTGAACTTCCGATGTCATCCACAAGGTCATTTATGTATATTGTGAATAGCAACGGTCCTACGACACTCCCCTGCGGTACACCTGAAATCACTCTTACTTCGGATGACTTCTCTCCACTGAGATAGTGTGCCTTCCTGCATCATCAGACGCTCATTTCTATGACAGTAATAGTATAAAAATTACATTTCATAATTATGTATCTCTGCAACATGGTCAGAGTCGTTTCAGGACGTATTGCGTGTTTTTACAGCTATAACTGTTTCGCAGTGAAATCTCCATTTGACTGAGTAGATACGCTTTTGTTTCTTAGCAGGGGTTATCACATCGCTACCAGTCGAATAATAACCATACCTTTGGTATTGCACAAAGGACGCCATTAAATCTTTGGAATCAAGTTGGGACACCTCCCACAAAAGGCAAGAAAAACTCAGAACCTTTCTCGGCGCAAGGGAGTCCTCTGCTCACTTTCTAAATTCCACGCAGGAAACAACGAGTAAGTTCGTAATAGCGGGCGCTGCTGAACTGAGAGCAACTTTGCACTCAGGCCGAAGTGAACGTCACGCTAAGAGGCAGGATTCGGTGGGCCGTGCTTCCCCTGTTGAGACTCGTATTCCGGCGGGACTGGCTTTTCTTCGACAGGTACCAGAGATTCTCTATACAAATGTATTGTAAGCAATAGGATTGAAACAAGACTTCAGCAAAGTCAACGAAATTACGTTTAAATTATCTGCTATGAAAATAATGTTGTATCAACACCATAGTGCAAGCACTGTAATAGCAGCAATTTGACGACAGTAGTTAGGTCTAAATTATGAATTATTGCAAGAGTTGGAATCAATCATTCATGATACGCCTAATTATGGCAAAAGTTGTTCAAAATTGGTTCCAAGAGAATTACGTCAAGCACAGTTGCTGTCAGCTCAAACAAAGGTTCCAAAACAAAAATAATGACTTTCTATGTCTTTTCACTATGTGAAAAGGAGCGCTTAAATACTATGAAGCTAAGTCAATCCTTGCCCATTAAGAAAGAGTTCTACTAAGAAATAGCTCACATCTCAGGTATATGATGATAATGTGATGTTAACTGCCTTGTCGAACACTCAAGACCATTTTTTTTTTTTTTTTTTTTGCAGCTGTTGTGAAGTACAATGTAGTGTGAGCAATTAGTAGTGTGGAAACATGATCCAACATAAGGTTTCACTTAGAAGAAGAAAACAACGTGTGGTTGCTGTGCATGATAGCGTCCGTCCATAAACTGCTTAGAAAACGTGAGAGGTGACGGAGAACGCCTAAAATTCTTCGCCCTGAAATTACACCGTTCACATGGAAATAAGATAAATGCATAAGAGATTCAGGAGGGAGTGATCTGAAAGTCAGTGTAAGTTCTTTTTGAATAACTATTTGCTTTTCCATAGCTGTTCGACTTGTTAGTTTCTTATTGAACGCCCATAGTAATGTGGGGCGTCTCATTTATCTTGATCAACCCGAATATATTTTTGTCGAGAATCAAAACATGAAATGTATCAGTAGATGTATAACTACCGTGGGGATATTGAACAGCATCATTGCCTCTCTTGTAGCTTTGTTCGTTACCAATACACGAACAGCTTTACGTCTTTTTAACATACGAGTCTAAATTATTTTAGGTAATCCGCTTCATGTCCTCAAGATGTATTCGGAAACGTATCACAATGCACCATTCATGTACATGTGACGTTACCTGTGGTAACGTAGCTCGTCCATTTGCTGGAGTTGGCAGAAAAAATTAAATACAAGGAAACTGCACACCGTTGATTCAGTCAACTGTCTTCTGTAAAAGGTTTATGTGAGTACAATGCACACCAACGAACAGAAGCTTGAACTGCTCCTCATCTGTGAAAAATGTAAGTTTGCAGAATAGTAATTGCAATAATGTTGCCTTACATGCAGTACAGGTACATGTAGTACAAGACTTCAGTACTTTTTGAACCATGCTGTGTTCAGATAATGCAGTCCTTGATTAAAAATTGCTTTATCATTACTTTTCTTTTATTATGGTATAAACAGATTTAAAATCGTACGCTGGACAAGTATCTGTCTAGTAAGTGGATTAAGGACAGAGGCGACCTACCGTGTTTTAACAACGAAATTCGGAAAAGGCTGAGAAAGCAAAGGCTGTTGCATTCCCGGTTCAAAAGAGGACGTGTAAATGACGACAGGCAAACATTAGAGGAGATTCGTGCGTCTGCGGAAAGATCTTTGGGCGAAGCATACAACATCTAACACCGTCGTATCCTGGCCAAAGATCTGGAGGAGAACCCGAAAAAATTCAGATCCTATGTAAAGCCGCTAAGCGGGTCTAAGGATTCCATCCAGTCATTCGTTGTCCAGTCCAATTTCGCAGTAGAAGATAACAAAAGGAAGACCGAAATTTAAATTCGACGTTTAAGCAATAATTCACGCAGAAGAACCGTAAAAACATAGCGTGGTTTGACCATCTCACAGAGTCCCGTATGGATGACATAGTAATAAGCATTTTTGGTGTAGAGAATCAACTAAGAGAGTTGATAACAAGTAAGTCGCCAGGTATAGACGGAATCCCAGTTCGGTTTTACAAAGAGTGCGTCACTTGCCCTTTACTTAGTTGGCATTTATCCATTTATCGCGAACCTCTCGACCAGCACAAAGTGCCTAGTGATTGGAAAAAGGTACAGGTGACTCCTGTATATGAGAAGGGTAAAAGAATAGACCCGCAAAATTACAGACCAATATCCTTAAAATCGGTTTGCTGCAGAATTCTGAGTTCGAGTATGATAATTCCCTGGAGACCAAAAAGCTCATGCCCACAAGTTACCACTGCTTTAGAAAGCATCGCTAGTGCGAAACCCAGCTTCCTATTTTCTCACAAGATATACTGCAAACTATGGATGAAGGGCAACAGGCAGATTCCGTATTACTAGGTTCCTGAAAAGAATTCGTCACAGTAGCCCACTGCAGGCTGTTAACGAAGGTACGTTCATACAGAGTACGCTCCAAGATATGTGACTGGTTCGAAGTCTTCTTAAGTAACAGAACACAGCACGTCGTCCTCGACGGCGAGTATTCATAGGAGACAGGGGTAACATCAGGACTGCCCTAGGGAAGTGTGATAGGACCGTTTCTGTTTTTTTTATACATAAATGAGGTGGCAGACAGAGTGGGACTAAGGCGTCGAAGATAAGTGTCTATAGGTTGATACAAGGTGACCTAGACAAGATTTGTAGTTGGTGTGATGAATGGCAGCTGGCTCTTAATGTAGAACAATTTAAGTTAATGTGGATGAGTAGGAAAACCAAACCTGTTACGTTTGGATACAGCATTAGTAGTGTCCTGCTTGACACAGTCGCGTCGTTTAAATATCTGGGCGTAACGTTGCTAAGCGATATGAAGTGGAACAAGTATGCGAGGATTATGGTAGGGATGACGAATGTTCGACTTCGGTTTATTGCGAGAATTTTAAGACGGCGTAGTTCATCTGTAAAGAAGACCGCATATAGGATGCTAGTGCGACCTACTTTTGAGTACTCCTCGGGTCTTTGGGATCGGCACCACGTCAAACTGATAGAAGACATCGAAGTAAGAGGCGAGCTGCTATATTTATTACTGGTAGTTCGATCAGCATGCAAGTGTTACGAATATCCATCTGGAGCTCAATTGGGAAGCACTGGAGGATAGAAGAAATTCATTTCTAAGAACGCAACTAAAGAATTTTAGAGAATCGTGTTGGGTTGGGTTGATTTGGGGGAAGAGATCAAACAGCGAGGTCATCAGTCTCCTCCGGTTAGGGAAGGATGGGGAAGGAAGTCGGCCGTGCCCTGTCAGAGGAACCATCCTGGCATTTGCCTGTAGCGATTTAGGGAAACCACGGAAAACCCAAATCAGGATGGCCGAACGCGAGATTGAACCGTCGTCCTCCCAGTTGCGAATCCAGCGTGCTAACCACTGCGCCACGTCGCTCATTAGAGAACCGGCATTTGAAGCTGACTGCAGAACGATCCTACTGCCACCAACATACATTTCCTGTAGGTAAGATACGAGAAAATAAGGCTCATACGGAGGCATATAGATAGTCGTTTTTCCCTTACTCTGTCTGCGAGTGGAACAGGAAAGGATATGACTAGTTGTGGTACAGGTTACCCTCTGCCACGCACCGTACGGTGGTTTGCGGAGCGTGTATGTAGATGTAGAACTGGACGTAATACTACTCAGGCAGGGTAAGTCTACAAAGAGCAGTATCCTGACGAGATTATTGACCTTCAATGACAATATAATGAAAGTAATGACGATGTTCTTCATATTAAAGGACTGCCTTTGCTGCGCACAGCGTATTGTTTCAAAATGCTGAAGTATTGTATTACATGTACCTCAAAACTGAATATAAACACACTATTGCAATCATTGTTCTGCTAATTCATATTCTCCGCTAGCTGAGAAGCCTAACATTGCCTAGGTATTTATTTATAGCTGTGCCTGAGACTCTGTGCGTGTCGAATTCATTACTGACATATAATGCTTCTTTGAATACAACGTTCGGAATAGGATGATTGGGGATCTGAACGAGGAGTTTGTTTGCTTCACTAATACAGAAGAAAGCCATATAGAGATGGCCATAAAAAAAGCAACTAAGGTCATCGCCCACAACATGCAGCGTCTGGACTTGCGCTTTATTTATGGTCATGGAATAACATAAGCTCAATGCGAACTGTTTAAAGTAAAATCGTAAATATGGATAAGCGGGATTCCGGGTATTAAAACTCTCTCCCTGCATCACATACCATCAAAATTTCCCCTTATATCATGGTATGTAGGAGAAAATCCTCTGTAACTGAAGGTTTCTGATGAGCATCTCGCTCTCCATCAGAGTTACGTGGCACCTCGCTTTGGAAAGGAGTTTGCAAAGAGCGAGCTAAAGCCTGATGTTCTCTATCTGCAGTAGGTCTCACCTCACGATATTCACTAAATTACTGAGACAAACTGTCCTCAGTTTCTTACTCACTCTGGTATATTCAGAAAGACTCCACTGTCTTCTAGGCAATTTTGTACGTAAAAGATGAAATGAAATGTAACGAGTAAGCACCCAAATCACAAAAAATTATAAATTCATTTTTACTAGAAAAGAATACAAAAAGAAATATTTCAAAAGAAGCGATGCACTGCAGTTAAGTTCTTAAAACATACAGTGACAGCAGTAAATCTATATATCTTAGGCTAGTAGATTCTCTTTTAGTTTGTTTTCGCAAACATAAGATTGGAGCGCTTAATTTTGTCACTGATGTGAAATTCCCAAAATACGAGATTTGATTCTTTGGTGTACCATTAAACTATTAGACTCACCTGTTGGTTGTTAATGCTACGCCGTGATGACTGAACTTCCGAACTACCAATCTTAGCAGACAGTTGTAGATAAAGCTTTAAATTATAATATCTGTTTTTTCATGTTCCGATTTTGATGAAATAAGGTCTTTATGTTTCCCCAAGCTATACTCAAGCTACCTCTGAAAGCCTCATGAAAATTTGTCTACTAATTTTGGATATTAGGCTGTTCAATACACAGACATGATGGTTTTACACTCTTATTATTAGTGTAGATACAGATTGACGAGTAGCTTTTCTACCTTCTCTTTGGTGGTGCACATTACATTCACGTAAAAATTCAACTAATGACGACTGACAGAATGAAAGGTGTGTATTTCACTAGCGTTTTCGTCTGTTCATTATCATCTCCAGCAAGTGGACGAGTTCCGTTACTGCTGGTACCTACACGCTGCACTAGAAAAGCAAAGTAAAAGTATGTTCTGTGTTATGTACATAATAACGTCATGTTTACGTTAATGGTACACTATGAACACATCCAAAGGGGATGTAGTAGGCTACCGAATAAAAATTACAGAACGGTATTTAAAAGATAGGTACTCTTGTTCATAAATTCTTAACGAGCGGAGCTATACTCATGCTGGTTAATGTTCTCAATAGTAGCTAATCAACATTTCTTTGATACTCTTTCTACTTTGCTTTTGTATAAAATGTTGTTTTTGGAGGCCAAGGTGATTGTGACACCCTGTATAGTTAAAACTAGCAGAGACCAGTCCTCATCGCATCGTCATTTGCCCACATGTTTTGTGAAGTTCGTGATTTACAATTCTTTTAATTTCACCTCGCTACATTGGAATCTTTTCTCTTGTGCTTTACTGATTACCGTACTATGTGCTGATCTTACCGGAAATTGGAGCCTTTTAATGCTGAATAGTAATATAGTTGAAATTAGTGGTTTTGGAGTGATTATCTGCTCACCTTTTTACTTTTCGTTTAATATGGCCACCTATATAATGCCGTTTAGAAGCCCTTTTGCAAAGATGTACAGTGAACGTTGAGCGAATTGAGGATTTCTATTGTGAAGCACATGCTTTCATTCTTTCTTTCTTCTCCTGGTATCGCGTATCGTATTTGCTAATTTGTTTGGTGAACTTCATCGTTTTTTGCCATAGAAATCTGTTGCTCGCACCAGCATTCTATGTATATGTTGTTTCTCTCCGTAAGAGGATATCTAGTTTCACCGAATTGTTCCTCTGTCTTTACTATGTTGTACAAGTCGTCAGCTACCAAGATATTTCTGAAATGCTATCAGTGCAATATGTGCAGTATCCAAGTTGTATTGTAGAGCATTGGAGATTAATCTTTAATATTCGAAAACGTAACATTCAAGAAACATTATAACAACAATACATGTGATGTATTCACAGCTCTGAACATCAGCAACCATCAGTTGTACAAGGGAATGATGACTAATGGAATTTGTACTGGACCAGTACTCGAATTCGGGTTTCTCATTTTATGCGAGAGGTCGCCTGAACTACTTTGGATATCTGTGCAAACTTCACAGCTAGACTCAAAGTTGCATGTGTCGTCGTTCCTGCATCACAATATGCAATTGTACAGACATTATGTATTTTCTGTAGAGGGGAGACGTTTTAATTGAAAGCCGCTGCCAGATATCGGCGGATAAATACGATTTTACAGTACCCGTGTTGTTAAGAAGAACAATGCAATAATCCTTTGGACATCCATGCATGTCCGAAGAAACTCGCACTACACCGACTACAGACCACTGAAAGACCTGAGCCGAAACAAGGCCCCGGGAGTAGACAATATTCCATTAGAACTACTGACGGCCTGGGGAGAGCCGGTCCTGACAAAACTCTACCATCTGGTGAGCAAGATGTATGAGATAGGCGAAATACCCTCAGACTTCAAGAAGAATATAATCATTCCAATCCCAAAGAAAGCAGGTGCTGACAGATGTGAAAATTACCGAACTATCAGTTTAATAAGTCACAGCTGCAAATTACTAACGCGAATTCTTTACAGACGAATGAAAAAACTGGTAGAAGCCGACCTCGGGGAAGATCAGTTTGGATTCCGTCGAAATATCGGAACACGTGAGGCAATACTGACCTTACGACTTACCTTAGAAGAAAGATTAAGAAAAGGCAAACCTACGTTTCTAGCATTTGTAGACTTAGTAAAAGCTTTTGACAATGTTGACTGGAATACCCTCTTTCAAATTCTAAAGGTGGCAGGGGTAAAATACAGGGAGCGAAAGGCTATTTACAATTTGTACAGAAACCAGATGGCAGCTATAAGAGTCGAGGGGCATGAAAGGGAAGCAGTGGTTGGGAAGTGAGTGAGACAGGGTTGTAGCCCCTCCCCAACGTTATTCAATCTGTATATTGAGCAAGCAGTAAAGGAAACCAAAGAAAAATTCGGAGTAGGTATTAAAATCCATGGAGAAGAAACAAGAACTTTGAGGTTCGCCGATGACATTGTAATTCTGTCAGAGACAGCAAAGGACCTGGAAGAGCAGTTGAACGGAATGGACAGTGTCTTGAAAGGAGGATATATGATGAACATCAACAAAAGCAAAACGAGGATAATGGAATGTAGCCGAATTAAGTCGGGTGATGCTGAGGGAATTAGATTAGGAAATGAGACACTTAACGTAGTAAAGGAGTTTTGCTATTTGGGGAGCAAAATAATTGATGATGGTCGAAGTAGAAAGGATATAAAATGTAGACTGGCAATGGCAAGAAAAGCGTTCCTGAAGAAGAGAAATTTTTTAACATCGAGTATAGATATAAGTGTCAGAAAGTCGTTTCCGAAAGTATTTGTATGGAGTGTAGCCATGTATGGAAGTGAAACATGGACCATAAATAGCTTGGACAAGAAGAGAATAGAAGCTTTCGAAATGTGGTGCTACAGAAGAATGTCAAAGATTAGATGGGTAGATCACATAACTAATGAGGAAGTATTGAATAGGATTGGGGAGAAGAGGAGTTTGTGGCACAACTTGACTAGAAGAAGCGATCGTTTGGTAGGACATGTGCTGAGGCATCAAGGGATCACAAATTTGGCATTGGAGGGCAGCGTGGAGGGTAAAAATCGTAGAGGGAGACCAAGAGATGAATACACTAAGCAGGTTCTGAAGGATGTAGGTTGCAGTAGGTACTGGGAGATGAAGAAGCTTGCACAGGATAGAGTAGCTTGGAGAGCTGCATCAAACCAATCTCTGGACTGAAGACCACAACAACAACAACATGTCAGCTTCATGGTGAATTACTCAGAATTCCAGTAATGGTTATAATTAATGTGATATTTGCATTTTGCATTTAAGTCCAACACTGTGGGAAATTTTAAAAGTTCAGAATGAAAACTGGATTTGGCTATGATTTTGCTTTTGGTGCATATTAAACAGTATGCTGCTATAAATGAACTGTATCTAAGATATTGAGGATTTCTTTAATCTTTTGTGGAGCTCTCTATCCATCACCAGTCTTGAGAAAGTGAAATTTATTTAGAACGTTCGCTTCTGACCGCACGTGTGTGTAAAAGGAATATTTATAATGTCCCTCATATATCCTAAACCGCTCATGATGCCGATAAGAGATTTTGCAAAGTGATGGCATGTAAAGAGGAGAGTTTTTGCTGTATGGTTAAGATACAGAGCTTTCTTGTCTATGGCGATATAGCAGAAGATATGGTTTTTATTTTGTTTTTCCCAACAAGTTCTGTAATTTTTTAAGAGTGTCCGGCAGCTACTGAAAAGAGAATTTGCTAGTACTTCTTCTTTTACGTTATTGTAAACTGAAACAGTCTGGTTTTCTGTAAGCTACTGATCTCTCTGGACTCAGTTGGCATGTTTAATATGACACTGTTTCAACATTATGTTGCAGTACCTAGTGCAAGGCGAGTTTGTCCAAATTATACTGTGTTTTGGCAAAAGAAGCAAAATTAAACTTGTCAACAAGGGAAATGTAGCCGCTACTCATACCTGATGACACTTCTTCAAATGTGAAAAGTTTAACAATTGAGACGAGAATAAATGTAAAGTTCTGTTGCAATTTTGGCAGAATCCCGTAACCCACTGTATTTTTTATAGTGATCGACTCGAATGGAAGCTCACCAAAGTATTTTCTCCTCGTTCTTCATCTGAGAAATGTGAAAATAATTCGCAGCAAATAGTGTACCATCTTTTTATTCCATTCCCATTCAATGTGAAGTGCAGAACTCTTTCACATTAATTGTCTTATGTTTGTAATCTATTTGTACCGTAACGAGTAGTCTCAAGCAGTTAATAAGATAATGACTGTCATGATTTTGTAACCTTCTTTTCCACAGATATACAGGCACCAAATCTATAATTCCTAGTGGGACGGTGCTGCAGATTATAACTGGCTCAGTAGAACACTCCCATAACTTCAAAGCAGTGAACACACTGACGACTTGCAGAACCTTGCCAGCTATTCGTCAAAATCTATATTACTGATGACTTAAAGGATATTTATAACAAGGAGCTTCACTCATTCGCTCTGTAGAGAGGTAATATCAGAAAGATGGTATATTATTTGTTGTCCTTTTCCGCACATCAAATATAAACGAGCTGTAGAAAGAAAATCCTTTTTTAAGTTTCAGTCCCAAGCGTTGATTATTAAACATATACCGGATTACGATATTCCAGCGGAACTGCTGCAGAATTGGCGATCTATTTTCATCTGACTTCTTAAACTTGCTTTCTTCAGAGAATTGTTATTGGTGACGTGTTTTGAGTAACATATACATTTATGTAACTAAATTTTGGTTTTTGGCCAAAACGAAGTATAAATTACACAAAACCACCTTGCAATAGCTATTGCGACAGTCTTGAAAAAGAGTGTGTTATTAAACAAGCAAAAGGCGACCAAAGAGGTGAATATTTACAAAAAACCGTATTGCGAACATTCGTTGTGACATTATGTATGTTTTTGGATAGGGTCTGCCTTTATCAAAACACAATTCTGTTTTTTAACCCAGACATGTTTCACTGCAATTGCAGCATCCTCAGTGGGTTTTTTATTTTATGGCTGTTAAAGATAAGGCATGTTCTTTACTGTTTGTGTACATGTAACTATTAGTTTTTAAATCGAAATTACAGATATTTAAATAAACACATAAAATTATGAATTTTTACCTCTTTACCACATGGTGTGTTTTTCTAATGTATTGTGTTTCTGCAGTGACTGTTTTGTTCAACAGTTTGTCATCTGCAACCACTTACACCTTAAAGTAGATACATTATTTAAGCCAAAATTACGATTCGAAAATTGTTATTTCTGTGGGTGAAACAGTGACAGTGACAGCTCAATACATAGAGTTTAACAGTGATGAAGATGAGGAAAACAAAACGTAACTGAAACATAATGTAAACAGACAGACAGACAGACGGACTCACACGCACACACACACACACACACACACACACACACACACACACACACACACACAGAATTAATCAATTTCAGGCATAGAAATAGCAATTTTCGGGTCGTAATTTTGGCTTAAACAATTTACCTACTTTAAGGTGTAAGCGGATGCAGATGACAAACTGTGGAACTAAACAGTCTCTGTAGAAACACAATACATCAGAAAAACCATACCATATGGTGAAAAGGTATGAATTCACAATTTTATGTGTTTTTCAAATATCGGTAATTATTATTTAAAAACTAATAGTTACATGCATATAAACAGTAAAGAACATTCTTTATCTTTGACAGCCATAAAATAAAAAAGCCACTGACGATGCTGCAACTGCAGTGAAACATGTCTGGGTAAAAAAACAAAATTGTGTCTTGCTTAAGGCGGACCCTATCCAAAAACATACGTATTGTCAAAGCAAACACGGAAAAAAGAGCTTCAACCCCAAGATGGTTATTTGTTGTAACATGACCACTTTCAAGTTTATTTTCTTAATAAAAAATTATCTTTTCACTGGCCACTAGTCTGCAGAAAAATTCAGTGTCAGATAAATTTCATTCCCAGAACATGTGGTGTAATATGCGCCGAACGGAAGATCATAGCGACCAATTTTTTACATTACAGAATGTTTCGAATTTCGTGCAGCGTCTTACTTTAATGCAAATATGGAAATAAGTATGACCATTAGAGCACCATGAAGCTGACGTATAAAATAATACGTAACGTAAAAATAATTTTTTTATAAACAGTTTTTGTAAAATCGTCTGAGAAAGACTACAGAGCTTTACCCATAATGACACTCTTGCACCTCGACTAACAGGCTAACCAGAGTTCTCTGAGTGCACCCATGAGCGCGCGCAGCTGGGCTGGACAGTGCGGCGTTGAAACCCACACTGCCGGCTTTCTTTCTGTTGTCAGACTTGGCGAACGGTCACCTTGTCTGGCTAACCATGCACGACTCGTGGCCAGACACAAACTCCCATACGTCGTCGTTCCTGCGACATAACCTTTCTGCGTAAATACATTACGTAATTCCTGTACAGCGAAGGATATTTAAATTGAAAGCGTCTGCCTAGCATCGGCGAATAAATACGATACTGCAGTGCCTGTGTTGTTAAGAAAAACGATGCAATGTTCCTTCGGACTTACATACATGTCCAAAGGAACACTGCATCGTTCTTCTTAACAACACAGCACTGCAATATCGTACTGTAACAACAAAACTCCTTGAAAAACACATTGACCTGAAAGAGAGAGAAATGTGCTCGTGACCACCATAGTGACGACTTCCGACACATATCTTCACTACAACAGAGGATACCACAGCACAGCTACCATAGTGCAGGATGAGGTAACCAGTAGTAGCACTAGAGACAAACACCAGTCATTAGTGGTGACTATACTGATTATGTACAGCGTTGAAATGGGAATCTGCATGCCTGCAAGGAACGATATCAGATTTTCGGAAACGTGAGTTTACTGAAGCCTCCCACCTCGTTTAGCATGTTTAGCAATACTAAAACCTGCAGTCATAAAAGTTATCTCCCTGTCGAGGCAAGAATCAATTATAAATTATAGTTCAGGAGACATGACTTCATTAACAAAGAGAGGTGTGCAAAATCTGACACATTGTGCATGACCTTTAAAATTATTACTTGTTTTCTACTAACTCTACTCGCAACACATTTTGCAGGCAGTATCCACATGCGGCGATGAAAGTGCCTACAAAATTATATCACTGTGTCCAGACACGTCTTTGCTGGTCATCAGGCTCAGTTCGAAGCGGAACTCATCACTGAAGACAATCATACGGCCCGACAACCAGCAGTGATGGTCCGGCCTGCCATTTCATTTCATATGCAGTTCCTTTACAGCACAGCGGCACAACGATCTTCTGCGTCCCGTTTTGCTGCCGTTCATCCTGGTCTCACATTTCAGTAATAAAATGCACGCCCGCACACGGCTAGAGTTTCTACTGCATGTTTTCTTGCTTGCCAACCTTCAGCATGAAGACCAACGATAGAAACTTTTGCCGTGTGCAGAAGGGCATTTTCGTACTCAAATTTAATCCCAGGATTGGTAGCCATGAAGGGAAACGAAACGGGACATAGAATATCGTCGACGTATCTTTGTGCTGTATGGGTGCTGCGGATGTCAATCAAAGAGGTCCTCCTATGATATGAAATGTCAGCGCAGACCAACAAGGTCGCCACATCTTCCCCAATTGAGAATATCTGATGCATTATGGGCCCTCCAGTCCTCTCGGGATTATGACCGTCTAACGCGTCAGTTGGACAGAATTTGGCAAGATATCCTTCAGGAGGATATGTAGCAGTTCTATCAATCATGCATGTATAACACATCCACCGATTTCTGTACCATTCAGACAATTCCTTCGTTTTGCGCCTTCGATCGAAAGCAAAATGCCTAAAAAGAAAGATTCAGCATGGAAATGCTTTGAATGTTTTTTTCGTTCTACTTGCAGAAAATGTTTATTGCTCTGATTTGGTCACATGTGGTACTCTTCCTGTAGCTGAGATTTTGGTTTTATACTTGTCAAATTTTGACTTTTGAAGATCTGCAATAACTCTTGCCTTTAAAAATTCTTGTGAAACTTTCTGTTAAAATAAGCTGTTCCTCCAAGGCAAATGTTATAACGCGTAGATTACTGACATATAGGATCTAGCAGTTTATTTCCTATTGCAGTGTGTAGTGTTGTAATAAAGACACCTGAACTGCTGTTAAGCCGAAAGGCAGAACACATAATTGGTAACTTCTACCAGCCAATATAAACGCAATGTATATGTGGAAGTCCTCTCTTATTAGGACCTTCTAATATGAGGCTCTGAAATCAGTGTTTGTCATCAGTTTTAACACTGAAACTTTGATATTTGTTCATACACGATCTCAGACCTAGTATAGACATAAACAGTACCTCGATTAATCGCTCTAGCATCAAGCACAAGGCAAACTTTACCATCATTTTAGCCACTGGTGATTGCAGACTACAATATAATGGTAGTGGAGGATCAGTTATCTTCCAGGTCAATATTTTACATATTGCTTTGGTAAAAGCATCATACTTGAATCAAAGTTTGGAGTAGGACATATGACAATAGTTTTTAAGGTGTTGTCACCATATGGTACTCATAATGCCCTACAAATACATCTACATACTTTAGTAACTAATTAACTCATCCAGCTTGTTCTATGAATTAAAATACTTGGATTTTGACAGTAACTCTCCAATATGATCTTCATTACAGTTCATATGCATGCAAGACTGCTGACAGTTGATAAGCAGAACTTATATTAAGTCTGACCCTGACACCTTGACAGTACTTGCCATTTTCGCTTTTGCTTTCAATAAATCTGTAGTAATATTCTACCCAACTATGCCATTAGGGGGATATACCTTCATGTCCCTCTCTCAGAATACTTCAGTAACAAGGATACAATTTACAATTAAAGAGGTACAATCAGGGATGTGCATCTAATGGCTCCATTTACTAGAATTACAGGTACTTCCTTCTGCACCTTGACATTGCGAGACCTAGTGCTGACTTCACAGATAATCTTACAATTCTGAACTGGCAAGTTAGGCAGTTTCGTAATCTCATCAGTTACCGTGCAAATGTAATGTGAACATCACATTAGTAGTAGCCCCAGTATCTAGTACAGTTGTAGTTTGTACCCACTACAGCATTAACAGCAGCCTGAACTTTATTTTCATGCTGTTGATTACACATGTTGAGATCTGTACATAGCCCATTTCTGATATCTGTTCAATCACATAGGTTAACGGAACTGGCATCATTGCCCTCACCTCATCCCACAAACGACACTGCAGGGCACAGTGATGTTGCTTTTAGTTTGTTTAGTTTGCATTAATGGGATAACCATCTTCTGCCACTCAACAACACTGAATGTGGGAATCTGACTATCTCAATTCGTTTCAGTAGTGTGGTTTTGCACTTGATCATTACTCTACTCTACATTATTTAAATTTGACCGGCTGTGGTTTTTTAAAATTAGGTTTCCACCTGTTGTGGTGACTGTTGAGCCACTAATTGCCCTGTTAACAAAGTATCCATGATTTATCAACTATTGAGCCTCCTCTTTTTGCTTACATTTAGCAGACTCTGATTTTCCTGCTTATGGTTATTTATCAAAGGGCCTACAGCAGTGCTACACACCTGTCATGGCCATCGTTTGTTCTACTTTGAAGGTTAACATGGTACCCAGCAGAGTGGACTGGCCTGTTCCTTTCTATTGATATTATTTCTTTTTAAAGCTTTATGTCAGTTGAGTCCAATACGACAGAAAAGGCTAGAACCTCATTCCATGAAAATATACTGATATTTAGTCATAGTTTTGCTTCAATAATTCGCAACACATTTCGGTGTGAGTTCGTTTCATACATAACTGTACCATGATTCATTCAAATATTTTTCGAAGTATTTATGTAAACTACTCTATTGGCTGTGGAAGTACTGTGGATTAAAAATATTTTTCCTGAGCATTTCCTGCACACAAGGACACCAATACTTAGATAAGAAAGACTTCTCAAATTGTTCATATGACTGGCAACACTCAGCAGTTTCTATTGCTCAGAGCGCTTCCTGAACATGGATAAAGCCTACAGAGAACTGTATTTTTTGGTAATTAATCTATATCTTAGGTAAAACATTTTAAATGATTTTTTTAAAAATAAGTGAATGTGTATTCTTTTTATTAGGTGAAATAAATTGGAACTGCCTGTTCCTTAGTAAACTTCATTCTAATAGAAGTGATGACACATCAGGAGCTGTCTGCGACCTGTTGTGCTTAAAACAGGATGGGACAGCTATCACGATCTACTTTGTCTACATTCATCGTATCAAATGGACTCATAATGTTATAACTTTATAAGTATCGCCTGCAACCACCTCTGCCTCCTATTATTATCTAGTGCAGCTACATTGTTATGTTAGAGAAGTTTCTGTTTTATGCAACTCAGATTGAATTAGTTCTCATTTGCACTACTGTGTAACAACTCCTTTACTCAAAATCAAGAGTCTCATTAATCTGCTCATCTTTCTCTGGCATCCATATCACAGATTCACGAGAAAAGATCGAGCTCCTTTAATTTTACCTGTACTTAGTTAGATAAGCTGTTAGATGCTGAAGAGGTCCTGTTAGAAGGGATTTTACCGACTCTATCGATTTCACGTTGTCTACTAATTTCATTGTAGCATCAGAAATCGAGTTCACATTGTGGTGAACAGCTTTCAGCTTAGACTGGATAACTTCCAGTCTAGACTTAAATGAGCCCTCAATGGCCTGAAAAGTGTGCTCATTTACTTATAAGTGTTAGAAATTTGCATTGTTTGTGCTTCATGTTTTGATGAAATTTGATAGAAATTATACAACTCCACAAACTGATCTGCAGTGTGGCTAGTTTGCAGAACTAACTCTTCAACTACATCTTGCGATTCCATGTAATGAGCTGACTGTTCTACATTATCAACTGCCAGATCAGCAAATTTGCTGCCATTGACATGTCATTCACGATCATTGTTTTGTACCAATTCGGGGTTTATAGTGTTACTTAGTTCTACCATGCCATAATTGAGTAAAGCTTTTTATATCCATTATAAACAGCAAAATACAAGCAGTATAGGTTCAGAGTGTAAAACTGAAACAAGAAATTATCAATTTCTGGAAACAAGATAGTTATTGTTCATTCAATGAAAATTATTTTCCAGTTGTTAATAAGAATCATGCTGCAGGTTCAACTTTCAGAAACAAAACATTTAATGACCCAATTTTAATTATTCTGTCAACGATCCAGTAGCTTCCAACCTAATTTAAATGGTCAGAAATTCTTAGCATTATATACATGTGTAAAAAGGGGAAGACTTTGAGGCTGGTCATTTTAAATATAATTGTTTAACTAAGAGAGAAAATAAGGAAAGAAACTAATGTCGTTTGTATCATAGATAAACTAATTACAACTACGCAGAACAATGATTAGTATCATATGAGGGGTTTGCAGACTGTAATTCTTCAAAAGTCTTCATCTTTCTATAGTAGAGTTAACAGAAATAGTATTTTACTCTCCACTCAATGTAGTTACCATAACTTGGGAAATATTGTAACTGAAAGAAAGCAAAATCACTGTTTATTACTCAAGAGTCCATAAGTAGGAATATTGCTTAGCATTTTTATCAAAAGATATTTTGAAGTATTTCAACCTCTCTACTACAATTCATGTAATTGGTATGAAACCTCAAGTTAAATATTTTCTAGAAAATGCACAATGCTCATCAAATACCACAACTTTAATTCAATGTCTGAAACATACGCAGAAATCAGTGAACTTTAACATTAACATGATATCTATATGACTGTTATTTTCAGGTAAAAAATATCTGACAAAATTGATGTTGTAAATATAAATAAACTCTCAAGTTAAGTACCGTAGCACCCTTTCTGTGTCTAAATTGTTAATAAAGTGATGTGGGTAAGAAATAACATACTAAGCATTGAGTTGACACGTCTGTTTTCTGCCTACATTTGTTGGGAGGGGCAGTAGATCTGAAATTAAATAACATAATACCTAAAATTTTCTTTGAAAGGCATGATGCTTGTCATTTATAATTATGTTTATATAACATCTAAAATATCTGCAAAATGTGTCAGCAGTACCAGGTTTATATCAATGTGATTTTCACATCTTGTCAATACATATGTTGTCAGCACGCACACTGTTTATATGAGGTGTTGCAAAGGTATCTCTTCATCTATCTGTCAAAATTCACAAACGATGTTGACATTTTGATCTGAGATTGTGTTATTACTGGTTCAAAGAACAAAATATGGGCGCCTCATGGTTTCCAAGTTATTTAGTAATCCACCATCTCACCAGGAAACAATTTAGTGGGTAGATGATAATGCATTAAATTGTCAAATAGAATAATGTAAGCGATGATACTGGTTGGATAATAGAGCTTTTTGTGGCTTTCGATTTAGGCTTATTCTAGGTTATATATCGAACAAATATTCGAGGTAGGCTGTAACATTAGCTGATAACAACAAGCTAAGGCTCTCTAAAAGTTTTACAGACTGTGCTTCCTTTTCTTTTTCATAATAACCTACTTAATAATAGCGAGATCCAATCGCCCCTGCCAAAACACGAGATTTTAGAGCACGTAACACAGCCAAAGAGAAGCGATTGGCAAACAGCACTTTAGAGGATAAGAAGGTGTTTCGACAAGAGTTTTAGTGAATCGTAATGCTTAATCTGCATAGTCTAGAGATATGCAGGAGTACTTTTATAATGTATGGCATCAGTATGGAGACATGCAGTCAGTGGTGGAAGAGTCACTTCTCTGATCCAAAGGGCACTTTGAACTTTGCGTAAACATAAAAAAAATCAAAATATGTTAGATTTAGCATGTTTAAACACACATTGGACTATTGTTCTATAAGATTAAAAATTAAGTACTCATATTTCCCAAATTGGTACCAAAGATAAAACTTAAGTGTGAAGGTATGCTGACAATGACCATAGCTTGATTACTCTACCACAACTTGCAAAGCACAATCGGCTCTCATATTTAGTATTTTCACATGTGTGTTGTCTGTACCACTTATCAAAATATGCATGGTTCCCTTACTTACATTACTGCTATAACTTTGAATTTAGTCACCAAGTATAGTTCGATCTTTTTCCAATATAATGTGTCTAACAAAATAAATAACATTTGGTTCTGTGACACTTCGAAACACATATAGGCTCTACTGATAATGTAACGTAAATCTTAAAATACACTTATCAAAGAGAAGAGATTGATCTTTGCACCAAAGTTAATCCCACGTCTCAAATAAACGTAAACTCTCCCTATTTCAGCTAAATTCGATATCAAAGAGCCAGACGTTATAGTGACCCATGCCAGGGTATTAACCGCGTTTCCGCGTACAAAACCTGTGCCATGTGCAGCTGATAATGGTAACTTGCGCTGTCACACAGTAGAAACTGATTCACTTGTTGGTTGAATATGATTCAGAAGAGCAGTAATGCACAGTCACATAGATGAAACGTGAGTGTTGCTATGCTAGGTGAACTATTCAACAATGCAAACTGATGCAAGACATTTGAAAGCCTCAGAAAAATAGTTATACACCGTACTGAAAGATGAGGAAAACATAAATATACAAGAATGAAATAAAAGTTTCTGTAGCATGATTGGAATTCAGGATAAGTGGATGTCACTGATGAGATTTACTTGTATTAATGCATTTCTCAGTGAAAGTAGCCGATAACTAAAGGAGCTATGGAAACGATTAACAGTTTACTGAAGAGAGGGTACTGACTGAGAGTAAAATTGTGAAAGTACCGTCGAGCAGCAGAAATAAGCTTCCGACTAGCGAAAACTTAGGAATGGAACTGTTGAACTTAATAGTAAAACAGTGAACCACAAATGAAGCGAGGACATGTGTTGCTGACTAGGGCTAAGGGTTCATTACTTACCAACGAGAAGTCTATTAGTACAATTCACTATGTGAACGAAGTTTCTTTGAACATACAACACCGTAAGGAAACGAGTCATTAACTGAAAAAAGTAATGAAAATAAAACGCTTGTTCAACAATATCTACATAAATACGTTAATTACGGACAGAGGATTGTAAGCCGAGCCGAAGGAATGTCTGAGTAGCTTAACTGAGCAGCGAGGGAGTTGCCTTCTTACATTATTGGTCATGGGTCGTGGGAGTGTTTTTCTGCCACAGGCGAAATTACATTCGGACGAGCATATAATAAAGAGACAGAGTAACGGCGTGTATTGTTTCGCCCAGTTTACGGGTTTGAGGAATGCGTATGACAGTGTGTGAAGGAGCCAAGTGGTTTCTAGTAACATTGTGTACAACTATGTCTACATGTATTGTAACAGAGCTTTTGCTCAAGGCTTTCAGCGTATTCTTTGTGAAAAAAAAAGAGATAAAATTAAAAACGGGTGGCCAGCGTCAGAAGTATTAAACTTAGTCCAAAAAACCAGTAAATTCACTAGAAGTTTCCAGTTTAATATCTATAAAATATGTGCCTGGTTAACCTGTGGCAGTGACCTAACTGCAGAGTTTTCATTTTATTGCCTCTTGTCTGAAAATGACAGAAATGTTAGCTGGAGAAAAGCTGGATGGAAGGCAGCTGGGAAATTTAGTGAAGCTGATAAGCGAGGACCGGCTGTTTGTTTACCATCTGCGATCTACAGCTACTTTCGGGGAAATACAGAAGGAACTGCGCTAGGCGTCTAGTTGAAAAATGAAATATCTGCGCTTAGTCAAAAGGTTGGATGTAACAGAGAAACCCTTGAAAAGCTTATTATGCAGTTTCTTATATGGGAAAATAAGAACTAGCCATTAGAGGACACGATGAAATAATAATAATCAGGGTACTACACTGAACTGTTGAAGTGGACTGCAGAGCATGACTTTCTTTTAGCAGACCGCATGCAAACCTCTACGGCGTTTAAAGGAATTTCTAGGCTAATTTACAATGACGTAATGCAAGCCACAGGCTCGGTCGTTATATCAGCTATAAAGTAGGAAATTGTGGATGTTTTCGTTTTGTAGCCCCGTGGTTGACGAAAATTTAGATGTAGCAAATAAAACACAATTTTTTTGTCCTGGATTGTGTATGCGGAAGAGAGACAAAGAAAAAATATCTTAGGATTCTGTGATATAAATAGTGAAAAACATGTCCAGATTATTGCAGAACTTATCCGGAACTTCTTATCAGAATTTCGATACAACGAAAAACTAATTTTGCTAACGTTTGACGGTGCGGCATCTATGATAAGAGATGTGAATCGAGTTCAAGCATTAAAGAAATTCATGCATTCTGAAGGTATATTTTTTTCACTGTTAAGCTCATGTACTAAATTTCGGATTGCACCACCAGCCAAATACCACAGAGAGAAATATTTGCAGTTTGGTTAAGGTACTTGAAACTGTTTTCTTCAAAACCTCCTAAACGTCTTAAATTTTTGGATAAAATTTTGCTACATCGCTTTCCACTCGTCTGTGCAACACAATGAAATTACTCATCAACCACTGCGTGAAAGAACAGAATTGAATTCTGTGATGTGTTTAGTGCTGTGCTAGAACATATTCAGGAAACTGGTTCGCATATTACAGCACAAATTAAAAGCTTTCTGGCGCTTTTAGAAGATTTCAAATGTATTTTTCTCTTGAACACGGTCAATAAAATATTCACCTTAACCGCGGTGTTGTACAGTATCTTCAGAACCAAACAAGTGATATTTTTTATGGTGAACAGGAAATCCAAGAAAGTCGCCATTCTATATCTGTGATACGTATCGACTGTGACTATGTTTTCCAAGAAACGGTGTCGCAGGTAACAGAACCTTCGAAGAGGAAAAGTATCAACTTTAAACACATCTTTTGCGAAGTGACTGAAAACATTGACAGCCACCTGGATTTAAGCATCCAAGATTATTATAAGCTTAAATTTTTAAGTTTATTGTCACATGAAAATTGTGGGTAATATTGTACCCAGTTTTCCAAAAGCAGCTTTTTAAGAAAAACGTCCCTTACACATATATGGAAAGTTCTTCGACGTCATTCGATTTAAAACCGAGGTGACGTAGTGTACATTACTGAAGAGTTTTTCTAAACATCATGAGTCAACTTGCAAAACTACTGAACACTGATTCAGTGCTAAACATTGTCTTTACCATATACAGTTCCTGTGAGTACGTATAAGTAGGACGGTCATTTTCAGGTCTGAAGGGAATCGGAAGCTTTTCTCGAAATTGTTACGGAGAAGAGAGACTATCTCAATTTAAAATTGTTTCAATTGAAGCTCATCTGCTAAGGGGACTCATTTCTTTGTGGGTATGGTTAGCAAATTCGCTTCCCAGGACAGAAGAATGGAATTTAAGTTCAGCTGATATTGCAGAGGTGATCTAAACCTTGAAGCGTGAGTTTAAAGTCGACAATTAAATATTTTCTATAAAGGTTTGGTTTTTGTAATATAACTCGATATTAGGTCTAATCATTTAAATACCTAAACTTTCAGTTTCAACTATTATCAGGAGTGATTTCAAGGTTTAGTGTTTATTCTCTTATTTTAAAATATTACCAGTTGTGATTGGAATGAAGACGAATCCGTTTCTTGATTTACTATTGTTTACTTAGGGTTATAATATTCAGTGCTTCGGCTGTCTGAATGGTCACCACACGCCATTGGAATTTGATACCTTCGGCGACGTGGTCATTAGCAAAGGAGTACTTACTCGGAAAGGAGATAAATGAGAAAGGAATTTGACTGCGCTATCCCTTACAAAAACCAGCAGACGTTTGCAGTTGCTTTAACTCATTTACGGTAATCAAAGAAAACCTTCATATGTGTGGCTGGACGAGGACCGAAACCGCTGTCCGCCAGAATACCACCAGTTCTGTCTACCACCTCGTTCAGTTGCACGAGTCGATAGCCGCTGACCCCATTTATTCCACTAGGCGGACCGTTTCGTTCGCGAGCATTCCTGTCTCTTGCAGATGCCATCTCCAGATATTTTTCCTGCAGTCGCAGGGGTAATTATCTGGTTTTAATGTCGGTCGTTTTTCGGCACAGCAGATGACCCGCATCCGGCGTCTCTGCGTCAGCTGTTCCCTCTGCCCAGCCCACGTGACTCCATTCCCTCTCTTCACTGCACTGCCCAGCAGATAAAAAGGCGCTAAGCTTTTGTTAATAGTGACGCGCTCCGACATTAGCCCCTTCTAAATTCCCGTAGGCTCCTGTCAGTAGACTTCGTTTTCCTTTCACTGGAAAGTTTTTACACTTCTGAATTAATAATTTCGAAAGATTAAAAAGATAGAACCATTATCCAAGCAACGTTTTCAAATTCATATCACACACATCTAACATATCTCATGTGTTTTAATAGTTTACATTTCCGTACAACGACAATTTTCTCTAGAGATTTTTCCAAAAGCGTATAAAACAGATTCTGTTTCTCTTCACCCAGTCTTACGACTGGTTTGGCGCTGTCCGCCACAATTTCCTGCCTTTACCAAACCCACTATCTCAAAGTAGCTCATATAAGAAATGCCATTAGTACGGCAATGGGCATTATAGCCTGATTTGATATTCGACCATCTACTGAAGATCATCACATGCATGCCACAGGCAACCCGACCACGATGTCATCAGTGACCAGGAAGGCATGATGCCATCAACATGGCTGAAACAGGATGGCCTTGTTAGGAAATTTAAAGACTTAGATGGTAATTCTGAGAAACTAAAAAATGTAAATTGGTGTGGTGCGGAATTAAAAATAAAAATGAAAATAAATAAGGACTAAAAATGCAAAATTTTCTGTCTGTTCTGAAATTAGCGATATGTTAAAAAAGGTTAAAGATATTAACAGTACTGCAGTGTTTTAATGTCAAAAATACGTAAGCTCACCTATATTTTGCGTGAATAGTTACCATGTTCAAAAATATTCTCTTATTTAACTTGGCACTAGTCATCTAAAATATAGGTTCAGAAGCACATGTGAATGTCCATATTTAGATCTCTGTACCACACTTGGTTCAAATGGTTGAAACAGCTCTGAGCACTATGGGACTTAATTTCTGAGGTCATCAATCCCCTAGAACTTAGAACTACTTAAACCTCACTAACCTAAGGACATCACACACATCCATGCCCGAGGCAGGATTCGAACTTGCGACCGTAGCGGTCATGCGGTTCCAGACTGTAGCGCCTAGAACCGCTCGGCCACACCGGCCGGCACCACACTTGGTGCGACGCATTATGAACCATGAAATTAAATACCTTCACGTCTAAATCGTTCTACAAAGTAGGTGTTAGTAGTCAAGTGTCACAATAACTCAACAGCTCATTTGTCTGCAAAATACGTAAACTCCAACTGCAACACAATTTTCATGTCAATGCTACTCGAACATCATTAAGTTACATCAGAATTGATCCTTCAACATGAATGAGAAATCTCAAGTTAATTGCTCCAGTGCCTAAATTGTTACAAACTCAAGTGGCAAAACAACAAGCGATCCATTCAGATGATCTATCATAGGCCTAAACTCGGTGTAAGCCACAGTGCTATTTTTTACCGATACACGTGGAAAAAGGTAATGACCATAATTAAGAATACATTTATTCCACTGTGAGACGAGGCGGTCACTGCGTTCATGGAAAAACATTTGCAGTTGCCTTCAAGGCCAGAATAGTACCCTGGGGTACTCGTAACTGTTAGTACATGTGAGTGGGCTCACATGTTGTCAAGCTTGTCGAGACCATGCTACAGAAATATCGCTGGGAAGCCCTTACACATCTTCCATGAACTCCCATTGTCTGCCCAAGCGGTTTCCTTATTTTTGGAGCCTAGAAGGCAGGCACTGTAGCAGTCGATTAGCTTTGGACGAAGAGGTGCTCGCATGGGTACTATTCTGGCCTTGAAGGCAACTGCAAATGTTTTTCCATTAAGGCACCGACCCTCTTCTCTCAAACTGGGACAAATGTATTGTCAGTTACGCCTATTGCTTTTGAAATAATAAACAGTTTACTTGCTTTTTTTACATTTGTCGTGTTGTAATTTGACTGCCCCTTACAACTTCATAATGGCGTCTCTTGTACCATTACCTTTCATAAAGCCAAACTGCTCTTCAAGTAACATTACTTTCCGTTCTTCTGTACTATTTTTTGATTCACGTGGATGTATGAGTCGTTAATGTGTGTGTGTGATATTTCTCGCATTTATCTGAGGATTTTCCAGAAATTCAGACGCTTTGTTTGTGTAAGATATTATACATATTGAGGAAATGTTATCCATTCCTTCTGTTAGCGCGTCTTCCATAGCTTTGTTTCACAACAAGGGAACCTGAAATGCTACGTACTTCGTTGCGATGAATGCAAGCACGTACGTGCAGTGAGGTGGTCCTGTCTGGAACCCATTGCCTCTCGGTGTGCACTGCGGCCAAACCTTTCAACAATTCACTCCGTAGATCACGACAGCCTCTTCCGAGAGTGAAATGGAATGCCTCTATGAAGCCACCCCCATGCAACGAATTGACATCACTATTACTTCGAAGTCTCGGGAACTATTAAGTTTTATCCCTACTACTGTGTAATTTGACCATGATTTTTTTTTTTGCCGGAAATGAAAGATAGTGGCTTCGGCAACACTTTTGTAAGAGATACTTTCTGATGGGCTCCAAATAGTGTGCATCACACAATCAGTGCTAACAGAAACCTTCTTTGGAGACGTTATTCAATCTGTAGAAAAGTCATTACACTTGAGAAAATATAGTTATCCATAGTTCTACAATTAGTGGCTTTAGTTATTTCCGCATATATCTCGCGAACAGTCTTACAGACTGGAAAGACTTGTTCCTTGTTTCAGACACGGAGTATGATTCGTTGTTGCAGTGATATTCGATAAAATGGTAGTTGAAAATGGGGCTTTTGTTCCGGTAGCTACAGACTGTAACGACCATTTGGTGTAGAGAGAATTTACCCGGCATGAGGGAAAGCCATGCAGATTTCATTGTCACTCCGAAAAAAATTAAGTTAAGTAATTATTCTTGTCTGTTTGTTTGTTTGCAGGTATATGTCTCAGCTCGTGGTACGCACTGAAACCATCGCGCTTCGTTACGATTTTACTGCACTGGAGAAGGAAAGAAAAACGTCACGGCCCATGGATAAAGTAGACTATCTTGCGGTAA
Source organism: Schistocerca serialis cubense (assembly GCF_023864345.2). Lineage (NCBI taxonomy): Eukaryota > Metazoa > Arthropoda > Insecta > Orthoptera > Acrididae > Schistocerca > Schistocerca serialis. The sequence goes on from NC_064643.1 coordinate 350,233,501, forward strand.
TTCTTTTTCTCAATTTTAATGAGAAAGACGCTGGAACAATTGACGCTGCGTTGATGGAACTGTGCAACAATAAAGGACAAATAAAGGACAAACGTATGAACACAGTTGTTAGGTGGCGCATCCCCTTCCAATGTGGACAGACAAATCTGCACTACGAAGAACGAAGTGGCAGACATGTCTCTGTGTTGTTGTTGTTGTTGTTGGTGTGGTCCTGAGACTGGTCTGATGCAGCTCTCCATGCTACTCCATCCTGTGCAAGATTCTTCATCTCCCAGTACCTACTGCAACCTACATCCTTCTGAATTAGCTTAGTGCATTCATCTCTTGGTCTCCCTCTACGATTTTTACCCTCCACACTGCAATCCAATACTAAATTGGTGATCCCTTGATGCCTCAAGACATGTCCTACCAACCGATCCCTTCTTCTAGTCAAGTTGTGCCACAAAATTCTCTCTCCCCCAATCCTATTCAATACTTCCTCATTGGCTATGTGATCTACCCATCTAATCTTCAGCAATCTTCTGTAGCACCACATTTGAAAAGCTTCTATTCTGTTCTTGTCCAAACTATTTATCGTCCATGTTTCACTTCCATACATGGCTACACTTCATACAAATACTTTCAGAAACGACTTCCTGACACTTAAATCTATACTCGATGTTAACAAATTTCTCTTCTGCAGAAACGCTTTTCTTGTCATTGCCAGTCTACATTTTATATCCTCTCTACTTCGACCATCATCAGTTATTTTGCTCCCCAAATAGCAAAATTCCTTTACTACTTTAAGTGTCTCATTTCCTAATCTAATTCCCTCAGCATCACCCGACTTAATTCGAGTACATTCCATTATCCTCGTTTTGCTTTTGTTGATGTTCATCTTATACCCTCCTTTCAAGACACTGTCCATTCCATTCAACTGCTCTTCCAAGTCCTTTGCTGTCTCTGACATAATTACAATGTCATCGGCGAACCTCAAAGTTTTTATCTCTTCTCCATGGATTTTAATACCTACTCCGAATTTTTCTTTTGTTTCCTTCACTGCTTGCTCAATATACATATTGAATAACATCGGGGAGAGACTTCAAATCTGTCTCACTCCCTTCCGAACCACTGCTTCCCTTTCGTATCCCTCGACTCTTATAACTGCTATCTGGTTTCTGTACAAATTGTAAATAGCCTTTCGCTCCCTGTATTTTACCCCCGCCACCTTCAGAATTTGAAAGAGCGTATTCCAGTCAAAATTGACAAAAGCTTTCTCCAAGTCTACAGATGCTAGAAACGTAGGTTTGCCTTTTCTTAATCCAGCTTCTAAGATACGTCGGAGGGTCGTTATTGCCTCACGTGTTCCAACATTTCTACGGAATCCAAACTGATCTTCTCCGAGGTCGGCTTCTACTAGTTTTCCCATTCGTCTGCAAAGAATCCGCGTTAGAATTTTGCAGCCGTGACTTATTAAACTGATAGTTCCGTAATTTTCACATTTGTCAACACCTGCTTTTTTTGGGATTGGAATTATTATTTTCTTCTTGAAGTCTGCGGGTATTTCGCCTTTTTCATACATCTTGCTCACCAGATGGTAGAGTTTCGTCAGGACTGGCTCTCCCAAGGCTGTCAGTAGTTCTGATGGACTGTTGTCCACTCCCGGGGCCTTCTTTCGACTCAGGTCTTCCTTTCAGTGCTCTGTCAAACTCTCCACGCAGTATTATATCTCCCATTTCCATAATATTCTCTTTAGTACATCGCCCTTGTATAGACTCTCTATATACTCCTTCCACCTTTCTGCTTTCCCTTCTATGCTTAGAAGTGGGTTTCCATCAGAGCTTTTGATATTCATGCAAGTGGCTCTCTTTTCTCCAAAGGTCTCTTCAATTTTCCTGTAGGCTGTATCTGTCTTACCCCTAGTGATATAAGCCTCTACATCCTTACGTTTGTCCTCTAGCCATGCCTGCTTAGCTATTTTGCACTTCCTGTCGATCTCATTTTTGAGACGTTTGTATTCCTTTTTGCCTGCTTCATTTACTGCATTTTTATATTTTCTCCTTTCATCAATTAAAATCAGTATTTATTCTGTCGCCCAAGGACTTCAACTAGCCCTCGTCTTTTTACCTACTTGATCCTCTGCTGCCTTCACTACTTCATCCCTCTAAGCTACCCATTCTTCTTCTACCGTATTTCTTTCCCCCATTTGTGACAATTGTTCCCTTATGCTCTCCCTGAAACTCTCTACAACCTCTGGTGTAGTCAGTTTATCCAGGTCCCGTCTCCTTAAATTCCCACCATTTTGCAGTTTCTTCTATTTTAATCTACAGGTCATAACCAATAGATTGTGGTCAGAATCCACATCTGCCCCTGGAAATGTCTTACAATTTAAAACCTGGTTCCTAAATCTCTGTCTTACCATTATATTATCCATCTGAAACCTATCAGTATCTCCAGGCTTCTTCCATGTATACAATCTTCTTTCATGATTCTTGAACCAAGTGTTAGCTATGATTAAGTTGCGCTCTGTGCAAAATTCTTCCAGGCGGCTTCCTCTTTCATTTCTTACCCCCAATCCATATTCACCTACTACGTTTCCTTCTCTCCCTTTTCCTACTACCGAATTCCAGTCACCCATGACTATTAAATTTTCCTCTCCCTTCACAATCTGAATTATTTCTGTTATTTCATCATACATTTCTTCAATTTCTTCGTCATCTGCAGAGCTAGTTGGCATATAAACTTGTACTATGTAGTAGGCGTGGGCTTCGTAACTATCTTGGCCACAATAATGCGTTCACTATGCTGTTTGTACTAGCTTACCCACATTCCTAATTTCCTATTCATTATTAAACCTACTCCTGCATTACCCCTATTTGATTTTGTGTTTATAACCCTGTAGTCACCTGACCAGAAGTCTTGTTCCTCCTTCCACCGATCTTCGCTAGTTCCCACTATATCTAACTTTAACCTATCTATTTCCCTTTTTAAATTTTCTAACCTACCTGCCCGATTAAGGGATCTGACATTCCACGCTACGATCCGTAGAACGCCAGTTTTCTTTCTCCTAATAACGACATCCTCTCGAGTGGTCCCCGCCCGGAGATCCGAATGGGGGACTACTTTACCTCCGGAATATTTTACCCAAGAGGACGCCATCATCATTTAACCATACAGTAAAGCTGCATGCCCTCGGGAAAAATTACTGCCGTAGTTTCCCCTTGCTTTCAGACGTTCGCAGTACCAGCACAGCAAGGCCGTTTTGGTTAGTGTTACAAGGCCATATCAGTCAATTATCCAGACTGTTGCCCTTGCAACTACCGAAAATACTGCTGCCCCTCTTCAGGAACCACACGTTTGTCTGGCCTCTCAACAGATACTCATCCGTTGTGGTTGCAACTACGGTACGGCTATCTGTATCGGTGAGGCACGCAAGCCTCCCCACCAACGGCAAGGTCCAATGTTCTTGGGAGGTTCTGTGTATGTAAGTGATATGACGGACAGGATGAGCAGTAATTTATGGCTGGCAGCTGATGGCGCTGTGGTGTATGAGAAGGTGTCGTAATTGAGTGAGTGTAGGAGTATACAAGATGACGTGACAGAACATCTAATTGCATGATGAATGTTGACTTGCTCCAAACGTAGAAAAATTTATGTTAATGGGGATATGAAGGAGAAAAAATACTGTAATATTCGAACACAACATTAGTAGTATACTGCCTGACGTAGTCACACAGATAAAATATCTAGACACATCGTCGCAAGGTGATATCAGGTGGAATGGCCACGTCGGTGTGGCAATACGAAGGACGGACTCGACTTCGTTTTATTGGGAGAATTTTGGGAAAGCGTGGTTGATCTACAAAAGAGACAGCATGTAGGGCGCTAGTGCGACCCGTACTGCTTGAGTGTTTGGGGTCACCACCACGTCGGATTAAAGGAAGACATCGAAGCAATTTTAGGGGCGTGTTGCTAGATTTGTTATTGGTAGGGATCATCAGCACGCAAGTTTTTCGGACATGCTTCGTGAACTGAAGTGGGAAGCCTTGTAGAGAAAACGACGCTCATTTCGCGAGGCACTACTGCGGAAGTTTAAAGAACCGACATTTGAAGTCGATTGCAGATATACTGCCGCCAACGTATGTTTCGAGAGAAGACCATTACATTAAGATGAGAGAAATTTGGGTTCGTATGGGGGCTGCCGACGTTTCAAGAATTGGAGACAGATTCCTTACACTAAAATAAGAATACAACGTACAGTAAACATTAGCTCTACTTTCTATACCTCAGAAGCTATAAGCACTTGTTCATCTTCGCTGCGGTGAAACATATATCTTTTGCTGAACAAGTGGTCATCACTCTTACGGAATGCATTTCTACTGGACACATTTTTGGGTTTTTGGTGTTAGGGAACTGTCTACAAATTTTTAAAACGTCATTCTAAAACACAATGTAGAAGTCGTTGTTCCTTCGCTCTCTTGGCGAGTGGAACAGAAAACGAAACGAATAGTAGTTGTACAAGGCACCCTGTGCCATGCACTACACCATCACTTTCGGAGTATTTTTGTAGATGTAGGTGTATATGATGCTCGTAAGGGACAAACCTTTGCAGGAGCATACTACCGAATTCTTCTGGCTGGGTTGCAGGTGGCTGCCAAGAAGAAGCGCATTGGGAAGTTGTCCAAGGTGGTCTTTTTGCTCAGCGACAACGCTTTGCAGCATTTTGCACAAGGCAGTAACACGAGCTGCCCTTCGAGCTACAAAATTATGCCGTGAACCCCGTATTCTCTTAATATGGTACCCAGTCACTTCAACTTCTTTCCTTGGATGCGGAAACCATTATGCGACGAGATGGCTGAGGTGGTAAGTCCCTCCACTACCAAGTTAGTCGCCAAGTGATTCGTTGCCGGACGAGCAGAAGAACTGACTTCATGACCAAGATTCATCGTCGCCGCTCACATCGGGTGACTTCTTCTGTCATTTTTCTTTCTGCGCGTTGGTGGAAGCTGGAATTCCATTGTTCCCTTGATAGAAGATCGTTCCGAATACAGAATACGATCTTTAATCTTCGATTTTATGAGCTTCTGTTTTGATATCATCATAATTAACAAAACATATGTTATCTATTTTACTACAACAGTGAAAGTATTTCTGGGTGCATCAAATATATTCCAATGTATTGGTTTCTAATATTCAGCCACATAGCTCCAATCACTCTTCGAAGAAAGGAGCCACTCATAAAGGAACACAAGAAAATCATGAAGTATTCCGAAATGCTCATCCAGCAGAACACATCGGCTACGATGCCGAAACACACCATAGCGTTTTACTCTATGCCTGGTGGAAGACCACACCAATCTCAGTACAAAAGGGTGGGAACTGTGGGACGAAAACATGCCCTTGTCAACTTGACGTTTTCTCACATGATTGAAGGCAACAGACCAATTCTATATTGCTAGGTTTCGGGAAATCGGTTGACACTCTATGGACTGTTATCGAAGGTCCAAGCATTCGGATTAGGTCCCCAGATATGTGGGTGGCTCGAAAGCTTCTTAAGTAATTGAACCCAGTACCATGACGTCGACGGCGAGTGTTCATGAGAGACAATAGTATCGTCAGGATTGTCGCAGGGAAGTGTGATTGTACCGCTATGATACTCTGTACATACTAGTACGCTGTAAAAAAATCTCAACCCCAAAAAATAATTAATGTAGAGTAATGAAATTTCAGGAATGCCTTTGTTTACGTAACATATTTTATTAACACTGCAAGATCACAAGTTACTTTATGAGCGAGATAAGGCGGTGTAACTGCCGGTGTAGAGGCCAGAATGGTGAATGCAAAAATGTAAACGTGCATGCATCGTGTTTTACTGATCCCGGATGTCAGTTTGTGTGATGGAGATCCATGGCTGTTGCACTTGGACAATACAAGTAGTGTTAAAGCTGTTTGTGGATGACACTGGTCATCTTATGATGTCCCGTATGTGACCGATTGTAGATAAATCTGCTGATCGAGCAGACCAAGGCAACATGTCAACACTCTGAAGAGCGTGTTGGGTGACAACAGCGATATGTGGGCAAGTGTTATCCTGCTGGAAAACACCCCCAGGAATGCTGTTTATGAATGGCAACGCAACAGGCGGAATCACTAGATTTACGTGCATGTCTGTAGTCAGGTTACACTATATAACCGCGAGAGTGCTCTTGCTGTCATACGAAATAGTACACCACTCCAGGTGGGGGTCCGGTGTGTCTAGCACGCAGAGAGGCTGGTTGCAGGCCCTCAACTGGCCTCCTTATAACCAACACACGGCCCTCACTGGCGCCGAGGCAGAACCACTTTTCATCAGAAAACAAGACAGACCTCCACCCCACCCGCCAATGGGCTCTCGCTTGGCACCACTGAAATCGCAGATCGCGGTAGTTTGGGGTCAGTAGAACGCACTCTGCAGGGCGTGTGGCTCGGAGATGTTCTTGACGTAACTGATTTCTTACAGTTCATTGGGTCATTGTAATGCTGAGTGCTGCTCAGATTGGTGCTCCAGGTGCAGCACGATGCGACGGAGCATTACGCCGAACCCGGTGGTTTTCCCTCTCGGTAGTCCCAAGTGCCCATCCGGAGCCTAGTCTTTTTGCGACTGTACATTCTCGTGACCACCGCTGCCAACAGTAAGGTACACTTGTTACATTCCTGGCAAGTCTATCTGCAGTATCGCAGAAGGAACATCCAGCTTCTCGTAACCCTCTTACACGACCTTGTTTGAACTCAGTGATTTGTTGATAACGACGACTTTGTAACCTTAAAGACATGACTAACATCAATAGGCCATCCCCTGTCCCAAAGGTAACTAACGTTCACAACCGTTATCGCATTTATTTAAAGCAAACCTGATTTTCATACTCACAACGGCACACTAACCCGACTGGCGTGGATTTTGAGTAGGCATCATCTCTCAGACGCAGAAACACTGCTACTAATTTTCATTTATGTGGATAACTCCTTCTTTGTGATGCGATTTTTTTTTCGTCAATGCATATAAATTATCTGGCGGACAGGGTGAGGAGCAGTCTGATGGTGTTTTGCGATGAAGCTGTCGTTTATGGAAAGGTGCCGTCGTGGAGTGACTGTAGGATACTTAGACAAAATTTGTAGTTTGTGTGTCTACCTGTAAATGTAGAAAAAAAATTGAAGTAGATGAGTAGTAAAAAGCCCTTGGTGTCCGAATACGGTACTGGGACTGTGCTGCTTCACACAGTTAGTCTCGCAACATAGTGAAATAGTACAGGTCCACAATCTATGTAACATTGGTCCTTTGAATGATCATATTTACACTTATCACAAAAGTTTTGCATCACCCCGGTTCCCAGAACTCCTAAAGGCAGATGTTGACTGTCGATATTGCATCACAGACACAGTCCCTTTGACTGTTCCCATGTCACTAAACCCGCCCAAAGAAGTAAACAACCATGCATGAGCAGCGTCTATTAGACGGAGGGGGTCCGACAGCCGATCAGTTAGAGTCATTCCACCAGGAAGGAGGTACAGGGTTCGTGTTGCCTGTAGTTCAACCATGCCTAGACGGTCAGTACCGCAGTTGCATCGCGTCCGCATTGTTACTTTGTGCTGCGATACAATGACAATTTAGACACAAGCAAAGAATAATGAGTTATGATAAAAAAATAGAATTCTGAGGAGATGAGAGTCAGAACTTAAATTACCTTAAAAGGACAAGGGAAATGTCCAGGGGTCTCAGAGCGAACCAAAGCGACGTTGTTGGGACATGGAGGAGATACAGGGAGACAGGAAGCGTCGAAGAGATGCCTCGCTCAGACCTCCCAAGGGCTATTACAGCAGTGGATGACCGCTACCTACGGATTAAGGCTCATAGGAACCCTGACAGCAAAGACACCATGTAGAATAATGCTTTTCGTGCAGCCACCAGACGTCGTCTTACGACTCCAACTGTGCACAATAGGCTGCATGATGCACAACTTCATTCCCGGCGTCCATGGCGAGGTCCATGTTTCAACCACGACACCATGCAGCGTGGTATAGATGGGCCCAAAAATATGTCGAATGGTTGCTCAGGATTGGCATCACGTTCTCTTCACCGATGAGTGTCGCATATGCCTTCAACCAGACAATCGTCGGAGACATGTTTGGAGGCAACCCGGTCAAGCTGAACGCCTTAGCCACACTGTCCAGTGAGTGCAACAAGGTGGAGGTTCCCTGCTTTTTTGGTGTGGCATTATGCGGGGCCGATGTACGCCGCTGGTGGTCATGGAAGGCGTCGTAACGGCTGTACTATACGTGAATGCCATCCTCCGACCGATAGTGCAAACATATCGGCGGCATATTGGCAACGACGACAATACTCGCCCCGATCGTGAATGACTTCCTTCAGGATAACGACATCGCTCGACTAGAGTGACCAGCATGTTCTCCAGGAGTGAACCCTATCGAACATCCCTGGGATGGATTGAAAGGGGCTGTTTATGGACGACGTGACCCACTAACCACTCTGAGGGATTTACGCCGAACCGCCGTTGAGGAGTGGGACAATCTGGACCAACAGTACCTTGATAAACTCGTGGACAGTATGCCACTACGAATGCAGCCATTCGTCAAGCGAGAGGACGTGCTACTGGGTTGTAGAGGTACCGGTGTGTACATCAGTCTGGACCACCGCCTCTGAACGTCTCGCTGTATGATGGTACAGCATGCAATATGTTTTTTTCATGGGCAATAAAAAGGGCGGAAATAATGTTTATGTTGATGTCTATTCCAGTTTTCTGTACAAGTTCTCGAACTCTCGGAACCGAGGTGAAGCAAAACTTTTTTTGATGTGTGTCTTTACACTGCGGCCAAGATTTATCACAATAAATTAAAATGTTCCAGTGATCCTTTAGGCACCAACAGCAGAGGCACAGATACCAGGGTGCGAGCAATACTGACCTCAAAACTTTCCAGTAACGGTCCTTGAAAACGCGGAAACGGTTAGGGAAAAACAGCAAGCATCCAGGTCCGCACAGCAAGGTTAATCAGGAAAGTCCAAAACCGCTGAAGGCCGTAGCAGAGCACCGTCGATACAGCAGAGCGATTGCCACTACCGAAAGGAGTGACAAGTCGATCTCGGCGCAACTACAGCTCACGGCAGAAGAAACGGCTGCACCCAAAAATCCACACGTTATCCCCTCCTGCCCTTTCTCTCGTCACAACTCCCTGTCGGTCTATTTCAAACTCTGCGAGTCAGCGATCATCTATGAAAACTGCAAGTTAAGTTCGCACCACCTATCGGAACACCAGCGAAAGAAGACACCGGAAGACAGAGATAAAATGGAGTCGCGACGGCTCACATAGCTAGGCGTAACGTTGCCTGTGAAATGGAACGAGGATATAATGACCGTAGTAAGGGGGGTGAATCGTCAAATCCGGTTTATTGGGAGAATTATGGGAAGGCGTAACTCATCTATAAAGGAGAACTCGTCTACAACGCTAGTACGACCCATTCTTGGGTACTGCGCGAGTGTTTGGGATCCTCACCAGTTGGGAGTAAAGGAAGGCCAAAGAAATTTTAGAGGCGTGTTACCAGAGTTATTTCCGCAGATGCTTCGTGACCTCAAATCGGAACCTCTGGAGGGAATGCGTCGTTCTTTTCGTGAAATACTGTTAAGAGAATTAAGAGAACCGTCATTGGAAGCTGCCTGCAGAACAACTCTGCTGCAGCCGAGATACATTTCGCGTACGCACCTTGAAGATAAGAGAAATTAGGCCTCGTACGGGATCCTTTTCCTAGCTCTATTTGTGGGTGGAACAGGAAAAGAAATAACTGGTAGTGGTACAAGATACCCTCCGCCACGCACGGTACCGTCTCTTGTGGAGTGTGTATGTAGATGTAGTCGTACTGTGTACATGATCTAATTTATCCATTAGAAATGACCAATGGTTTTGAGCTCCCTAACGGTATACGGAAAAGTTAAAACTGAATGCAGGCGAGACACGATATTAGTGCAGAAAACCCATACGGGACGGGAAACCTTCAGCAACAAACAGTGGAGCTCCAAGACGATCCGCTAGTTACCTTGGTGTGACTATGTGGACCTCACCTGCGTACTAACTGATCAAATTCTTATCTGGTCTTCAGCCGGATCAAACTGTCATCTGCGCACAATATTTCCGCGGTCCGCCTGGCCGCTGTCATCAGGTGACAGAAGCTATGCTGCATTCGCTAATAACAGATTCAAACCGTGAGCGACTGGAACTTTATATGTTGTGGTGTCACGTCTTCTGGAAGAACAGGCGGAAGAGATCAGACAGGCATCGGGCTCTGCCTCCACAGAGTAACATATCCTCGGCTGAACGGGCAGCTATTCCTTATGTTAGAGAGGACCCCGAATTATTAATTTTACCAGCAGACAAAGGCAGCGCTACCGTTTTAATCTCCAAGGCCGATTATGTGAATAAGATGTACGATTTACTTAAGGATCTGTCTTATTGTATATTACAGAACTCCACAGATAGCATAAAACTGACAACGAATTCACTCCTGAGAACATTATTAAAAGACTCCGTCCTGGTGCGGCCGTTCCACCTTGATTATACGTAATGCCGAAGTGGATGAAAATGGCGTCACGTTACGTCAGGTAGTTAGTAATTAAGAGCCGCCGATTTAACTTGGCAAAATATTTAGCGTCGATCTTTTGTCCTCATGTGGGTAAATGTGAACATCAGATTTCCAATTCAAAGAATCGGGACACCTGGCTACGAGTAACAAGTTCGTGGCGCCCTTCATCGTTAACGCTGGAATTCAGTGTGCCGTTGGTCCACCCTTATCCTTGATGACAGCTTGCACTCTCACAGGCGTACGTTCAAGCTGATGCTGGAAGGTTTCTTGGGGAATGGCAGCCCATTCTTCACGGAGTGCTGCACTGAGGAGAGGTATCGATGTCGGTCGGTGAGGCCTAGCACGAAGACGGCGTTCCAAAACATCTCATAGGATTCCGGTCACGACCCTCTGCAGGCCAGTCCCTTACAGGGAGCCGGCCGGTGTGGCCGTGCGGTTCTAGGCGCTCCAGTCCGGAGCCGCGCTGCTGCTACGGTCGCAGGTTCGAATCGTGCCTCGGGCATGGGTGTGTGTGATGTCCTTAGGTTAGTTAGGTTTAAGTAGTTCTAAGTTCTAGGGGACTAATGACCTCAGATGTTAAGTCCCATAGAGGTCACTGCCATTTGAACCACTTGAGCCTCCGAATTTTACTGTTGGTACTACACACGCTGGCAGATGACGTTCACCGGACATTCGTCATACCAACACACTGCCATCGGGTCGCCACATTGTGTCCTGTGATTCGTCGCTCCACACAACGTTTTTCCACTGTTCAATCGTCCAATTTTTACGCTCCTTACACCAAGCGATACGTCGTTTGGCGTTTGCCGGCGTGATGTGTGGCTTATGAGCAGACTCTCGACCATGAAATCCAAGTTTTCTCACATCCCGCCTAACTGTCATAGTACTTGCAGTGGATTCTGGTGCAGTTTGGAAATCCTGTGTGATGCTTGGATATATGTCTGTCGTTTACACATTACGACCCTCTTCAACAATCGGCGGTTTCTGTCAGTCAACAGAGGAGGTCGGCCTGTACGCTTTTGCGCTGTACGTGTCCTTCACGTTTTCACTTCACTATCACATCGCAAACAGTGGGCCTAGGGATGTTTAGGAGTGTGGAAATATCGCGTACAGACGTCTGACACAAGTGACACCCAATCACCTGACGACGTTCGAAGTCCGTGAGTTCCGCGGAGTGCCCCATGCTGCTTTTTTAGGATGTCTGATGACTACTGGGGTCGCTGATATGGAGTACCTGGCATCAGGTGGCAGTACAATTCACCTAATATGAAAAACGCATGTTTTTGAGGGTGTCCGATTACTTTTGATCACATAGTGTGACATTCAGTAACATTTTGAACATATTGGCGGTGTGGCTATGAGGAGTCCTTTATCTCCCATACTACCACGTTTTTTTTATGAAGGAATTTGAGGACGTGCTCATAGAAACATATTATTGAAGTCTATTTGTCTTTTGAGGTATGTTGGCGACGTCTTTCTTGTTTGACCACATGGAGCAGACTATTTGCATCTGTTATTGGACAATTTTAATTGTCTTCATCCTAACATCACGTTTACTATGGAAATTGAAAAGGAGGGATAACTACCCTTTTTGGATTTACTGGTTTATAAAAAAAATGACAGAACTCTTGGACAAGGAGTTTTGTAAGAAACCGACATATACTGATAGATATTCACATGCTACCAACTGTTATTCACTGTTTCAGCGTACAGGAGTCCTCTAGCTCGGATGCTGATATTGTACCACAAGAGCTGCAACATCTCACAGACGTCTTTAATAATAACTGCTGTACGGACAAACAAATTCGACGTGATTTTCAGTTTGGAGCACTACCCAAACCAAATAAAGACACTTTTAGTTCTGTGGCTTTCCTTCCATATGCTGAGAACATGTTTGCCGAGATAGGTAGGGTTTGGAAAAACGTGAAATCAGATGTGTATTCCGTCCATCGGCTAAGATTAGATCACTTCTTTGATCTGTTAAGAACGATTTTATTTTGAGGAAGCCTGGCGTTTACAAAATACCTCGTGAGTGTTGTGAAATATACGTTGGCTAAACTATTCGTAACGTCGATGACAGATGTGTTGAACATCATTGCCATACGCGATTATTATAACCTGACAAATATGCGATGGCAAAGCACTGTCTTACAGTGGGACGTAAGACGCTATGGAATGAGACACAAGTGGTTGCAAACGCCATGCGATGCTGGGACTGTGTTTTAAAAGAAAAATTATCTAGAAAGCAGACTAATGGATAATATTACGATTAATCGTGGTAATCGATATCAGCTAAGTAAAACTTTGAATCCTGTATTATTTGAATTGGCCGCCTGTGAGTAACAGTGTTAAATATATATCGTTTTTCAACAGTGCTCATTACTGGAGGCGCTGCAACTCTTCTTGCGCCAGGGGGCAGCAGCAACGATTAAGCGCTTAGCACACGCGCTTTCGTATTTGCTGCATACAAAGGGTCCGTCGTTCACATTTTGAATCAGTTATCCGCGAGAGTGACTTAGCTTTCCGCACCTGACGACGGCTGTCAGGTGGACGGCAGAAATATTATGTGCAGGTTACAGTTTGATCCGGCTTAGACCCGCCAAAATTTAGACCGTTCGTTAACTTTTAAATGAAAGTGAGGTGAGATCGTACCTCAGTGAGCAAATGGTGTTCACTGCAACACTCATGTTCTGTGAATGGCTAGCTGCAACTAATCTTAGCACATAAAGTGTGTATTTCATATATAAAATCTATAGAACAAGGCAGGGACTGCAATACACCCAGCAAGTAATTGAAGTCGGTGGTAGCAGTTGCTTGTCTGAGATGAAAAGATTGGCACAGGCGAGGAATTCCTGGCGGATGGCTTACAGCAACGAAGACTGATGACTCAGAGAAAAAAAGTTCTTTACCTTTAAGTATCTGGTACTACCACGTGTACCACTCGCTAAATAAAGAAGTAGCTTACCTGATGAATAATTACGAATTTTAGCGCTATTTTAGGGGCTTCACAGGGTAGAAGTAGCTTGTGCATTCATCGAATGCTTCTCTTCTTTTCAGTTTATTCAGAAGACGTGCGGCTTCTTCTTTGTGTTTTGAGACGATGTGGTGCCAGATGTGTCTCTTGATTCTTTTTTGTGCCTTGGATTCGTTCCGACTTTGCGTTTGCTTGGAAAAGATTCGCACGTGGCGTCGGGGGCAGCCGTAGTGTGGCGGAGAAATGTTACCCCTGGCCTTGTTTTGGTACTCGATTTTTCCATTTTCCCGGCGACCGGCACTAAAGCGGTTGGCTACGCCATTTTCCGGGCTGCACTGCCTCTTGGCATTCTTCTAAGGATTCCTTTGCCGGCGATATTAAAACGTAAAGACAGCCAGCGCGGCCGTGGGGAGTTTCTGTGCCTCGCAAAACGTCTCGCCCCTGTGCAGAAACCCTACGGCGGGCAGCGACAGTTCAACCAGCTGCAGCAGACCGTGCCTGTTATTAAACGGGGCAGCCTCTCCGATGGCGGGAGCTCGCAGAAAGAAACACAGCGCCGTTACCCCGCGGTAAGTAAATTGCGGCGAAGAGGACGAGAAACTAGCCAGGAACGTGCCTTTCTTCTGATTTCATCCTGGTGCGACTGCGCGCCAGCTACACGGAGAAGTACTTCGCGCCTGTAACTAGAATGTATGGGAGCGAATTAAGAGCTCAAGAAAGTTGAGAATATAAAACGCAGATATGAAAGCACTAGTTTGTAAAACTTGCTATGAGATTCAAGTAGATTTAAAGTTCTTGACTTTCGCTGCAGCAAGTACCCCATCTAGCTGCTTGAGGTATCCATAATGACAGAATGCACAGTGGACTGTAGAGTAACGACTGCAGAACGAGGAAATTGTTTAAAACCTTGCAGAACAATGGAGTCCCTGTAACCTACATCTGCAATCACAAATCCAACAATGTTGCTCTAAGCCTTTCACGTATACCGGTCAGTGAGAGGTAAGGCATTGTACTAGGATTTAGAAAGAAATGAATGTCTTGGGCACTGCAAACGTACACTGCACGGAATGGACGCACCAGTACAAATTCAGTGGGACAAAGTTGCGAAGAAACATCATGTGGAAATAAATCGGGCATTGCCTATCCGGCGGAAATACCCTGCCGTCCTCCTCGGGTCAGCCAGAGAAGCAACGGAGACGTGAATCTAGATACGCAGGAGACGATTCAATGTTACCTCTTAATTTGACGAAGCTACCGTTTTCACATACAGCCGATCCCACGGATTCAGATGTCTTGTCGCAGATACACTCATATGCATGAAATGCATTAGTAAATACTTTGCAGCCTCGCTCAGTGCCTAATGGAGAGTAGGGAAAATTGAGTATGAAATGAAGATTATGAGTTGCGCGCCTCTGAAAATATTGGTTGGTCTTTCCTCTCTGAAATCCCGGTTACCCAGTGCACTTACCGCCCGATTCGCAAACTCGCAGCATGATATGTGTTTATTTAAGGCGTGAATCATAGGCGTATTATTTTCATTTCGGTCATCAGTCTTGTGTCTGATTCGACGCTGCCCGCCACGAATTCCTCTCCTTTGCCAAGGTTCCGCTCTCAGAACAGCAATTGTAGCATACTTCCTGAGTTATTTGCTGGATGTATTCCAATATGTGTCGTCCACTACAGTTTTACCCTCTACAGCTCCCTCGTACCATGAAAGTATTAACATACGTGCTCTCATAGTGTCCCTTCTTCTTTCCTCGTCTATTCTGCGCGAAATCTTCTCATTCCTTACCTAATCAGTCCATCTAATTTCCAAATCCATCTGTATCGCATGTTTCGCTACCATACAATGCTGTGGTCCAAACGTACATTCTCAGACTTTTTCCCTCAAGGCCTATGTTTGATGCTAGTAGGCTTCTCTTCATTTGGAATTAGTACTAAAATACAGCAAGAGCCAAGATTGGCAGCAGGTGTCTACACACAGATCACACAGTTACGTTTTGTGGGCTTGGAGCTGCTGCCCTACGGCGTCTGAAACGTGTTCCATCCGGATCAGATTAGGCAACGTCAGGGCACTATTATGCTCCTCAAATAATAGCAGCAAGGGTGACCGCTTGTGACACAGCTGCTGGAAACATCAAGCATACAGGGATTCAGACCATCTGCAGTACTGTTCACGTGTCCACATAGTTCACAGCTGTCATGGGACCCTCTGTTAGTGTAATAGGTCCCGCGGAGATCCAGGTGTCGTACATAGTACCAGAGGCGTTCAATAACTAAAGCAATAGTTTCATTCTGAAAGCAGCTTGGTTTCATTAAGGATTCCAACACATCATACTATTCCGCATTCTTTTGTCTACAAAATCCTATTTTTCAACATAATGATCTTTGAACAGTTCTTGGGTATCCGACCGGGTAGCGTCGTAATTTCTCCACAGTGTTTCGGCAGACGAACATGCTGCCATCTTCAGGTGGTTCCTGACGAATGCTGTGCTGATCCTCTCAGCGCCCTATATGTACAAGCCGTTACCCCCTCCATCGTTCCTCTCCTGGTGTCTTTGGTGCTGCCTGCGCGGCGGCTACTGCAGGTGGTGGGGGAAGCGGCGCCTGGGTCTGAACTGGGGCCTGCAGTCTCCCTGTCTGCAGTCTCCCTGCTGCCGCCGTCGGAGGCGGTCCTCGATATCTGGGACCGCATCTTTCTCTCCAGGATTAGTGCAGGGTTCCAAGCCTGACTAAGTTGAAGGCCGCTGTCTTTATTAATTAGATCGTCCTGTATTCGGATTTCGATGGCCTCTTTAGTAACGCAGTCCCAGAAGTAGGATGACTGACTATTTTTGTTTTTTCATACTCCACAGTATGGCAAGTCTTTATATAATGGTCAGCCACGGCTGATTTGGTGGCCTGGCGTAATTCGGTATGGCGCTTGTGTTCGCGGCACCTCTCTTCTACAGTGCGGACTGTCTCCCCAATGTATGATTTTCCGCACTGACAGGGAATTTGATAATCGCCTGGTTTTCGAAGGCCTAGGTCATCTTTCACTGTAGCGTCTTCACGCCACCTTACTGGGAGGGCCCGTATGGTCTCACAGTACCACTATACTGGTCGACGTCGGAGCCAACATCTTGCTGCATCAATAATCTTGTCATCGTCCACCTACTGCTACCCGTAGAGTGCATCCTTCATTGGACGAAAGAGATGAAAGTCGAAAGGTACGAGATCCGGGCTGTGGAGTGGATGAAGAAGAACAATTCATTAACTCGCACTACGTAACAGCGTCAGCAATGTATTTAATAGTAATGACAACGACATATAAATGTGTCAGCTCATTTTAGGTTGACATGGCCTAATAGCCATAGCATCTTCACCTCATAGCGGCCTAAGGCCGAAATTGCAATCATGGACCTAAATATGATGTCTTTGATAAAGAACAATTAAATGAAGTTTTTCAAGCTCCTCTTGGGTGATAGGACTTACGTGAGTCCTTATGTTGTCATGAGAAGTTCGTTTGCATTTTTGTAACGATGGTCACGCTGAAGTCGTTTCTTCAGTTTCATGATGGCAGCACAATTCATTTAAGTTGATCATTGCACCAAGAGGGAGGACATCAGAGAAACC
Organism: Schistocerca serialis cubense; assembly: GCF_023864345.2. Classification (NCBI taxonomy): domain Eukaryota; kingdom Metazoa; phylum Arthropoda; class Insecta; order Orthoptera; family Acrididae; genus Schistocerca; species Schistocerca serialis. The sequence continues at coordinate 350,250,696 of NC_064643.1, forward strand.
TATTCAGAGCCCCAGAAGACCGTCGCCATTATTTTATCGGCCGAGTGTGCGGCTTTGTACGTTTTCGTTGGAGGAGAGATGGTGTGGCGCCCTTCTATGGACTGCCGTTGTATTTCCGGTTCGAAGTGATGTTCCCACGTTTCATCGCCTGTGTTGATGTTCGACAAACAGTTGTCACAATCAGCCACGAAGCGCGCAGACAGTTCCGCACAGATGGTCCTACGTTGCTCTTTATGGTCTTCTGTTATGCGGTGAGGAACCAAGCTGGCGCACTCCTTCGAGTACCATAAGTGAACGGGAAGTATGTCAACACTATTAACGAAGAAGTCCAGTTGAGCAGCGATGTGTTTGATTGTGATCCGTCGATCACTTCGAATGAGTGTGTGTGCACGATCCAACTATGCTTTTATTCACTGCCAGGTCTCCATAGACATTCTGCAGCCGCCTATGAGTATCTGCCATAGTCTAGTTTTCTGCCAAAGAAAACTCAATGATTGCTCTCTACTTCGAAGGCACCTTCGTTACAGACGCGCCTTATGAAGGCTACGTATAGCGCCGCCAACCTATCTGAAATTTATGAAAATATTGGAGCTGAAGCATGAATATTCTGTGATGTCTCACTGAGTCGTGTGCGGCTCGCTTTCTTGCTGTTCATAGCTTTACGTCGTGTAATAGCGGTAGTGGCTTCTCGATTTCTTCTCATGTTAATGGCACCACTGAGTTGGTAGTATTGTCTGTCTGCGAGTGGCAGCAGCAGCAGTTATCGATAGCCAGTACTGTTGTACTATTTTTGGTGCTACAGCCAGTATTCTAGGTCGTCATGTGTCAGACAGTTCGGCTTGGGACGGAGCAGCGAGGAGGTCCGCAGCGCGAGGCCAGGCCGGGACCATTGGCGGTGTGCAAGCACTGTCTGAGGGGCTGTAGCCGAAGGCGGAACCCAGCACGTTTGAAGTTGAGTGAACCGTGTCCAGTACTGAAATCTCTAGTGTTTGAGATCTCGCTGCTGTTTGCGTATTGCTGCGCCCAAGGTCGGTGGGACCAACCACAACAAGTGGAGTCAGTCAGGGAGCTCTTAGCCGCCTCCTACTCATTTATGTTAGTTAGGATTTAGTATTATTCTTATTAGTGAAGTGCAACCAGCGGTATTTTCTGCCTTGTGGCTCTTAAAGCCCCAGTTACCTACCATGGAAGTTAGCGTACTTTCCTGGCAGTGTACCTTTCCTCGTCGTGTTGATGCTGTCCAACACGGCATGTAGTTCGACAGCCTCCTGAATTGTACTGTGCATATGTTTTTGGAGGTCTACCTTGGTTCTAGTGTTTCCTTCGGCCGTGGGTGCGTTTCTGGAAACGTGGTGCTGTCCATGTCTTTGCCCTTGCTTAAAAATGTTCCATCGTTGTACCGGTGATCGGACATTAGGCGGATTGGTTAGTCGGTCGGGAGGTGCTTAAGCTACCCCTAGTGTGACTTGCCATCCTGTTACGTGAGTAAAACACTTGGCTGCCTGTCTCACCGCTTACACAGCTGTAGTCACCTTCCTCAGGTCGATCAAGAGAGCACTGTCTGTCGAACACTCAATCTTATTTGGACAAGTTGTCATAATTGTTTAAAATTTACCCCAATGATTTAACATGTTACTGCCTTCCCCACTTGTAATTCCAGCCTTCCGCCGTTAATTGTTTGTAACACTGTTTGTGGCCTTCATCGAACAAATTATTATCAGTTTTCTCTTAATAAGGCCTGCAATCGACACTATAGCCTGTTACAGTTCGTTAAAATTGTTTTCAAAAAGGTTTTAGTATTTTAACATGCAACTGCCTTCCTTACTTGTAATTCAGGCCTTCAGCCGTTGAGTATTCTGAAAATTGCTTGTGGCCTTCAGCCCCCAATAATTTGAATCCTCTCTTAATCAGGCCTTCAGCCATTAATTGTTTGTAACATTGCTTGTGGCCTTCAGCTGACAAATCATTTTCAGTCCTGTTTTAGTGAGGCCTTCAGCCGTCACTATAGCTTGTTACAAGTTATTTAGATTATTAGAAAGGGTTTTAGTATTTTTTTGAAATGTAATTGTCCACTTATTTTGTAATTGAGGCCTCCGGCCCTTGTGTATTTTGAAACTGCTTCTGGCCTTCAGCCAACGAATAATTTTGAACCTTCTTAATCAGGCCTTCAACCATTGATTGTGTGTAACATTGCTTGTGGCCTTCAGCTGACAATAACAGCCGACATGGATGACAGAATGACTGGACAGGGCCATCGACCTTCTAACATTCTGCGTGGTGTCTGTTTGTTCTATATCGTGTCTCCCTACCACTTTCGCGCAACGACACTCTGAGCGTGTTTTTTAGGGAATTGACTAATTTGAACTTGGGGCCTGTTGCTGGTAAGGAGACGCCAGACCACACATGACATGTAGAATTCAGAAGAGTTCAGTGAGACTAGCGATTATATAACCAGATACTTAATGATTTCAGCGTCAGCTCCACTGCACGTCCTGTAAAAGAATCTTAATACCAAATAAATTTAGTGGAATGGGTTCAAGGCTTTCCTATTTTTATTTAGCTGGTAAAATAACGTCGAAAAAGCAGTTAAATTTACCATTGGAAATTTTATTCTACTCACAAAACACTGTTTATAAATTGCACTATTGATAAAAGGAAATGTTTTAATACAGGATGATAAAAACCAACTGCGTTCAACAAAAATGTGAACGAATATTCCCTGAGTGGGTTTCCAAGTTCTACAATGGATCGAATGATGACCTATGCCATATCACATCTATAATCTAGGTTTAAATTAAGTTTCACAAAAGAGAAAACTATCAAAATGGTCTACAGTGACCCTCAATTATCTTTAATTACTTATCTAACTTGTCGTAAATTACAATGGCTGATGTGCCTTCTCACTAACTATATAACAGAAAAATCATCGCGTTTCAGATTTTTACTTCAAGTGGCAAATGTGAACACCATAAGCTTTAATTGGCGATCGACACTAGTATTACGCAAAAAGGGGGTGTAACAGATGAAACTTTTGCCGTTCTGAGTGAAGCTTTATGCGCTGTTACGCGGCATCGCGTGCGTTCATTACCTTGTCGGTGTTCGTCAGGGGGCGGCGGCCGCCGCAGCTCCGTCCAGCTCGCCGTCTCGAAAGCAACTCCTTCCTAACTTCTCCTTACTACAATTTACCGAAGTTGGTTTAAAAAAACTATCTGGCTGTGTTTTCATCTGACCAATCAGGGTCTCAATGTTAACCTTAAGCTCCGCCTACAAAAATTCTGTCTATCCAATGAGAAACGTTGTACTTTTCATGGTGGGGCAATGTTTTTAAAGTTTGCAACGTAACAGAGACGCGAAAAAGTCTCACGCTAAAACTTGCAGCTGGTGTGGTCCTTTTAGCGTTTTCGTAAGATCTATACTGTTCTTCTGGAGGGCTCTAGCTTTTAACATGGGCTGGGGGGTGGTCTGACGTAACAGAGACGCGAAAAAGTCTCACGCTAAAACTTGCAGCTGGGGTGTGGTCCTAGCGGTTAGCTGGCGACATGGGTGTCCGTCCCTTATCGTAGGGCCTTCTAACTTAACACGGTTCTGCTCTCGCCTTCTGTTGTCGTTTCTCCCCTCGGAACTGCGTCTGTCTCACGGTAGGAAGGTATGACATGCATTTAGGCATTCTTGTGTGAGTCTGTGGTATTCCATTTGCTCACTCGTTACTCGTATTACTTTGGTTAATTTAATGTCACGATTTATTCGGAGCTATGTGACATACTAATGGATTTGCTTATCATGTCGGGGTTTTCATGGAAGGTGTTGGATTTGCCTGACACCTTTCAACCTGATGCGGCAAGAAGCGAAATTCATGTGACCAGGCGACACATTTTACTTATACACGGTGCCACTGAAGTCGTAGTTGGCATGCGAACACGCAGGAACCGTCTGCGTACAGCCCCACCTTCACAACGTGAGCGGAACGGTGTGTGCCGAACACTTGTGCCTCGACCAGTCGTATACTCCATCACCAGATTTGCTGTCTATCCTGCTCCGCAGAGCGAAAAGCCTCCGACCTGCACATTGTGTGATGATTCGTTGTTTAACACATTGTCTCCTACATGTGCTTTCACAATCCTTTAACAACTTCCCGTTCTTGCAGACGACAGCTGCACGCGAGCAATCTGCCAGCTCGGCCGAGATACTCGTTTACCAGGCGCCGGGCAGTAACAACCGGCGCTATGACAGTGTCGCTTATGCCAATGGATTTCTTCATTACGGTTCATTTCGTCTCAACAGTGATTGACGATTCTTCTCTGGTCCCATTCTAAACTGTCCTTACCGCATCACGTGCTGCTAACGCCACCAGGCGGTATTTATTCTCGCGGTGCGCAGTGGCTAAAGTAGTCTGAATCATCAGCGTGAAAAATACAGTATTTAGTGTACATATACACTACAACGACTTATTACAACAGTGTGCCAGATCGGCACTCGCATTAGGAACGTTGCCATGCAATTGCAATTCATTTATCGAGTTGATGACGCAAAGCAAACTCTGCTGCAAAATGTAAAATTCATATTGGAAACCATCCCCTGGGCTGCGATAGGCCTTTGCTAAACAATATTCGCTCCTCCAGGAAGCCTGGGCAAACAAAGTATCGAAGAGAGTGTCTGTGAGGAGTGCAAAGTGGGAGAGAAGTAGTCCAGAGTACATGGCTCAGTTGATAAGAGAACTGCCCGCGAAAGGCGCTACGAAACAGTAATGTCACATCGTGAAACTCAGTTTCAGAAATGTCTAAGGAAACGACACTTGACACAGAAGACTTTCAGTCAAATTTTATAAGTATATTTCAGGAGAAGAGGAATCGAAAGGTGCTTGTCGTTAATTACTAAGAAAGTCAAGAAAACAAACAAACAGATCTAGTAAGGAATTGAAAAGCTGTCGGTATTCTGACTGCAGTGAAAATGAAACAGATCAGGGGAGTGTATGTAGTCAAGGGAAAAGAGTGTAAAGCAATCGCAGTAAATGTGTATCACCTAATGGTTGACGTCGAAAGATGGATGAGGGTTCTAAAAGATTAGGTCTATATTGTTATATACAAAAGATTTACAACGCTAGAAAACCACAGCGTAGTGAAAGATGTCCTGCTGAGGGTCAACGCTTTGTGCAGAGATTGGTAGTTGATCTTCAGCTATAATCTTTTTAATGAGACCCGTCAAAATTAGAACATCTACGGTCCCGAGTTAGAATCTCGCCGCTGCTTCAGTTTTGGCCGCCGAAGACTTCCGGCGTAAGAAGACACGCTCATTATGCCAACGGCCTTGTCAGAGAGGACGGGGGAGCGGACAGAGGTTCAGGGCCCTCTCTTGCCCTAGCGGTGGGAAACTGCCCCTAAAGGCGGATGAATCAGCAGCAATCAACGGCATGAGGATACACAAGGCAATGGAAACCACTCCATTAAAGACACGTAACGAGCATTCACAGGACAAGTGGCCTATAATTGAAGAAGTGAGATGATGATATCTCCATTGGCAAAAGATTCCGGAATAGTCACTCATTCGGACCTCTGGCTGGGACTGCCAAGTGGGAGGTTACCATGAGAAAGAATGACGGGATTTCGAGTTTCACGGGATCAACGACCCACCGCTGGTGATGATCAGCTGATTACCTGACCCACTGAGTTCTGGTTACACGTGCCTACTTACGGTCTAGCGACTGCTGGTCCTGATAGACTTCACCGATGTAGGGAGCCGGTGCGCAGCGAGCATCCCCCTCTGAGGTTTCAGCTAGCGTACGGCAAGCTGTCTACGATCTGGCTGGGAGAGGCGCGCCCTCGCGGACTCCTAGCCGTCTAGACATCACCGCCCATCGTCCTGGTCGGACCTATGGGATATCACTGTAGCTACCGCCCATGACCTAGGAGAACGGACGTCACTAGCACATCGGGGAGCCAGCGTATTCCGCGATCGGCTGTGTTCGCAACCACACAGCGCGGCCGCGAAAATGGTCGGAGTACTGCACAAGGCTGCTTGAATAAAAACCAATAAATACTTAATACTTCGGATGCCGAAGTCTTACTGCATAAGAAGTCACCCTCAATCTACCAACGGCCTTGTCAAAGAGGGTGGAGGAGTTGACAGAGCTTCAGGGCCCTCTCTTATTCTTGGGTTGACAAACTGCACCTAAAGGCGGGTCCGCAGCTCGTGGCCGTGCGGTAGCGTTCTCGCTTCCCGCGCCCAGGTTCCCGGGTTCGATTCCCGGCGGGGTCAGGGATTTTTCTCTGCCTCGTGACGACTGGGTGTTGTGTGATGTCCTTAGGTTAGTTAGGATTAAGTAGTTCTAAGTTCTAGGGGACTGATGACCATAGATGTTAAGTCCCATAGTGCTCAGAGCCATTTGAACCTAATGGCGGAAGAATCAGCAATGATCAACGGCATGAGAATGCAGAAGCAATGGAAACCACTGCATTCAAGACACGTAACGTGTCTCTACACTATATGTGGCCTACATTTAAAAAGTGTGATGATGATGTCTCCAATGGCAAAAGATTCCGGAATAGCCCCCCATTCGGATCTCCGGAAGAGGACTGGCAAGGGGTTCTACGAGTCGGGGCGGGGAATGTCTGAAGCTTTAATGTGGTACGGAAACTAGAAAATCTAACAATGGAAATGTATAGGCTCAATGGACAAAGAACACAAGTGTTTCTGGTCAGGTGCGTATAGCGTAATATCAACAGCAGCAGAAATTGTGAAACGTCCCCTTAGAAAACTTAATGAATTATTGTGCTGGTAAGCCCCTACGTTATTTGATTTTCAAACAGCTGAGCAAAACTGAACGTACTCAGACATTTCGCTCTTTACCTATTCTAATCAACACTAAACTGACACACAGTATTTTTTTTAGCGCAACGCAATATGACTTTCAATAATCCCTACAAAAGAATGGCCCTGACTAACATTAACCTATACGTTTCATAAATCACTTACCTCACAAAAATCTTCGTTGCTCGAACTACTGCAATACAGCGAGCGCCACTACTGCCAGTTTGTCAAGTAAGTGTCCCTCTCGATAATTATGGAGGTGTGATTACACATGTCAATCACATCGCGATTACGGGCAGCATGGGTTTACGCCTGAGCCTCAGGACGTGCGCTAGCAGCGCATGTCGGGTGTTTCAAGCGTCAACTTCGCGTCTCAATATCTCGGGTTGTACTGGGAATATTGCGATGCAATCAACGCCATTGTGTATGTGCTTTGCCATGTTATGGATTGCTGAAGAAAAAATACAGGAGGTCCATTTAAAAAAAACATAAGTTTATGTTAAAAAACACATATGCTTTCGTTTTAGAATGTTTCCAAATTATATATATATATATATATATATATATATATATATATATATATATATATATATCAGTCGATGATATCCAATATTACAAATTTACTCTTTCTTAATGACACACGTCCAGATCGTCCGCTCTCAAAATTCCTCCATCTCTCTCCCCACATACACCACTGCTGGCGGCTCACCTCCAACTGCGCAACGCTACGCGCTGTTAACAGCCAACAGCCCAACACTTACTTCTTCAAGACTGCATGGAAATCCACTACTCCCGTGTGCATTCTCTTTTACTGCTCAGACTTTGAGAAAAAAAACCTGCAGTTTTACTGTGATGAATGATCAGGACTGTGTTTATGGACTGTAAGCAAATTATAGCTTTTGACCAACATTGTACCAATAAATGTGTGCATTTGATTTCTTTGTTATTGTAATTATGAATTTTTTTTCAAATCTGTATTGGCCACTGCACAAAATAATTTGTAAAATTTTTTGTGGGGAGCATGGGGGCTATGCAATTAGGCTGTTTAGGATTTTATATTGGTAACTTCACGTAGCGCTCCAAATGAAAATAACTGACTGTGCTGTGTAGGGTCTGAGGCTGGTCGGCATTGTTGCAACATTCGCTATTGTAGTGTTGGGCTGTTGGCTGTTAACAGCGCGTAGCATAGTGGATGTGGGGAGAGAGATGGCGGAATTTTGAGAGCGGACGATCTGGACGTGTGTCATTAAGAAAGGGTAAATTTGTAATATTGGATATCATAGACTGATATATATAATGACTTTTGAACACTATTAAGGTAATACATTGTTTGTTCTCTATCAAAATCTTTCTTTTGCTAACTATGCCTATCAGTAGTTAGTGCCTTCAGTAGTTTGAATCTTTTATTTAGCTGGCAGTAGTGGCGCTCGCTGTATTGCAGTAGTTCGAGCAACGAAGATTTTTGTGAGGTAAGTGATTTGTGAAACGTATAGGCTAATGTTAGTCAGGGCCATTCTTTTGTAGGGATTATTGAAAGTCATATTGCGTTGCGCTAAAAAATGTATTGTGTGTCAGTTTAGTGTTGATCAGAATAGGTAAAGAGCGAAATGTCTGAGTACGTTCAGTTTTGCTCAGCTGTTTGAAAATCAAATAACGTAGGGGCTTACCAGCACAGTACTTCATTAAGTTCTCTAAGGGGTCGCTTCAGATGGTGTAACCGGAGTAGGACTCAACGTGAATAGGAAAGTAGGGCAAAGAATGTGTTACTGTGAACAGTTCAGTGAAAGGGGTTTTTCTTGTCAGAATCGACAACATACCAATACCGGCAACGATAGTTCAGGTAGACGTCGCAAGCTAAAGATAAAGAGATAGAGAAAGTGTATGAGGATATTGAAAGGGTAATACAGTATGAAAAACTAACAGTCATGGGGATAGGAGTGCAGTTGTAGGGGAAGGAGTAGAGGAGAAGGGTAAGGGAGAATATGGACTTGGGACAAGGAATAAGAGAGGAGAAAGACTAATGGAGTTCTGTAACATGTTTCAGCTAATAATAGCGAATACTCTGTTGAAGAATCACAAGAGGAGGAGGTATACTTGGAAAAGGTCAAGTGATACGGGAAGATTTCAGTTAGTTTACATCATGGTCAGACAGAGATTCCGAAATCAGATACTGGATTGTAAGGCGTACCCAGGAGCAGATATAGACTCAGATCACAATACAGTAGTGATGAAGAGTAGGCTGAAGTTTAAGACATTATCAAGGAAGAATCAAGACGCAAAGAAAAGGGATACGGATGTACTAAGGAATGACGAGATACGACTGAAGTTCTCTAAGACTATAGATGCAGCAGTAAGGAATAGCTCAGTATGCATTACAGTTGAAGAGGAATGGAAATCTCTAAAAAGGGCCATCACAGAAGGTGGGAAGGGAGAAGTAGGTACAAAGAAACTAACTACGAAGAAACCATGTGTAACAGACGAAATACATCAATTAGTCGATGAAAGGATGAAGTACAAAAATGTTCTGGCAAACTCACGAATACAGAGATACAAATCGCTGAGGAATGAAATAAATAGGACGTTGAGGGAAGCTAAGATGAAATGGCTGCAGGAAAAATGTGAAGATGTCGAAAAAGAAATGACTGTCGGAATGACAGAATCAGCATACAGGAAAGTGAAAACAACCTTCGCTGACATTAAAAGCAAGGGTGATATCATTAAGAGAGCAACTGGAATTCCACTGTTAAATGCAGAAGAGAGAGTGGATAGGTGGAAAGAATACATTGAAAGCCTCTATGAGGGGAAGATTTGTCTCATGTGATACAAGAAGAAACAAGACTCGATTTGGAAGAGATAGGGGATCCGGTATTAGAATCGGAATTTAAAAGAACTTTGGAGGACTTACGGTCAAATAAGGCAGAAGGGATAGATAACATTCCATCAGAATTTCTAAAATAATTGGGGAAAGTGGCTACAAAACGACTATTCACGTTGGTGTGTAGAATATATGAGTCTGTCGATATACCATCTGACTTTCGGAGAAGCATCATCCACACAATTCCGAAGACGGCAAGAGCTGACAAGTGCGAGAATTATCGCACAATCAGCTTAACAGCTCATGCATCGAAGCTGCTTACAAGAATAATATACAGAAGAATGGAAAAGAAAACTTAGAATGCGCTAGGTGACGATCAGTTTGGCTTTAGGAAAAGTAAAGGAACGAGGGAGGCAATTCTGACGTTACGGCTAATAATGGAAGCAAGGCTAAAGAAAAATCAAGACACTTTCATAGGATTTGTCGACCTGGAAAAAGCGTTCGACAATATAAAATGGTGCAAGCTGTTCGAGATTCTGAAAAAAGTAGGGGTAAGCCATAGGGAGAGACGGGTCATATACAATTTGTACAACAACCAAGAGGAAATAATTAGACTGGACAACCAAGAACAAAGTGCCCGTATTAAAAAGGGTGGAAGACAAGGATGTAGCCTTTCGCCCCTACCGTTCAATCTGTACATCGAGGAAGCAATGATGGAAATAAAAGAAAGGTTCAGGAGTGGAATTAAAACTCAAGGTGAAAGGATGTCAATGATACGATTCGATGATGACATCGCTATCCTGAGTGAAAGTGAAGAAGAAATACATTATGTGCTGAATGGAATGAACAGTCTAATGAGTACAGAGTATGAATTGAGAGTAAATCGATGAAAGACGAAGGTAATGAGAAGTAGTAGAAATAAGAAGTGAGAAACTTAACATCAGGATTGATGGTCACGAAATAGATGAAGTTAAGGATTTCTGTTGCCTTGGCAGTTAAATAACGATTTACGGAAGGAGCAAGGAGAACATCAAAAGCAGACTAGCAATGGCAAGGAGGGCATTCCTTGTCAATAGAAGTCTTCTAATATCAAATATCGGCCTTAATTTCAGGAAGAAATTTATGAGAATGTACGTCTGAAGTATAGCATTGTATGGTAGTGAAACATGGACTGTGGGAAAACCGGAACAGAAGAGGATCGAATGATTTGTGATGTGGTGCTACAGTTGAATGTTGAAAATTAGGTGGACTGATAAGATAAGGAATGAGGAGATTCTGCGCAGAATCTGAGAGGAAAGGAATATGTGGATAACACTGATAAGGAGAGGGGATAGGATGATAGGACATCTATGAAGACATGATGGAATGACTCCCATGGCACTAGAAGGAGCTGTAGAGGGCAAAAACTGTAGGGGAAGACAGAGACTGAAATACATGCAGCAGATAATTTAGGACGTAGGTTGCAAGTGCTACTCCGAGATGAAGGGGTCGGCACAGGAGAGGAATTCGTGGCAGGCCGCATCAAACTAATCAGAAGACTGATTAACAAAAACAAATAGTAATAAAACTGAGCGCTCTCACCATTTCTTTCAGCCATACTGACGCTCAGCCACCTGGAGTAGGCTCAGTCTCCCTAATTGGTGTCAACAAGTGGCCATTATACATCATGACACCGGTTGTGCCGGGAACTGTTCGCCCAACATTCCAAGGCTACGATTGAGCGAGAGAAGCGATTGTTGGGTAACGCTTGACTCCCGCACGCTGTGGTTTGGTATCGAGCAGCAAGATTTGGTACTTTAGCAAATTACGTACGAGCGGTGGTACTTGGAATATCTCCAGTTCAACAGTGTTGGCTGAGCACAGTGTGGTTCAGTGAATCTCACTTCGTTTATGTTTAAGTCAGCATTTGTTCTCGGATATTACATCTAATTTGTGGAGTACTGGATAGAGTAAATTAAGGTTGCCTCTGCATAGCCTCGTGAACCGGCGGACATATCATTGTCGAAGGTTGATGGTAAACGCGATTGATCTAATACTAGTAAGGTGTCAGTTTTGCAGTCTCGCAGGGTACAAATTGTCGTACACAAGGGTGTAACAATGACATGTCTTACGTGTACATGTGTTGGTCATTTGGCTCGTGACTATTCAGAATGTAGATGGTTGCTGATACGTGGGAATGAGTAATTTATAAGTTTTTTAGTGTATTAATAAGGTATTTCAGTTCCTGGTACTAATTAAAGTACAGGTGAAGAACGGAAAGTGGTAGGAATATGTGCTGCTACTGCCACAGAATCTCCTGCTGCTCTAACTGGGCAAGTGCTGATAGTAACAGAAAAAAAGTTTCTCCAAAATCAGGAGCATGAGGAACTCCACCGAGGATCTGAGGCTTTGGAAGCCGGCCAAATTGAGTCATACCCTCAGTCAGGGGAGAATAGGGCACACTTGGGGGTAGCTTCCCTTTTCGGGAGAAACAACGGAAGATGTGTTCATTTCCACTGATGTTACAGGTGCCGCCGCAGTGAGCAGTTGCTAAGACGAAGCACCCATTCAGGTGACTTACTTGTTTTAACAGGGGAAGTCAAGAAATATGTGGTGTATCACAAGGCGCTCAGTACAGCACAGTCGATTCAGTAGTTGGTCGCTTAAATAAGCCGGCGTTACCAAAAACAAAACAGCGTACGGTTTCTTCGTGAGAAGCTCAAAACTATGAGTGAAGCGTAGTGGCCGACCGGTGTGGCCGTGCGGTTCTAGGCGCTTCAGTCTGGACTCGCGTGACCGCTACGGTCGCAGGTTCGAATCCTGCCACGGGCATGGATGTGTGTGATGTCCTTAGGTTAGTTAGGTTTAAGTAGTTCTAAGTTCTTGGGGACTGATGACCACAGAAGTTAAGAAGGCAGTGAGCCAATGGAATTATTTTCGGACAGGAATTACAGAGTCAGTTCTCAAACCTATGTGCTCTCCCAAAAAGAAGAAGACAATATTGTGTTAACGCAGAAGGCAGAAAACAGGGCGCTAGTTGTTCTCTTGCGCGGAATTCTCGCAGAAATATCACAAAGAGATTGCATTCAGAATACGAGTGATTTAATAGCATCTCACAGATCTGCGGCGCACTTGGTGGAAACAGATTTTGCCACGAAACGAAGGGAAAACCACTTTCCGTGTATGCTCGATACGGTACCTATTGAAACACCCAACACTTCCGCTACCTTCATTACAGAAGGACACACCGTACGAGCGCCAAAAATTTTCCTACGTCTGAATTCACATAGCTCTAACATAATTCAGGCGCTGTCCTGATCACGACTGACATTTGAAAGAAATTGAGGAAACTTCACAAGTGCCGCTGGTGGTCAAATGTAACAGCGCAAGCTGCAGGGTGACAGGCATCAAGTACGCATCACTGTGTTCTCGTATTTTTCTCGAACCACTGTAGAGGCAGAAGAACTTTCTCAGTAACTACTCACGTTTTGCAACAGAGGAAACTTGGTTTCGTTAAAAGAGTTATTCTCTTGGGCCGTGTCTCACGTAAAGAAGACGAGAGGCGGGCTTTACGCACGTCGTGTCGTCGCTGCACGGAGGGTCTGGTGGTTTATGTGTTTAATAACGGCACGGCGCGAAGGCGACATGTCTCTCTGGCAGACGGGGCCTGTAAGAGCCACCTGGGGCGTTATTACCGACATTCGTTGCCACAGTGTTAACCCGAGGTAACGGAAGTGAGCCATATCCCAGCCGTGGCCAGCCAACCTTAATTACCACTAGCAACTGACAAAAGCAAACAACAAGCTTAGCAGGAGCCGAACACTAACGACCAACTTCGTAACATTGCCATATATGGAGGCGTTATACAGGCGAACTGAACGCTAACGACCAGCTACGTAACGTTCCACGATGTGGAGTAACTGTACAGGGATATTTTGCATATTGAGATTACAACTAGTACATTAAACGTAATATTTGACTGTTGATGCTTGGAGAGACAACATCGCAGTTACAGGTAGTCTGCGAAAACCAGTTATAGATGTTGGCCACTGATATATCGTGTATACGGACGGTGTTAACCCCCTCAGCATCAGCTACGGCGAGAAGATGGTGCGCTGAAGCATCGAAACTGGTAGCCATGCGATAAATAACATCATAACGACGGCTGTAGCTGTTTCGTTTTATTACATAAGTGAACGGCCGAAGTCCCCCAGACCTCGAATCACAAGTATGCACATACAAAAAAGAACATAATATTTATTGTGTGGTAACACATCATCTAGCGCCTGTAGAATATTAGTTAAAACACTCAGAATACAATTAATGTACACTGAAGTACAAAAGAAACTGATGTAGACATTCGTATTCAAATACAGAGATACGTAAACAGGCAGACTACGACGCTGTGGTCGCCAACGCCTATATAAAGAAACAACTGTTAGACAGGTTACTGCTGCTACAGGGGCCAGTTACCAAGATTTAAGTGAGTTTGAACGTGGTGTTATACTCGGCACACGAGCGATGAGCCACAGCTCCTCCGAGGTATCGATAAAGTAGAGACTTTCCCGGAAGACCATTTCACGAGTGTACCTTGAAAATCACGAATATTGCAAAACATCAAATCTCCGACATCGCTGCGGCAGGAAAAAGATCCTGCATGAACGGAACCAACGACGACTGAAGATAATCGTCCATCGTGACAGAAGTGCAACCCTTCCACAAAATGCTGCAGATTTTAATGCTGCGCCATCAACAAGTGTCAGCATGCGAACCATTCAACGAAACATCGTCGATATGGGCTTTTGGAGCCGAAGGCGCACTCGTGTTTCATTAATGACTGCACGACACAAAGCTTTACGCCTCGACTGGACAATTTAACACCGACACTGGACTGTTGATGACTCGAAACATGTTGCCTATTCGGACGAGTCTCGCTTCAAATTGTATCGAGTGGATGGCCGTGTACGGGTATGGAGACAACCTCATGAATCCATGGGCCCTGCATGTCGGAAGTGGACTGTTCAAGCTGGTGGAGGCTCCGAAATGGTGTGGGGCGGATGCAGTTTGAGTAACGTGTTACCCCTGATACGTTTTGATGCGACCCTGACGCGTGACATCCATTCATATCGATTGTGCACTCCGACGGACTTGGGCAATTCCAGCAGGACAATGCGACATTCCACACGTCCAGAATTGCTACAGAGTGGCTCCAGTAACGCTTCCGCTGACCGCCAGACTCACCAGGCATCAGAATTATTGAGCCTATCTGGGATGCCTTGCAACGTGCTGTTCTGAAGAGATCTCCACCAGCCCCCCCCTCTCCTACCTGCTACTTCCGACATTAGTCGAGTCCATGACACGTCTTGTTGTGGCACTTCTGCGCTCTAGCGGGGGCCCTGCACGGTATTAGGCAGGTGTACCAGTTCCTTTGGCTTTTCAGTCTATGAACACGTATTACAGCTAATTTCTTTGTTGCATTTAATACGCAGACGGGATGTCCAACAAGAAAAATATGTGTGTATGTTGTGGCCGAGCGATTCTAGGCGCTTCAGTCGGGAACAGCACGACTGCTACGGACGCAGGTTCGAATCCTGCTACGGCCATGGATGTGTGTGAGGTCCTTAGGTTAGTTAGGTTTAAGTAGTTCTCTGTTCTAAGGCACTGACGACCTCAAATGTTAAGTCTCATAGTGCTCATAGCCATTTGAACCATTTTTGATGTGTATGTACACAAAGGAAAAAAATAAATAAATGAAAAGAAATAAAGTAAGATAAAATAAAATAAAATAAAACGGTGGGCCAGAAGAAATCGTCTGACAGGGGTGCAAATTAATAGATGTGATTAACATGTATAGACGAACAAATGATTAAAATTTCTGAAAAATTGGATGATTTATTCAGGAAAAAAGGTTCGCAAATCGATCTAGTCAAATCTAGTCAATCCCAGGCTGGTCCATCTCTGGTCGTATAGAAGCAGTTATTCCTCTTGGCATTGATTGATAGAATTGTAGGATCTTCTCCTGCTGGCTATCATGCACAATTCTGTCAAACTGGCGCTTTAAATCGTCAAAACCCCTAAATGTTTGGAGAGAGTTCTCTGAATTGCGGAAGGAATCGGCGACCTTGATGGCCGTAGCGTTTGGCAAGCACGAAGACAAGCAATAGAAATTCCCGCCTGTGCGGGCGTGAATTATGTTACTGAAATGTAAGACTAGGATGGCTTGCCATGAAGGGCGAAAAAAGAGGGTTTGGAATATTGTCGACGTGCCGTTGTGTTGACAGGCTGCCACAACCAAACGCTCCTGCTACGAAGTGAAATGGCACCCCAGACAGTCGTTGCTGTTGGTCGGGCCATATGACGGACAATCGTGACGTTTGTATCCCACCGCTGTTCGGAACGTCTCCAGATACTTCACTGGTCATCAGAGCTGATTTAGAAGAAGGAGAGGTCAATGCTAGTAGGCGCAAGGGGTGCCGCGATCTTGGCCCGCTTTCTGTGATCAGCCTATTAGTAGTCCTTCGGGTCCCAGAAGCACCAGTTGCACTTCGGATCGAAGATAATGATGATACCGGGGCTTTCGGTGTCTTTCTATGATAGCTCGATCCTCACGCTTCGTCGTCTCTCTAGGTTGGCAGCATTCTTTCGTGACGCTGATTTGGGCCATGGTTAACCCATTGCTGCCAGAATCGTCGAACAGTGGCATCGCTCGTATTCAAATGTTGAGCGATTCGCCGATTACTCTAATCGGTCTCTTTGATTCCAACTACATGTGCTCGCTCAAATGCTGACATCTGCGTGTATTGTTCACTCGCCGTCTGCGAGGCACAGTTACTGTCTACCTGAATACACGGGAAGAAAATTCGCAAAGACTTTATGCCCTGGTATCGACACGTTCTTTGTTTTTGTCAGCTGCGCAGTGATATTGCGCTGCAACGTCACACCTTCATCCATCGGTCGCCAAAGTTGACTATTTTGCTTTTTCCGTCGTGAGCTGTATGAATACAAATTTGTGGCCTAGTTTGCATAACTTCTTAATGCTTCGTTTCTTTTTTTGTTTTAGAATGTATACGAAAAGCATTACATAATACAAACAACGAAGAAACTTGTTATCTTTCACTGCCTGTTTTATGGTTCAAATGGCTCTGAGCACTATGGGACTTAACATATGAGGTCATCAGTCCCCTAGAACTTAGAACTATTTAAACCTACCTGACCTAAGGACAACACACACATCCATGCCCAAGGCAGGATTCGAACCTGCGACCGTAGCGGTCGCGCGGTTCCACACTGAAGTGCCTAGAACCGCCCGGTCACCACGGCCGGCCCGCCTATTTTATGTATCATAGTTTGTTGTTTGTAAATGCTCGTTCTTTTCTACATTCTGAATTATTCTTAATCTTACTTTACCTCTAATACCGGTGCTCTTTTCTTTTTTTTTCTTTTTGTTGCTCGTGTGTGAACTTCGGCCGACTGGTAACGTTATCTAGTACACTAGGTCCTCGTCTCCCTGCGATAATTATGTACCTCGACGTATAGACAGAAAACATATGTAGGGAGGACACTGTAAAATTTGCAGCTCATTATCTGTCTTATAATCATTTTCAAATGCAGTCTCCAAAAACACAGAACCAAGATACAAGTTAATATCTAGCTTAGTGACATACCAAACATTATTTCAAAAAGGACAGCCAAAAAGATTGTCATTACAGGAGCCACCATTTCGTAATGTTACCTCAGTATCAAACTGCGGAAATAACAGTTCCGAGTGACAGCACATAACACGAGCGTCAAAATTAAAAGCAGTAATGTTCACTGAAAGCAGTAATATTCATCCCCGAAGTCAATGCAACGTAATGAGCCACCAACTATCACTCCTGTCCACGCGTGCAACCGAACAGCATTATTTGCATTTAGATCATGTGTTAATACATCGACAAATGTGTGAGAGACGTATACGTACTACATCAGTATCAATACGGGCATAAATTGGGTTCCAAATTGTTACATATATAGTCCAGTGTGAACTGTGGCCGGCCGCGGTGGCCGAGCGGTTCTAGGCGCTTCAGTCCGGAACCGCGCGTCTGCTACGGTCGCAGGTTCGAATACAGCCTCGGGCATCGATGTCTGTGATGTCCTTAGGTTAGTTAGGTTTAAGCAGTTCTAAGTTCTAGGGGACTGATGACCTCAGCTGTTAAGTTCCATAGTGCTCAGAGCCATTTGAACCATTTTGTGAACAGTGTTCAAAGCAGCAAATACGTGTAGAGAATGGGGTGAAATATAGGAAAAGAAGAAAAGAAATTTTTATTGCAGTTTGGACGTAAAAAATTATAAATATAACTCTGCCAAACGGTACGTAAGTATAAGAAAGCAGAAGCAAGCAACTGCTTTACATACATAACCATACTGAAAAGCCAAAAAAACAGGTACACCTCCTAAAATTGCGTGAACCCCCGCGAGCACGCAGAAATGATGCAAGACGTGTCATGGACTCGACTGATGTTGGAAGTAGTGCTGGAGGGAATTGACACCATAAATCCTGCAGGGTTGTCCATAAATACGTAAGGGTACGAGGTAGTGAAGATCTCTTCTGAACAGATCGTTGCAAGGCATCCCAGATACACTCAACAGTGTTCATGCCTTGTGACCAGCGGAAGCGTTTAAACTCAGAAGAGTTCCCCTGGAGCCATTCTCATTCTGTTGCAATTTTGGACGTGTGGGGTGTCGCATTGTTTTGCTGGAATTGCCCAAGTGCGTCGGAATGCACAACGGACATGAATGGAAGCAGGTGATTAGACAGAATGCTTACGTACGTGTCATCTGTCAGAGTCGTATCTAGACGCATCAGGAGTCCCATGTCATTCCAACTACACGCTCCCCACACAATTCCGGAGCCTTCTCCAGCTTGCATGCTGGATCCACGGATTCATGAGGTTTTCTCCGTACCCGCACACGTCCATCCGTTCAATGCAATTTGAAACGAGACTCGTCCGACGAGGCACATGTTTCCAGTCATCAACAATCCAATATCGGTATTGACGGGCCCAGGCGCACGTAAAGCTTTGAGTCGTGCAATCATCAAGGGTACACGTGTGGAACTTCAGCTCCGAAAGCCCATATCGATGATGTTTCGTTGAATGGTTCGCATGCTGACACATGTTGATGGACCATCATTGAAATCTGCAGTAATCTGCACTTCTGTCACGTTGAACGATTCTCCTCAGTCGTCGTTGGTCCCGTTCTTGCAGGATCTTTTCCCGGTCACAGCGATGTCGGAGATTTGATGTTTTACCGGATTCCTGATATTGACGGTACACTCGGTAAAGGGTAATACTGGAAAATGCCCACTTCTTCGCTACCTCGGAGAAGCTGTATCCTATCTCTCGTGTGCACCGACTACAGCACTCAACTGAATCTTGGTAACCTGCCATTGCAGCAGCAGTAACCAATCTACCAACTGCGCCAGGCAGTTGTTGTATTACTTTGGCGTTGCAGACCTCAACGCCGTACTCTGCCTGTTTACAGACCTCTGTATTTGAAATACGTGTGCCTATACCCGTTTCTTTGCCTATAACAGTTTCTTTTCAGTGTACATAGTATATGACGCCTTTGTTGCTTTGGCAAATTGTTCATACTGGACTCGTTTCTTACAATTTCGGCCTTCTGTGTTGCCATTACAAGAAAGCCACACTATATATACGTATCTGACACATTTATCGATTTATAAAAAAACACTCTGTTTTAAAGCGCTACATCTTTGCTGTATCTGTGTATTGCGTCGACAGAAGTGACAGCTATTGCTTAGCAACAAAAGCGAGGGCTTTTGACTTATCATGTGGCATTAGCTTTGATGATGGTAATCACTGCACTGAAAATAATCGCATGCGTTATTGGCCAGGAAGTTATGCCTCCCAGTTTCAAGTCTTTTGACTTGGCCCCGCATTCGGCGACTTGCGCGTCGATGATGATAAAATGAGAGACTCTCTGATCCCGCTGGGAACTGAACCCGGGCCGCTGCATGGCAGACGCGCTGGCCACTCAGCTAAGGGGATGAACACTGCACTCAGTAAATATTCCGTTTTTAGCTTTGATACTTGCACGTTTCGTGTTCGCTCTCGGAATTGATATGTTCTCTACTTAACAATCAGATAATTTCAGAAAATGTGCGAGTGGTAAATCATTGAGCCATATTTAAACTTACCTGTGAAGGCCCAGGACACATCGAACAACAACGTCGAAAACTTAAGACGGATAAGCGACAGGCCAGCAAGTAATGCATGTCAACTTGAATAAACAACCGTCAGCAAGCTGTTGGTGACATGAACATCTGTCGACGTTGCGGAAGAGTTTTCGGATCCATAACTGGTCGACATAGCGAGCTAACAACCTACAACCAATGAGCTCCTGAGCTGCCAAAAGAGGACATTAAACTCGTTAGCGAGTAACAGCGAATTATGGTTATCATTGGTTTGTATCTCCACAATCTCTAATTTCATCCATGAAAGACTGATTTATGGACATATGGTGCTGTTTATGGTTCAGGGTAATTAAAACAATTACTCTAATCAATGAAATAAGAATGATGCAGATTTCAGTTTACTTATCTCACAATCCCTCGTGTCTATAGGAACGGATCATCATTCGTCTGATTTTGTGCATCTTGAGTTTTATCGTGAACATTTTGGAACTCCCCATCCACTAAATACTTTTTAAGGCACATATCGAAACTGAGGATATGATATATCGGTTTCCTTAATGGCGCATCGTTCAGTATTGTGTCAGCTCCGTGTTAACCCAGCAAATAGAATAAACTTGAAGGAACTGTGGCGAAAAAGAGAGGAACGTTGAACAGCAGTCACGTCACACTTGCATTTATGCACTGATACTTAACGTATATTCTGAGCAAGGCTTTTCTCTTAATTAACATTAAGTATAAATATTTTTAAAAGTATCCCCTGGTATGCGCATTCACTGTTGTTTGAAGTCCAAGATATTTACGTACTTCATATTCCATTCCTGGTCCATTAGTTTCACTTCTGCCAAGCCCAGTCGCAGGAGGGGTGCTTTGGCACTGATCCAAAACGCCGTAGTGGCGTCCAGTCGATTCGCAAACAACAGCTAGGAAGTTGGTCAGGTGCCAAAGAAGGAGACAATGACTGCAGCGCTAATGGCACTGCTCATAAGAAGGTCTTGTAGTGTAGAGAACTCGACAGGTCCAAAACATGCAATTCGCCTTGTGTCAGTGTTACTGTTACAGTTTCTGATGTCGTCATCAGGAAGGCAGTCCTGCACGTTGCTAAGTAAATCCATGTACGATTATAAGAGTTTGTCGAAATTGGCAGCCATTTTATGTTAGACACGGTCGGAGGAAGGCAATGGCAAACCACCTCCACTAGGACCTTGCCTAGTACGGCGGTACGGGACTCCCGCTTCGTTCCCCTTGAAAGTCTACCCCTTGTTTGTTATGCTGATTATTTTTCATGTAAGAAGTATCTCCCTTTAATATAAGCGGACGCAGTGCTCCATGGTTCCAATTTCTACCGCTATGCCTCTAATTCTTTCTTTTGAAATATGGGTAATCAAACCCACTAGAAAAGATAGTATTCTAATTTAAAATGAAACAACGGATAACGCAACATCGGTGAATGGCCGTGGAACAATACGTGCACATTAGGGACTCTAAGACTTTCTTTTTTTTTTTTGATGCTATGAATTCAGTTAGTTGCATAAAGTGCATACTGCATACAATAGAATATTGTAATTATCTCAGTGGTATGGATGAGGGATACTAAATAACGCTAAGAGAGAATTTCAATTATCATACTGATTTATTTCGATAATATTTAAGAAAACTATTACCCTCTGTGACAAAACATACATGAAATCTATTATATTTAAGAAAACCACCACTCTCAGTGACAAAACCCTCATGAAGCACTCACTATCTCTTGCATCTCGTCATTCCGGAAACATAGACCACACTTCGTCCCCAGTTACATCTACTAATGAGTAAAATGGGTAAAAATGAATTTTACTGAATGGTGGCCACTTAACACCATTTAGTTATTGTCACACCTATTTAACGCGCGGAGTAGGGAAGGATATCACCTTTCACTCTCTCAAACATTACTTGGGTTACTACACATGAAGTACCATGCAGATAAGTTCATGTTGAAACCGCGTATTATGCAACCGCAATGCAACGTGAGTAAACCAGCTCAGGCTTCATGACTCCACATTATTCATGCTGTGATTAACGAAAGGCAAATCCAGTGACTACCGTTATGAATGCTGGCAACACGTGGCCAAGTTCGACAACAAAGAAAGGAGTAAAATAAACCGTTGGATGACGAAAAATTTATATTGTTTGTATCCAAAACTAAACTATCCAACAAATAAAACGTTAATGAACATATCCGCTATTAACCTAAGAACAAGAACCGTTGGTTCATGCCCTCAATCACCTCGCGCCAAAATCTGCTTGTTGAAACACATTAATCTGAAAAATTTCTACAAATAAAATATCGCTGAACGTTTCCCGGTATTAATTCACACCCGAACATGTTTCATAATCAGTGTTACCCCAAAAAACCTACATTATGGATAACTTGACTCACCATCCATGACGAGCGCCGCACCCCTGCGTCCATCTCGTTCAATCGGCGGCCCCAGTGTGTCCTAACGTGGCGCATTCCAGGACCAACCGCCAACCGTTCAAAAAAACTGGTGGTGGGGATAGAACCTCAGTGAGAACCAACTTCACAAACTCTGCCCTGCTCATCCCCACTTTCTTTGGAATCACGAACTCTCTGCCGAATCTGCTCACGTTGTTATGTTGGTGCTAAACTACCCTACTGCTGCCATCTTTGACTAACCCAGATTATTATATATTTCATGCATAATTACGTTTATCCATCCACATACATCACGGGATCAAGGGATGAAAGAGGAGGTGTGACACCAACAGAAGAAAAAATATACACGGGAGCATTCTTGAATCCAGAGGTTAATTAGCTAGACGAAACACTGAAAGGACGCTCTCGGCGTAAAATGAATTATTAAACATGTAGAAATTAATCAGTTAGTTAAATGAAGCGTAAACCTGTGACGTTTCACACTCACTCTGTCAAGGAGTATGGGACTTCATCATCATTATAATCATCATCATTTATGTTTGACAGCAAACATTACAACGATATTATCATTGCTCATTAAATACAACCCACCCCCCCCCCCCACCCCAATGAACCATGGACCTTGCCGTTGGTGGGGAGGCTTGCGTGCCTCAGCGATACAGATGGCCGTACCGTAGGTGCAACCACAGCGGAGGGGTATCTGTTGAGAGGCCAGACTAACGTGTGGTTCCTGAAGAGGGGCAGCAGCCTTTTCAGTAGTTGCAGGGGCAACAGTCTGGATGACTGACTGATCTGGCCTTGTAACAATAACCAAAACGGCCTTGCTGTGCTGGTACTGCGCACGGCTGAAAGCAAGGGGAAATTACAGCCATCATTTTCCCGAGGGCATGCAGCTTTACTGTATGATTAAATGATGATGACGTCCTCTTGTGTAAAATATTCCGGAGGTAAAATAGTCCCCCATTCGAATCTCCGGGCGCGGACTACTCAAGAAGATGTCGTTATCAGGAGAAAGAAAACTGGCGTTCTACGGATCGGAGCGTGGAATGTCAGATCACTTAACCGGGCAGGTAGGTTAGAAAATATAAAAAGGGAAATAGATAGGTTAAAGTTAGATATAGTGGGAATTAGCGAAGATCGGTGGCAAGAGGAACAAGACTTCTGGTCAGGTGACTACAGGGTTATAAACACAAAATCAAATAGGGGTAATGCAGGAGTAGGTTTAATAATGAATAGGAAAATAGGAGTGCGGGTAAGCTACTACAAACAGCATAGTGAACGCATTATTGTGGCCAAGATACACACGAAGCCCACACCTACCACAGTGGTACAAGTTTATATGCCAACTGGCTCTGCAGATGATGAAGAAATTGAAGAAATGTATGATGAAATAAAAGAAATTATTCAGATAGTGAAGCGTGACGAAAATTTAGTAGTCATGGGTAACTGGAATTCGGTAGTAGGCAAAGGGAGAGAAGGAAACGTAGTAGGTCAATATGGATTGGGGCCAAGAAATGAAAGAGGAAGTCGCCCGGTAGAATTTTGCACAGGGCACAACTTAATCATAGCTAACACTTGGTTTAAGAATCATGAAAGAAGGTTGTATACATGGAAGAACCCTGGAGATACTAAAAGGTATCAGATAGATTATATAATGGTAAGACAGAGATTTAGGAACCAGGTTCTAAATTGTAAGACATTTCCAGGGACAGATGTGGACTCTGACCACAATCTATTGATTATGACCTGTAGATTAAAACTGATGAAACTGCAAAAAGGTGGGAATTTAAGGAGATGGGACCTGGATAAACTGAAAGAACCAGAGGTTGCACAGAGTTTCAGGGAGAGCATAAGGGAACAATGAACAGGAATGGGGGAAAGATATACAGTAGAAGAAGAATGGGTAGCTTTGAGGGATGAAGTAGTGAAGGCAGCAGAGGACCTAGTAGGTAAAAAGACGAGGGCTAGTAGAAATCCTTGGGTAACAGAAGAAATATTGAATTTAATTGATGAAAGGAGAAAATATAAAAATGCAGTAAATGAAGCAGGCAAAAAGGAATACAAACGTCTCAAAAATGAGATCGACAGGAAATGCAAAATGGCTAAGCAGGGATGGCTAGAGGACAAATGTAAGGATGTAGAGGCTTATCTCACTAGGGGTAAGATAGATACTGCCTACAGGAAAATTAAAGAGAACTTTGGACATAAGAGAACCACTTGTATGAACATCAAGAGCTCAGATGGAAACCCAGTTCTAAGCAAAGAAGGGAAAGCAGAAAGGTGGAAGGAGTATATAGAGGGCCTATACAAGGGTGATGTACTTGAGGACAATATTATGGAAATGGAAGAGGATGTAGATGAAGATGAAATGGGAGATACGATACTGCGTGAAGAGTTTGACAGAGCACTGAAAGACCTCAGTTGAAACAAGGCCCTCGGATTAGACAACATTCCATTGGAACTACTGACGGCCTTGGGGGAGCCAGTCCTGACAAAACTCTACCATCTGGTGAGCAAGATGTATGAAACAGGCGAAATACCCTCAGACTTCAAGAAGAATATAATAATTTCAATCCCAAAGAAAGCAGGTGTTGACAGATGTGAAAATTACTGAACAATCAGTTTAATAAGTCACAGCTGCAAAATACTAACACGAATTCTTTACAGACGAATGGAAAAACTAGTAGAAGCCGACCTCGGGGAAGATCAGTTTGGATTCCGTAGAAATACTGGAAGACGTGAGGCAATACTGACCTTACGACTTATCTTAGAAGAAAGATTAAGGAAAGGCAAACCTACGTTTCTAGCATTTGTAGACTTAGAGAAAGCTTTTGACAATGTTGACTGGAATACTCTCTTCCAAATTCTAAAGGTGGCAGGGGTAAAATACAGGGAGCGAAGGGCTACTTACAATTTGTACAGAAACCAGATGGTAGTTATAAGAGTCGAGGGACATGAAAGGGAAGCAGTTGTTGGGAAGGGAGTGAGACAGAGTTGTAGCCACTCCCCGATGTTATTAAATTTGTACATTGAGCAAGCAGTAAAGGAAACAAAAGAAAAATTCGGAGTAGGTATTAAAATCCATGGAGGAGAAATAAAATCTTTGAGGTTCGCCGATGACATCGTAATTCTGTCAGAGACAGCAAAGGACTTGGAAGAGCAGTTGAATGGAATGGATAGCGTCTTGAAAGGAGGAAATAAGATGAACATCAACAAAAGCAAAACGGGGATAATGGAATGTATTCGAATTAAGTCGTGTGATGCTGAGGGAATTAGATTAGGAACTGGGACACTTAAGGTAGTAAAGGAGTTTTGCTATTTGGGAAGCAAAATAACTGATGATGGTCGAAGTAGAGAGGATATAAAATGTAGACTGGAAATGGCAAGGAAAGCGTTTCTGAAGAAGAGAAATTTGTTAACATCGAGAATAGATTTAAGTGTCAGGAAGTCGTTTCTGAAAGTATTTGTATGGAGTGTAGCCATGTATGGAAGTGAAACATGGACGATAAATAGTTTGGACAAGAAGAGAATAGAAGCTTTCGAAATGTGGTGCTACAGAAGAATGCTGAAGATTAGATGATTAGATTACATAACTAATGAGGAGGTGTTGAATAGGATTGGGGAGAAGAGAAGTTTGTGGCACAACTTGACCAGAAGAAGGGATCGGTTGGTAGGACATGTTCTGAGGCATCAAGGGATCACCAATTTAGTACTGGAATGCAGCGTGGAGGGTAAAAATCGAAGAGGGAAACCAAGAGGTGAATACACTAAGCAGATTCAGAAGGATGTAGGTTGCAGTAGGTACTGGGAGATGAAGAAGCTTGCACAGGATAGAGTAGCATGGAGAGCTGCATCAAACCAGTCTCAGGACTGAAGACCACAACAACAACATGCAATACAAGGAAAACTTTTCCCAATAAGACTGCTGCCAGATCAACAACACTGTTTTAGAAACTATACCATTCAAACCGTTTTTACTGCACACGCTCAAGTTTCATTTATTAACATCCCAAGTTGGTTTGTGGCGTTATTGTTCCATACCTTCAATAATGTGAGACCCCTATTTTGACTGGAATCGAGGTTAGAATCTTCCTACATGTCAATCAGGCAACCTGAAGGTGGCGTAATGTATCACCGAAACTGGTAGCCAAATAAAATAACAGTTCGGAAATTAAATGACTAAAATTTGTTTCATTTGACGCTCAAACTGTTTAAGTTGCTCTTCAAATTACAGTCTGGTGAAGTTGGCACCGGACTTTCGAGAAATATACAGTTTTTTCCGATATGTAGATATGCTACATGACTAGAGTACTCTGTAAAAAATTGAATAGTTCTGCAGATATTCGCGAAGAAAACAACAGTGTTTGGGAAACTTTAAATCTTACAAAATGACATGTCATCAATATAACCACCTTTCCTTTTAACAGAATTTCGTGGTGTTCTTCTGATCAATAAATATTCTGGAGATCGTATGCCGTCATGATCGTCTTCCAAAAGTGAAAATCGGTTTTAGATACCTCCAGTAAAGAAATTAAAAGAACATCACGAATTCGTACCGGTGCATCTGAATGGCACTTTGGATTGCAGAACATTTCGCCACGATCATTGAAAACTCTGCAAAGTCTACCTCTGTCACAATTTTACTCTAAATGTCTAACACATATTAGATGATGCATTCTTATGTAATCTTACGGAAGTGGCTATCCAGACGTGGGTCGGACTGCTCTGAGGACAAGATTTTCCGAATTCGATTTTGTTTTTTCTTTTATATATTGAAAGTGAGCGTCTCGTTACTGTAACTATGTAATAAACTATTACGTGCACAGAGAAATGCATTTAAGAGTTTTGATAGAATCCTTGAGGAATTATTGAGAAGTGTGATCATATTTCTTTCGAAAGTTGACAGATAATTTTTGCACAAAATTTAAATTTTCCCTAGTACTATTGTTTTCTCCTCGAAATTCTGCAGAGCTACTCGAATCTTGTACAGAGAACTGTTGAAACATAGCGTATCTATCAAGTATTCTGAAGAAAATGTGTATTCTCCGAAAGTTGTGTGTTAAATTAAATTGTCTCCGAATCAGGATTTTGGTGTGCACGCACGGTTTCTCGCAAGGTACTGGCGATCGGTCGATCGAAAGCCGTTTCCTGATTTTGGCCGGGGGATTCTCCTGGGTGGAGAAGGCGATGGGCTGTCGAAAACGCCAGGTGACCAGAATTGAGTTGTGTTTACGTCTGAAGACAGTCTGGAGGCACGTTGTATTGTGTTGGGCAAGGTTAAGGCGCTGCTGATATCGACCGAGCAGGGTCGCAAGCAGGCGGCAGACACTGGAATAGGTGGTGGTCGTGTAGCACCTGTCACATTGGACAGCCGTTTCACATCGCATAGACGGCGGCTGGGCGTTAATTTGCCGAGCATATTACAGGTGGGACAAAATGGTGAGCATCCCAGCGTCTGGTCATTAAGCAAATTTTGATATTTCTGTTGCTGATACAGTTGTTTTGAGTTGGGTTGGTTTGGCTGTGAGTTAGGCTGAGTGCCATACCTGTCAAATTACCACACGCATACTGAACTGTTATACAGTGTGATCTGAATCAAAGTGCTGACCGGTCACGCTTGTTGTATTTCAATCCGACGACCGTTCGGATTTGTATTTGGTAAGTACTGTGATACATAAATTTTCGGATAACTGGAGTTAACGCTTAAAATTGTCTTTACCATTTGGGCTCTCTCAGTGCATTTCCCACATAATTCTCTTGACCGCGTGCATTCGGATTTGTATATTGTACTGTTGAGGTTTAATGTTCTGTCTGATACTGTTGTAGGCAGACAGAGTGCCGGTTACGGTTTCTCTATCATATTTTGTAATGCCGCGTGGGTCACGCCATTGAATCTAACCAGTATTATGTATGTTAGCGAAAGGCTTTGGTACTGATCATGATCAAACAATTTAGCATGTTGAAGAGCTGTTGAGTTCCTGTACTTGAAACAAAGCCTTTGGTATTAGACTACTTCGTGTCAAATTGTTCCTTTTCATTTTACAAATGTGTACCGTAATATTTTGGATAGGTTGATAATTGATGTGATGTATGTTTTAGTTGTGGCCAAGCCGTTTTAAATGTATTAAGATAGATCACGGTTTTGAGGTTGACGTTTGACTACCTAAGTGGCATGAATCCGAGAGGGTATAAAAATTAGTTCCACGTCATGCCAGCCTGTGTGACAAAAGGTATATTAGTCACTCGACTATTCTAATCTCTGTGTTAGCAAACTGTTTCGAGGCGTTTTGGGCGAAAGATTAATTACTGTTGAGACTTGGCATGTTTTGGCGTGCTTATTTGACATGTTTTTGTGGAGCCTTCCACCGGCTAAACACTTGTTGGCGTTAAATAATAAATTGGGCCAGTAACTCGCCAGTCAGAATCGAGTGGCTTCCCATGATTTTGGGGACTACATTGTAACTTGCAATTCTCTCACGGACCGAGAACTGTATAGTTTAAGTGATTTCAGAATCTTTAAATAACTGTCTTGGCTAAGTTATCTGAAAAACTTCATGAGTGTGAGCTCTTGTTGTGAGCTGTTACGCCTGAAGCAGCTGTTACCAAAATTACTTGCATAAAACGTGTCCATATTGTTCATTCAGACATTCGATTTTGTCCTTGATACAAATAGTAAATATTATGCTGTTTGTTACTATGAATTTCTTTGACTACGAACTTGATGTAAATTCTCGAGTAGCCATCAAGTACGTATTTCTGAAATTGTTTCTTAAATTTTCGGTTAATGACTCCGTCATTTATTTGACAAATTATGCCATTCTATTTTCATTTAACTGTATGCCTGTGTTGTAAAGTTTAAGGCAGCCGCTATCGTTGACATCTGAAGTCTTAGCAATCTTCGCTTCATGACCTTAAAGTGATAAGTGCAGTTAAATTTGGTTAAGCTTTGATTGGCTACGAGTCACGTGACACGCAAAATTGTTTAAACATAGACCTCTGTAATTCGCCGAGGTATCGAGTGTGTTTGGTAAATTTCTATTTTGTACCAGATTGCTTTATTCAGGCACAATCACCTTACCCCTCTATCCTGGCTCCCTATGGCCTGGACGCTCATTTACATATATTAACAAAAGAGGATATCGTAATTATTTATAAAATACAATAGGCAAGAAACTATAAATCCACTTAGAAAGGTTGAATAGTTAACCAAGAAAACAGTACTATAGACAAATGGTAAATATTGCACACATGTCTAGAGCATATATTACTTTCTTAGATTTTGTATTGTGTAGACAATGTGATTCGAATTATTCAGTTGCCCCTGACACACAGGTATATTTTCTGTTGAATACAAATACGTAAAACTGCGACCAGTCCCTTATGATATGTTTGTTTATTCCCGTCGACTAGTTTTCGAGCCTTTTGAAGCTCACGTTGAGAAGGATATACACAAGTCACACATTCGCGTTCGTAGCGTGGGCTAGGTTCTGGTCCCTGACAAGAACACTGGAAACATTTTGATGAATCGCCTTATTTTTAATTGTATGACACTTTATGGGAAAAAAGCAATTTTTGTACCTACCACGACGATGTGGATGACATTAGCGGTTAATATCCACCTGGCAGCTTAGACTGGCCGTCATCCACAGAATGAAGAGCTAATAACTATGAACACTGTCACTTGTATACTACAAAGATCTATCAAAGATATAACACGTTTCCCTTCGAAATAGTTCTTTCGTTTTTCTGTACACAGCATAATGGACGTGACCGGAAATTCAGTGATCCAGACGGGCGCAGTATCTAAATACAATAGTTTGATCCAACTTGCCTTATGAGTAACAAGGCGATACATTAAAATGTTTCATTTCTTCATGTCTCAGAGCCAGTATCTAGCATCACGCTACAAATAAGATGTAAGTTCTGCATTGTCGATCTGAAAATGAGCCTCAAAAGGCTTAGAGACTTTATGGAAACAAATGCGTCATATTTGAGTGATCACAATTATCTGTATTTACAGTCAATTAACATATTGTCCTCTATTCTACCGTAACCATAATGGACCAGCTTAATTTATATTTCTTGTGTTTTCGTAACTCCTTGTTGAAACTGACTGTAAAAAATGCCTACACAATTATGAGATCCTGCAGAAGACTTATTTCCGTCAATATAGTAATCCTCCTCATCTTCGATTTTAAATGCGTACGTAGCACAATGTAGTGCGTTGCACGCTAGCATCAGTGTAACAAATCCGTTGGATTTATAAAAACTATTTGACATTGGAGATTTCTAATCATTTACTAAAGGGCTGATAACGATGCGAGCCTTTATTTGTCTGAGGAGTTACTTCGAAAATACATTTTATTCATAGTCATATCTTCTGAATGAAAGTGGTCGTTGAATGATCGATCAATATTACAGCAGGTTGCATTACTCCTTGAATCTTTACTACCGTCGGCTACTGTGGGAGTCAGCACCAACACAAACAAGGAAGGAGAGATGATGTAATGGCCAGCAGCAGGAAGCCAAAATAATCTGTACAAATCACATGAAGATTAAATGAACACCTCATTTCTAAAGAGAAAATAAATATAACTTAATTTGAGGTGCTGCTTGTACCTCCTACAAGCAGTTATTGTTCACTATTACTACTCGTAGAACACAGGATAAGTAACGTCTTCCTGTTACACAGAACTGATGCTCTTGAAGACGCCAGCTGGACTGGGCCGACCAACAACGGGCGGCTGGTTAAATGAGCGATGACAGGGGGCGCTGAGCTCTGTCTTCCTGGAGGTGTGGCACTGCACACTCTTTTCACTGGCTCGCGGGTCAGTGCCTTCTTGAGCCGTTGTTGCGTTTGTCGGTGTGCAGTCGATGCTTTAGGGCAGCACAATTACAATTTATTCTGAGTGAATTCTCGAAGAGTTCAAATTTCGTTCGTTCCACACAGTCATCTGAAGAACGTGCACACGGATCTTTCTGTGCACTTCATATTTTCTTTCAAGAACTCTGTAACACCACAAGAAACCCGAAAACACAAATACGAATGTCATGATAATTTAAAGTATGGAACAGTGTTATCCTGACAGGTACGACAACTTTGCCAATAATATAACACCTTAAAGTTTTGATGAACACCAATTTCAATAATTACTGAGTATGTCATGGTATATAGCTGGAAAGAAAGAAGGGGTATTTTTCATTAGCTATTAAACATCTCAGTAATAACTGCAAATCAGTACGACGAAAATTACGTCCAAAGTAATATGTCGGTCAGAGATAACATTTATTGTGAAAGAGAGCTGTAAACGCGGCGAAAAGGAAATTCAATTCGTCTACAATGCTCAATCATGGAAAACAGTCGCTTGCTAGTTTGCTTGCTATCAAGTCGAAAGAGAGCACCGTTTGTCATAGTACTACAAACGGAACGCTACGAGATTGTTTCTATTCAAAAAAAGTAATATTGTGTGATACAGGTGTGCGGACTTTGTTCTCAGTTATTCTGACTTGAGAACTTGAACTGTAGTGATATTCTGATAGCGTAGGAGTAGTTAATGAACTTTGATTATTATGGATATTATTGTTGGACTCAACCTTCATCAAAGTGAACAGTTACAACGAAGAATGGACATAGTATCGAAGACTGCAATACCTGATTAGCCTGGAGTAGGAAACGTTAATACGACAACACGAAGATAATAGAAATACTTCGATTGTAAAAGTTGTCGTAATTGTCACGATCACCGAGCCTAAAAGAATCGTAAATGATCTGATCCATCGGTGTGCGTGTGATGTGATGATTATAAACTAACTGCTAGGAAGGAACAATAAAATTTTTCGTCAGTAATGGATATCTCACGTGTTGGCTCCATCATTAATTGAACTGCGTGATAGTTGATGATCAAAATTAATTAAGTGTGAACATTTTAATTGAAAGAGTGACTTGATGAACATTGAGCATTGAAAGGAGTGTTTTGCAGAAATAATATCACGACGCACAAACGCTAGATAGCATTATAGATTATCCCTGGATTTGCGTCGTGCCGTAGTGAACAATTCTGCCTAGCAACGTAAGAGCAACTACTGATACTGAACCGCAAATGACACGACACCGGTGATGAATGATTCACTCAATACTGCAATAACTAACTAACCGGGCATAGCAAATCTACATCTATATATACATCTACATTTATACTCCGCAAGCCACCCAACGGTTTGTGGTGGATGGCACTTTACGTGCGACTGTCATTGCCTCCCTTTCCTATTCCAGTCACGTACGGTTCGCGGGCAGAACGACTGCCGGAAAGCCTCCGTGCGCGCTGGAATATCTCTAATTCTACATTCGTGACCTCCCCATGAGGCATAAGTAGGGGGAAGCAATATATTCGATACCTCATTCAGAAACGCACCATCTCGAAACCTGGACAACAAGCTACACCGCGCCTCTCTTGCAGAGTCTGCCACTTGAGTTTGTTAAACATCTCCGTAACGCTATCACGCTTACCAATTAGCCCTGTGACGAAACCGTCGCTCTTCTTTGGATATCCTCTATCTCCTCTGTCAACCCGACCTGTTACAAATCCAACACTGATGAGGAATATTCAAGTATAGGTAGAACGAGTGTTTTGTAAGCCACTTTCTTTGTTGATGGACTAGATTTTCTAAGGATTCTCCCAATGAATCTCAACCTGGCACTCGCCTTATCAACAATTAATTTTATATGATCATTCCACTTCAAATCGTTCAACACGCATACTCCCGGATATTTTACAGAAGTAACTGCTACCAGTATTTGTTCGGCTATCATATAATCATACAATCATACAATAAAGGATCCTTCTTTCTATGTATTCGCAATACATTACATTTGTCTATATTAAGAGCCAATTGCCACTCACTGCACCAAGTGCCTATCGGCTGCAGATCTTCTTGCATTTCGCTGCAATTTTCTAATGCTGCAACGTCTCTGTATACTACAGCATCATCCGCGAAAAGTTGCATGGAACTTCCGACACTATCTACTAGGTCATTTATATATATTGTGAAAACCAATGGTCCCATAACAATCCCCTGT
Organism: Schistocerca serialis cubense; assembly: GCF_023864345.2. Classification (NCBI taxonomy): domain Eukaryota; kingdom Metazoa; phylum Arthropoda; class Insecta; order Orthoptera; family Acrididae; genus Schistocerca; species Schistocerca serialis. The sequence continues at coordinate 350,284,003 of NC_064643.1, forward strand.
GACACGCCAGAGGTTACTTTAACGTCTGTAGACGTCTCTTCATTGAGAACAACACGATGTGTTCTGTTAGCTAAAAACTCTTCAATCCAGCCACACAGCTGGTATGATATTCCGTAAGCTCTTATTTTCTTTATCAGGCGTCAGTGCGAAACTGTATCGAACGCATTCCGGAAGTCAAGGAAATGGCATCTACCTGGGAGCCTGTATCTAATATTTCCTGGGTCTCATGAACAAATAAAGCGAGTTGGGTCTCACATGATCGCTGTTTCCGGAATCCATGTTGGTTCCTACAGAGTAGATTCTGGGTTTCCAGAAATGACATGATACGCGATGGAAAAAACAAATGGTTCAAATGGCTCTGAGCACTATGAGACTTAACATCTTAGGTCATCAGTCCCCTAGAACTTAGAACTACTTAAACCTAACTAACCTAAGCACATCACACACATCCATGGCCGAGGCAGGATTCGAACCTGCGACCGTAGGAGTCCAGCGGTTCCGGACTGCAGCGCCTAGAACCGCACAGCCACCGCGGCCGGCGGAAAAAACATGTTCTAAAATTCTACAACAGATCGATGTCAGAGATACAGGCCTACAGTTTTGCGCATCTGCTCAACGACCCTTCTTGAAAACTGCGACTACCTGTGCTCTTTTCCAATTATTTGGAACCTTCCGCTGCCCTAGAGTCTTGCGGTACACGGCTGTTAGAAGGGGGGCAATTTCTTTTGCGTACTCTGTGTAGAATCGAAGTGGTATCCCGTCAGGTCCAGTGGACCTTCCTCTGTTGAGTGATTTCAGTTGCTTTTCTATTCCTTGGACACTTATTTCGATGCAAGCCATTTTTTCGTTCGTGCGAGGATTTATAGAAGGAACTGCAGTGCGGTCTTCCCCTGTGAAACAGCTTTCGAAAAAGGTGTTTAGTATTTCAGCTTTACACGTGTCATTCTCTGTTTCAATGCCATCGTCATAAGTCCGTAACAGACAATTAAAATCAGCAGTTCGCATCGCTGAGAAGACTGTGCGGACTCACAAATGTACTTTCGTACATTACGCGAGGAACAATTTGCTTTACAGAATTTCAGGTGCTGTCCCACGTTATCCGACGGGGACAACCATCACTGCGCGTCGCGCCTCCATTCCACCGACCGAGCTGTAGCAGTAGCGGCTCAACATCAACAGCGACAACAAAAGGGGAGAGGGGACGTCACAACTCGCTTCGGTAATCTGCGTAAATATGCGCTTAAATACCCGCCGTCTGGTTGTTTCTTTACTGCAGTCAGCAGCAGCGCTAGCCTGCTGTCAGAGGCACAGCCCTGCCTCAATTCATGGGGGGGAGCGCCGGCATTGTCTCGCGCTACTATAGTTAGCGAAACTTGGGACAATGCACTTCCCCTGCAACACATCTTTCTTGGCAGAGACGGAAATATCGGCAGTGCCATTGGCGCTAGACAATGAGGGACAAGATACACATTCAACATTGATTATCTTCAATTAATGCTACCCTTACATCCCTCAGCGCTAGAGAAAGTGGTTGGCATAGAAGATATTAATAACCTCAGGCCGTCATTTTGTAGGTAACAGGCCGCTGTTAAAAGGGAAAATGTCTCTAGACTTAGAAAATATTTTTACATCATTGGGTGGAATATACTTTTCGGAATTCTTGTTTTAACAAGAGTAAAATATAGGAAGAGAAAATTTATCCACAACTCATACAGCAAGCAGACGGCAATTCTGAGAAATGGACGGGAGTCAGTAGTTGTGGAGGGAGTGGGACAGTCTTAGATACTGCAGTGCAGTGCAGTGCAATGATAGTGCAGCAAAGGTAGTTAAGGAGAAAATGAGAAAGGGGAGCTGAGGTTGTAGAAATAAAAACTTGAAGACATGTAGATGACATTGTAGTTCTGTCGTACATGCGAAAGGACTTAAAACACTTGAATGGAATACGTATTTTCTTGAAAACAGGTTATTAGATGCGTATAAATACACTATGCGATCAAAAGTATCCGGACACCTGGCTGAAAATGACTTACATGTTCGTGTGCCCTCCAACGGTAATGCTGGAATTCAGCATGATGCTGGCCCACCCTTACTTAGCCTTCATGACAGCTTCCACTCCCGTATACATACGTTCAGTCAGGTGCTGCAAGGTTTCTTGAGGAATGGCAGCCAATTCTTCGTGGAGTGCTGCAATGAGGTGAGGTATCGATGTCGGTCAGTGAGGCCTGACGGAAAGTCGGCGTTCCAAAATATCCCAAAGGTGTTCTGTAGGATCCAGGTCAGGACTATGTGCGGGTCAGTCCACTACAGGAATGTTATTATCGTGTAACCACTCCGCCAAAGGCCGTGCTTGATGAACATGTGTTCGATCGTGTTGAAAAATGCAGTTTCCATCCCCTAATATTCTTCAACAGTGGGAATGAACAAGGTGCTTAAAACAAACATGTTTGCCTGTGCTGTGATAGGGCAACGCAAAACAGGGGGTTGAAGCCCCCTTCATGAAAAACACGACCACACCGTAACACGAACGCCTCAGAATTTTACTGTTGACACTACACACGCTGGCAGATGACGTTCACCGGGCATTCGCCATACCCACACCCAGCCAGCGCATCGCCACGTTGTGTACCGTGATTCGTCACTCTACAAAACGTTTTTCCGCGTTCAATCGTCCAATGTTTACGCTCCTTAAGCGATGCGTCGTTTGGCATTTACATGCATGTGTTGCTTATGAGCAGCCGCTCAGCCATGAAATCCAATTTTTCTCACCTCCCGCGTAACTATCAGAGTGCTTGCAGTGGATCCTGATGCAGTTTGGAATTCCTGTGTGATGGTCTGAATGGATGTCTGCTTATTACACATTACGTCCCTCTTCAAGTGTCGGCGGTCTCTGTCAGTCAACAGACGAGGTCGGCCTGTACGCTTTTGTGCTGTACGTGTCCCTTCACGTTTTCACTTCACTACCACATAGGAAATAGTGGACCTAGGGATGTTTAGGAGTGTGCAAATCTCGCGTACAGACGAATGACACAAGTGACATCCAATCACCGGACAACGTTCGAGGTCCGTGACTCCCGCGGAGCTATCCATTCTGTTCTCTCACGATGTCTAATGACTACAGAGTTCGCTGGTATGGAGTACCTGGCAGTAGGCGGCAGCACAATGTACCTAATATGAAAAACGGATGTTTTCGCGGGTGTCCGGATCTTTTGATCACATAGTGTATATGTAAACCAAAAGAAAATGGCGAGTAGTCACTTTGTCAGGTGAGACTATTAAAATTAGATTAGAAAATGAAACAGAGAAAGTCCCAGATCCGTTTAGTTCTTTGAGCAGCAAAACAATTAACGCCTACAGGGACAGTATAAAATGTTGCATACCAATAAAAAATCTTTCAAAAATGGTTAATCTTCAACACTGAATATAAAATTACGTGTTAGAAGTTGTTTCCAGAAAGTATAGTTTGGACTGCAGCATTATCCAGAAGTGAAACATGCGTGGGCAGTATTACAGACAAGAAAATTCTGATACGTGGTGAATGCTGATAAGACAGAACGGGAGATAAATGAGCTTTGTGGTACTACATGAACTAATGAAGTGACAGGTTTGTAGGATATACCCTGTGAAATCAAGAAAATGTTAGTTGGTGTTGGGGTGAAGCGTGGCAAGTTAAAAATTACAGTGGGAGACCAATGTCTGAACCCAATATTAGGATCTAAGAGATGTGTGGATGTGTAAAGACTTGCAAAAGATAGAGAGCCGTGTAGTGTGACAACAGACCAATTTTCAGTCTTTTCGCTATTGAGGTTCAAAGTCACGTAATATGTTTCCGAACCCAACACGGTCCTCTTCGAGTGTAAAACTATTTACACATAATATCCGCTATTGCAGTTTCGGCCACGTGGCCATTATCAAGCGACGTACTGTGGAAACCATGCTTCAGCTCGTGTCAAAACTTCAGAAAATATCTGACATATGTTATCATCACGTAGGTAAGCTGAGAATTCGATATTACAGTCATCTTTTTCATGTAGCAGTAAACCATTACACATGTCCTCTCTATTAACGCCGTTAATTAGTTTGAAGACTTTATTGTTAATCTGTACAATTTTGATCTTATTGTAGTCTATATGCAAGCATGTTCTCAAACTGGCTCTATTAGTGGCTCCATTACTTGTTGAACAACATTTGCAGTACCCGCAAGTAGTACAATGCAATCAGCATATCTAATGTGGTTCTCTTACACACCGTTGAAATGTATTCTTTTATTGTCCCATTTTATGGTCTCCCAGAAACTTCTTGGATTCCCATAAAAGGTTTCGGTACACGTAATCTTCTGGCCTGGTTCTGTTTTCATTAGCTTGATGATACCTAATGGAAGCTATGGAATTATGTACTGTGCCGAATACTCACATTGGCTGAGCAGCTACCTTGTTGCTTTTGTACTTTTAGTACAGATTTCATTGTAACCTGTGCTTCCTCATCATTGAGTTTTCTAGAGAATGTGGAAATTTGTACTAACTAATATGTTGTGTATTTTCGTGAATGAGTTGCAAATTGTCCATTATGGAATATTCCGTTGGCATAGTATTCCTTTTCCTATATCAAATAGGATACTTTTTTCTGATTTTTTTGTGAGAGGTATTTAAGTGAATGTCTCGTACAGAACGGACTGTAGGCTGATCGGCCTTTAGCTGCTTATGTATTGTTTATCTCTTTACTTGTGACTGTAATCATTACACCACTTCCGTCGTTTTGGAAGAATGTATTCATCCGCTGATGATCTGTAAAAAAATTTTTTAAGTTCCTTTGAAACACCGTCACTTGCTGGCACTGCTTCTTCTTTGTACGTTTAGAGCCAGTAGCTGTATATAAGGCTTTGCTTCCGGATTGTTTCCGGCCGGAGTCGCCGAGCGGTTCTAGGCGCTTCCGTCTGGAACCACGCGACTGCTACGGTCGCAGGTTCGAATGCTGCCTGGGGCATGGGTGTGTATGATGTCCTTAGGTTAGTTAGGTCAAGTAGTTCTAAGTTCCAGGGGACTGATGACCTCAGCTGTTAAGTCCCATAGTGCTCAGAGCCATTTGAAACATTTTGAACCGGATTGTTATTGTTGACACTATTGATACTGTCTGCGTCTTTTATTCCTCTCCTGCACTATACAAGCATTTAAAAAATTCATATAATTTTTGCAATTAACGTTATTTCTAAACAAGGGCTAACAATGCCGTAAATTAATGACTGAAGAGAACAGTAAATTCATTCACGAGACCACTTAGTTTCTGCAGGACCATATCTGTCAATGCTATTTTGACACAGAAAGAGTCACTATACACAGTTCAGAGAAAGCTGAAAATAATTTAAAAAAGCAAGTTGAGTTTCAAAAATTTAAACACATGAAAAGGTCAGGGCTTTCGAATTTGGTTTCAAGATAGTCACAAATCCCTGTATTTCCTGATCGCCATCGATAGTTTTGCTATCGGAAACCATTTGTTTCGTATGTAAAGACGTATTACATACATGTCATACAGCTGTCAGTAATTACTTAACAGAGTAGTGAAGACCTAGATGAGGAGCAGAGTACCAGACAGCAATTTGTATTGAAGTTTCTGCAGCAGCACTGAGCGTATGAAGCCAACAATAGGTCTTTTAAGCGCAAATGCCAATGAAGAGAATAAGGGAAAGGTTGGTTTTGAATCGGATTGTGGCATTAATTTACTGTGGAGTTTAGAGGAAAGTGTTATGTTTGCACAGTACATAATTTTTAAACTGTAATGGCATGAAACTCCGCCGGTCCACAGTCGTAACGAGGCTGCCTTCACCACCACCAGTTATGGAAACAGACATGTCAACACAGCGAACCTACGCCTTACGGCATTTTTCACACCGAGTGCCTGCCGAGTAACAACATCCATGACTAGAACACGGGCCACATTTGAGACGTTTCCACACAGAAACGCGGCTCTTTCCACAATCGTCAGCACAGGATACACTGTCATCATCCGGTACGGCTGGGTATCATAATGTCTCTCAGCCTGTTCCAGTCGTCGTTGTACTTTCGACGCAGCCACCACCGACGGGTCAGGCACTTGAGTCACTGACCTTTGACTGACTGGTTCCTGGACCTCTGGCAACCAGTCCACTGCCGCCATAACGTTATCCGAGACATGCCATGATAAACAGCTAGCCTGGTGCTACGAATCCACAGCCTACGGGGTCCATGTTCAACACGTGGGCCTGTCTCACTGGATGAGCACACCCATCCCTGGGCCCAAGTGGTTGCTCCGCCATGCGGCTCTCGACAGCTGCTGTGTGCCATAACGCAGAGATAGCAGAAGCTGTAAGCTGCTGTCCTTAAGGAATGACGGCACACTTCGGCCCGAGAGTCAACGCCTGCTGCCTTTGGCCTACCTGATCCAGATACACGCCTCTACTCTTATGATTCTCGGTAACGAGCTATAGCAACAGGTGTCACTGGCAAAATGTTTCGAATAGTCTCCTGGAGTAAACTGCAAAGGGGATGCTGACCATGAGGAAAAGATTTAATAACCACGGAAAGGATAACATTATAAGTATTGGAACCCGAATGTCAGAAGTTTGAACGGGGAAGAGAAGCTATAAAATCTGAAGAGGGAAATATTTAAGCGCAATCTAGACATCGTGGGCGTGAGTGAAGTGAAAGGGAAGGAGGAAAGGTATTTCTGGTCAGATGAGTATAGGATAATATAATCAGCTGCAGAAAGTGGAATAAAGGGAGGAAGATTCGTTATCAATACTAAGGTAGGAAAGAGAGTGAGTAACAGTCAACAGTTCAGTGATAGAGTTGTTCTCATCATAATCGACAGCAAGCCAAGACGAACAACAACATTTCCGTATACGTACCGACGTTGCATGCCGAAGATGAAGAGACAGAGGAAGTATATGCCGATATTGGACGCGTAGTTTAGTACGTAAAGGAAGATGAAAATCTAATGGATATGGGGAATGGGAATACGGTTGTAGATACGGGAATAGAAGAAAGGGTTACGGAAGAATGTTGGCTTGGTAATGGGAGTTATGGAGGAGAAAGATGAATACACTGTTCAAGAATCAGTAGAAGAGGACTTGGTATACCTGGCCGGGAGAAAAGTGAAGATTTGGATTAGATTACATCGTCCGGTAGAGATTATGAAATCAGATATTGGATTGTAAGGAAAACGCAGGCGCAGATATAGTCTTAGATTACATTGTGGCAACGATGAAGAATAGGTTGAAGTTCAAGAGATTAATCAGGAAGAAACAACGCGCAAAAATGTGTGATACGTAAGTACTGAGGAGAGAACAGATACGCTTGAAGTTCTCTGAGGCCATGCGTACTATGATAGTAAATAGTTCAGTAGTCGGTTCAGTTGAAGATTAGTGGACGTCTCTAAAAAGGGTAAACAGAAGTTAGGGAGAAAAAACGTAGGCACAAAGACGATAATTTAGAAGAAACCACGGGTAACAAAGGAAATACTTCAGTCGATCGACGAAAGAAGTACATAAATGTTCAAGGTAATTAGAAATACAAAAATCCAAGTCACTTACGAATGAAATAAACAGAAAGTATAGGAAAGCTAAGGCGAAATGGCTGCATGAAAAATGTGAAGAAATCGAAGATGAAATGACTGCCAGAATGACTGACTCAGCGTATTGGAAAGTAAAAAATTAAAATCAACGGCGCTAACTAAAAGAGTGCAAAGATAATCGCACTGTCAAATGCAGAGGATAGAGCGGATAGGTGGAGAGTACACTGAAAGCCTCATCTGATGATATGATAAAGAAGAAACAGGGATCGATTTGGAAGAGACAGAGGATCCAGTATTAGAATTTAGAAGAGCTTTGGAAGGCTTAAAACCAAACATAACATAGGGAATAGATAAAATTCCATCGTAAATTCTAAAATAAACAAAAAGACTATTCATGTTGGTGTGTAGAGAAACATCATCAACACAATTCTGAAGATTGAAAACGTCGACAAGTTTGAGATTATCTCACAATCAGCTTAAATGATCACGTATCCATTTTGCTGACTCGAATAACAAACAGAACAATAGAAAAGGAAACTGACGGTCAGTTAGATGGCTATCAAATTGCCTTTAGCGAAGGTAACGGCGCCAGAGAGTACCTCGGACGTTTCGTTTGACAATGGAAGCAAGACTAACGAAAATACGAGATATGTTCCTAAGAGTTGTAGACTAGGAAAATAAGATTCGATAGTGCAAAATGGTGCAAAATGTTCGAAATCCTGAGAAAAAAAGGGAAAGACGGGAAATACACTTTACCGACAAGAGAAGAGAGGAACAATTAACACAGGCAGACCGACAATGAAATGCAGGGATTGAAAATGGTGTAAGACAGGGATTTAGTCTTCCATCCCTGCTGTTGAGTCTATACGTCGAAGAACCAACGACAGAAACAAATTATAGGTTTAAGAATGGGACTAAAATTTGTTGAGAAAAGATATCACTGTTAAGACTTCCTGATGACAGTGCCATCCTCAGTGAAAGTGAGTGCATAATATTGATTGAGAGTATACAAGAAACACAACTGTAATGAGAAGTAGCGGAAGTAACAACGAGAAACTTAACAGCTTAACTGGTGATCACGAAGTAGATGAAGTTAAGGAATTCTACTACCTAGGCTGCAAAATAACGAATGAGGGATGGAGCAAGGAGGGTATTAAAAGCAGACTAGCACTGGCATAAGGGGCATTCCTGGTCAAGAGTAGACTACTAATTTGAGCAAAAAGTTTCTCAGAATGTACGTTTGGAACACAGCGTTGTATGGCAGTCAGACATGGACTGTAGCAAAACCGTAACAGAAAAGAAGCAAATCGTTTGCGATGTGGTGCTAAAGAATGTGCCGGTGGGTTTCCTCCTCCGGCAATTTGCATTTCATGCCGTTGCGGTTCTACCACAGTTCCTTTCTATCTTATGGGGTGTTGGTTGTGCATAGGTGTGCGACGTGAAAGGCGACGGCGTGGAGTAGTGCAGGCTAGTTCGGGCGCTCAGTTATGGACCGCCGTTGCGAAAAGGCCGAAGCGTGGCACAGGGGAACCGCAGCGTTGTGTTGGCAGAGTTGTGTTGGCCAGGGAAGTGGCTGCAGATAGCAAGTGTGTCTATTGGTGTTAAGCTCTGAGAAAGAGCTGAAATACATCGGTGGTGGTTTAGCTCTACGTTCCCGTTCATCGTTTTGCTCATTAGTCGGATTCGCTCAGGATATTGAGACAATAATTCGTAGCCAAGAATTGTGGTTAAGTTCGGCTTATCGTTCCCATTGTCTTTCTTCAATGTTGGCAGCCGGGTTCGGTTAAGTGGTGAATAGCGTCTTTGTATAGTTTATTTCTGTCTTAAGAAGACAACGCCGGTGGATCAAGCCGACGATAAGAAGCTGTGTCTGGTTGCCACGGTGTTTGAGTACGAGGACTCGCTAAGACAGCTACGTTGGTTCCTTAGCTGCTTGATGGTGTTTTCCATTGTATCAGAATGCCGATAATGAACGCGAATTGTTAGTGTTATTCTTCAACTGTGTGCAACGTGTTGATTGCCATGTTTTGTGGTGCGGCCGTTGTACGTTACTGCAAGGACTGGCTTCGACAACAGCTGTAATTGATAAACTTCTTGTTACAAAGGAGAGCTATAAAAGCATGTCCACCACGGTAAAGTGATGGGAACGACCGTTACGGAGTAGCTGCTGCCATTCGAGAGGTGCTGAGTTCGATTCTCCTTGTTGTGGTGTGGTGAGGCCGTTGTGAAATGTTGTAAGGATTTCCTTCAGCGGCAACGTTTGTGGCAAGTTTTTTTTAAATTGAAACGGAGTGTTTGTAAATGGTACCGTCGTAATAGGCTGGAAAGATCGATATTCAGCAGTGATACCATTCTTGGCTGTGGCGATTCTGGATCGTCCGTATATGTATGTTGGTAGTGATGTAACCCAGAATGGGGAGGTACAGCTGGTCTGTCGCGTGTGTACATTGTGTTTTTAAAAAACTTATGCTTGGACTGTGTAAAGTTGAGACGTCCCTGCTGTGTTGTGTGGTCACAATATCCTGGCAGTGCTGGGCATTGTATGGCCGGGGCTTCTATTGTATTGTTCATTTGAGTTGGCTCTAACGTTTTTATTAAGAAATGTGTATGTTGACCTTTGGTGCGGTTGTATTGCGGAGTGTGTTCTTTGCAGTAGAGCGCTTCGCTTCTGTAGAACAGCAAAGTGGCGTACCACCGCTGATGGTAATTCTAAGAGTGCTTGACCGCAACTGTGAGCTATGTGCGGTCTCACGGGCTTATTTAACACTGTTTTGCGCAGCGGCCTAAGTGTAAGCTCGGTTAAAGCCCGGCCAGTGTTCGGCCTCGCTTGCGTGGCTGCACCCCGTTCAGGTTAAGCTGTCGTAATTGCGGTTGTGGCCCTGTGAGCGCATAGAGCATCTAGGCGACAGTAGCTCATCATTGGATGTAGTGGGCATTGAGCTTGTTTTGCCTGACATGTATGTGTTTGGCGGTTAAAACCCTAACCAAGCATTGAAACTGCCTACTGCCCTTTCTTGTTATGTCATATTCATACTTACCATTAAGCTAAGTAGTTGAATTTTGGGCAAGGGCCACACCAATTAGAACTAAAAAGGGGTGACAAAAAATTTAACTGCTGACTGGAAGCTTAAGCTGTTAAGCCCTCTCTTTGTGCTAAGCTACTTCCAAGACTAAGGTAGTGATTGTGGTCTAAATTTCAGGGATCGTGTGGAAGTGTGTTACACCTTTGGCGTGGCTTTAAATACACTCCTGGAAATTGAAATAAGAACACCGTGAATTCATTGTCCCAGGAAGGGGAAACTTTATTGACACATTCCTGGGGTCAGATACATCACATGATCACACTGACAGAACCACAGGCACATAGACACAGGCAACAGAGCATGCACAATGTCGGCACTAGTACAGTGTATATCCACCTTTCGCAGCAATGCAGGCTGCTATTCTCCCATGGAGACGATCGTAGAGATGCTGGATGTAGTCATGTGGAACGGCTTGCCATGCCATTTCCACCTGGCGCCTCAGTTGGACCAGCGTTCGTGCTGGACGTGCAGACCGCGTGAGACGACGCTTCATCCAGTCCCAAACATGCTCAATGGGGGACAGATCCGGAGATCTTGCTGGCCAGGGTAGTTGACTTACACCTTCTAGAGCACGTTGGGTGGCACGGGATACATGCGGACGTGCATTATCCTGTTGGAACAGCAAGTTCCCTTGCCGGTCTAGGAATGGTAGAACGATGGGTTCTATGACGGTTTGGATGTACTGTGCACTATTCAGTGTCCCCTCGACGATCACCAGTGGTGTACGGCCAGTGTAGGAGATCGCTCCCCACACCATGATGCCAGGTGTTGGCCCTGTGTGCCTCGGTCGTATGCAGTCCTGATTGTGGCGCTCACCTGCACGGCGCCAAACACGCATACGACCATCATTGGCACCAAGGCAGAAGCGACTCTCATCGCTGAACACGACACGTCTCCATTCGTCCCTCCATTCACGCCTGTCGCGACACCACTGGAGGCGGGCTGCACGATGTTGGGGCGTCAGCGGAAGGCGGCCTAACGGTGTGCGGGACCGTAGCCCAGCTTCATGGAGACGGTTGCGAATGGTCCTCGCCGATACCCCAGGAGCAACAGTGTCCCTAATTTGCTGGGAAGTGGCGGTGCGGTCCCCTACTGCACTGCGTGGGATCCTACGGTCTTGGCGTGCATCCGTGCGTCGCTGCGGTCCGGTCCCAGGTCGACGGGCACGTGCACCTTCCGCCGACCACTGGCGACAACATCGATGTACTGTGGAGACCTCACGCTCCACGTGTTGAGCAATTCGGCGGTACGTCCACCCGGCCTCCCGCATGCCCACTATACGCCCTCGCTCAAAGTCCGTCAACTGTACATACGGTTCACGTCCACGCTGTCGCGGCATGCTACCAGTGTTAAAGACTGCGATGGAGCTCCGTATGCCACGGCAAACTGGCTGACACTGACGGCAGCGGTGCACAAGTGCTGCGCAGCTAGCGCCATTCGACGGCCAACACCGCGGTGATCATTGCTTGTACAGCCCTCTCGCAGTGTCCGGAGCAAGTATGGTGGGTCTGACACACCGGTGTCAATGTGTTCTTTTTTCCATTTCCAGGAATGTATACCCACCCGACCTCGCCGGAGGTCTTCCTGGGGGATCAACCAAGCCCCAGACAACCTGTGATCATATAGCAGGCGACGGGTGTTGATAATTTGGGTGAGCTTTTTAATTGCTTAAACCCATTTAAGAGAAACTAAAAAGTTTGATTCCATTCCAGCCTCCACACTCCGTAATCCAGCCCTTCAGTACTACGATATCAGGAACAATGAGATTGTTGAAAATCAGATGGATTGAAAAGGAAAGGAATGAGGAGGTTCTCCACAGCATCGGCGAGGGAAAGAATGTATGCAAAACACTGACAAGAAGAAGGCACAGGATGAGAGGATATCTGTTAAGACATCAAGGAATAACTTGCGTGGTACTGGAGGGAGCTGCAGTGGGGGAAAACTGTAGAGGAAAACAGAGATTGGGATACATCCAGCGAATAATTCAGTATATATGCAAGTGCTAATCTGAGATGAAAAGGTTCGCACAGGAGAGGAATTCATGGCGGGCAGTATCAAACCACGTAAGAAGTCAGAAACCTGCTGACAGAAAAAAAAGAAAAAAAGAATGGCCGGAGTGGGCTAGCGGTTCTAGGCGCTACATTCTGGAACCGCGTGAACGGTACGGTCGCAGGTTCGAATCCTGCCTCGGGCATGGATGTGTGTGATGTCCTTAGGCTAGTTAGGTTTAAGTAGTTGTAAGTTCTAGGGGACTTATGACCTCAGAAGTTAAGTCCCATAGTGCGCAGAGCCATTTAAACCATTTTTGAAAAAAAAAAAAAAAAAAAAAAAAAAAAGAAGCCTACCTTACCTGAACCTTCACCCATCTCTGGCAGGGAACCACTCGTCCACACCTCACTGTCTACACCCACCACGTCTGATGCCAGGATTACTGTTGTAGGCTGTAATGTTGCACCATTGGAGGGTAGAGATGGAAAGGTTGCAGGACCAGTGCAAGAATTCAAGTAAGTGTCGAATTTTTCTTGGGCCTGTGTGGTTTTGTTTTTTCCATTACCTTCTTTCCCATTTAAGCAATATGTTCCCTATTGGTGGTTATAGTGAGCAAAATGTCTTTCAGTAGCAGTGCGACAGCATAGGATTAAGCATTTGCCAGATGATGTAACTGAAGTTCAAACCGACAATAAAGATGTGCATAGGGAAATACATTGTTCTCAGAGTGAAAGAAGGAAACAACAAACTTTTGTTGTGTCTCTACAAATCTTTGATGTTAGTAATGCCTCACCGGTAGCCATTTTCTGTTAAATCTTGGAAAGATGATCTTGATTTCTGTTTTTTATAGTTTGCTTATAACCATAAAGCTAGGGAACTGGAGTTGCATGCAGTTGTTAAGTGTGGCTCATTGAAAATGTAATGTGGAAAGAGAAGCTGTGGGAAGCTCAGTGCTTCTCAGGCTTAAAGGGGGTGTTAGAGGACCGTTACGCAGGAAAGAATACTTCTAGCTGCATTCGAGATTGGTAGTGCAGTTAAAAAACAAGAGGAAAGAGAGAAAATTTTGAGCACTGTGTAAGGAAAATTAATATTTACTGTATAAGGAAAATTAATACCGATACATATTAATTCATTAAGGATAATTGTGCCAATAAAGCATTTTATCGAAAGCAGCATTATAGAGTCTTCATGCGTTTCTGATTGGTCTACCAGCTGAAATGTCACAGAGTGTGCTTCGATATCCAAAAACCTTGTATGTAGGAGTAACTGTAGAAGCTTCAGCTGATGATTCAGTGACTAGATCAAGAGAGGAGCAATTGTCCCACACTATCAGTAACCAATGATGGGGGAGTGTACTGATCAATAGCCCCAGGGTGGAATTATTGACTAGAGAACCCGTCCCTGGGCAGCAATTGTAAACATTATTTCAGAGAAGTCTCCAAATGGTAATCTGGGTTCTAGTTTCTGCTCTGACTGTAGATTGTTAAACAACAGGGTGGTTATGGATGTTTACCCAATGCGTAACATTTCAGAGGACTTAGGAAATCTGGAGCAATGCTGTTGTTTTACGCTTATGGAATCACGAATTAAAGGTAACACCAGAGGATCGACCTAAAACAGCTCTTTTTGTTCCATTTGGTTACTAACAGTATTATCTGATGCCAGTCACTGCACTGACGACTTTCCAACACTTGTAAGGGAGAATGCTAACGGCTATGAAACCGAAACAATGCATAGATGTTTGACAAATTTTGTGCAGCACAGCCGATGAATAATTTAGAAAAGTGTCACTTTATATTTCAGGTGATATGTTATTTAAGCTAATGTACTGTTTGTGTGCAACCCTGGTCTGCTGTAAGAGAGGGCCTGATGGCTCTAGTGAGATAAGTTTCAATAAATAAATAAATAAATAAATAAATAAATGTTATTGGCCAAGACTATGTATGAGCCAATCCACGACTTATACATGACATAAAGGATTTTCCAGTGCCTAGAATTACAGTCAGATCTCAAGATTGCTAAGTTTTATGGAAAAATTATTCTGAAATTTGAGGATGTAGGAAGATCTCTTATGTATTTATTAAACAATGGAGTTAAATTTATTAAAGAACGGAGTGTCAGCAGAATCCAGACAAAGTTTTGAACATGGCTGCTAGGTCAGCGAACGTTTACAAAGTAAAATTAAAGCAGTAGCAGCAATCGGCCTCAAAAAATAATTCTTTTATCCTAAGTTTCGTAACTGCTATGAGTGCCTTCATCACAAGTACAACACTCAACTGGCATGTCATGTATAAAACTAAATACATAGAAGGCAAGTCTGATGCTTACGTAGCTCGACATGTGTGAGCAGCCCATAGTGACTTCTCTTGTATGTATTCTTTTTCTTTAAATTTTGTGACTAAAGCTTTATCGCTTGACATTTAGTTTTATACGTGACATACTAGTTTGATTGTTTTACTTCTGACGAAGGCACTCATAGCAGTACCGAAACCCAGGACAAAATACTTCTTTTTTGCAACCGAGGGCTGCTATTGTTTTATTTTTGGATTCTATTCTGTAAAGCGGCATTTGAACGATCAAAAATTTATGCCGCACTGATCATACCCTTGCATTTCCTACCAGAGCAGTTCATATTATTGCATGACTCAATAAACTATGTTTTTAGTTAAGAGGTAGACAGAAAGAACATCTGGTAGGCTATGTTTCTGGACAGCTCAAGAAGGTGGAGAAGAACTATTGTGTTACCGAAAGGGAAATGCTCACACTAATTTTTGGCATCACCTATTTCCATTGTTGCCTGCATGGGAGACATTGTAAGGCCATTATCAATAATGCTGTTCTGATATGGCTCGTGTGACTAAAAGATCCAACAACTCGTTTGACCCACTGGGCTGTAATGCTAAGCATGTTCGAATTTGAGCTGTATATCATCCAGGGAAATCTCGTGGTAACACAGATGGACTTAGTAACAAAATGGGCACCATAGCATATGCAGGTATGGGGTAAGCACAGAAGAACAGTACAGAGCTCCGGCCACTGACCAATTTTGTCAGCAGTTCAAGAGTCAAGCGCAAGTCAGCAATAATCGCGTACTGTACTAGCACATAAAATGCGAGTGCCACATAGTTCTACCAGCAAGTTCGTGTATTGAACTACTGAGGCAGGTTCGTGACTTCCATTCTGCAGGGTGTAGAGGATGACATGCCACGCTGCACTGTCTCATTGAAAATTATTGCGGTCAACGAGGAAGTAAGATGTAAAGCGTTATGTAAGTAACTGCATTCCTAGAACTCAAAAGAGCCAAGCTGAATTGTCAACGAATTCCATTAGAAAGGTTGCTTGATCAGAATGTAAATGTACTTATTTCAAAATATTCCAGTAATGATAATATTTATTCGTGGAATTATAACTGCACATACTTGAGGGGCCACCTGTCGGCTTCTACTGGTTTCAAATTGGACAAACACGCTTCAATAAACTGCTACAATTTTTGTATTATACGTAATTTTCATTGACGTGTTACAATTCCTGATGAGGATAAGTCATTTTTGAACTATGTTCAATTATTAATAAGCTTGGTAAATTTTGTTGTTTTCTTAAATATTTCATGGTCTTCCATATTAAAATTACTTTAGGTTGTAAGCTGGTCCAGTACCTTAGTTTTAACTAAAGAACATTTTTCATTTGTCTCCACAGGCTCAAAATCGCACTCAGTATCTTCGGTAGAACCAGCAGTGTATTGAAAACTTCGCTCATTAGTGAGCGTGGTATATTTTTATTAATTCTACTTGCTTTCTAACACCTGTTTATAATATGTGTAAGAACTGTTAACTGTTGACACTGACGTGATGGTTTCCATCAATTAAGAGAGTTCTGAGATACACTATCAGATGACGGCATTGTAGCCTACTTTAATGTGGACAGATTCTTTGGAACCAGTAGTATGTTTTCGCTAATGAACATTCACTACTTTGAAATAATGTGTGTTATCGAAGATTGTTAAATACATTTTTCACTTTTCCATTTCGTAATACTTCTACAGGCCTGCAGATGATTGTCTCACAACTAAAACCAGTAATCAGTTGTGAAGTAACGTATTACGGAAATCAAGACAATTAAAATATTTTACGTAATTGAAGCACATCCACTCCCTTATCTCTGTCACTTGATGACGTCAGGTCTAACCAAACGACGGATACAGCAGTGCCTCTGTTTCAGCTAGAGTTTTAAACAGGAAGTCGGTGGGCCAGGTTTATTGACGTCCAGCGTAGTAACCGGGCCGCCGTCTCCACCAGCAGCTGTAGGTGAAGACCCATCCCTGCAGGAACCCTTTGCTGTTGGGCCCATTTTTCCGTCGACCTTCTCTTGAGACATGTTACCTATGCCTAGGAACACTGGTCCCGTTCGAGACATTTCCATGCGACACAGAAGCACAGCTGCTTCCACAACAGTCAGTGCCATACATTGGTACTTAAATCACCACGACCATCTCATCATCACAAAGTACATCTCAGTCTTGTAAAAACCTTCACCCTGTGCTAGTCGACTCTGTATTTACTACGTAGCTGTCAACGATGCATCCAGGATGGGAACCACCAACCGCTGACCGTTTCCTGGGCTCCTGACAGCCAGCATTCAACAGCCGCCACATCGTCCATGACATGCAGTTAGAACAAACCAGCTCTGCATCGCTGCTCTCCAGGCTGCATGGTCCATGTTAAGCCCCTGGGGCACACTTGCTGGGCGGGACTGCCAATCCAAGAGTACGCACCATAATAACGTAACCAGCAGCTGCCCACAACAGTGCAGTGGCAGCTCAATTTGAGTGCTGCCATCCTCAAGAAACGTTTGCATCGGCGCATTCGTAGCAGTCCGCTTGGGTCCGAGGGTCAGTGCTCGCCGTCTGCGGTCTGCCTGCTGTAGACAAACTGCTCTACACTTACTTAGATTGCTAGACGTTTTTAGGAACAAGGTGCTGCCTACATCATGTGCACCTTCAACACGTTCGGCAGGGTGTCACTCGCCCACACCTTATTTACACCCGTTATAAAACAAAACAGTATTTTTCACATGTATGTTAACCTGCCTCAGTTTAGTACAGGTCTGAACATTGAAAGAATGGCGTATATTGCCTTCCAGTTGATCAAACTGAACTAAAGTTTGTGATAGTCATGGTTCTGTAGTCTGTCTTGTATAAATTAGACACATCACGTGCAGGAATCACGCTTAACCACAAACGAGCGGAATATCTTCCTTAGTTGGTGTAGCCTTGTACAGAAGAGAAACGAGAACGATAAACAATCGAGACAAGAGAACAGAAGTTTCGGAAGGTTAGTTCTACAAGAGAATCATGGTGAGTAGGTACGTAGATCAAGTTCAAATGGTTCAAGTGGCTCTGAGCACTATGTGACTTAACATATGAGGTCATCAGTCGCCTAGAACGTAGAACTACTTAAGCCTAACCAACCTAAGGACATCACACACATCCAGGCCCGAGGCAGGATTCGAATCTGTGACCGTAGCGGTAGCGCGGCTTCAGACTGAAGCTCCTAGAACTTCTCGGCCACAACGGCCGGCGTAGATCAAGTAACTGAAATAAAATGACAGCTCGGTTGAGAGACCCATCTAGTTTTTTCGGCAGCCTGGTGAAAGTATTTCTATTTGATGTGAAATTGTGGGCTTAAACGTCGATGAAAATATGGGAAAGTGATAAGGGCAACATAAGCACCGAGCCACTGAGCAAAAAGAATACCACCCCACCCCAGCCACGTATCGAACCCAGGATCTCTCTGTCTAGAGACAGCGCCGCTAAGCACAATACCACGAGTTGTAGGTATTGAAGTAACGAATGAAGGGGTACTGATTTGTGTTTGGGAGAGAAGAGCTTTGTGGGAGTAATAGACTTAAAAAAGGGATAGATTGGGCAATGGAGAAAGGATTAGATAAATATGTCATTCCAGAAGAAACCGCCCCCCCCCCCTTCCCCTGGGATGTTCCCTTCTACAGTTTTCAGTTTGCAACTACTTTGATATGTGCTTACGAACATCACATTCGTAAAATAACAAAAACAGTAAATAAGGGAACTATCCTGAGCATGAAAGAAATTGTAATATTTGCACTAGTAAGAATGGAGTAACTATCTTTCAGCACTGTAGACGGAAAATTGCATCCATTACAAACTGTGAAAATTAAAAGAACAATCTTGATATACTAGTCTGTACTGAACTGCAAATTCGGAGGACGGGTGGACGAAGGGGAATACTTATAATGCCCAGGTTTAAACTATTCGAATTTACTGAAGAACGTACACGCGGGAGCCGTTGATTTTATTGCATCGTCTCTGAAATTTTTTGTTTTAAGGGGTTTCAAGCTTCTCTACTAAAATAAATTTTTGAGAAAGTCGCAAACTGGGTTCATATGAAACTTTTCATTAAATATGGCGACCTTAAATTCGTCTACCACGTAATAAAACAAATGGTTCAAATGGCTCTGAGCACTATGGGACTCAACTTCTGTGGTCATCAGTCCCCTAGAACTTAGAACTAGTTAAACCTAACTAACCTAAGGACATCACAAACATCCATGCCCGAGGCAGGATTCGAGCCTGCGACCGTAGCGGTCTCGCGGTTCCAGACTGCAGCGCCTTTAACCGCACGGCCACTTCGGCCGGCCGTAATAAAACATTTAAGTGTCAAATAATACCAGATGAAATTTTCTGTGGTCTGTCTAAGGTGTTTAGGCGATAATGATACCATTTGTGGAAAACTCGAGTTCTATGACACTGTTACCACTAGTAACAAAGGATACATATCTTTTCCACCTTGTAGTTAGCTTCTACAACGTGCATGAAGAGTTAAGATTTACGTAGCAACCTATGTTTCACATGGTTTGATACTAGCTCTGTTATTATTCTTATTACATTTAAACAAACTCCATAGTTCATAAACAAAGCAGAACCAGTCCACTCTGGCATTGATACAAACACCATGAATCCATGAAAAACGAATCGTAGATTTGTTTGTTTTTTGTTTTATTTGGCCTCCAGAGCTTATGCTCTATTTATCCATCAAAACACATGTTTACATAGAAAACGTAATTGTAGAGAGAAAATACGTGAAGAAAGCATTATATGAGTTGTGCGTTAGTGAGCTGCAAATGAAATGATCAGCTGACACTATCGGCTGGGACACAACGCTTGGGGCAGATCGGCCACCTAGTGCAAACTTTCTGTGTGACAACACTTCGGTGACTTGCCCACGATCCTAACTAAATGATGATGAGGATAACACAACGCCCAGGCCGCGAGTCGGGAAAAGTTCCATCATGTCAGCAAATCGAACCCGCTAACCCGGGATCTAGAGGAAGCAAAGCTAACAACTACGCCAGAGTAGCGGACTCTGAGCTGCAGTGACTGCGTAAGCAGCCGGTTATACTAACGACAGCTTCACTTTACACTTACTACCAGATAATGTTTTCGTAAGTATTGAGAGCTGGTTTCTCAGGATGGGACAGGATAAAGTTACGATTGTGGATGCGGCCGATATGAGTCACTCTCGGTTGCACAATAAACACGTAAACTTTATTTAAAGTAATTAAAATTTTAAACAATATCTTAAAAAACACAATTGACTGTATGACGATTGAAGGCCTTATCACAGAAAAAAAATTGCACAAATTTGGGGCCGAAGGCCACCAACAATGACCTCGAACAACAAACGGCTGAAAACCTGAATTAGAAGTCCGTAAAACAATTCCAAATAGCACTTTTAAAATAAATAACTTGCATTTGAAACAAGTTTGCTTAAAAAAACTTACTGTAACACGGCTCAAGGCTTTGCCACGAAAGAAGTGAAATTATTGCTCTGCTAAATGCCATACCAACTGTGGTGTCACCGCCAGACACCACACTTGCTAGGTGGTAGCCTTTAAATCGGCCGCGGTCCGCTAGTATACGTCGGACCCGCGTGTCGCCACTATCAGTGATTACAGACCGAGCGCGGCCACACGGCACGTCTAGAGAGACTTACTAGTACTCGCCCCAGTTGTACAGCCGACTTTGCTAGCGATGGTTCACTGACAAATTACGCTCTCATTTGTCGAGACGATAGTTAGCATACCCTTCAGCTACGTCATTTGCTACGACCTAGCAAGGCGCCATTACCATTTGCTATTTATCTTGTGATGCATGTACCGTCAGACCGATGTTCACCAATTATGGATTAAAGTTAAGTATTCCAGAAGCTACGTACTTTTTTTACTAGACTCAACCCCTTTAACTGTTCCAGACCTCACGCCGGCCTGCGTGAGCTTAAACGCGTGCCTTTCGGCTTCCTCCTAGTGACCAACAATAATTAGAAAATTACAAATACCCTTAAAATAACATCAGAATCTAAGGAATCAGGCCAAGCGGTTCTCAGCAAGTGTTCCAAGGGTTGGCCTGGGAAGATAACTCAAACATAAGGTTAGGTGAGACAGGCAGCCAAGGGTTGTAATCTCGTAACAGGAATGCAACTCAATTAGGGGCAGCTTAAGTGCCGACCGACCGACTAACCAATGCGCCTAACGTCCGATCATTGGTACAACGATGGAACATTTTTAGGCAAGGGCGAAGAGATAGACAGTGCTACGTTTTCAGACAACACCGAAGGCGGAAGAAAAAAGTAGAACCAAGATAGACCTCCAATAATATATGCACAGTACAGTACAAGAGGCTGTCGAACTACACGCCGTGTCGGACAGCATCGACATGACGAGGAAAGGTACACTGCCAGAAAAGTACGCTAACCTCCAGAGCAGGTAACTAGGGCGCTATCGGCCACAAGGCAGAAAATACGGCTGGTTGCACTTCACTAATAAGAATGATACTAAATTCTATGATGAATAACAAATAGAGAAACACGGCTGCTATATTTCACCACCTCGAAACACTTCACTCATTGCCGCCAGGCTCGGCGGCCCTGGGAGCAATGGCCCGCCGACCAAAGGCGAGATCTCAGAATAGTCGAGGTTGCATTAGCAGTTAACTCTTCACTCAACGCCGGCCGGTGTGGCCGAGTGGTTCTAGGCACTTCAGTCTGGAAACGCGCGACCGCTACGGTCGCAGGTTCGAATCCTGCCTCGGGCATGGATGTGTGTGATGTCTTTAGGTTAGTTAGGTTTAAGTAGTTCTAAGTTCTAGGGGACTGACGACCTCAGATGTTAAGTCCCATAGTGCTCAGAGCCATTTGAACCATTTTTCTTCACTCAACTTTGAAACGTCCCCTTAGAAAAATTATACATGACAGTCCTTAACCTGACACACAATATTTTTAGCGCAACGCAATCTGACTTTCAAAAATCCCTACAAAAGAATGGCCCTGACTGACTTTAACCTATACCTTACACAAATCACTTACCTCAACAAAAATCTTCGTTACTCGAACTACTGCAAAACAGCGAGCGCCACTACTGCCAGCTAAATAAAAGATTCAAACTACGGAAGGCACTAACTACGGATAGGCATAGTTAGGAAACGAAAGATTTTAGTAGAGAACAAACAATGTATTTACCTTAATAGTCATAATATATATAGCAGTTCATGACATCCAGTCTTAGAAATTTCCAAACTCCGCCATCTCTCTCCCCACATCCACCACTGCTGGCGGCTCACATCCAACTGCGCAACGCTACGCGCTGTTCACATCCAGCTGCCGCTGCCCAACACTATAATGGCAGACAACAATGCAAACTAGCCACAGACTGCACACAGCACAGCCAGTGATTTTCATACAGAGCGCTATGTAACGTTGCCAATAAGAAAACCTAAACAGCCTACTTACAACTTAAGCGCCCAGTTTTCGGTGTGCAACGAAGTCGTCGCTCTCGCAGCAGCCCCTCCTCGATCCGGCAGTGGCAGCATGCCGCCAGGGGCCCGGGCTTGCTCAAATGGTTCAAATGGCTCTGAGCACTATGGGACTTAACAGCTATGGTCATCAGTCCCCTAGAACTTAGAACTACTTAAACCTAACTAACCTAAGGACATCACACACATCCATTCCCGAGGCAGGATTCGAACCTGCGACCGTAGCGGTCACGCGGTTCCAGACTGAAGCGCCTACCGCACGGCCACACCGGCCGGCCCCGGGCTTGCCCTCGCGCTGCAGGGACATGCTCGCTGCTGCGCCCCTACCGACCTGATGTCAGTTCGCAACCTTTTCACCAAATCCAGTACGCAGACAGCATTAAAATAACTTAATTATTTTTGAATACATTGTGGGAGTATACAGTGATCAATGTTATTACAAATATTTACTATCAAAAACAGTCTTGATCACAAATTATTTAATCCGGTGACTGGTTTCTATATATGATCAAGACTGTTTTTAATAGTAAATATTAAAATAACTGCCCATTCAAAACCACAAGATACACATGAATCCGGGAAAAAAATTCCATCAACAACTCACAATACTAAAACCAGTCACTGTAAAACAACACGGACGAATATAAGTCGGCACAAACACAGAGAAACCAGAAGCCGCCGGAGGACCCAATGCACGTCGTCCGCTGCGACGACCGACCGAACGACCAACCAACGGTCGTCCCCACTCAGGTCAGCAACGGGAAAGATCCCAGTATAAATTGTCGACTGAAAACTTCTTGCCATGATGGCACTTCGAAGGGCGGACACACACACACACACACACACACACACACACACACACACACACACATGAGAGTTGAACTACTGGAATATCACGGTCAATGGTCGATTCAATTAAAACTCGCTGAAACCGGTCGTTGACGTGATCGTCCACTCTCGCGACCACATCCTTCCGTTGGACAGTGCATGTGTGTCGCCAGCGGTCGGCCGAAAACTGGCTGTCCGGAACTCACTGCTGCTCCGTTCCAACTCCCTTGCTCGACACGCGACGACCCTGAAATACTAGAGGCCGCTCCAACGACAGTACCACGGTACGCAGTATCGATAAGCGCTGCTGCTGCCACTCACGGAGAGACAAGGTGAGCAAACATAGTGGCGCCAGTGAACACACCAAGTAAACAAGACGCCACTCTCGCTATTACAAGATGCCCAGCTATGAATGGCATCAACGCGAGCCGCACACGGCTCAAGTATCCTTACCTAGTTAAAGAAAATGCAGCCGTCATAGAAGCACTGGACTGCAAATAAAAATTACATATGCAATTTTCGACTTACACTGAGTCAGTAACAGGACAAAATTGACTGCCTTAAGAAGGTACGACCACCTTCTGGGTACACATTACTGACGTAGTACCCAATAAGGAAATGTTTAAAAGAAATTTTCGTGTAATTTGTTTTTGGTAACTCCTAGTTTGGTATGAAATAATGTTAAGCTCTGTGTGTGTGTGTGTGTGTGTGTGTGTGTGTGTGTGTGTGTGTGTGTGTGTGGTGTGGTGTGAGAAAGAGAGAGAGAGAGAGAGAGGGAGGGGTGGTGGACGGAAAGAATGACATTTATTTACAATTAATGTATCGAGAGAAGTGATATTAGTGATGGGAAGACTTTAGAGGTTATAAACGTAACTTAAGCTCGGACTGGCGAAGGAGAAAGTAGGAAATCTGTCACAGCATGTATAAAATAACCATGAAGACTCATAGAAAGGGGGGGGGGGGAGGTGTTGGGATTGGTGAAGGCAGATGGAATTACTTTTGAATCAACTATCCTATTAAAACTTTTAGAGTGGGATGACTTGGCTGCAGTGATCCTTGAGTGGAAAGCCACTGGACCACAGATTTACAAAATATTTATTAACATCATTTAAGTAACATAAATTGGTACTTCGAGCAGTCGAGAGGATTACTGGCATCGTGATTACGGATCATGACGTGTTTTCTCATATAAGAAAGTAACAATAATAACAAAGTTAACATCACTGACTGGCGGCACTAAGCCACTTCTAAGGTTCTTAACAAAACTAGGAAGATCTCTCTGATTAACTCGAGGCACAAGCCACACACACTTTTTAAAAAATAACGTAACAGCAATATACAATGACATGTTGATCTAAAGCTAATGGATACAGTTTTGTGTAGTGAATGCGCGCTGTATTATCTTCAAACTAAGACAAAACCAACGGCCATTAGTGCACGCGACCTGATAATAAGTATGCACTACAATGGTTGCACAACGCCAAACAGTAAACGCTTTAAATTTATTATTTAACTGAGCAAAATCTGTGGACTACAGAACATGGGCAGCAAAGCACAGCAAATTTAAAGACAGTTTGCTTACAAGAAAGAAAATTTTTTTCACCAAAATTGCATGAAAATTAGTCCCTGGGAATTAACGACCAAAAACTTAAATCTCAAAATTAACAACTTTCCCAAAACGACATCCGATACCACCTTTTTAAAATTTCAAGACACATGACCGATACTGAACCAAGACATATCTCGACCCACATATTTAGATATGAACCGTAAATGACATAAACTTTGGGTACTAGCCATCCTTGAAGATTTCCCCAAACCAGCCCAAATCTATGGTACAATGTGGTTATTAAAACTGCGGCACCAGATAGTCTGAACTACATGTTGAAAGGTGGCTACACTGAGTCACAGCGCCAGAGATTGCGCCAGAGAGTATTATTCAGCCGCCTCCACTGGCAGTGGTTGTTCAGATGTGGTGGTGGAGAGTGTTTGTTGAGAAGTGGTAGAGGAGAGTTCTTGTCGAGAAGTCGTCGTGGAGAGTGCATATTGAGAAGTGGGCGGTAGGAGTTCTGATGTAGCCATGACTAGTTGTGAGCACGTTGTATGCAGTTGTTCTGATGGGCTAGCCAGCCGATGCTGTTCGATTGCGGATGTTGTAATGATCGGAGTGTATTGTTCGTCAATATATGTGAAGGCAAAGAAAATCTTTTACTTTTTATTTCAAATGTGCTATATAACAATGCCTCTTGGTCACAGGTTCAGTCAACAAAGCATCTGGCTTGTGTTCATGTATTAGAGTGTAATTCTGGTTTCTATGTGCAATTATAGTATTTCTGTTTTTTTTAATTACTTCAGTGTAAATGGTGCTTAAATTACCTTGTCTTATTGAGGAAGAACCGTGCCAGATGTGTGCGTTGAGTCGCACTTCCACACGCAGAACAGTTACATTTGTGCTTTGCTGTTTCTTAGCTTTTATAGTTGCTGCGGACTTAATTAAGTAATTGTGTTAACGGAAGTTTTCTTTAATTTCTTGTTGTTATTCTGTGCAGTCAGATTGCGTACTAATACCAATCAGGGCCAACCGGTTACGAGACTGCGTAACCGGACAGTCAGCTACTAAAATCAAAATTATTTGCATAATATTTAATTAAGCCCCCATGCACGTGGCGACCGCTGCTTCGGATCGTCCCTTGCAATTCTTTTGAGAGTAAAAATAGCAGACAGTAGTATTGTTGTAGTAATTTGTAGTTTAGTAATTGTAGCCTGTATTGCATGTGTCGATTTGGTAATTTAACATTTGTAGTTGTCTTGTCATTCTTCTAATGGTATTTTTGCAGAATTTAATTTATGATATCTTGTACACGAGTTTGACAATTTTGTGCAATTATGAAGATTTCAATTGTTCGTTAATCGTGTTTGTCGGAAAGCTTTCCGTGTGAATGGTATTGTTGGAGATAAAGTGTCATTGTGTGTAATTTTCGTACAGGGACGAGTTTTGTATATTTTGTAAATGATTACGCGATCAATGAAAAAGGCAAAAATGATGGATAGTCAGAATGACGAAATTGTTGACATGGCGAACTCGCCAGCACAGGACAACAGTATGATGAATAATGTTGAAAACAATTTAATAAGTCTGGAAAATAGGCCGGAACCAATTCAAAATTTTTCACAATCAAAAAATTTTCAGAGTACGAGATTAACGACAGACGATTCTGGAATAGTATCGAACACAGATAGCTTTACAGCTTTGACGGAAGAAGTTGGTTTTGCGGGAAATGTTAAGGGTGAAAGGAATTTCGAACCAGTTAATATGGAGCAGTTGATGAGTGCAATATTTAATTTGGGATCTGAATTAAAAACAGTAGGATCACAGTTACGATCTGAAATTAAAACTGATATGGGAACAATGGAAACACGGTTAGACTCACTGGGATCACAAATAGGAACAATTAAAACAGAGATAGGAACAATTAAAACTGATATGGGAACAATTAGAACAGAGATGGAAACAATGGAAACACGGTTAGACTCACGAATAGGGACATGTTTCAAAAACATGAAAGATTAATTAAAGAAAGAAATTAGAGAAGAGGTACAACCAATTTTGAATGCTCACAATAATAGATTAATTTCAATAGAAATCAGACAAAAGGAACAGGATAGAGAACAGGAAGAAAGAGATCGCGTGATAGTACAAAAATTTTCAGAGTTAAATTTACAACGTGCCTACGATAAGGGAGAAATATTTGGAAGAATCGAGGAATCCGTACCAAATGACAGACTAAATAACTTAACGCAACAGTATGAACAGTTAACTACTAAATGTGATAATACCGAAACCCGAGTCGCGACACTTACGGAAGACGTAAATAAACGGAAAGAAAAAATAGGTGACTTATCGGAAAGAGTTGAGGAGATTTCAGATAAACTAACAAGTCTTAGTTTAAATGGGAACAGAGATTCAGATGATACAGCTCCATTGCCATTTGCAGAAACCGAAGAGTACCAGAACATAAATAAGCATGTTGAAAATCAGGGAAAATTTAATGAACGCGTTAAAAGGGAATTTGAGGCATTAAAAAAGCAAGTCAAACAAATTGAAAGTGAAATCGTAGGAAAAGACAGCAGAAGAAATTTAGAATCACAGATAGCAGAAGGGTTTGAAGAAAGTAATTTATTTCATTTACGAGAAGCAACAAGAGAGCGCCAGGCGCGCGAACTTGACAATAATCGACATTCGGACTGGGACAGACGCGGAAGGTCTTTGTCGCTACGAGGCGAAAACTTTGACTATAAACACTTCTTAACTGTTCGGAAATTTAAGATCTTTCGCAATTCTAAGAACGACATACATCCATGTTCATGGTTAGATCAATTTATGTACGCACTTCCACCAAATTGGCCACTAAGTCACAAACTGGAATTTACGTGTGGATATTTAGAAAACGAACCGGCGACGCGCATGCGCGCACTTATTAGATATTGTAATAATCTAAATTATTTTTATCATGCATTTCTATCGGCATATTGGTCCGAAAACACGCAAGACAGAGTCAAACATAGTATTATTATGCAGCGTAATTTTAAACAGTCTGAGTTCCACACGCCAGCAGAATACTTTGAAGACATGATTCGAAAAAATCAATTCCTGTCCAACCCTTATAGCCCGACTGAATTAATTCGTATTTGTTCAACTAAGCTGCCACAATACATAAGACAAATTGCTTTAGCCGGAAGATGTAAAGGTCCTCAGGGGATTCACTACACTAAGTGAATATGTGCCGTAGCATGCACAGGGCCCCGAGCTGTAGTGGTGCTATTTCCCTTTTAGTTTTCTGCACTGCTACCTACTCTTTTACTATTCTTTGTATCTGTCAAAACAACTCTTCAACTATCAATCTACCTAGAAAAGGACTCGGTAAAAAATAACCGGATATGACTATTTTACCCAAAAGTGATTTCGGAAATTACCGTTTGGACTTACTGTATCTTCAGCAGCATTCATTCGTAGTTTAAACGAAATTTTACCTGTTTATCTTCGTGACAATATTACTTCATATGTTGACGATATTCTTATTGCTAAACGTTCTTGGAGCGAGCATAACAAAATTTTGGATTCATTATTACGTATTTTTGCAAGAGTTGAACTTGGAAAAATCTGAATTTGGTCGTTCTCAGGTGAAATTTCTTGGTCATATTATTTCTACAGAAGGTATTCTTCCTGATCCAGAAATACTAGACGCTATTCGAAATTATGCTGTTCCTACTACAAAACGTGATGTTCGTAGTTTCCTTGGTGTCTGTAATTTTCTTAGATGCTTTGTTAGATTGGACGATTTGGCAACACCTCGTGTATGTGAACTATCTGGAAAGAATTCTAATTGGTGTTGGGATGAGGAAGCTCAGTCAGAATTTGAACAACTTCGTGATGCTTTAGTTGCTGCTCCGCTTCTTTCACATCCGGATTTATCTAAAGATTTTTGTTTGGCGACGGACTCATCATACAGGTCTAGGTGCAAATTTATTTCAAGAGATAGAAGAAACGGCGTTGTAGTACAGAAAACTATTGCATTTGGAAGTCGTGTTCTCTCTAATTCAGAAAAGAATTATTCGATTACGGAACTTGAAACCTTGGCTGTTGTATGGGCTTTCACAAAATTTCGCATATTTTTGTATGGCAGACATACTAAGGTTTACACCGATCACAGAGCTCTGGAATATCAACAAAATTAACACATGGTAGATTGTCACGATGGGCGCTGTATCTACAGGAATTTGACTTCAGTATTGTTTACATACAGGGATCTTCAAATATTGTGGCTGATGCTTTATCACGTGTGCCTATGGGTTTGAAACAAAGTGCTGAGGAGGATTGCAAAGAAAACAATTATTGTTTGATGTATATTCAAGGTGTTGCGTTTGAAAATTTTATTTCGTCTTCGCTCCAGGACATCGCTAAGCAGCAAAACAAGGATCCAATCTGGAAGGACATTAAGGAGAAGTGGAGGAGAAAGGAAAGCGTAGCGATTAGACAGTGTTATTTAGTTCGCAATGAAATTCTTTTTAAACGAAAATCGGTCGACAACTCTGTTTGGTTAGTTTGTATTCCTGATGAGTGGGTCAATAAATTGATTTGGTACACACATTTCAGTTATACACACTTTGGTCCCAGAAAACGCTTCCGTACATTACGAGAAAATTGCTACTTCAGTAATATGGGAAAACGTATTCGATCTGTTCTTGCCAAATGCAAATTATGTCAAAAGGCTAAGCTGCCAACTATTTCTCACAGAGCACCGTTGTTTCCTATCATTCCAGCGAAATTAAAGGAGATGGCTGCAGTCGATTTGTTCGGTCCAGTGGTTCGTTCAACTAATGGTTTTGCATACATTTTAGTGGTAGTGGAATTGACATCAAAATATGTGTGTTTTACACCTTTGCGCAAAGCAACAGCTCGTTTAGTATCTAACGCTTTCATCAAACATTTTCTTAAAGAAGTTGGTCATGTTGATAAGGTTATATCAGATAATGGATCACAGTTTCGTTCTAAAATTTGGCTTCGTACTCTATGGCTTCGTAAGATTAAACCAATCTTCATTTCACTTTTTCACCCTCAATCTAACGCTTCAGAGAGATGGATGAAGGAAATCAATAAATTGTGTCGACTTTATTGTCATAGAATCACAGAACCTGGGATCAGTATCTTCATATTTTTCAAAACATTCTGAATGAACTCCCTAATGATTCAACTTCTTTACCGCCTATATTGATATTAAAAAATAAACCACCGACAAATCGCATTTCTGAAATCGTTCCTTTTCCACCTACACAGAAACTGCGGCATTCTGAAGTTGTGAACCTGGCTCTGCAAAATATTGCATCTGCGGCTGCTAGAAGAGAGAAATCAGCTAAACGTCCTGGTCATTTAAAAACCTTGTCAGTTGGTCAAAAGGTGTTAATTAAGTCTCACCGTTTGTCTCACAAAGGAAAAGGCTTGTGTCGCAAATTTTTTCTGCTTTATAACGGTCCGTATAGAATTCGCAAAATTATTCATGATAACACTGTCGAAGTAGAAACTCTTAAATCTCGGCGCTCTAAGGGAATACATCACATATCGACAGTTAAAATTTTTGTGGAATGACATACTTTCGAGAAACCAACAGTTATACGTAAACATTCAGACAATACAAGGATAGCGCGCCGTGTTCCGGCGGCGGCACATACTCAAAGCAACAGTCAAGTCTGCGCGGCGCACAAGGCAGTCGTTGACTGTAAACAATTACTTCCTACGTCACGCGTACCTACAGCTGATCGAGCGATCAGTGCGAATGCACTGACAGCCATAAACAAATACACAGTGTAATTTCTCCGAATAAATTCAGTATAAAGCTATAGTGACTCGATAAATTATGTTAATAACGTTCAGTATTTTTCAGGATGCGGTTGTATAAAATATTTAAGAACTTCAGGTAAATTCGGTGTGTGTCCGACATTAAGAGGACTTGCTGTCGAGAAATTTTCCGGAAGAATGTAATTTCGAAGAAGAAACTAATAAACTAAAAAGGTAACTATTAATTGAGTTTATTTTTCAGGTAACATATTTCCACTTAGGTACGTACTTTAGACGTAATTTGCTGCTCGCGATTACGTGATTTATACCTTGTGTTGTCTGATTTTGACAATGATTGATTAATGAACAGGGTTGTTACTTATGTATATTATGCATCGCTTGGCTGCTATACTTTTTCACTGATGTCACATTTTTTTTACTATGTGCCTGCTGTGCTTATTTATTTAAATTATAGTTGTAACCTGAGTAGTTGCGCTGATATGGTTGTGTATGTAGGTTATACTTTGTGATGTATCTGCTTGCGCCTTCATGTTTACTTATTAAGATGACATATGAACATTTATTTGCTTATGTTGATATGATGCTAATGACCTGTTTATTATGTAAGATATGTATTTGCTGCTTTCCATATGGATTGCATATTTACACATTTCTGTTTGTTGTCATAACTACTCTTTAATACGGTATATAGAAATGCTGATATACGGTCTCACTGTGGTATTAATTGTAGATTGTTCACTTGGCAGAGCCTCGTTGTAGGAATTGTGCTGCACCACTTGTTGACATTCTGTTCTCTACTGGTATATTTACCCGCTATTGCATGTTTTGCTTACGCTCAGTGCCTTATATTTTTAAGATAAGAAAATGAACTGCTATAAGAAACTTCAATGAATTCACATGAGCTGGAGGTTTTATGGAAGCTGTATAAATTTATGCTAATAGGAAGGAAGCTAACGACATATCATACCAACACTAGGTTTAGACCATTGACAGTATTTACACTGCATTCTTCGTGAGCAATTGAAATAGTAAGTGACACTTGACACAAGTAATACTCCACATGTTTGCTTCTGTTTTGCCATGATTCTTGAAGTGGTGTACACACTGTGAAATATTACTATCATTCACACTCCGAACTCGTACTTACTTTCTGAAAGTTATTCAAACTGAAGGCTGTTAGAGGTCATGTATGCATTTCTTTTATTTTATGATGGACAAGGTAACCAAAATGTATTTTATAATTCATAGTGAGTAGAAGATTTGGCTCAGGTGGACTACACAGACGTTGTGTGTGGACATTGTGTCTTCGGATTGTATGGGATGATGAATTAAAGTTTGCACTAGGATTTTATCTGTACTTGTTCGAGGAGACTGACTAGAGGAAAGAGTTGTTATGGAAGTGAAATGATATTGGCGATAAGGTTTATATGTGTCGACGTATTGAAGAGGTATTATTGAGGTATTGAGATTGTGTGAAGTTGATGATTATTGGAGTTTTGGTGGACAAGAGGTAAGGTAAATGATATTGATGATAAGGCTTATATGTATCGACGTAAGAGGTATTATTGAAGTATTAATATTACGTGATGCTGATGATTATTGGAGTTTTGGTGGATAAGAGGTAAAGTAAGTGAGGAGCATTTTTTTTGTTGGTTTATATGGAACAAGGAGGATGAAGATGGCAGACTAGAACACTCAAGTAGAAGGAAGATAGTTATTATAGGTTTCCTGATATTTGTGTACTTGTAATATTTAATATGACAATTATCTGATATCTTTTGTTTGTTTATTATAATTTGTATGTTTAGTGTAAGAGCCATAATAATAATTTTGTAAAAGCAATTGTGTGTGCCTTCAAACTGTTGTTCGTGCTTGCACATGTTCGACTTTGCTGGGTGCCACTTAGAAATGTTTAATTTCTGCTGATAAACTCTGATGAACTGTCTGATTAGTGATAGTGAATATTATGGACTGTTACTTGCACCTGTTTAACATTGCTAGGTGCCACTGATGGACTGCTTCTACTGAAATGATGTCACTTGTTGGTGTCTGCACCTGTTCAACATTACTGGGTGCCACTGATGGACTGCATCTATTGAAATAATGTCACTTGTTGGTGTCTGCACCTGCTCAACATTACTGGGTGCTACTGTTGGAACTGCTTCTACTGAGATAATGTCACTTGTTGGCGTCTGCACTTGTTCAACAATGCTGGGTGCCACTGATGGACTGCTTCTACTAAAATGATGTCACTTGTTGGTGTCTGCACCTGCTCAACATTACTGGGTGCCACTGATGTAACTACTTCTACTGACATAAAGTCACTTGTTGGTGTCTGCACCTGTTCAACATTGCTGGGTGACACTGTTGGAACTGCTTCTACTGAAATGATGTTACTTCTTGCTGTCTGCACCTGTTCAACATTGCTGGGTGCCACTGATGGAATTGCTTCTACTGAAATAATGTCACTTGTTGGTGTTTGGACCTGTTCAACATTGCTGGGTGGCACTGTTGGAGCTGTTTAAATACTGCTGATGAAATGTTATGAGACTGCTATTTGCACCTGTTGACCATTGCTGGGTGCTACTGCTGGAACTGTCAACTACTTGTTTATTGAACTATTGAAAGGATTTTATGTGAATATTTGTATAAACTGATTTTTTTGTGTATTTACTGTTTATGAAATGTTATGAGACTCTTACCTACACCTATTCGTCATTGCTGGTGCCATTGATTGAATGATACTTCTGTGAACTATTATGTAAAATCACATATATACAAGCATTTGTATTCCTTTTTGTATTATATATATTAAGTTATTGAAGGGTCAGTGTAAAGCCAAAATTTATCTAGTTATGTGATATTTACTTATTGATATTATCTTTTATTTTTGTCTGTATTTTTTTGGACGTGTTTGGTGGTATTTTCACCACCAATGCTGGCAAAAATACCATCAAATTCTAGCCCGTGGAGGAGGGGCATATGAAAGGTGGCTACACTGAGTCACAGCGCCAGAGATTGCGCCAGAGAGTATTATTCAGCCGCCTCCACTGGCAGTGCTTGTTGAGATGTGGTAGTGGAGAGTTCTTGTCGAGAAGTCGTCGTGGAGAGTACATATTGAGAAGTGGGCAGTAGGAGTTCCGATGTAGCCGTGACTAGATGTGAGCATGTTGGATGCAGTTGTTCTGATGGGCTAGACAGCCGATGCTGTTCGATTGCGGATGTTGTAATGATCAGAGTGTATGTTTCGTCAATATATATGAAGGCAATAAATTTTTTTAATTTTTATTACAAATGTCTTAAACAATAATGCCTCTTGGTCACAGGTTCAGTCAACAAAGCATCTGGCTTGTGTTCATGTATTAGAGTGTAATTCTGGTTTCTATGTGCAAGTATAGTATTTCAGTTTTATTTAATTAATTCAGTGTAAATGGTATTTAAAATATCTTGTCTTTTTGAGGAAGAACCGTGCCAGATGTGTACGTTGTATCACACTTCCACACACAGAACAGTTGTTTCGTAGGTTTTATAGTTGCTGGGGACTTAATTAATTAATTGTGTTAACGGAAGTTTTCTTTCATTTCTTGTTGTTATTCTATGCAGTCAGATTGCGTACTAATGCCAGTCAGAGCCAACCGGTTACGAGACTGCGTAACCGGACAGACAGCGACTAAAAATTAAAATTATTTGCGTTATATTTAATTAAGCCCCCATGCAATGTTAATAATCCAACTTTCTTTGAGCGCTATTACGTAAGTAACAAGAGTGAAGATAGTTTCTGTCTGAAATCAACAACCACGTTGAGCAACTCGACATCTGTATATTGCTTTAAAATTTAACACTTAAATTGAAGCTTTGAGTTTTTGTCATTAAAGAGACTGATCTTTCAGTTTGAGCTCAACAGCCCAATTAACCAACAGGACAACTGTTTGTTCCTTTTACAATTTAAAAACTGAAGTTTCAGGTTTACATACTTGTTATCCAAGAGAATAAGCCCTAACTTTACCCTTGGAAATGATGAAACAAGAATACGAGATCACATACTGTACCTCGAGCCGACAACCACATTTTCAGCACTCGAGAATCAAAATTCAACCCATACTTTTGGAGACGGTTTACCAGCCAGTTTTTCTGTCAGAGTAGAAACCGGCCGTTTGTAAGCACAAGCTATCAGCTGATAACATTAAGCAAGCACCATACCCAGGACGTTTCCTTGCTTACATATAAACCTTCCTGCTTCTACACAGATCAGGAAGAAACGTCAACCCACACGGAAGTATGAAAGATAGCACTCGCCATACTTCTCAAAGCACGAGAAAATAGAATTTTCAACATGCAGTTAATGTGGTGCATCGAAGTAGAACACAGAAATAACTCAAACACTCGTGGTGCACTCCCTGACGAACACAGGCGCTCGCCGCTACATCAAAACAACTGCCGATTACCGACTGCCGGGACGCGGACGCATCCACCGCACATGATTCCCTCAAACCACCTTACAGTGACATTAGCAACATCGATACAACTACATGGCCGATTGCGAGACGCAATCGATATGCACGAATAAGAGACATTAAATTTAATTGATTTAGTAAATTCACGAAATTCCTGAAAGTGAGTGGCCGGATGGCAGTTGATATCCTGATGCCATTTATACCTCCAGGACTACCTCAAAACGAAGACACAGCAGAAAACACATAGCCTTAAAGAAGTGACCTCAAACACCGTCGATATTATTTTAAAACGAATATGGTTAGGAAGGAGCCAAATGTAAGAACATCGGTGGTTACTTGCATACCATGGTAGTTATTAGCTTTATACGGACACTCAGTAACGATTCAGGTGAGAACGCCTAATTATTCTAATAAAGGTTCGATAAGCGCACACTGAACCTCCGTATCTTCAGCAGGAAACGAGAAAACACTTGCCATAATATGTATATATCTGGTGTGAAAAGGCGTTTAAAGCAAATGGCCAATACGTCTTGTATGCTGTTTGTTTATACCAGAGGAAATTCCAATGTTCCTTGAAACTTTCTTCTTTCCTGGATCGGGTCAATATGGCTCAAGAACTAACCTGTTCGTTTGTTTAAAAAAACTTACGAAAGAGTTAATGACATTTCTTTTTTTCATTCGACGAGACTGGGGACCGCAGCTAGGAATGTACGTAAAATTTACTTCTCTCTCTGCTCACGCGAAAATATTTGCCGTCCCAGAGAGTTAATTGCATTTTGTCTCGGTGTTCGAGTTGAGACTTAACCCGTTTACTGCAGATTGTTAGATTGCCGTTTATTTCACTCTGCGCGCTAAATTGAATTTTATCACACAAAAGAACTAATTAAAATTTTAATTGAGGTTTGATGGTTATATATCTAGAGCCAAATTCCGTTTACTATACGATTCACGAAAGTGAAAACAGTACAGAGGTACACTTTCATATTATCACACCAACTGTTATTCTTATTGGAGTGGAGAATGGGGTCAGTTACAACGTGCGCTTTGCGTTCTGCAGTCAGTTTCGTTCTGTGTGTTATTCCAAAAAGTGAAAATCACTTTGAATCAAATCAGACTTTCTCCCCTAATCATACAACTGTTTCTTGCCGCTGCAGAATATTTTGGGGGACAGTTATGGATGTGTATTAATGCAAATGTCCGAAACGTAGAGAAGTAATCGGAAAAGTTTTCAACGTAGCTCCTGAGTAGGAATCATAATGAGAACACTGGTGAACGGTAAAGTGAATCGTATATATTTTACTATAACGTAAGAGAAAAATAGCAGCAATTTGACAAATGGGTACGGTGTATCGATGAAAAAAGTCACAGAAGCAACTCCCGAGGCGGTTAATAAAGCTACAAGCGATGAATGCAGAGAATCGAATAAAGCCTGCACAGTTGAACTAACATGAAATCGCTCATTGTTTTTAAATCTCAATGTAGTTACTTCAATCTAAGTGTCAAATATGAAGGGAAGTTTAGCATTACCCACACTCATTTAAGTAAGCGGATAGCCATTGCAATGCAGAGGAATATACTGGAAAACATACACTGTACATTTGTAGGTTTACCTAAATCTTTTGAAAATGTTAGCTGTAACACACACTTTTCAGTTCCGAAGGTAGCACTGATAAAATACAATGAAAGAAATCTACAGGTTGTATAGGAACCAGACTGAAATTGTGAGAGGGAGACGGTGGCTGAAAAGGTAGTGAGATAGTGTTGTAGCCTCTCGCCGATGTTATTCATTCTGTACATTGAACATGCAATAAAGGAAACCAAGGAGAGATTGGCAAAGCGAACTGAATTTCAGGACGAGAAGATAAGAACTTCCACGTATGTCAACGCCTCCATAATCCAGTCAGAAATGTTGTAATCCTGTTGGAGACCTGGAAGATCAGTTGAACGGATTGGTAGTGTTGTGAGAAGAGCTTATAACGTCAAGAAAAGCGAATCAATAGTAATGGAATGCAGCCGAATGAGGCGATAGCTGAGCGAAATAGATTCAGAAATGAGATACTAAGAAGAATCGAAGAGTTCTGGTGTTTGGAGACCGAAATTAACTGTCGATGGCCGATGCAGACAGCCTATGAAATGCAGAGAGGTAACAGTAGGAAATGATGAAATAAATCTGTCACCATCGAATATGCATTTAAGAGTTTAGAAGTCTTTTCCAAAGGTATTTAGCCGTTGCGCAGTCTTGTACATGGTCGATAAACATTTCAGAAAAGAAAAGAATAGAAGCTTCTGAAATACGGTGCCACAGAAAAATGATGGAGACTAATGGATAGATCGACCACATAATGAGGGGGTACAGAACTGAACTGGAGAGAAAACAAATTTATGGCACAGTTGAACTAAAAGTAGGAATCTACACTCCTGGAAATTGAAATAAGAACACCGTGAATTCATTGTCCCAGGAAGGGGAAACTTTATTGACACATTCCTGGGGTCAGATACATCACATGATCACACTGACAGAACCACAGGCACATAGACACAGGCAACAGAGCATGCACAATGTCGGCACTAGTACAGTGTATATCCACCTTTCGCAGCAATGCAGGCTGCTATTCTCCCATGGAGACGATCGTAGAGATGCTGGATGTAGTCCTGTGGAACGGCTTGCCATGCCATTTCCACCTGGCGCCTCAGTTGGACCAGCGTTCGTGCTGGACGTGCAGACCGCGTGAGACGACGCTTCATCCAGTCCCAAACATGCTCAATGGGGGACAGATCCGGAGATCTTGCTGGCCAGGGTAGTTGACTTACACCTTCTAGAGCACGTTGTTTGGCACGGGATACATGCGGACGTGCATTGTCCTGTTGGAACAGCAAGTTCCCTTGCCGGTCTAGGAATGGTAGAACGATGGGTTCGATGACGGTTTGGATGTACCGTGCACTATTCAGTGTCCCCTCGACGATCACCAGTGGTGTACGGCCAGTGTAGGAGATCGCTCCCCACACCATGATGCCGGGTGTTGGCCCTGTGTGCCTCGGTCGTATGCAGTCCTGATTGTGGCGCTCACCTGCACGGCGCCAAACACGCATACGACCATCATTGGCACCAAGGCAGAAGCGACTCTCATCGCTGAAGACGACACGTCTCCATTCGTCCCTCCATTCATGCCTGTCGCAACACCACTGGAGGCGGGCTGCACGAGGTTGGGGCGTGAGCGGAAGACGGCCTAACGGTGTGCGGGACCATAGCCCAGCTTCATGGAGACGGTTGCGAATGGTCCTCGACGATACCCCAGGAGCAACAGTGTCCCTAATTTGCTGGGAAGTGGCGGTGCGGTCCCCTACGGCACTACGTAGGATCCTACGGTCTTGGCGTGCATCCGTGCGTCGCTGCGGTCCGGTCCCAGGTCGACGGGCACGTGCACCTTCCGCCGACCACTGGCGACAACATCGATGTACTGTGGAGACCTCACGCCCCACGTGTTGAGCAATTCGGCGGTATGTCCACCCGGCCTCCCGCATGCCCACTATACGCCCTCGCTCAAAGTCCGTCAACTGCACATACGGTTCACGTCCACGCTGTCGCGGCATGCTACCAGTGTTAAAGACTGCGATGGAGCTCCGTATGCCACGGCAAACTGGCTGACACTGACGGCGGCGGTGCACAAATGCTGCGCAGCTAGCGCCATTCGACGGCCAACACCGCGGTTCCTGGTGTGTCCGCTGTGCCGTGCGTGTGATCATTGCTTGTACAGCCCTCTCGCAGTGTCCGGAGCAAGTATGGTGGGTCTGACACACCGGTGTCAATGTGTTCTTTATTCCATTTCCAGGAGTGTATGTTTGACTTACATCCTGAGCAAGTAGGAGTGTCAGTTTAGTATTGGAACACAGTGTGAAGGTAAAAATTGTAGAGTAAGATCAAGGCTTGACTATAGGGAACAGAAACAACATCGCTTACAACTGTGTAATACCATTTAATGGGACACTATCAGTTTCTTGGTCTATGGCCGCTTCCTCAGGTGTACATTTAAAGACAAAACAATAAAAATGTAAGTGGCAATTCAAATGACCCAGCCGTCCGAGGTCGTAGCTGTACGATTATAAAAGCCTAACACAGACAGTTGCTAAATGCCACAGATTAGTCTCAGTCATTACACACGTCAAAATAGGACCGAAAGAGAAGCCGAACATTGCTGATAATACAACATTACATGCCAAAAGCAGATAATTATTGGTGGAAATCAGAGGACACGTGGATTGATCCTTTTTACCAGGATGTCGGGAATGTAACACATGTCAAACAGCATATGCAAGGGGTCCATATTTTGTCTTGGTCGCGAAACTTGTACCCAAAATAGAGTTCATAGCATGTGTTCACAAAATGATTAGTCTCCGTTTTGGCGATTTGAGTGTTAACTCCCCATAGATACAGTATATGAAAAAGAGTTTGGGTTATTTATACGGGTATGAGACTCTTATTCTTCTGAATTCACTCAGGACATAAACATTCAAGAACCCACAGCAACTGGCTTCGTCAGGTCAGAGCTCTCTCACTACTGAGGCTGATGCAGCAAACACAACGTGATGCGATGCCACGTGACCGTTACTCATCCGTCTCCTTCGTATCCTGGTGGTGAATCTCGTTACTGACGGTCCTGTATGGAATTCCTTGGACATATTTCAAATGTTTAACAACAACTACGTCCGAAAATGAATAAAAGGAAATCAAATAAGCAGTACCATAGCAGCCAACGTTCAGCATTTTCAGTTTATTTTATACATTGTGGATACTATACTACAAAAACCGAGCCCGATAGGCGAAAACGGATTTCATTTTCGAATTCAGTACACACAACGTAGCTAAGAAAACCATTCACAATCCTTGTGTCAAAAATCCCTTTGACCAACTTTAATTGTTCAAAAAAAGGGGGTGAATAGTGTGGATCTCAGCAACCATGAAAACAGGGACGATCCTACACTCAAACCAAACTACGAGGGGAAGTCAAAATAAAGGGACGTTTGCCGTAGGGCTTGGTAGCACTGATCGACGTCAACAACTGAGGACAATTTGGAAGTTTTGGATGAAATCGCTAATACAACACGTATCAGCCATGGTTCAGCGTATGCTCTCTTACACGACAGGCTAAATTTTCGGAAACTGTGTGCAAGGTGGGTACCGAAAGAACTGTAAACGTAGCTTAAGGTGCAAAGGATGGACATCCCTCGTAAACATTTGGCTCGTTATCTTCAAGAGGGAGACGGACTGTTACAGCAAATAGCTTCTGTAGACGAAAACTTGGTGCATCATCTTGAACCGGCATGTAAGGCTGCGAGCATGGTTGGGAAACACCCATCATCCTCATAAGAAGTTAGGAAATTTAAATATCGCCCATCAGCTGGTAATATTATGCTAACACTATTCTGGGACAAGTGAGGTATGGTAGCCGCTCATTTCACCCCAAAAGGCGGAACGGTGGACAGCGAAAACCATTGTAATGTGTTGCAAACTTAATTGAAACCTGCAATCTCGTCCAGACGTCACGGAAAAGGTGTCATCCTGCAGCAAGATAACACTTAATCTGCCAAACGGCCGGCCGAAACGATAAGGGAGTTGGGAATGGAATGACTGGAGAACCCGCTATATACTCCAGACCTGGCCCCAAGCTGTTTCCGTATGTTTGGACAATTGAAGGAAGCGCTCAGGGGAAGAAGTTTTGCAACCGATGCAAGAGTCACTGCTGCGGTGCAATAGAAACCTATTTTTCCAACGGAATAGAAAAACTTGAGGAATATTGGCTAAGGTGCGTTGAAGTGCAGGGAGGCTATATAGAGAAACAATATATATTTGAGTTTTCAATCATTAGAATAAATATTCCTTTTCTCAAAAGCCCCTTTGCTTTTTAACTTCTCCTTGTATAAAACTGGAATAGAGGGACCGTGGACAATACCCGTAACAAAGCAACAGTTTGAACGCTTACAAATTATCCAGCTTATCATAGCACCGCACAGCAACAATCCACCAGCTATAAAGGACGTACAGGAAATAATTGGCACTCAGAACAAAGTGCGGGCGTCACCGACGGCGATGAAAGCATAACTGCGAGGTGAGTTGAGCAGTAGGTTAACCACATCCCACGTATTGCAAATGACCAGGAAAGCTTAGAGCCCCCCCCCCCCCTTTCCAAACAAGCAATGAACATTAACAATAACAAGTTAAAAGTTCACATGTCGCAGAATAAGTCAAACACAGTCCCAAACGCAGGAGCATAGAACGGAGCGTAAGAACACTGTCATCTATCCCATTCCCCAACCAATCGTCTTACACGTTAGTGGATAACCACATACTAATTGGGCAGGTGGGAAAAGAAAAAAACAGTTGTGGTTTTGAAAGAGCGTCAATACATGGAATGCCCATCAGTTGTTGAATGATAATCAGAGTGAGCAATGTGATAGGGACCCTACCACCAAGAATGTGGATCAGTTGAAAGAGGTCCTGAAGATTATTAAGGTCTTCCCTGGACAATTTAACGCCAAGAATCAAGTTCCTATGAATCCTGGAGCATCTAACTTAAAAACTGCTGTTAAAACCCATAAGGAGTTGGTGCTGGTTAGGCCTTTTATTCTGTTCTCAATGCCCAGGAAGGGGTAGGTTACTATACTGATGCGGCCCTCGGTATGTACTTAAATGAGCATTATCATCACCCAATTAATCTCTGTGTAGATAATATGGAACCGCAGTTAACAAGTTGTCAGATGAAAGTATTCCCCAGGGTACCTAAATGGTCTCTGTGGATGTTAAAAACATGTGTACTATCACTGTCGATGTGGTTCAGAATATTATGGACCAAAATTTAAGAACAGATAATAGCAGCCCTGTGGACAAGGTTTGTGATGTTCGTAAAAATCTAGGTACAGTCCTTAGATACAATTATTTTCAAACTGTTGGTCACACATACTTCCGAAAACAAGTATTGTTATGACCAAGTTTGGGGAGTTCAATAACTTGGATGCAAATGTTCAATTTACCATGCAACATAGCGACTGAGGATAACTACCTTCCTTCAATTTCAGCAGTTTCTTCGAGGTCGCCAGAGAGGCATTAGATATTTTTAGAAAACATACACAACCGATTGTGTTATCCACTTTGGTTCAAACCACTCTCTTGCTAGTTAAATGGCAGCATTTCGATTTGTTATACATAGACTCTGTAATATCTGCTTGCGTAAGGAGGCCTTAGATCGAAAGTATCGGGTTACCTTCATACAGCCCATGTTAGTGGATACGAAAAAAGTTCGTAAATGACGTGAAGAATGTCATATTGCGGAAACGTTTGGTTCGTGAGGGGGGGGGGGGGGGGGTTGCGGAGGGGTCTGATGGTGATGGTATTACGTAAAAAGAGGCAGAGAGGAGAAAAAAAAACTGGTTCAAATGGCTCTGAGAACTATGGGACTTAAGATCCGAGGTCATCAGTCCCCTAGAACTTAGAACTACTTAAACCCAACTAACCTAGGGACATCACACACATCCATGCCCGAGGAAGGATTCGAACCTGCGATCGTAGCGGTCGCGCGGTTCCAGACTGTAGCGCTTAGAACCACTCGACCACAACGGCCGGCTGCAGATGGGAGAAAAAGAGTGCAATGGTTACGGCAATCTTCCGTATTATGAAAGAATCTCAGGAAAAAATGGGCGTAGAGTTAGGGAAAAAACATAAGATCGACCAGGGAAGATGACCGAGAGAGTTAGGTGTAGAGAGAAGGCCCCTTGTCACAAATGCCGATGTAAGGGTGTGTACTGCAGCCGTTGCGACGATTGTCCTACACGATTTGTGGGTAAGACTGGCCGTACTTTCAATGTCAGGTTTAGAGAACATCTAAATTTGACCAATTCAGATTCTCCATTAAGTACTAATTTCCGTGAGTAAGGCCA
This sequence comes from Schistocerca serialis cubense, assembly GCF_023864345.2. Lineage (NCBI taxonomy): Eukaryota > Metazoa > Arthropoda > Insecta > Orthoptera > Acrididae > Schistocerca > Schistocerca serialis. Next base: position 350,327,023 of record NC_064643.1, read on the forward strand.
TTCAGTAACTACTTAAAAACTTTGCATTGGAAAAAAGGACGCACCTTCGGTGTGTCAGGAATGGGAATTTGCGAAGTGTGTCTTGTATTCTCAGCACACACTTAAAAAGCCGGATTAAGTTGCGACATTGCTGCTTTCTGATCGTCCTGCTAGTACTTGACTGTAATACCTGGCGCTCCACGCAAATTTTGGTTCCGTACCACCTGTTGTGCTTTGACATCTTGTTTATCACGCCATTTTCTCGACAGTTAAAACAGCGAGAGGAGGCATGAGAGGGTCCGAGTGAAGGGGAGAAAGTCGTGGCTGCAGTTCTTGGACTTGTTTCTGTCTCTTTCTTCTGGGATGGTGTCGTCTTATTGTGCAACATTTAATGTTTTATTTTGTCGTTGTGTTCTGAGTGCCAATCTTTCCTACACATTCATTGTGGCTGGTGCGTTGTCGCGGAGGCTGCCACTACAACGAGCTGGGTAACCTGTAATCATTCAAACTGTATTCCATTATTTATGTTTTATGCTGGCTTTAGAGTCGTCGCCGTCGTTATGGTGGGCAAGCTACGCGCAGTTATGCAACTTTCTTAAATAATTATCCCCATTTGGCACGTAATGGCGTTTTACCAGCACAGGTACTCCTTCGGTCCTACGTTGATGTTTGTAGTAACTAAAAGTAACGTATGTTTAGTAACTTTCTGTGTTGGGCTATTATGCCTGTATTTCATGACCTGGGTCCTCTGGACCATATGAATTGCAGCTTACGCTGTTATTTTTTTCTCTGTAGGTTCGCACGTGGCAATGCGCCTATAGGTTCTGAAACCTGTCGTGTTCCATTAAAGAGTGTTACACAACTGTAAGCTGTATTCTTTATGCAAGATGAAATTATCACACTTGCGGATGCCCGGAACACAGAGTTGTTTGTGTGGTAAGCAGATTCAGACGGAAACAGGTTTCAATAGTTACGTGGAGATGAAGGGCCATCCTCCGGATATACTAGCGTGGAGAGCTACAACAAAGCAGCCTTCGGATTGAAGACCACAACAACAAGAAATACCTTTGTGACGATACAAGTAGGAGTTTTACAATAGAGTAATAACTTAAAAAAGCGCAACCGTAATTAATACGCTTCTAATCGTATGTGCGATGACTAAAAAGAGGGATGTAGTTACGCATGATGTTATCATAAATGAAGACACTCTTCGCCATTCATAAAGATGAAGAACCACCACTTCATTAAAGTCGTGAGAATTGCTGCCTAATCTCCAGTACGCTATCCATACAAACCACATATTTTTTCGACAGGATTCAACCCCGAGGCGTATGCTGTCCACGACTTAAGCTGTACACCGTCATCTGGAATATTGTCGTCTACCAAATGTCCTATCTGGAGCGAGCAGTGCTTTCTATGACAATTGAAGTCACCACTGCGACCAGAAATAGGCCAGGACAAAATTTGACAATGTCGCACATAAAGAAGTAGTGTATCTGACATTTTCCGCTTTCACTGTTGCTAGAAGTTAGTTCCGAAATACTTGTAAAACATATTAAAATTAGCAATTACGAGTAACGATTTAGTGTTCAATAGTTTATAGGTGAATTAATATCCACGTCTATATTTTTAGTTCAATTGCCTTCATTACGGAGAAGGAGAAAACAACGCGATGTTCACTTCTAGACAGCCATTAGCACCGATCAGGTGGGAAATCTGATCACCGTGAAGCGTCACAACGATTTTTTTCTTTCTTAGCCTATATTACTTTTCACAAGCAGGCAGTTACGTTTTATTGAACAGAAAAGAAAACTTTTGTGACGAGAAAGGAATTCGCGTAGCGTTTGAACTTGAATTGTAATAAAGCTGATTTAATTTTCATTTCCTGAGTAAAAAGTAGAAACTACCATTTTTTGTCACTCCTTTCTTTCTCCTCTCAGTAGACATTCTTACGGTCGCAGTACTGCTTGTATCTGTACGAACATATTTTCCTTGTAAGTCTTATTGAATAATAAGTAACGAGAAAATGAAAGTCATTACATTGGGGGGTTTTCCACTGTAATGTCATATTACGTTTTAATAGCTCATGTCATGGATCAAGCGTTCAGTTTTTGTGATCATAATTATCCGGTTCGGTCGCAATCTGTTGAGCCACCATTTTGGCCACTCCACTGAGATAGTTACTATCTACATGTATTGCAAAGAACCTTCATGTTTTATCCTGACGAATTCCGACTTACCAGTGCCAACACAAATTGCCACAGTTTTAATTTTAAATTTCTCGGACACAGAACTTTCAACCTAGACACTTAATTCCATAGGTGATGCTTCATGTTCACATTACTTAGTTACAGTGTGAGAGAAAGACATTTTATCGTAACACATTTGTTATGAGAAACTTCATTATACCAGGGATTTCGAATGAGTAATGCAATAAATTTTTCTGAAAAAAGTGGTTTTATGCTAGATTCCAATATGCAGTATTATTTCCCATTCTTCTGGCTGATAAACCCTATTTTTCAATATAGTCTCCCTTCAATGTGACGACATTACGCCACCTTTCTTGGAGGATCTGTATGCCCACATGATACCACTCTACTGGTCGACATGGGAGGAACTGTGTTCCTACTCCAGTAAACTCCCTAACATCAGCGTACTGCTTTCCACGCAGTGCATTCTTCATTGCAGAGATTGTCCTTCCTTTCTACTTATGTTCTTCTGTTAGGGTCCAGGTAACACAGCGGGCACACACCTTTCAGTTGCCCAACCGGTGGAGGAGTGTGTAAGCTCTACCAACAGAGAAGTCCAGTTGGCTGTGATGAGTCGATCGGCTCGAATGAGAGTGTCCACACGTTCCAACATTGCAGGAGTCGCAGCTGTATGCAGCCGGCCAGCGTGTGATAGATCGGACATGTTTGAGTGACCTTACTGCGATGATGACCGACGCCTTGCCCAACAACTCAACCTGCTTTTGTTCACTGTCAGGTACCTGCAGATATTCTGCATTCTATTATGAATGGCTGCGATGATCTGGTTTCCTGCCAGATGAAACTCAATGACGGGTCTTTGCTTGGAACGCAACTACATTAAAGACGCCATCTTGAAGGCTATGTACAGGGCCACGGCCTATCGGAACTTCATGAAACTGCATGGACTGAAGCGGTAATATCCTACGATGTCCTACAACAAATTCCGCATTCTTTAACCGACATTGGGCGATAAAAAAATTGTGTTTTGTTATTTATACAACCCCCCCCCCCCCCCCTCACACCTCATAGTTTTCTCTCTCACCGATGTGCGGGACGTTCTACTTGATTTGAAAGCACGACTCGCTAATGAATTAGTCCGACTTTGGACATTATATAATCTTAAAGATATTTCGTATTTCCATCTCGACTCAGATGGCATGGAATGGATCCTACAACAGTCACCATTGTAGCAGTTGTAGAATGCTTTCGTATAATTATAAGAGAACAAAAAGATATAACTTATAGAAGTATAATCAAACATTAAAAGGTAACCTTAAGAAAATAACATTTCACATAACGCTAATTGTTTTCGTTAACATTTTGAAGTTTGTGTTAACAGATAATATTATTAGTCTCTTTGTTTTGATATTTTATAAAGCTCAATCTAGTTAAGTAGTAAAGCAAGACGAGATAACAAAGAACTAAGTACTTGAAATTGCTAGGAGACATTGTAGAGTTATTACGTAAGATTAATCATGAGAGGGGAGAGGGGGAGAAAGGAAAGAATAGGGAAGGAAATAATGATATCAGCTGCATTGGGACTTGCATGTGGAATCAAGGAGGAGGAGTGAAAATTTATGCCGGATCAGAACTCGAACCCAAGATCTACTGCTTACTAGGCAGTTGCATTATCCACTGCGCCACCCAGGCACAGAGTTCATACAAAATGAGCGGACAATCTCGACACGCTTCCCCCGCCGACTCATATTCCCACCTAGCGCAACCTATCTGCAGTCCCCATCCATGTCCTCAATGCTCACGAATTTCAGATTCCCGTTCGATGTGGAACGTAAATGCCCATCCGCGCGGAAGGTTGCGGATTCATTGCCCATCGAGGCGAATAAATTATATGAATGCGGAAGACCAGACACTACACACTCATATAATTACAGAGTTACTCGCGAATTCTTTCAAACACCCCAGATGGACTCATAAGTCTTGACAATTGTGTATAGTTCGCGGCTCGAGTTACGGGACAGTTATACACTTCACTTTTGAGATGATCCCAGGCCGGAAGATCGTAGTTATACGGGGCAAGAAATCTTGGAAGCCAAGTTAAAGGAACTGCTCGACATATCCGCTACATTCCATAGCTCGTTTGCTGTATTACAGCACCTGCAAAATAAATCGATGCTCCATAACGCATGTTTTGCCCTCCTTAGCAATAGTCGACAGGTGAAATGTGAGCACAATTATAAGGCGCAGTCAAGTGAAAAAGAGAAAGATGGAAAAATAGTTTGTAAACTGTTTACTATTTCAAGAGCAGTCGTCTTAACTGTTGACACATTTATGCCCTGTGAGACAAGATGGTTAAGGCCTTCATGTGAAAATGTTTGCAGTTGCCTGCGGAACCATGATTTTACCGAGGCGTCCACCTCTTCCTCTTCGTCCGAAGCAAATAGGCGTCCAGAAACGTTTTTCATCAGGCATTTGGTGAGATCTGGACTGTGTGGAGGACGTGTACTAGCGCCCCAACGAAGTTTCTGCAGATTGGTCGAGACACCCTTGGCACCATGTGGGCGGGCATTGTTCTGCTGCAGAATGATGTGGTTCGCCAACGTTCCTGAGCGTTTGGTCTTGATAGTGCCCTGGAATTTATGCAAAGTTTCCACATACTGTCGCGCGTTGATTGTGGCACCAGTGTGCAGAAACTCAGTGAGCAGCGGGCCCTTGCAGTCAAAGATAGAGGTCATCATTACTTTCACGGAGCTAAAGTGCCTGTTGTTTCGAAAACGTTGCAGGAGTTTCCCTGAGAAGCCCTTACTCGTCCTCGACATAATCCCTATCTCTGTTCATGCGTTTTCCATATTTTTGCTGTCCTGAAGAAAGACATGCGTGTCCGTCGATTGCTTCGGAAGAAGAGGTGCACTCTTGGGAACAATCGTGGGTGCATGCTCAATGGCAGGCAATTCTCAATAAAGGCACTGACTGTCTAGTCTCACAGTGGGATAAATGTATTAACATTTGAAACGATTGCTTTTGAAATGATAAACTATTTACAGACATTTTTCCATCTCTCTCTTTTTCATTTGACTGGCCCTTGTACATAAGGACTTAATCAAAAAGTCTGTGCTTCATATTTTTGTTTACAATCACGTGTAATATTTCATACATAGCCAAATGGTGGGTCCACACATTCACAATAATTTTGGAAACCGCTCTATCCCGAACCTGCGTTTCCTGGAATGTTGCCGCTCCTATTATCGTATACATTCATCCGGGGCTGTTTACGCCATTAAAAATGATACATCATGGGTGAAGCGCCTGTTTTGTGACCTTAAAATACTTTTGTCCCTTTGAAGACATTTCTAATTTCTTTTCATCGTGCGAACAGAAACCGGGACACCCGTATCTCCTGAAGGGGCATACACAATTACTGTACATCATCAATGACAATATCTGCTACAGTTATTTGCATAATTTAAAGCACAACCCGGTTTCAGGATATGTATAGCATCTTCAGATGCATCTGCAAAACTATAAGCCATAATAATACCTGTCCACATGGTTAAGATAATCAAAGCTAAACAGCACAACAGAAATTCGTAGAAAAAACTCATACATGTACATTAAAATGAGAGTCCACAACCGCTTTTTGAACGTTTGATTATTCGAAAGACTGTTCTTCCGTCTTTATGCGAATCGATGTGTACGCCCCTAAGCTCGGGCTGTTGTAAATTTTGCGCTGGGAATTTGGGTTGTCGGACCGTTAATACCTTCAGTATTTTATTCCATTTAATGGTGGTTTCCGCTCTTTTAACTGGAGACGAGTATCCTTTTACGTAGGTCCTCCTCTGGAGAGGATTTTTGGCAGGCCTAGGATTGAAGAGAATCTCCTGTGCGTCCCATGTATTGGGGACGCACTAGTTTAACATATTTTAACCTATTTTAATGTCAGTTGCGAATCCACTTAGGAATCATGTTTTATTTTATGTACAAGGTTTTTATTTCTCAGAATTACTGTTGATACGGTTTAGTTTTGGTTACTCGTATCTCAACTATGTTGGCGGATATTATTCTTGATTTATAATTTTCCAGATGCCCTTCAACAAGGAATACTTGTCCTGAAATCGGTTTGTGCTCTACTTTTTAGAAATAAATTTTACAACTGTAGCGGATTTCGTCACTGATGAAAGACCAGGAGTTCATGAAACAAGGAGCTATCCATTCTCGCAACTTCATTAATTCAGGAATTAACTTTTCCTTGTAAATGGTACAATGCTATTTTTTTCACCTAAAAGCAGATAACTCTGAAATAATTTCAGATTTATAACTCTTTTCGAGATCTAACAGGAAATCACGGAATAAAAATACTTTGCAGCAACGAAGTTTTCTTCTGTTGCTGTGGCCATGGAATGGCCCACCTCTCGGAAGCTTACACTACTCTCCAAGAAAAAATGCACCGCACTGATAATCCTGGAAAGTCTAATAATTTTGACACTAACAAACATTTCCTTCTGAACATCAAGGATCCTTATATTTATATGAAGGATTTTTGAAACTGTGTGCAAACAGATATTGATTACCTCATCGTAATGCCAGTTGAATGACTTTCCAGCGATACATTTTCTTTGGAGCGGAACGTATTTAAACCTAGCTAAAGCAGACTTCAGTGCAAAGAATGGCATTGCTTCTAATCATGCGGACCAAGTGCATAGGAACGCCATCAAATCACTGCTTGGGAGACTGTTGAATGAAATTAAGATACCATTATTTTCATAAGATAAGGAACGCAGTTGGCGTTCGAGAACAATTCCCACACGACTAGTGCCCGAGAAGAGCTCTACCAGTTTTCTTAATCCAGGGACAGCGATATTACACATCTATGAAGTCTTTATCGTCATTTGCTTAGCCACGCTCATTCTCTATGGCGTCACCATACACCCTCTCTCCTCGCTTCTCTAATCTTCTCCAACCAGAGCCTAGTATTTTACCCCCGATTAAAACGAAACAGCCAATCACAACCGAATACTTTAGCGGCCATTAAAATTAAACAGGAATCCACAATATAGCACGCTAGCAGTCATCTGGGTTGCGTTCAAAAGTATACGAACGATGTGCCATAGACGTGACTGCAAGGGGCTACCAACAGTATCTCCTCAACGACCGTTCAGCGAAAGTTGCTGCGTATGGCCACCACAGCAGGCATCTAGTTCACGCATCCTTGCTGAATGCTATCCCATCGGTGGCTAAGGATGGAATTTGTATGCTGATATCGAAACTGGACGTCCACTGAGAGCCGATTGGTGGCCATTTCAGATGAATCGTGTTTTATACCCCACTGGACAGATGGCCGTTGGTCGGTACGGCGTGAAACATCTGATAGCAAACAAGGAGAGAGCATTATGGTTTGAGAAACGTTTTCGTAGCATTCCTTGGGAGATCTCGTTATTACGGAAGGCACAATGCATCAACAAAGGTATGCATCTCTTTTTGTGGACTATTTCCACCACTACATGCCGTTTTATTTTCCTCGGCAAGACGCCATCTACCAGCAGGATAATGCAACGAACTACAGGGCTTGCAGTGCAAGTGCGTTGCTCGAAGACGACCAGGAAAAGTTTACGGTACTCCCTTGGCCACCAAACTCCCAGGATTTTTACCTAATCTGGAATCTGGGTTACCAGTTGCATTGACTCTTCTCTACCTTCACGTCTCGTAGCAGTCCACGTTGCAAAAGGTGGTAGTTGTCACACACACACACACACACACACACACACACACACACACACACACACGCACACACACACACACACACACACACACACACACACACACACACACACACACACGTTGAGTCACGTAGATGTACCCACAGATTTTTATTTCGTGCCGGTTGCACATATAGAAACGCGGTTTTCGACACAAGTTAGAGTGTCGAGCGGCTCATATGTTTATATGTTTTTGTTTGGTTAATGTTTTTATAGAGCTATTATCAGCTGAGATATCGAAGTAAGTAAGTTTTCTTAAAAGGAACCGTATATTTTTATAACTACATTCGATACCTCTTGAGAAGACAATTACAGTGGTACAGAATTGGTTAGCGTTGACGTTGAAACTTATCGTAAAAGAATTCGAGAAATATTCTAGAATTTGAGAGCGCGGTGGCTGGAATGGGAGTTAGCGGTGCAAACACTGCCAATCTGGCGTCTCGGGTCAGGCTGTGTACTTGTACACCGTAAGGTAGGCATGTGGTACGAGATTAAAGCTTTTTTTCTCCTTGAATCAACATACGACCTAGACGCATGCTCACCTACGGATGTTGTGTATGCAAATACGACATAGGCTAGAATCTGGCGTATCACAGTGAGCTTCACATTTGTGTATCCTCGCAGATTTACGTGAGCTGCAGCAGAGAAATCAGCTCTTCCATTCTTCTAAAGTAGAGAGGTCGCATATGCTGCAAAAAGCAACAACTGAATTAAATATCTAAATGTTAGAAAGAAGATGTGATCTTTCTTTTCCTGTACACGCCTGTGTGCTTGTTAAAGGCAAAATACCAGCGTTGTCCAGAAAGTAAGTCCCGATCGATCGCTAAATGGAAACCGCAGTGGAAATCAGAAACATTTTATTTGCAAGAGTTAGCTACATTTTCCAGATACTTCTCTACATAGTCGCCGCTCTGACATAGACATTCGTCTGAACGTTATACCAAATTTCCGACACCAACGTCATAGAAGGCAGCCGCCAGTGCTTCCTTATAATTCTCCACGCTTGTCTATAGCGAGTAGCCTGCGCCCAAGTGTTGTCTTCGTATCCAGCGTTTCATGTGAACAGAGATGATATTCAGGACGAGCCAATTAGGGCTGTGTTGTGCGTGATCGAACACTTCCCATCGAAAAGGCCGCAGGAGCGTCTTCACTGCCCCTGCAGAGTGCGGCTGAGAATTGCCATGAAGAAGGAAGTGCGGCAGTTGTGTTAGGTGGGCTGAATTCATTAAGGCGAAGCCTCTCAGTGGGCCCTCCTACTTGGCGAGAGACATCCTAAGCACCTTTACTTGCTCACAGTGCGCTCGCAACTGAAAAGAGCGTCAGCGTCTTGATGCAATCGACGGTAACACTAGAGTCCACTACCCAATACATCTGTGCAAAGCTTCATCAGGTTTTCTGTGTGGTGTCCATTTCGTGACCGATCGGAACTTACTTTCTGGGCAACCCCCGTACATGACGTCGGATAACTATCTCTACCTATGTTGCTCTAAATTATATCATATAGGAAACATTCGTTGAACTAAACATTTGATTAAAAGTGTTGTGATGACCACCTGTACACCGCAAAATAAATATTCGTCTTAACGGAACGTCGTTTCATGCTGAACGTAAGTGCGTAATGATTACCACCTAAGTGCGTTACCCGCTGTCGACATATTCGACGTTGCAATGCAATTTCGAACAAACGTAAATAATATAAACAGTTTACTCACAATGATTTGGTAACCATGCAAATCACATGACATAAATTTTGCCGTAAAACATAGCTTTATCCTTTGTTTAAACATGTATTCAAACTGTTGACCATGAACTGAAAAGCACATCTGCGATCGCCGTTCCAAAGAACGATGAACAGATGTAATTACAGTGGATGATATGGTAAAGCTGGACGACCGTCCTGCTGCAACCAAATACACTGTCGAACATCCAGTGGTACCTCTTCTAGAAGAACCGGCAGAAGTGTGCGCACGAGTGTCAATTTAGAACGCCTGAGCTGAAGTGAGGTGACACGATGTAATTACCTACGACGTCACACATATTTTTTACGCTCCACGGCCATTGATGTTGCACCTGACGAATCCAGTGTGGATTTTCGGCTGGCCAGTAGCGCATGTTATGCAAATTTACATTAGCGTGTTTAGTAAACGTTGCTTCATCTGTAAAGAGCACACATTGGAAAAACGTAGCAACGTCTCTCAGTTGCTGAATGGAATATCGAAAAAATTCTGAACGACGTTCGAAACCACGGTTGTCGGGTGCCTGACGTAGTGACAGATGATTGGGATAGAAAATCTGTAGATGCAGGATGCGAATGACAATCGTCTGGTTGATTCCACATTCCTTAGCTGTTTTGTCTTGTACCACTGTGTGAATTCATTAGCGTCGTAGCCAGAACAGCTTCTTCGTGTTCTAAAAGTTGCAGTCTTCATTACTGTCCTCTTTTATACGTTCAAACAGCCGGTCTACACTTGCGACTTAGCAATTTGTGCTGCAGCCGCGTCGTATACCGGCAATCCAGAGGGGCAGCCCTATACCGCTGTACTGTTTTACGGCGTTTCTTTTACATTCACGATATAAAAGCAGTATATCCAAATTGTCCTGACTGGTGTACATGTCTGCACGAAACGAATGTTGAAGCAGAAAAGAGCCGCCTGCAGAGCAGGGAAGTCAACAGGCCAATGTGTTGACCTACTGACACAGCGCAGCACGGGAGCTCTGCTTGGCGGTGTTTGCACCGCTAATGCCGATTGCGGCCACAGTGCTCTCAATTTCTAGTAAATTTCTCGAATTTTTTTTATAACATGTTTCACCGATAACATTAAAATACGCTATATCAATGTAATTGTCTTCTCAACAGCTATAGAAGCAGTTATAAAAATGTATGTCCATTTTTTAACGTACTTGCTTCATTAACTCCGTTGGTACCACCCCTAAAAATATTTTTATAAACCTGTTCTCGACACTCTAACGTTTTCCGAAAATTTCATTTCGATATGTGTAACCGTTCACGAAATGAAAGTGGTGCTACGTGTTACGTAACTCACTCTGCATACAGTGTGATTGTTTTCCACCGCGTACAAACTCTAGGGATTGATCGATGAGAGAATACGGACCAAAAAAGGTCTAATGAACTAATGTCCGGAAATGCACGGTTTCCATGCTAGAAATCTTTTTTTTTTTTTTTTTTTTTTTTTTACTTTTGTTACAGAGACTGCGGCCTAATATACGAGGTAGCATGCAGCTACACTTATAGTAAACATGATTTCCTCCTAGAAGGTGGTACTGTTCCTCTTATCTCATGCCCTAGCACCCTCTCCTGCCATAGTAATTGGTAATCTTTTGTCCGATTCACTCCTCTTGCTGTCTCATCTTGTGGATGTGATACAGCGTTGTACACAATGGTTCCGGATTCGAACAGAGAGTTCGTAAAGGAAAATGGCATCAAGCGGCGGGCTGCAAGGTTGTATCAGGAGACCTATCCCCGTCGACAAGAACCACAGCAACAGTGTTTCGCCGTTTGTCTGAGACAGGGTCGGTTCAGGATGCAGGAAATCATGAAGACGTACCCTAAATTTTCGGACATAGGACTTGAAGCAAATTGTGATTAACATTGTGGATGGCGACGGGCATGTCAGTACCAGGCAGTTGCTCCCGCAATACAGGGTAAGGCAGACGACTGTGTGTAACATTCTCTATGACAATAGTAACTACCCTTATCACTTGCAGCGTGTGGTGGTCTTACTAGCGACAGTCTTTCAGTATCAGGTGCAGTTTTTTCAATGGTTTCACCAGGCAACCACGATTCGGGAATTTATGTCATCCATCCTATTCGTAGACGAGGCCACCTTAACGGGGAGTGGTGTCTTCAATTTTCATAACAGTCACCTGTGGGCTAGTGTGCAGAACCCCTATGGTATAGTGGCAGCGAATCATTAGTATCGGTGCAGCCGGAATGTGTGGGCCGGGATAACTGGCGACCGTATTTTGGGATCAGTCTTCCATCCACATCACCTAACAGGCCGGAACTATCGGCGTCTCTACCGGGTGACTGTGCCTCCCCTGCTGGAAGACTTGCCACTGATGATTCGAAGTGTTATGTGGCTGCTACATGATGGTACTCCAGCTCACTTCGCCTTTAACGTCCAGAAGCATCTCAATCGCGTCTTCCCTGATCGATGGATCGGACGAGGCGTCCCAGTTGCATGACACGCTCGTTTACCAGATCTCAAGCATCGAGACGGTTATGGGACCGCCTCAAAAGTGTCGTTCATGCAGAGCCCTTTCAAAATGTGGAGGCAGTAGCGCAGCGTATTCATGCTGCCTTTGACACAGCCTGGCCGATGTGAATGTGTGAGACAGAACGTTCTACGGCCCGTACACGCACGCGTTGAGGTACATGGAAACCATTTTGAGCACATACTGTAACTGTGGCTGCATGGTACAGCGCATATTAGACCGCCATCTCTGTAACAAAGTGTGACTGAATAAATGGTCTCTAGCATGGAACATGTGCATTTCCGGACATAAGTTCATTAGACTATTTTCTTCCGTATCCTTTCATCGATCAGTCTCTAGAGTTTGTGCACGGTGGGAAAAATCACCCTCTGTACCTCCCATAAGACAAAACAATACCCACCACAAAGGAATTATCAAAATGGGATTAATGTCGCTGGATGTGACGTACATTTACAGACAAGTAAATGAAGAATATCGTGCAGAATTCCGTTGAGTTAGAATGCTACAACGCCTAAACCTGAGCTTCTTTAAGGGTACTGCCCTTATTACCCCAAACGAATTTGGAAGAGTGCCGGTGACGTTACGGACCGAGGTAGGGTTTAAGAAGCACGAAAAGCAGTAGGAAATCTCGCCGCTAGCGGGTTGGTATTAGATTGCTGAAATGTAAACCCAGTGGCTTGCCACGAAGGGCAACAAAAGATGCAGATTAGTAGCGTCGACGCATCGGTGTACTGGATACGGTGCCGCGGATAACAGCCAAAGAGGTGCTGCTATGAAAGGAAATTGTATCCCAGGTTGTCACGGCTTATGGTGGGCGACAGTCAGGTTGGTAGCCCACCGTTCTCCGGGGCGTCTCCAGGCACGTCTTCGGTCTGGAACCTCATTGACTGGGCTGGAACTCAATATCAGTCCCGCTTCTAACTGAGCCACGGTGGCCAGCCATTACGTATCTGGACAATCGGGAATAATGGTCTCGGATACCATTTCTTTTCGTAGCAGGATCTCTTTGGCGGTCATCCACGGCGCACTTATAGGACAGCGGTATGTCGGCGATATTCTACGCTCTGTTTCGTTTCCCTTCGTGGACTTGTACTTCATCATTCAAAGCATCGACTGTATGCCCCTTAAAGCACGATTATGGGTAAGTGTAATGGTTGCACCTGGTACGATGCTGAACTAAGAGAAAGTGAACCAAGGTGAATTGTCAACTAGGTTGCTATTTTATGAAGTTTGGACTAAAATTGACTTTTAAAATATCTGTTATATATGAAAATGCAAAAGCTAACATGAGCTGAGTTGTAGTATCAAAAGGACACGTCTGTTTTTGGCTGATAAGAGCTCTTTAGGATAACATCTTAGACTCGAAGTATCTACGAAGTGATGTTAAGCACTGTTATTTCATGATGTATGTGGGATTATGTTATATCTTTAAATTTTTTTCTGCTAAGCAAAGGTGTATACGTAAACGCATCTAAATCCTGGTCTACAAGGTTTTGTCCTCATTAGTATACGATCATGCTGTATTTGTCATATAAAACGTTACGTGTGTATTGAAGTCTGACAGTCTTGCATGAACTCAAAGAAGTTTAACGAATACGCAAAAGACTGATGGGATAGAGCTTTGTGTACGTGTAAGACTACCAGCAAGTCTGTGCATGTCACTCTTATAACTAAAACAAAGCATATAGCTGAAACGTAGCATACAAAATCAGGCAGTTTGGGTTTTTATAAGAACTTTTACATGTATTAGGTGTAGTGTAAGTTTTTGTGCTTTTTAGGGAGGGTCTATTGCATTGATAACAAAAGAAAATAGTATGCAACGTAGTTAGTAGACAACACAGTGGTATCTCTGCAGAGATTTTCTTATTATTAGTGATACTTTCTCCAGTTCATTCCTGGGTTGGTACAGCAACCAGTATGTATGATATGAAGAAACCAGCAGTCTTGCCTGCAGTGTTAAAATTTTTTATTACTTCTCTCCGCTGGCAGCCCTGGCGCAGGCTACGAGCGCTATTCGCCTGCTGTGTTGCGAGATAGGTAATTTTAGCTAGTAATTTAATTGGCGAATTTTAAAATTTTCCCGGCGAATTGACTGTCCAAACAAATTTCGCGATTGCAGCCGATCGACGTTCAATACTTCGCACGATATTTCAACTGCGCACCTGCCAGTCATCTTCAGGTGACCCGTCGCAGACTGGCAAAAACGTCCTCCGTTCCGAAATACATAGCGTACTGTAACTAATCTGTGCATGCGTCGAAAACTTGACAGGTGAATCACACTGCCCGCCGGCAGCGCCCTCGCTGGTGGAATAGCGGAACTCAGTCGCCCTCTGCGTTTCTGTTTGCCGCGGCCGTCGGCGTACTCTGTCGTCTTCGGTTAGAGCAAATCGTGGAGATGATGGGATTCCATGCACTGTCCAGTTGGTAGCCACTGTCACGCTTTAACAGATTTTCCGCCCAGTCGTATTTCTACGGATACTTTAATAATGGAGTCCCAGAAAGACGTTGCTGTGGACAAAGTCATTGTTTTCTCATACTCCATTGAATGTCTAGTAGAAATACAATGTTCAGCAATAGCGGACTTTATGGCTGCAAAAGGCGGGTGTAACCTTGATGTTCAGTGCAGCGTATTAAGCAAGGGACTCAATTCTGCACGTACACCTATAGCACCGCCATTAATAAGTTTTTTGAGTGGTGTTGAAGGAGCTGTACGACGTCTTCCTTTGGATGCTGCAGACGAAATAAGATGGGAAACTTGCTGTGCTCTGTTGAAGGCTCCCACTCAACGAAGTAATTTAACCTCACCTCTGCAGAAAGGGCTGCATTACGAAATCTGAGAGAGGACCCTGACGTAGTGGTATTGAAAGCTGACAAAGATAATGCAACTGTTTTGTTACCTCGTGGTGTGTGTAATGATAAGATGTATGGTCTGCTAAGTGACTCTACCTATAAGAGGATTGATTGCGATCCTGCAGGACGTGTACAACGGAAAACTTCAGCACTATTAAATTCCTCCTCCTTACCGCAAGAGACGATCAAGAGGTTAAAACCACATGGTTGTGTACCTCCAAGACTGTATGGCCTTCCAAAGTTTCATAATGAGGGTCTTCCTCTGCGTCCAATAGTGAGCAATATTAGAGCTCCTACATATGATTTAGCTAAACATCTCGCTTCCTTACTGAGACCTTTCGTGGGCAAGTGCTCACATAACATATGAAACTCAGCTGATTTATCAATAGACTGGTGGCTCTTCATCTTAGCAGTGTAGACCTTCTAATAAGTTTTGATGTGGTTTCACTTTTTACAAAAATTCTTCTTGCAGATTCTTTGACACTGATTGGTAACATGTTTCCTATTGATATCACTGCTTTGTTCAGGCACGCTCTTTCCTCAGCTTATTTTACGTTTAATCAAGAATATTTTGAACAGATTGACGGTGTCGCCATGGGTAGCCCCCTGTCTCCTTCGGTGGCCAACCTTTTTATGGAGGATTTTGAGGCGAGAGCGACTGAATCAGCTGCCCTGAAACCAACAGTTTTTTGGAGGTATTTGGGTGACACTTTCATAGTCTGGCCTCATGGAGAAGATAAATTAATGGAGTTTCTTCATCACCTTAACTCTATTCATAGCATTATCCGGTTCACTACGGAAATAAAGAAAGATGGTTGTTTGCCTTTCTTGGATGTCCTGGTTCGAAGGAAGAATGATGGTTCTCTAGGGCATTCAGTTTACCGGAAACCCACTCATACTGACTTGTACCTGCAAGCATCGAGTTGCCATCACCCATCGCAAACCATGAGTTTGCTGAAAACACTTGTTCATAGAGCTCATACTGTCTCAGATCTAGATAGCTTACCTCAAGAACTCGACAATCTAAAGACAGTATTCAGCGAAAATGGGTATTCCATCCGCCAGATTAACAGGGCACTGTTAAAACCAAAAAGCAGGAACTGAATAAAGAGGAGAACATGCCGGAGCAATCTTTAGCTTTTCTTCCTTTCGTTGGCATCACTTCGTTTAAAATAGCAAGAATCCTCGGAAAATTTCAGGTAAAAGTGGTTTTCCGCCCACCATCGAAGATTGCGGACCTTGTGGGATCAGTTAAGGACAATCTGTTACTACGAAAGGCCGGAATTTACAAGATACCGTGCCAATGTGGTATGGCTTACATAGGTCAAACCACACGCACCGTGAAAGAACGCTGCACTGAACATCAACGTTACACCCGCCTTTTGCAGCCATCAAGTCCGCTATTGCTGAACATTGTATTTCTACTGGACATTCAATGGAGTATGAGAAAACAATGATTTTGTCCACAGCAACGTCTTTTTGGGACACAATTATTAAAGAATCTGTAGAAATACGACTGGCGGAAAACTATCAAGTTTTCGATGCATGCGCAGATTAGTTACAGTACTCTGTATATTGCGGAACGGAGGACATTTTCGCCAGTCTGCGACGGGTCACCTGAAGATGACTGGCAGGTGCGCAGTTGAAATATCGTGCGAAGTATTGAACGACGACCGGCTGCAAGCCAGAAATCTGTTTGAACAGTAATTTAATTGTTTTTGCTGTATATTCTGTAGTATATATGTGCATTAGTGTCAGAGAGAGTTGATAAATTGAAGATTTCAGTTTTTACTTGCGTTTGAATAGGAAAATGCAAGTCTCTGTTTAGGAGGGTTTCGCGTGTACGGAAACATTTGTTTACATTCTTAACTGAGTTTAAATACGCGGGATTATCAATTAATTCACTGTACAATACTCAGTATTTACGTTTATTAGTGTCATTGAGATAGCAGTTTTTATAAGCTTTATTAGCTCATTTTTCGCATTTACGTAAATGTTTGTTTACATTATAAATACGAGGGTTAATAAGTTTAAATTAGTATACAATACTCAGTATTCACGTTTATTAATGTCATTTAGACTCCATGTATTGAAGGTAGCAGTTTTTATACGTTTTATTAGGAAAAGTGATACTGACAGTGAATTCTAACCTCACTTGTATACGTTTGACTCGCCCAACCTGCGAGCGTTAACAGTTAAGCAGACGTAAGATACATGGTAAATTAGTGTTATACTACAATATCTGAGTAAATCAGTGTTATAATACAACTTCTGAGCCCTTCTTACATACGGTGTAGTTAGCAGAAAGCTAAAACTCACCTCACCGTCTGCTAAAATTCCTTAGCTTGTTCTGGGCTTTAGTGATTGTGTACTGCAGTTCACCACAAAAGTACTCCAGAGTCCTACCAAACCAACGCGACGCATATCGCAAGAGGCCCGCGTATCAAGTCAGTCATTCGGACAAATATTCAGTGAGGACTTGCACATACATCCCTATCGAGTGTCTGTTGTTCATGCATTAAAACCAGCACAAGCTCCTCTGCGCCTCCAGTGTTGTGAGTGGCTATTATTGACTTAACAGTTAATGATGTGGACGTAGATCTGTTCTTTGTGTCTGATAAAGCCCGATTTCACCTGAGTGATTACGTCAACTCACAGAATCCCAGGTTCTGGGCAGCGGAGAATTCGCATAACTTCCAGATGGTTCGGGTTTGGATGTGCAGCGTCTGCACGCCGCGTTATTGGTCCCATCTCCTTTCATCAGACGCTGACTTCGGCGCGTTACATCGACATCATTTTGAAACTATTTGTGGCAGCATTCATGCAGAAAGAAAGGAGCTACAGTTTCTTTGAACAGGATGGTGGAACTGCCCATGCAGAATCTTCACGCCTGACGGAGTTGTTAGTAGAGGTCCACCTGGTCGCGGCCTTAGCTGGCCACCCAGGTCACCTGATCTGTTGTCAGTGTGGGATTATTTTGTGCGGGGAGCTCTCAGGTCTAAGGTGTATCGCTACAGCCCCCACAGTCTTTAAGAACGGCAGCAGAACATTTCGGATGAGACTGCAGCAATTCCAGCAGTCCAGGTTCCATCCGCCTTCAGCAACTTGCTGACCAGGGTCCAGAACAGCCAAGAGATGAATGATGATTTAACAGCTACAGTCAGGTTAGTACTGTACTTCTTTTCCTTTACTGTATTTCCTCTTACCTTGGAACTCAGCTCTCTGGGCCACTTTTATATGCCATACCCTGTGTTCGATGCCTTGCAGAGCTCGACCTACGGCCTCCAGTTAAGAGACAAAGACCTTCAGCATCAACGTTGGATGCAGATTAGGGCGATCAGCAACAGCAACTCCCCAACCCGATGGTAGATGGCGAACAGCTTCTGGCCCCACTGGTCATGCGTCCAGTAGAGCAGTGATGATCGGAAGTTTCCATGCGGTGCTCATTGGGAGAGTCTCTCAAGAAATACTTGCGGCTGCATATATGTTCTTCGACGATTAGGCATGCAGAGAGTCGACTGACACATTCCCCTCTACAGCTTAGCTGCAACTGAGATCACTGACTAAGAAAGGCTTGGTACTAATGCTGGCACTTCCAGTGAACGCTGCTGTGGTGTAAGTAGCAGTGACATCATGTGTACTAGTTTTCCCGTTGGTCAGCTCTCCTAGTGGCTTCAGACTTTCGTAATTGCGTCTTCCAGCCGCTGTTTTCTTCTGCGTCAGTGGCTGAATAGTTAGTGTTACGTTGTACCCGAGGCTTCTTGTGATATACTGCTCTTTCACATTGAGAGGATGACGGCACCATTCTGTTGCCCTGTCATTGTTCTTCTACCGCAGACTTCGATGCTCGGCCTGTCCAGCGTCTTGCAGCTACTTCCGTGTTCACGTTGACCATAAAAGCATTTGCCCATTGCTGACAGTCTGCTCGTCATTGACTCGGGCGGATCGGCTTCTCGCATAGCCAGTGAAAAACGTTAACGAATTTGTAGTGTGTGCCTGGGATACACAAAAGTACGATGCAGGACTGTGTTATGCTGCGCTGAAAATGCAAGGTGTCTTTAAAATTGCTATCCATTCCAATAAAGGCAGTTAGGGATTGAAAAATCAATTTTATTGTGAAGTTTTACACATACTCTACTGCCCTTCTACATGACCGCCATCTAGGTCAAAACACATACTTCATCTTTCAGCACTGGAATAAAATGTAGACCTTAACATTTCAACTGTAATGTGACCCACTTCTTCCTGATACGATTCCGAAGATCAGGCAGACCATTCACTTTGTAATTTTCGACTTGATGTGCTTACATGGGAAAAAGTCAAAAGAATTAAGGTCCGATGAAATGGAAGCCCACAGCTGAGATGAGCGTCTGCCTATACACGTTCCTGGGAGGATTCTGTTCAGGTATCATGGATGATGTGTGCAAAATGTGGAGGCTCGCCATCTTGCTGAAATACAACTGTATACCATATGCCATCGTCCTGAAGCTGCGGTTGAAGGAACAGTTCTAACATGTCGAGGTAGCTGTTACCTGTTATTGACATTTCCGCAAAGGAAAATGGGCCATACATTGACCTTCGGCGTATCACATTCCCACTCCGATATCTCATGTGGTTCTTCATGTGCCCATATAAAGCTGTTGTTTCTGTGCGCTTTCCCACAAAAGTGGAATGTAGCTTCATCGCAGAATAAAATGTTGTCGGTTAAATTCTCGCTCTGTACAGATTGCAAGAGGCCACAACACATTGCCCGACGACAGGCGAAATCCTCGTCCTCAAGATGATGCAGAAACTGAATGTGATAAAGACGTTTTCGTAGAGTGAAACTGTGTTGCGAGGGACAATCAATTCTCTACTGAGGCGTCAAGTTGATGCCTTAGGACTCCTGTCACTGGCAATGTGAACCTGCTGCATTGTTTCTGCCGATACGCGTGGTCGTAAAAAGACGTGCCTCGTCACACACACTGCCTGTGTGCTTACGTTTGTTCACAGGCAGACGAATGCATGCCCTTGATGGTGTTGGTTTGTGGAATTCACGGGTAAATTTCGCTCTGGCGTCTTCGTATGACAATCTGCGTACCCGTGCACAAACTGTGGCTACCGTTCTTCCGTGCAAATCATCTTGCACGAAGGTACCAGTATCTGCAGAGAAAAGAAAACAAATTAGCGTTGTCATGGAAATGGATAATAACTCCAGCCGACAGAATTACTTAATGAAAGAATAGCTATCAATGAAAGGACGCTATCCATGGATTTTTTTTGTCCTTTCGACTGATTGCAATCACAATGTTATTTTCGGATGCGACTCCTTGTTGGCACCACAAGCAGTCATTCACTGTGGGAGATCAGAGCTTCAGACTGACAAAGCCATCCTAACAATCACACGTATCAAAGATTTCTCTTGGCAATCGTTTGCTGTTGAAGAACTTATTATGGCACTATCATCAACTAGAGGAGTTTCTACCGTTTATTGATATGTGCAGTTAAACTATGATGCTTATGTCGAATGCGATAAGCTACTCAGACTCACAAAAGAAGACTGTATGTGGCCAAGGTGATCTTTGGAACTCTGATTTGCAATAGCAGACGCAATGTAAATACACGTGTATAAGGACAGCCTACTCACTCAGGATTATCAGGGTAGTGCCAGTAGTAAAGAACAGAGCGCCGCTATCACTACAGACAACACAGGGGAGGGAGCTGCTATCGAACTGGCAATAGGGTCTGGCCTGACTGTGGATCAATGTCGAAGAGTGTCCGCAGTTCTGTGCCTATTTTCGGATGCTTTCAAATGAGGACAGGAGAGAAGACAGAGCAAGTGGATCATGGTGAAACACCATATGACCGTTGGGTATTATCCACTCGTTAGCAGGTACTTGTGTATGCTGTGGCCAGATGAAATGCAGATAATCCTGTACTGTCGCGGAATTGTAGAATTGTAAAGTGTTGGAAATGTGGAATATTGTCAAAATTTTGTTGCCTATGCTGAGAGCCAGAGGCAGTAAGTTAACCAAGAGGTAGGAGGATTGCACATATATCGGAATGTGTCGTCACGCAGGGGAAATGGCCTGGTTACACACAACAGGCGAGAGAGAATTGCTTAGCACGCGGGTTTGTGTTAGACAGAGACTTTCGTAGAGTGCAAGACAGAGGCATAGTGTCAGCTGTACTGCATTTCACAACTTCGTGTACGTCTGCCATAACAACACGTAACTCTGTCGCAAGAAACCTAAGGGGCGAGTACGACAGATGAATCAGCAGTATAAGTGGAACGAATGCGTTCATTACAAACGAGCATGACGTCAGGACGTCGCTCGTGCTTCCTTTAAATACGCCAGCTTTGATAGCAACGAGGCACTCGCAGTTAGACATGCAGTTAGACGTGTACTGGGTCGCTGCGTAGCGCTCAGCTCGGTGATCGACATGTTAATCTTTATTAAGGAGATGTTGCAGTAAGGGCGGCCCATCCAGCAGCAGGCGTGAGCGGACAATACCAGCTCTGGTCCTCTCTGCTGCCGCAGTCAATCATCATCCCAGGATTAGCAGACATCGCGGCAGACTCGCTCGCCGCCAATGTTGACCACATCAGTGAGCCGTCGTCGAGATCGTGCGGTGTATAGGCCCTGTGCATCCGTTGTCACAACCGCGTGAGCCCACGAGGCTGGGGGACTGCAGCCCGTTCCGCCCGTCCACCGCGGCCGAGCCACCAGGAGGAGCAGGTAAGAAGACGGGATGGGATAGAGTACACTCTGCACTACGAGAACGCCTCTCGTGCCGACAGCGTCGGGACTCTAACCCAGATCCTCCACGCGCAGCAGCTTGCTGTCCGCAGCCGAGCCGGCCGCCCAGCCGGGCGCCGCCAGCCACGGGTGGCCGAAGTAAGGACATTCCTCCGCTACGTCACAGCGGCCCGGATCTGGTGTCATCACTACGAGTCAGCGAGGACTCGGGGAAGGTCGTTGCTATCACCAAGCCACATTGTACTCGGAAGGAATAAAGGTGTTATGAATTAATAATGTTTCTTTGGCGTTTCTGAAGCGTCCACATTCATTTCCTAGCATCCCGACAACTGGAGAGGTCACTGCTCGGCCATCCAGTCCACCGTAGGATACCTGTACCACCGGGCGCCTACAATCCAGAAGGAAGTGTAGAATATGCTGCAAGACGACATCAGTGAGCTTTCAGAGAGTCGTATCCTGTTCTTCTATCTTGTTGTCCTTGTGAAGGAGGAGGGCAGCACATGGAGTTTCTCCGTCGACTGCCGACAACTAAACAAAATAACGAAAAGAAGATTTCTGCCATTGCCTTGCATTGATGACACATAGACTGCATGGTAGCAACGAAAAATTTCTCAGCTATGCATAAGCAGAGACGCTACTTGTAAATCGAGGTTGATGAGGCTGACTGGCAAGAGACTGCCTTCATAACACTTGATAGGTCTATGCCATTTGGAATACGTAACGCACTGTCGACCTTTGTATGTATATTGGACAACCTGTTTCGACACTTTAAACGAACGACATGTTGTTGATACCTGGATGACATTACTGTTTTTTCGAAGATGTGTGAAGAACAACTAAGACACCTAAACAATCGCAATGAAGTTTGTTGAGACTGCAAGTCTCTGCCTGAATCAGAAAAGTGCCTTTTTGTCACTAAATAAATGAAAATCTTGAGAGAGCCAGTGAATGGTGAAGGAGTGTGTCTGAGCCAAGGCTAATAAGATCAGTCACAAATTTTTGGAGTCGTCTGCATGATGTGAGAAGTTCTCTCAGAATGAGCACTTACTACATGTGCTTCATAAAGGACTTCTGTATCAAAGCATGTCCCTTGGAAGAACTACTACAGGGAGAAGCCAAATTTTCCTGTAACGAGTCGGTCGAAGTGGCCGAGCGGTTCTAGGTACTTCAGTCTGGAACCACGCGATCGCTACGGTCGCAGGTTCGAATCCCGCCTCGGGCATGGATGTGTGTGATGTCCTTACGTTAGTTAGGTTTAAGTAGTTCTAAGTTCTAGGGGACTGATGACCTCAGATGTTAAGTCCCATAGTGCTCAGAGCCATTTCAGCCATTTTTTCCTGTAACGAGAAACAAAGTAGCTGACTCCTTAACTTTCAGGTGATGTTAACATCTGCCCCAGTATTTCCATTGTATGACAAGAATGCCGAGACAGAATTGCACTCAGATGCTAGCTGTTTTGAGATAGAGACATTTCTAGTACAAACTGAGGGAGCTGCTGAAATGGTGATAGTTTATGCTTCCCGGTTACTCTACGAGACTTAGATGTACCCCACTACAAACGAGAAAGAGTGCCTTGCAGTTGTTTGGGGCATCAACGATTTCTTAATTTGGCACACCATTCGTCATTGTGATGGATTATCATTAGGGTCCATCAGGTCAACTCATGTGCAGCGCTGAGGCGAAAGGCCTAAGATATTTCAGTGATATACACTACTGGTCATTAAAATTGCTACTCCACGATGATGACGTGCTACAGACGCGAAAATGAACCGACAGGAAGAAGATGCTGTGACATGCAAATGATTAGCTTTTCAGAGCATTCACACAAGGTTGGCGCCGGTGGCGACACCTACAACGTGCTGACATGAGGAAAGCTTCCAACCGATTTCTCATATACAAACAGCAGTTGACCGTCGTTCAATGGTGAAACGTTGTGCTGAAGCCTCGTGTAAGCAGGAGAAATGCGTACCATCACGTTTCCGACTTTGATAAGGGTCAAATTGTAGCCTATTGCGATTGCGGTTTATCGTATCGCTACATCGCTGCTCGCGTTGGTCGAAATCCAATGACTGTTAGCAGAATATGCAATCGATGGGTTCAGGAACGCCGTGCTGGATCCCAACGGCCTCGTATCACTAGCAGTCAAGATGACAGGCATCTTATCCGCATGGCTGTAACGGATCGTACAGACACGTCTCGATCCCCTAGTCAACAGATGGAGACATTTGCAAGACAACAAACATCTGCACGAACAGTTCCGACTATCAGCTCGGAGACCATGGCTGCCGTTATCCTTGACGCTCCATCGCAGACAGGAGCGCCTGCGATGGTGCACTCGACGACGAACCTGGGTGCACGAATAGCAAAACGTCATTTTTTCGGATGATTCCAGGTTCTGTTTACAGTATGACGATGGTCGCATCAGTATTTGGCAGCATCGCGGTGAACGCAAATTGGAAGCGTGTATTCGTCATCGCCATACTGGCGTATAACCTGGCGTGATGGTATGGGGTGCCTTTGGTTACACGTCTCGGTCACCTCATGTTCGATTTTGACGGCACTTTGAACAGTGGACGTTACATTCCAGATGTGTTACGACCCGTGGCCCTTCCCTTCATTCGATCCCCGCGAAGCCCTACATTTCAGCAGGATAATGCACGACCGCATGTTTCAGGTCCTTTACGGGCCTTTCTAGATATAGAAAATGTTCGACTGCTGCCCTGGCCAGCACATTCCCCAGATATCTCACCAATTGAAAACGTCTGGTCAATGCTGGCCGAGCAACTGGCTCGTCACAATACGCCAGTCACTACTCTTGATGAACTGTGGTATCGTGTTGAAGCTGCATGGGCAGCTGTACATGTACACGCCATCCACGCTCTGTTTAACTCAATGCCCAGGCGTATCAAGGGTGTTATTAGGGCCAGAGGTGGTTGTTCTGGGTACTGATTTCTCAGCATCTATGCACCCAAATTGCGTGAAAATGTAATCACATGTCAGTTCTAGTATAATATGTTAGTTCAATTGATACCCGTTTATTATCTGCATTTCTTTTTGGTGTAGCAATTTTAATGGCCAGTAGTGTAAAAAGCGGAAATAAACGCAGCGATGCTGACTGCCGTTCAAGGAATAATTTGGTGGAACGCAGCACCATTGATGAAATCTCGGTGATAGCTGTATTAAATGGTACTGCTGCTGCAAAAGGGAAAGATCTGGCACTACTGATAACCATAGAAGACTTGAAGAAGAAGAAGGAACCGAACAAAGGAGAATTCCAATTGAATAATGGAGCACTTTGAAAATGGAACTATAATCCAGTGGAGCAGGAAATGGTTGCTGGTCATCCAAATTCATTTACGGTCAGCTGTTCTGTAGTAGTTTCGCAATGCTTCATCATTGTGTCACCTGAAACTCGTGAATATTTTGTGGTGTCACCGCCAGACACCACACTTGCTAGGTGGTAGCTTTAAATCGGTCGCGGTCCATTAGTACATGTCGGACCCGCGTGTCGCCACTGTCAGGGATCGCAGACCGAGCGCCACCACAAGGCAGGTCTCGAGAGACTGACGAGCACTCGCCCCAGTTGTACGGACGACTTTGCTAGCGACTACACGGACGAAGCATTGCTCATTAGCCGAGCCAATAGCTAGAATAGCCTTCAGTTAAGTCAATGGCTACGACCTAGCAAGGCGCCATAGTAATTGATAGTTATCGTATCACTTGTCTCATCAAGAACGCTGTATACAAATGATGGATTAAAGTTAAGTATTCCAGCAGCTACGTACTTTTCTTTATAGCATTCATTAAGTATCCTGTTTCAGACCTCACGCCCATCTGCGTGAGCTTAGCGCGTGCCTTTCGGCTACTTCCGTGGCGTGGCTGTCTTGCTACGCTACAACATATTCTATACGGAATTTGACAAGGCTGTCACTGGCTGGATCTCTACCGATGCATTAGACACTATGTGAGCCAATGTAAAGAACGTCAACGGAGAGCATGTACCGCGTTACCCCCGAGCCTTCTGGTGCTAATTGTGCCAGGAGCAGCGCCATCCCACCGTTTTGCAGTGACTGCGTCAGACACTATTCTGACACTAAAGCTATGCCGTCTGTTCCAGCTCTGGATAGTATAAAATTACGTGTAGAAGACATAGTTTTGAAACACGAAACGCCTTTTGTGATGGTAGTGGAAAAGATATCCTTTCGAGACTGGTATCACAGGTAACATCATCTCCTGACAGCGCCGAGAGGATAGTCCCACAGAAAGCGTTATTGAGATATTGGGGGATATGCTCTCGTAGTAAACTGATGTCGGACACAGTAATTGGAGTACAATACTGCCCATCGAGACATTCGCATACAACACAGTGAAGCAAGACACGACGTTCATTTTGCTCTACGATCGCAAGGCCGAAGTGACAAGAATACAGTGTCCCCGTTTCAACCATACGATACGCAGGATAACTAAGAGAACCACCGCATGAACAGGACTTAAGACGCAAGACAGTTGGCTATTATACAGACCTTGGACAACATAGCGAGAGCTATATAATGTGAAGCACGGTACACAGGGACAGCTCGGAAAGGAATGGAAACACACTAAGTCCTATTTAAATTTAAGCCAAGTACTTTAGAAAGCAATACATCTGAATGGATCAGGATGGGGCATGGTATGCAAAGCGGAAGACCTAGGGTTCTTCTTTAAAATTTCAGGAAGTAAATTTCTTTTCAAGTCAATTATAAACCAAGGTCGAAGTGAGGCAATCAACACTCAACATAAACAAAAAGATAAAACATAATCGTATACTCACGGAGCAAGTACTCCCGTTTATTTCTAGCACAATCCGGGAACATTGCATCATAATGTGAATAGGAACGTTGAGGGGTCGGGGACAAGTGGTTTGACAAGGAAAACGATTAAATCCGGAATGAAACACTCGATCACTCATACAAAGGTAGATTTAGCAAGAGAGAAGCTACCGCACCTCCATTTCCACTGGAACTACGGCAGACTGGGCAGAGAAGCTAGTCGTCTCAATGAATAGGTACAAAAATCGCGATAATTCGTTAAATGGAGAAAAATAAAAATTAGTATAGAAAAGTTTTTAAGAGAGTAAATAATTACAGAAAGATATAGCACACAGCACCACAATCTGACGAGCGCGTGGACGGAAAGACATTAAGTCAGAGCAACAGGCAAAAGTTATCTACACTGTACGTATTCATTTCACGAAGTAATTTTAGCACAGTTCAGTGATGAATACGAATGTGCACCTCAACATGGTCTGTGAATATTGGTAGAACATTGACGAACATGCGAACTACGAAACACGCTGTATAATCATAAAAATCGTATCCTACTGAAAAATCACCTGCATTCCAGACAAGCAGAGAAGGTGCAAAGCAAAAGACATTGAGCATACAACAATTTCACACAAAAATGTGGCTGAAACAAAAGCCCAGTTACAAATTACGATAAAATAGGGACCTTTAAGGATTCCAAAACCGTGTTAAGTTCAGATACACTGCTTTTATTTATCTAAAGCATTGAGCATGAATTAAGTAAGCATGGTTTCTTTGTCTTACCACTCTACGAGGTAGTCAGACGACCTATAGACAAAGTACTACTCATGTATCAATGAGAAACACTTGCGCACATGTGAAATTTTATTTTAAATGAATAACATAAATCTTCTCCTGAAATTCTGAAGTCTCACTTCAGAGCAGACTTTTAGTGTACCTAAACTATTCCAATAAGTATGTGATGACGGTATCTATTCTTTCGGACATGTCCAAAAGAACAGATACCATCGGTGACCCTACAACTCTCTTAGAATGAAATGATAGTTAAATCAATTCCCTAAGCTGTCGACAGGCGTTGATATCCATCAACGGGGACAGTTGAAAATTTGAGCCCTGACCGGGACTCGAACCCAAGATCTTGTGCTTACATGGCAGACACTCTACCCATCTGAGCCACCGAGGGCACACAGGATAGTGCAACTGCAGGGATTTATCCCTTGTACGCTCCCCGTGAGACCCACATTCCCAAATTAATATCCACACACTACATTCGTAGTGCCCCTACCCATTACACTCATTACTCACGGCAGACAATCTTATCGAGTCGCATAAGAGTTCGGGCAATGCGTGTGCATCCGGCACAGAACAAGAAGGTCAATGCCCTGTTAGCCTTAACTATATGAAGATGGTATCTGCTCTTTTGAACATGTCCTAAAGAATAGATATCATCTTCATATACTTATTGGAATGGTTTAGTATGCCGCAAGTGTGTGGACATTGAGTTGGGAATGTGGGTCTCACTGTGAGCGTACAAGGGATAAATCCATGCAGTCGCACTATCCGCTATGCCCTCTGTGGCTCAGATGGACAGAGTGTCCGCACATGTAAGCAGGAGAGCTCGGGTTCGAGTCCCGGTCGGGGCACACATTTTCAACTGTCCCCGTTGACGTCGTATATCAACCCCTATCGACAGCTTACTACGATAGACCTAACATGAGTCACCTGAACTCGCAATAGAATGTTCGGTGACTCCACTAACTAGCCTCATCCGCTCGAAAAGAGGGAAAGATGGAGAGCCCTAAGCCATTGACCATTGCTACCTGATGCCAACCTTTCCGTAAACTCTCAAACAAAGCACTGTATACCTCTCCGCCCTTCTGCGATGGCCAGACTGCCCTTGCGGACTATAAGACTCCCTTCACTCACTTGTCTCACACTCGTCTCACACACTCAACCCAGGCATACAGAATTTTCAAGGGGAAATCGAAAATATTCCGTTCGAGGGCAGTACAGTCCATAATCGGTATGGCAAACAGCCAAAATCGCAGTCAGCACTGAGCCGATCATCTCGCAGACGCATAACGTTATAGATTCCCGCTGGTAAATCACCATGTGCTGCTGCTGCATGAAGAAGTCCGTCACTGCTTGCTGCACATCCTCGTCAGACAATAATCGTCGAACTTTCAAGGCCTTTCTTAAAGGACCGAAAAGGTTATAATCACGCGGGGAATGATCAGGACTGCAGGGTGCGAGCTCGAGTATCCGCAACTTGAGTTGGCGTAACTTCTGCGTTACGACATTTGGAATATGGGGACATGCGTTACCATGAAGCAGCTGCACCCCTTGGCGCACACTCCAAAACGTTGGTTTTCGACAGACATGCCGCCCCCATATACATTTCTCATTCTCTGATGAATGAGCAACTGTTGGTCCTTCCTCAGTCAAGAAAAGAATAACAGCACGTTTGAACACATTTGTTAACAATGTCGCCACACTTCACGTTTTCCCATTTACAGCACTCCCGTCGGAAAGACAAGAATGTCTCACTGTTCCCTTGTCTACACAACGGCGGTTATGTACCCGCATCGACGTCGCGCTACGATGCGCATACGTTGCAGCAACGTCCCCAATGGAAACTTTTCGATCGCCCCTTATAAAACACAGGGTTAGGACAAGGGGACAAGGATAAGGATAACAAAGTATAGATGTAAAAATCGAAAGACGAAAGAAAAACAGGTCTCTCTCCTTTCTTTGAGGCTCATATCCCACACATCAAACACGCTAGAGGCATCGAAAACCCCGAGACAACACAACGAACAGAACACACATACAGTATAAAATCAATCTGAGGGATCCCTCTCACAGCAATATTCATTACATGTTCAGAAATAATTATCTTCTTGGCTGACTGGTACACATTATCATTTTAAAACAGACCTAACAGTACATCAGTTGGGACCCATATATTTCCTAGATTGATTATTTTGACGACGAAGATGAAATGGAAAATTCGTACACTCAGCGGAAGAATAAAAGGTTTGGGGGGAGAATTAGTGCTGATAAAATTGAGTCTGAATATGCAAGTGAGATCGGCCAGGCGGGTGGTTCACGGAATGTATTCCGCACTGGCGGCGTATCGCTGCTGCCAGCTGCTCGACTCTGCCGTCTCTTGGCGCCAGTTCCCCGCGCCAGTCTCTCGTGCAGCGCTTATCATCGTTTCGAATACATGAATATATGAATGGATGAATGTCAATACGCAACTGTGTTTCAATAATCGATATCCGCCGTTTCAATCACGGGAAATGCCTTCTCGGTAGTTTGCCAGAGGTACTTGCCGTAAGGCACGGAACTGGATGAGCGCTGGTCTTTGTTTTTTAGTTCTTCATCAAGCACGTTCTCCGTTCACAGTTTGGAGGGCGACGTTACAAATGCCGTAGTAGGTAGTACAGGTGAATATTTCGGTTCCCAGGACTGAAGAGGGCTCTCTATCAGTATAACGATGTTGTCAATAAACTGTGTGTAACAGCAGATCTTTTACTAAATCTGTACACGAATGTTTCTCACCATAACCAAAAAACCATCCCTTTATAAATGACGGAAAATCCCTTATTTCTGAATTATCACACATCTTTACGTTTCGAAGTAAAATCCGACTACCGTACAGAGTAACATGGAATTAAAAGATCTTTATGTTTGTAAGTCAAGCAATGTGAATGTCATTAAAAGTAAAGGATAATGGAACGCAGTCCAGTTAAATCAGGCGATGTTTTGGAGGAATTGCCGGCCGCGGTGGTCTAGCGGTTCTAGGCGCTCTGTCCGGAACCGCGGGACTGCTACGGTCGCAGGTTCGAATCCTGTCTCGGGCATGGATGTGTGTGATGTCCTTAGGTTAGTTAGGTTTAAGTAGTTCTAAGTTCTAGGGGACTGATGACCACAGATGTTAAGTCCCATAGTGCTCAGAGCCATTTGAACCATTTTTTTTTTTTTTTGGAGGAATTAGGCTAGGAAGCGGGAAACTAAAAGTAGCAGAAAAGTTTTGCTGTTTGGGCAGGAAAGAAACGCTAGGACATAAAATGAAAACTTGCAAAAGCAATAAAAGCATCTGCAACAATGATAAATTTTTAACATAGAATGCAAAATTAAGTGCTAAGAAGCTTGTTCTGGAAGTACTTTTCTGGAGTTTAGTGTTGTACTGAAGTGGAAGATGGAGAAAAGAAGTTCAGACGGAAACATAAGCTCTTGAAATGGAATGAAGGAGATTAGTTGGCCGGTGAGTTAAATAATGTAGGGGTCTAAATGGAATTCGAGATAAAAGAAATTTGTGGTGTAAGATGAAGCGTTCCTCCTCCTCTCTCTAAAGACTATTTCAATAAATTTTTTCTCAGTAAGTCACGATGTGAAAATGCTGTGAATGTCAAGAAATTTTGCGTAACTGGAATAAAAGTTATATTATTCTTTAAGAATCAAAAGAACCAAGATCGCTAGCAATTCTTCAATTGTTTTTTTGCTATGGCCGGCTTCAACAGATCTACGCAGTCCTCATTCGATCTTGTAACATTTTTACTTGTAGAAGTTTGTTACAAGATCTGATGATGACATCGTAGATCCGTCGAAACCGGTCATATCAATAAAAAGAATTGCTAATGATCTTGGCTAACTTGATTCTTCCAGAATAAGATAACTTTCAGATCTCCCCCACATTAACGCAATGTCAAACGTGTAGGATGAAACTTAGTCTTTGTCTGGACAAGAAGATGTAAAATCCAGACTGATTATGAGTGAGCATGCATTTGTGAAATAACTGATCGTCAAAATTAAATTGTGGGGCTGTGAACATAAGATCATTATGGCGATTGACTACGTCATTCTTCGGTGGCCGATGGATTTGATAAAATTCTTAAGTTAAAAGGTATGCGAGAATAAAGAAACGAAAGGAAAATAAATCTGTGTGGCTCTGCTTTATAATAAGAAATAAAACACGAAAGACTGGGTAGCAGTAGGTCGTTACACCACCGAAAAACCGAGCGAGGTGGCGCAGTGGTAAGACACTGGACTCGCATTGGGGATGACGACGGTTCAATCCCGCGTCCGGCCATCCTGATTTAGGTTTTCCGTGATTTCGCTAAATCACTCCAGGCAAATGCCGGGATGGTTCCTTCGAAAGGGCACGGCCGACTTCCTTCCCCTTCCTTGCCTAATCCAATGAGACCGATGACCTCGCTGTCTGATCTCCTTACCCAAACAACCCAACTCAACCACCGAAAATCCGCTCACAATTTTTCGGTATGTTTACTATAAAAATTTTGAAATATATGTATGTCTAAACTCTATTCATTTCACAGGAAAGTGGAAGGGTTGAAGTGGAATAAATACAATCCGAATTAAAATTACAATACAATCTATTTCGGCACAGTAACAGGAGAGGGCACGTACATGTTTATAGCTCGCAATCGGAGAAGAAAAAGGTTCAAACAAGCGGAAGGAGAAATTTAGGACAGTTGGCTTCAGATATCTCTAGAAGTGTAACACGTTAATTACAGTCTCTGGCCGCGATGCGATAAAATTACTACTCTGATTGGAAAATTCAGATTGTTTCATAACAGAGAAAGGAAAAGTTACAACATATTGAAGTAACTGTAGAGTCATAAACACAATTTTTTTGTACATATTCGAGTGCTCGGTACGTATACGTGACGTACACAAACATGTAATGCCTTAAAGGTCATTAGACGGAGGGCTCGGTTAATAGGACACATCCTGGAGAATTAACATTATGCAGTTTGTTAGCAGAGGAGTGTTGGATGTAGTAATTGTAAACGAAGACCAAGTGTTGACTATAGTAACCGGTGCAGATGAACGAAATATGCAGTAGTTATACAGAAATGGGGATTGTTGCACAGGCTATACTAGCGTGGATACTCGCATGTAACCATTCTTCAAATTCAAGGCAGCAGTGACTATAATCTTGCTGAGTGATGTCCGTACATCTGGCGATGCACTTATTGTATCCTCCACAGTACTATGTCGCAGAAGTAGGGATGGTTACATTTAACTTCTATGAATTTTCGGCATTGGTCTATTTTGTGTCTGTTTCATGTTTGTAAAAGCAGTAAATTTCCTGATAAATGATCCATTTACATAAGGCAATATAACTCATTTCATCAGCAAAGACACTTCCAGAAAAAAATTAATACATTCTTTTAGAAGTTTCCAATTCACTCAAAATTTACTGTTGCAACAGTGCATAGATCAACAGCACAAGCGGTTCTGAGGTACCAGATATCGACAGATGGTGAAAAACCCATATAAGAAGGCGATGTTGCCTCCACGGGTGGCAATGCACGAGTGACTCCGAGATACAGTCGCTCGTACAAAAAGGTGGTTGAAATGGCTCTGAGCACTATGGGACTTAACACCTGAGGTTGTCAGTCCCCTATTAACTTAGAACTACTTAAACCTACCTACCCTACGGACATCACACGTGTCCATGCCCGAGGCAGGATTCGAACCTGCGATCGTAGCTGTCGCGCGGTTCCAGACTGAAGCGCCTAGAACCGCTCGGCCACATCGGCCGGCTCGCTCGTACAGGTAGCGAATACTTTGCTGGGATACATTATTCCATGCCTGCTCGCCTTGTTCATGTAGTTCTGTAAGAGTTGTTAGCCTAGGAGTTCTACGAGTCACTTTTAGTTCCATCATATCCCACACGTTTTCAGTTGGACAGAAGTCTGGAGATAGTGCTGTCCAGGGAAGTTTCTGCACGTCTTGCAGCGCACGTTGAGTTTCAAGAGCAGCCTATGGGCGATCTTTATCTTGTTCGAACGTCATACCAGCTTCCTGTTGCAAGAACGGCAAAAGAACGGGTCTAACAACATTCTGCATATAGCGAGTACTGGTTACTGTCCCCTCCAGAAACGAGAGTTCTAGCTGGTCGCACGCCAGCCGTAAGTCCTGGCGTGGGGGCTGTGTGTTTTAGACGAAGGCGCTCTGCGAGACAGCACTCACCAGGTCTACGTCGCAAGTGCGAACGACTGTCACTTGAGTGCAGGCAGAATCAGCTTTCATCGCTCCACGCCACGGCGTGCTATCGCACCTGTCAAGTGATTCTCTGATGACACGTCTAGCCGTGCACCTCAATTGTATGACGTGAGGGGAACACAGATTAGAGGTGTGCGTGCCTGTATTCCCACTGCTAATAACTGGATCGCAACCGTCCGGTTTGCCATTCTTGCAACAGAAACGTCATGTGACGTTCCAGCAGGCTCTAAAGATATCTTATCTACGCTGTGGTAGCAGTACGATCACACACTGCTGCCCTTACGATAGGACGATCTTGGTGGGCATGTGTCTTACATGGAAATCCAGAACCTCGTCTACGGGTGTGAGAATGTTCACGTGACCACTGATACCAGCACCATTGCACATCTGACGCAGCACGTCCAACTTGAGTGGCATATCTTCGAAAGGACCATCCCGCCACTCGGAAGGCGACAGTTATAACCCTTTCAGACTCGCTCAATTGGCTGCAGGGAGCACGAGTGTGTCTCGGTGGCATTGTTGCTTAATTGCTTCACGTGTTTGCACAACACTGAGACTTCTGTGAGCATTCCGTGTTAGTGTGTAGACACAGATGGTTCTCATTTACTCACTACGCTATATGTCGGCGGATTGCGTGAAAAACATCAGTAAATCAACTATCCCACCGTGGCATATGTCGTCTTCGGATCAAAATCGACGTCATTTTTCCAGAAATACTGTTTTCTCCGGTGCTTTAATGTAGTACTGAGGGAATGGCAATGGACGCCAGTTTTATGGATGTATCGAAACGGTTTTCCAGCCAGAAGACACCTGAATCATCCCAGCTGTAGCATCAATGGATTGAAAATCAAGGAAGACCAATTTGTGCTCGTACGTCTTAGCAAGAAAAACAAATATCTCTGTCCGTCGAAGAACATTCATCCTCAAACATGCTTGTGATAACATCTTAGAACAGCATCGTGAATATATTCGCTCAATTTTAAATGTACGCAGCGTTTTTTTCCTATTGATCGTCAGCCACGGAGAACTTTCGGCACAGCTTTGTTACATAAACTGACGTTTCGTTGTTTGAATCTTCCATCTTGTCTACAGTTGAGCCAACATTTGGAAGATATATAACAGCTCCTTTTCCCAGCCAAAATTCGTGAGTGCCCGACAACACTAATAATGCAGACAGCAGTTTAATGCAAGGGATTGAAATGCAGGTAAGGGTTTAATAGGCCCATCTACTCTGTAGCCGCGGTCGCTATTGGCCACCCACTTGGAGACAGTCGATTCGACTCCTGATGGTGCAATAAATTCCCACCATCAGTATCTGTTCGGCAATGGGTGGAGAGGTGATCCGTAAGGTTCCTTATTGAGATACATACATCAAAAAAATTTTGCATCACCTCGGTTCCAAGAGTTCCGAAACCCGTAGAGAAAATTGGAACAGACATCAATATAAACATCATTTCCACCCTTTTTATTGCTAATGAATACGACACATTGCATGCTGTACCTCCGTACAGCGAGACATTCAGAGGTGGTATCCAGATTGCTGTACACACCGGTACCTCTAATACCCAGTAGATTCCTCAGAGTGGTTGGGTCACGTCGTCCATAAGCAGCACATTCCAATCTATTCCAGGCATGTTCGATAGGGTTCATGTCTGGAGAACATGCTGGCCACTCTAGTCGAAGGAAGTTCAAATGGCTCTAAGCACTACAGGACTTAACATCTGAGGTCATGAGTCCCATAGGCTTAGAATTACTTAATACTAACTAACCTAATGCCATCACACACATCAGTGCCCGAGGCCGGATTCGAACCTGCCACCGTAGCAGCAGCGCGGTTCTGGACTTAACAGCCGGCCGGATTGACCGAGCGGTTCTAGGCGCTACAGTCTCGAACCGCGAGACCGCTACGGTCGCAGGTTCGAATCCTGCCTCGAGCATGGATGTGTGTGATATCCTTAGATTAGTTAGGTTTAAGTAGTTCTAAGCTCTATGGGACTGATGACCTCAGAAGTTAAGTCTCATAGTGCTCAGAGCCATTTGAACCATCTCAACCGCACTGAACTGAAGATGTGTACGAGGGGGATGCTAATTGTCGTCGATGAAGACGAATTCCTCGCCAATATGCTGACGATATGGTTGCACTATCGGTCTGAGGACGCTACTCACGTATCATACAGTACTTACAGCGCCTTCCGTGAACGTCGGCCTCATATACTGCCACCCCAATAAACAGTAGGGAACGTTCACCTTGCCGCACTCGCTGGACAGTGCGTCTAAGGCGTTCAGCCTGACCGGGTTGCCTCGAAACACGTCTCCGACGATTGTCTGGTTGAAGGCGTATTAGACACTCATCGGTGAAGAGAACGTGATGCCAATCCTGAGTGGTCCTTTCGGCTTCTTGTTGGGCCCATCTGTACCGCGCGGCATGGTGTAATGTTTGCAAAGATAGACTTCGCCATGTACGTCGGGAGTGAAGTTGCGCACAGTTTGAGTTGTAACACGAAGGCCTGTGGCTGCACGCAAACCATTATTCAAGATTGTGGCGTTACTGTCAGGGTTCCGCCGAGGTATAATCCGTAGGTAGTGGTCATTCACTTCAGTAGTACCCTTTGGGCGACGTGAGCGAGGCATGTAATCGACAGTTCCAGTCTTTCTGTACCTCCTCCATGTCCGAAAAACATCGCTTAGGTTCACTCAGAGACGCCTGCACACTTCCCTTGTTGAGAGCCCTTCCTGGTACAAAGTAAGAATGCGGATGCGGCGATCGAACCGCGGTATAGACTGTCTAAGCGCGGTTGAACTACAGGCAACACGAGCCGTGTACCTCCTTCCGTGTGGAATGATTGGAACTGATCGGCTGTCGGACCCCATCCGTCTAATAGGCGCTGCTCATGCATGGTTGTTTACATCTTTGGGCAAGTTTAGTGACTTCTCTGAAGAGTCAAAGGGACTGTGTCTGTGATACAATATCCACCGTCAACGTCTATCTTGAAGAGTTCTGGTAACCAGGGTGATGCCGAAACCTGAGTTGTTTCTCTCCCACTGTTAGTTAACTTTGAGAAATGTCTGTAAGAAAAACATTAGCTGCCGATATAAGCCAGTAAATAATTATAGAATGTGGTGTTTCTTGCATGGCGTAAGCGACTGAATCTGCCGTGCAAAAAATTAAATTCTGTTGCTACGCTATGCGTCGCTCACTTGTCATAGAGATGCCCAATGCTGATTCGCTGATTACAAGCGATCGGAAAATAACTAACTATTCGTAGGGAAATGCAAGTTAGGGTGTCTACAAATAATTTCTTTACTCCTTGGCATGGAGTACATAAACATAAATATGAAGTTTATCACGCCTCTACATTGCTTTAACATCTTTCTTGTAATACGGGTCCACGGCTTCTGTAATTGTTTAAAATGATATTAAGTTGCTTCTAGTTGTTACAGGTTTTATTTTATTACCGTAATTTCAATGTTTCTGCCACTGCCAAGCACAAGATTTTTTAAATGCCTGTTGATCCCTGACCAACGTCAACCTGCGTATCTAAAATCTTACGCTTGAAATTGGTTCAAATGTTGAATGTGTATATCAAAAGATAAAAGAAACATGATATCATCTACATAATTAAATTTATTTTTTCTTACTATTGAAAAAATGTGAAACGCTGAGACTTTTTTTGGGTACTATGGATCTAAATTAAGTACGACACATGAAAAATGTCTGAAAGTAACAGACGACTTCTACATTTTGTACAGAAAACTGTGCCATATTTAAGAAGTAGTCCTGTCTGATATCTGCATATCTTCAAGGGTGCTCTGCGCATTTAATCAGGTTTTGGAAGTGTAGAGAAGAAAAATAGTGCGCTAGTGTTAAAACTTAAGAATCTAGTTGCGGTGGTGAACTGAAAACATTAGTGATCTGTCAATGACAGTGTTAATTACTCTGTTAAATATCTTTCACTGGTGGTAAAATTCTCGGTCTTCCGGTTGAAATAAATTCGCCGCGCCATATGAAATCTGAACTATCAGCACACATCTGCTGGGGTTAGAGGAGTGGCTGATAATGATTTAGAATTTTTATGTCTTAACCATGAAGCTAGAAGGTAAAGCAATTTTTTTACGTAATGGAAGAAATTAATGGCACGCGAAAAATGTACCATTTTCATTCCAAATATTTCCAGATATTGGTGAGTATGCCACAGGTATTTCGGTGCGGAACATTTTCTTTTTCCGCACGATGTGCAAAATTTCTAGGGGACTCATATGGAAAACTAAATTAAATATAGAAAACCTAGGTAAGACAGAACAACTCAGACCGACATCGAGTATCACTGTGTTTGAATGTGTGGGTGCAGACAACGCCTCCACAGCCGCATTTGAATGTTTTACACCTTTTAATGAAAGCACTCTTTTACCATGCATTTCTTTTCAAAAACTGGACTGATCTGGAGCGTAGATGCAAGATCCACTACACCAGCATTCGTATTCTTTGCATCTGCGACGAACACTCAGTTCATCCAATAATAACCGCTTTATCTCGTCAAGTGCACAGCAAGACTGAGCGTACATAATATTATTTGAGTTGGAGTTGATTTGTGGGAGGAGACCAAACTGTGAAGTTGTCGGTCTCATCGGATTACGGAAGGATGCGGAAGGAAGTCAACCGTGCCCTTTTCAAAGGAACCACCCCGGCATTTGCCTGGAGCGATTTAGGGAGATCACAGAAAACCTAAATCAGGGTGGCCGGACGCGGTATTGAACCATCGTCCTCCCGAATGCGAGTCCATTGTGCTAACCACTAATATTATTTGGAAATCAAAGAGTGGTTAGAACGACGTGTTTCCGAATAGCAACCAAAAATTCCGAAAAACAAACAAATGTTTGCTATATCTTTTAACAGAGTCGTGAATCAAGAATCTATTTCAAAAAACACTGCGTCCGTAATAAGACAGTCGCAGTTCCACGGTCATGCGTATTACACTCACCGTAGCAACAGTTAGCGGTATCTGGAGTTACACATCTCGTAGCTGCAAGAGCCAATCCAAGACATACCGATTTTCAGAAACTCACCACCACCACCACCACCACCACCGCCACCACCACCACCACCTACTCCACCTCCTCCTCCTCGTTCTAACCCTTAAAAAAAAATCTTCTGATGTGGATAGAAAACTGAACTCTGATTTGTCCTGGATAAAATTCCAACTCACTCTGCAGTGTCTTACGAAGTGATGGCCTGTGGTAATTTTAATGGTGATCCATCCGTCAGATGGCGATTGATGGGCCAGTCGATTACTACCACCGGATTTCACTTTCTGTTATCATTATAAAACGGAAAAATGACACCACACACACACACATACACACACACATCCCTTCTCCGCCCCCCCCCCCCCTCAACCACAGCCGGACGGTGTGGCCGAGTGGTTCTAGGCGCTACAGTCTGGAACCGTGCGACCACTACGGTCGCAGGTTCGAATCCTGCCTCGGGCATGGATGTGTGTGATGTCCTTAGGTTAGTTAGGTTTAAGTAGTTCTAAGTTCTAGGGGACTGATGACCTCAGCAGTTGGGTCCCATAGTGCTCAGAGCCATTTGAACCATTTTGAACCCCCCACCACACACGTTCATGCTGTCAGTGAAGTACATAGTCCTTGCCTCCTATGAATGCGACGCTCTGTTGGGTTAGTGGATGACGGTTCTGGACACGGGTTTTCATCTGCAGTGTATTTTTCTCCCGTACACCAAGAAACGCTGGAGATCTTAAAGGCTCCAGGAGAAAAATAAACAGCACATGGAAATCTGTATCCGAAACTACCATCCGCTAGGGCAACACATCATCGCATTCATAGGAAACAAGGCTTTTCCATAAAGCAGCTACCTCCTTCTCCACTGTCGATCGTGGCAGTCAATCGCGATCATTGAATAACAAATAACGTCGCGAAGCTTTCCGCCTAAGGTCCACCAGTGTACATCTGCTGCCGTAGGGGTGGCCTAGTGGTGGTAGCTGCGGCCTATAACTTCGACGCTCTGTAGTGTCTCTGGAGACATTTCTGCACACACACTGCTTTCCTCGGTTTCTTTCTTAAGGCACACTCTACAACCCGTCGAAGTTAGTCGTTACATCTCTTGGACCCATGTACATTATGTGTAGACACGAAACTTCCTGGCAGATTAAAACTGTGTGCCCGACCGAGACTCGAACTCGGGACCCTTGCCGTTTGCGGGCAAGCGCTCTACCATCTGAGCTACCGATGCACGACTCATGCCCGGTACTCACAGCTTTACCTCTGCCAGTATCTGTGAGTACCGGGCGTGAGTCGTTCTTCGGTAACTCAGATAGTAGAGCGCTTGCCCGCGAAAGGCAAAGGTCCCGAGTTCGAGTCTCAGTCGGGCGCACAGTTTTAATCTGCCAGGAAGTTTCATATCAGCGCACACTCCGCTGCAGAGTGAAAATCTCATTCTGGATGTGTAGACACGTTAGTGGATAAATTGAAAGTTGCAGGAGGCTTTTCGCAGCTGTTACTTTTGTATAAAGAGAAACTGCAACGCCAGAAATCTGTATCAAAATACTGGAAAATCTGCTGAGAATCGACAGCTTGGTGCAGGAATGTGCTTTTAACCTTCAACGATACAAATGTAACGCATCTCTTATTAATAAACATTAAGACCTCACTGGGAGCAAGCCTACGGTGTGATTTAAATTGAAACAATCACATATAACTATCTGTACGACTGGCAGGTTCCAAGAGGAAATTTATTGGTAAAATACACAGAAAGTCTGTTCCAGCGACAAAGTAGGTAACTTATAAAATTCACTTTCGGTCAGCACTTCAGTAACGATCGTCGGTGTGGCATCTGCAGCAGATAGGATCGTAAGAGGAAACAGAGAAGATGCAAAGAAGAGCGGCACATTTCGTTACAGGATCATTTCGTAAGGGCGGAATGTGACTGAGACGATCAGTAAACTCGACTGATAGATGCTACAAGAGAGGCGTTGCACATCACGTTGGGGTTCACTGGTAAAATTCTGAGAGCGTACGTTACAAGAAATTAGCGATGGTGGATATCAAACCGAAGCTGACCAACAATCGTTCTTATTACGTACCACTTAAGACCGAAACAAAGGGAAAGACGCCATTGTGCGCGGCTGAGCCTCATCGTTGCACTGCGAGTACAGACACGTCTAAAATCAAGCAGTACCTAATTTCAGAATTTGTTATTTATCATTTGAGAAGGTAGTAACATAATCTTGCGTTAACAGCTCAAAATTTAAGGATTTATGGACATACATTTATGCGAAGATTTCTCTATTTTTGCTGTGAGAAATTCAGTCAGAAGTTTTTTAAAACTGTTTCTGACGCATACTGTAGACTCTAATGATTCTGAAACGTCAACACTCAAAAAACATGATCCGAAACAATTCATACACACAGCACACGTTTAGCTGTGTACTAGCCGTATGCGATCGAGGCACTCGAAACAGGGTGGAGTCGGAAGCTGGAGGAAGGGGAGAAGAGACACTTTGCCCCACACCCTAGAATCTGGGGGGCAGAGGTTTTGTTCAGTACAGAATTATCACACACTATGAATAACCATCATTTTCGCAGACTCCCGCCATGAGAGGAAGGCTTAGCTCCACTGTACGTGTCCAGCTTTATTTTAGTGCAACCATAAATCTGGCACGCATGCGACCTCACTTATTGACCGGAATATGCCATGCAATATGTTCTTAAGACCGTTTTTTGGAGGCTGCGATTGTAAAGCCTCCTGGAGGAACATACGAACCAGCCAGACACTAAATCAATCCCACACATTAATCACAAACTGCTTGTGATGTCCAATGCGAATTGCAGCATAGAGATTTTAATCGTCCCACAACTGTTGAGGTGTCAACGGACTTGCCGCAGTGGTAACACCGATTCCCGCCGGATCACCGAAGTTAAGCGCTGTCGGACTAGGCTATCGCTTGGATGGGTGCAGAGAGCTGTTGGCAAGCAGGGTGGACTCAGCACTTGTGAGGCAAACTGAGGAGCGATTTGATTGAGAAGTAGCGGCTCCGGTCTCGTAAACTGACGTACAGCCGGGAGAGCGGTGTGCTGACCACATGTCCGGGACGCCTGTGGTATCAGGATGACTCAGCGGCCGGTCGGTACCGTTGGGCCATCATGTACTGTTCGGGCGGAGTTTAGTTTTACAACTATTGAGGTGGAACGTTTCTTTCGATGCCTTCTTACAGAACTGCTAGTACAGGCAATTACTCAGAATGGCTTTTGTGAAGTTTGGAAATCACGAGAATGGCAGCTGTGGAATATGTTAGGGCAGGTCGTGAACCGTGACTGGAAAGCTCAGTCGATAAGAGCGATAGGCCAGATGTGAGTTCCAATCTCAGTTTACTTCACACCTTTAATCTGTGAGGAAATTCAATAGGAAAACATGCTGTTCATTTTTAAGCGTTTCTGATTCGAGAAGTCTGTAAAAAAATTACCTCGTTAAAACTCAAACCCAAACTGATTTTTGGCATCCATTCAGATGTTGTTTTACATTTGTTGTTTGAGGCATTGACAACCCACCGTTTTATAAAGCACTTCTGATGCTTGCTGTTACGAATGCTTTCATCACAGAGGCCGTGTGTCGAATCATACACTGAAGCGCCAAAGGAACTGTTGTAGGCGTGCATATTCAAATACAGAAATATATAAAGAGGCAGAAAACGGCGCTGTTGTCGGCAACACCTATACAAGACAACAAGCGTCTGGTGCAGTTGTTAAATCACTTACTGCTGCTAAAATAGCAGGTAATCAAGATTTCAGTGAGTTTGAACCAGCGCACGAGCGATGGGACACAGCACCTCCGCCACGCGGAACAGCCGCGCGGTCTGGCCGTGTTGCCACGGTACGTGCGGCTCCCCCCGTTGGAGGTTCCAGTCCTCCCTCGGGCATGGGTGTGTGTGTTGCTCTTAGTGTAAGTTAGTTTAAATTAGATTACGTGCTGGGTAAGCCTAGGGACCGATGACCTCAGCAGTTTGGTAGCATAGGACCTTACCACAAATTTCCGATTTCCGAGGTAGCGATGAAGTGGGGACTTTATCGGACGACCATTCCACGACTGTACAGTATCAGGCATCTGGTAAAACATCAAATCTCCGACATCGCTGCGGCCGGAAAAAAATCCCGCACGGTAGGGACCAACGACGACTGAAGAAATCATTCAAAGTGACAGAAATGCAACACTTCGCCAATTGGTGCAGATTTCAATGCTGGGCCATCAACAAGTGTCAGCGTGTGAACCATTCAACGAAACATCATCGATATGTGCTTTCGGAAACGAAGGCTTCCTCGTGTACCCTTGATGACCGCACGACCAAAAGCTTTACGCCTCGCCAGGGCCCGTGCGCACCGACATTGGACTGTTGATGACTGTAAACATGTTGCCTGGTGCGACGAGTCGCGTTTCAAATTGTATCGAGCGAATGGACGTGTACGGTTATGGAGACAATCCATGGACCCTGCATGTCAGCAGGGGGCTTTTCAAGCTCGTACAGGCTCTGTAATGGTGTGGGGCGTGTGCAGTTGGAGTGGTATGGGACCCTTGATACGTCTAGATACGACTCTGAGAGGTGACACGTACGTAAGCATCCTTTCTGATGATCTGCATCCATTCATGTCCACTGCGCATTCTGACGGGCTATTCCAGCAGGACAATGCGACACCCCACACGTCCAGAATTTCTGCAGAGTGGCTCCAGAAACACTCCTCTGAGCTTAAGCACTTCCGCTTGCCACAAAACTCCCAAGAGATGAACATTATTGAGCATATGTAGGATGCCTTGCAACATGCTGTTCAGAGATTTCCACAACCTCTTACTCGTAGTCGAGTCCATCCCACGTCGTGTTGCGGCATTTCTGCGTGTTCTGTGGGGCCCTGCGCGACATCGGCCAGGTGTACCAGTCTCTTTGGCTCTTCGGTCTATGTACAGTATAACTGAAGTACCAGGTACCCGCCACTAAGCTACACCTACCCCTAACATTTTCCCAGTTCTCATAAGTCTACTCCATTCTCTTCATCCATTTTGCCTTTTACTTATTTATTTATTATTTTTATATCTAGATTGTCAGTGTATTCA
The DNA here is from genome assembly GCF_023864345.2 of Schistocerca serialis cubense. Classification (NCBI taxonomy): domain Eukaryota; kingdom Metazoa; phylum Arthropoda; class Insecta; order Orthoptera; family Acrididae; genus Schistocerca; species Schistocerca serialis. The sequence continues at coordinate 350,370,745 of NC_064643.1, forward strand.
AAATTTATATATATTTTTCATCATATATAGATCTTCCGTTCAGTAAAATACATTCCTTCATACCTAATGATAGACGGTATGGCTTATGCAATTGCAACTACGTTATAATCATAGATTTTACAATGTTTATGCCTCTCTTTCCATATGAACACCTTATTGATTGAGCAACCATTAAGTCGTCAAGAGTATCGGCGACTTGAATTCCCGCGCCGCCTCGTCAGGACTTGCTGTGGCAGCCGGTCCTTGCTGACCATGTCGGGACCTTTCTTTAGTGTTCCAGCCGTCCCTCTGCAAGGGTCGATATGTCAGCATTTATTGTGTCAAGTATTATGTTAACCATTTCTCTTGCAGATGATCTTGGGCTTTTAAAATGTTTGCTGTTTTTAAAACTGTAATAAAAGTTTGTTCAAAAGAATGTCACACCCAGTTCCTCCTAGCCCTTCCATTCACTAGTTCTGTTACATTAATTTATCCTCCAATACGACAGTTCTGTATTAATTTTATTTTATTATAATCGTTAGTTTAACTTAAAATGTTGAAATAATCAGCAACCAGTTGTACAAGGGAAATTTTATTCCTTCACCGGTTTCTGGCACATAGCGCCCTCCATCAGAAGACTATACAAAAAAATGTACCACAAATAAGTACTAAAGGTTTTATGAGAATATTAAAACTTACGAAAGTAAAGTTTAAAAATTTAAAGAAAAAATATTGTACGTGTTTATAATTATCACATTATTGCAGGTGGCCAAAAATAAGTAGCTGTATGGAGCATATTACTGTAGTCCTAGAAAGTACTTACATGTGGATCATAGTGCCTGTAGAAATATGCTAAAACAAAACCAAACGACAAACGCAGTTCTGGTATGACAACTGTACTTGTTGTTTGGTTTCGTTGTAGGATATTTGTATATGCACTATGATCCTCTTGTGAGCATTTACCAGTCCTTTTTTGCATTAATGTATTTATTATTGTATTACCTATTGCTTTTGTATTTTTATGTTCAAAATGGCTCTGAGCACTATGGGACTTAACTGCTGAGTTCATCAGTCCCCTAGAACTTAGAACTACTTAAACCTAACTAACCTAAGGACATCACACACATCCATGCCCGCGGCAGGATTCGAACCGGCAACCGTAGCAGTCCCGCGGTTCCAGACTGTAGCGCCTAGAACCGCTCGGCCACTCCGGCTAGCTGTATTTTTAGGACTACAGTAATATCCAGCATTGAGTTTCCTACATTAATGTCCGCCAACAATGCAATGATTATGAACATGTACTGTATTTTTATGTCTAAATTTTTAAACATTTCTTTCTTAAATTTTAATATTCCTATTTAATTTGTATTTATTTGCGGTATATTTGTCTGTACATTCTTCCGAAGAGGGGTACTAGGTGCCAGAAACTAGTAAACTGGTGGCTGATTATTGCAGAAAACAGAAATTATACGCACGTACAGCTTAGATATTACGTTATTTTACCACGTCGACATCCGTTCTATTGAGAGTTTTTCTATACACATACATGTACAAACTTGCTAATTATGTAGTAATTAATACAGTTACCAGCTTACAACCTGGGGCTAGGCGGAATGGCCGCGTGGAGTGACCGTGTGGTTAGAGGCGCCATGTAACGGATTGCATGGCCCCTCTCACCGGAGGTTCGAGTTCTCCTCGGGCATCGGTGTGCTCTTAGCAGATGTTACTTTAAGTGAGTTGAAGTAGGGTGTAAGTTTGGGACCGATGACCTCAGCAATTTGGACCCTTAGAAGCTCACACACACACACACACACACACACACACACACACACACACACACACACTTTAGATTCTGGTGTAGTAGAATTACACTTTGCCCATGTTCCCTTCCTCCTCCCACCTGATCCTCAAACAGACACATGGTATTTACAATGTTTAGCTTATGAGTTTTACGGAAGTTTCCTTCGGATTTAAAAATTGTTCTAATGGTTCTGAGCACTATGAGACTTAAGATATGAGGTCATCAGTCCCCTAGAACTTAGAACTACTTAAACCTAGCTAACCTAAGGATATCACACACATCCATGCCCGAGGCAGGATTCGAACCTGCGACCGCAACAGTCGCGCGGTTCTGGACTGAAGTGCCTAGAACCGCTCGGCCACAGCGGCCGGCCCTTCTGATTTATTTACTATTGTGTTTAAATATTTTCAATCATGTTAAAACTACACGTTCAAAGATGAAATTTACTCTTTTTAGGATCTGACTCACTGCGTATTTTAGAATGTAACTCTCATTGTGTAATATCTTTTCCAATTTTGTTTGCCGTAATGTATCCTCCTTCATTTCGAAAATCGGTTATTGCCTGTTGGTGACCTTTTAATCCAATAACTTTTTAAGTAATTAAATTAATACTGCTGAACATCGACAGATTCAAGCTTTCCATCTCTGAACTGTTTTCACTCTTTACTCAGGCTCATGAGTAAACTGCACTTGGCGCTGACAGAAATGGGGTGAGTCGCCATAGTCGTTATCCGCTATGGTAGATACAAGTCTAACAGACGGCGCGGCTGGGCCCGAGGGCCGGGCATTATCTACTGGCTTAGGCGGTTTTCTGATGGGTCCCGCAGCTCCTGCGGTCTCGTTTGCGGATTCCAGCCTCCCCCCCGCCCCCCAGCGCCCCTCTGCCACCGCCCCATCCTCACCCTCTGGCTTCAGTGCGTCGCCGCAGCTAACCAACTCCCACACCGTACAGATAAGGCGGCGCCTTAACGGCAGGCAGTGCGGGTGGCAAGTGAAACCTTCTAATCCCTATCGGCAGTCCCAAATCCGGTGCCTTTACGTGCTCGCAACCACAGCTACGCAAGACAGAAAGGTCGAGAATCCTGCGCTAAAACAGTTCTTCCCTATCACTTGCAAGCATTTGGTAAAATGAAAATGATACTGTAGTGTGCAAAGTTTTGCTCATTAGGATTATTATATGGCCCAACGTAAGCCTTGGAAAGTATTTACTGTACGAAAGCTATTAGCGAAAATAGTTCACTGACGGAAAAAATTGCAACACCAAAAAATAATTAATGCAAAGTAATAAGATTTCGGGAATGTATTTGTCTAGTCAAATCTGAGATAAGCCATTCCAAATGTGGAATCTGGTTCATTAGCAACAGGTGTAACCCCCAGAGCGCTTTATGCAAGCAGCAGCATGCATACTTGCTTGATTTGTGTTGTACAGGTACCAAAGTAAGTTCGTGGCCGCTAAACGCAGGGACGGTTAATGCTGGTTGTGGATGATGTTGGAACTGCTGTCGAATGATGTTCGTGCTCGATGGGAGACAGATATGGTGAGCGACAGGCCAAGGCAACATGTCGACATTCTGTAGAGCATGTTGGCTTCCAAGAGCGGTACGTGGGCGTGCGTTATTCTATTGGAAAACACCCACTGCAATGCTGTTTATGAATGGCAGCACAACAGGTTGAGTCACCAGACTGACGTGCATATTTGCTCCCAGGGAGAGTGGGTTAACCACAAGGTTCCTCCTACTTTTGTACGAAATCGCACCCCAGGCCGTAGCTCAAGGTGTAGATCCAATCTGCATAGGCTACAGACCGCTTGGTTGCAGGCGCGCACCTGGCCTCCTCCTAACCTATACACGGTCACCACTGGCGCCAAGACAGAACCAGCTTACATCAGGATATACAACAGACCTCCACTCCGCCGTCCAATAAGTCCTCGCTTGGTATCACAAAGTCGCAAACGGCGGTGGTTTGGCGTCAGTGGGGTGCAGCTACGGGGTGCCTGAACGTAACCGATTTGTAACAGTTTGTTGTCTCCTATGGTGCCAACTGCTTCTCAAATACGACCATCTTCCCTCTCGATTTGCCCAATTCGCCCAGTGGCCATTGGAAGCTCCATTTTCTTGCGACCGTACCTTCCTGTGACCACCGCCACCAGCAATCATGTACATTGGCTACATCGCAGCCAAGATTTTCCGCAGTATTGTGGAAGGAACATGCAGCTTCTCGTAGCCCTATTACACGACCTCGTTCAAACTCACTCAGCTGCTCATAATGGCTTCTTCGTTGTCTTAAGGGCACCTTTTCTGTCATCAACTCACTACGTCCAGTCTCAATGCTAAATCTCACTATCGTTACAGTGCATTTTTGAAGAAAACCTTATTTTTATTCTCATAGTGACTCTGCTAGGGTCACGCTTATGAGACTGATGCGAAATTTGAATAAAAGTAATCTTTAAGATGCAGAAACACGACAACCAACTTTAGTTCGTCGCACCACTTCTTGGTGTTAGGATTTCTTTTCCTTCAACGAATGTGGAGTCCAATATAATATTGTAGACGCTTCTTCATGGAGCTAGATATTTTAATCACTCCTTACGATATTTATGTTTGCTAGTCAGATTCGTCTTAAAGATACGGTCAAATTTGAAAAGCATTTAGCTTCTTTAGAGATATTCAGATTGGCGGCCGAGTTCTCGTTTTCTCCTTAGACAATACTTCAACAGTATTTCCTGCTGTCTTCCTCAAATATCGCTAGCAGGTTTCGTTGCTCGTTATTTGGATTCCATTCATACTGTTGACGGGACATACCATTCCCCGACGTAGTGGTTGAAGACTGTAAGGAAAATCCGTTCTCTTAAATATATCTTACTAGCCTTTTGTATATGATCGTTGCTGTGCGTTAGTAAATGCTTATTAAGAGACATTTTAAATAGAGGGTCCGTCTTATGGAAAGTTCAATAACAATTATTTGAGTTTCGACACACGTTTTATACTGGATTCGAATTTATGTTAAGTGCTTTCTTGTTTAGCGGCGTACGGAAACAATCTCTGCGGCGGATCGCAGCATGTGCCATTCAGAGTTCGTTTGGAATCCTACAGCAAGGAATTCAAATTTGCTCTCCATATCCCACAAATGTAGCTATGGAATCTGTTGAAATATCCTGCTAAGATCAGTCGCAGGAGATGCTGCAGGCATGACGCAAAGACAGAGTTCGTTGACGACTAGCTGGTGAGAGAGGGAGGCGGTGTGTGCCTTGGACCCGGATAGTGTGTGTGCAGAACTGGAACGGTCTAAGTACTACGCGGTCAAGATATACGAGAACATCATCCACTTAGAGGGCGCACCGCGTGTGGAAAGTTCAGTTTCTGCAGAAATGTGCAGCGCACCAAGTATTTTGCAACTGTGGCATTGTGGCACACACCTATTAGCGGGCGACTGATACACTCCTGGAAATGGAAAAAAGAACACATTGACACCGGTGTGTCAGACCCACCATACTTGCTCCGGACACTGCAAGCGGGCTGTACAAGCAATGATCACACGCACGGCACAGCGGACACACCAGGAACCGCGGTGTTGGCCGTCGAATGGCGCTAGCTGCACAGCATTTGTGCACCGCCGCCGTCAGTATCAGCCAGTTTGCCGTGGCATACGGAGCTCCATCGCAGTCTTTAACACTGGTAGCATGCCGCGACAGCGTGGACGTGAACCGTATGTGCAGTTGACGGACTTTGAGCGAGGGCGTATAGTGGGCATGCGGGAGGCCGGGTTGACGTACCGCCGAATTACTTAACACGTGGGGCGTGAGGTCTCCACAGTACATCGATGTTGTCGCCAGTGGTCGGCGGAAGGTGCACGTGCCCGTCGACCTGGGACCGGACCGCAGCGACGCACGGATGCACGCCAAGACCGTAGGATCCTACGCAGTGCCGTAGGGGACCGCACCGCCACTTCCCAGCAAATTAGGGACACTGTTGCTCCTGGGGTATCGGCGAGGACCATTCGCAACCGTCTCCATGAAGCTGGGCTACGGTCCCGCACACCGTTAGGCCGTCTTCCGCTCACGCCCCAACATCGTGCAGCCCGCCTCCAGTGGTGTCGCGACAGGCGTGAATGGAGGGACGAATGGAGACGTGTCGTCTTCAGCGACGAGAGTCGCTTCTGCCTTGGTGCCAATGATGGCCGTATGCGTGTTTGGTGCCGTGCAGGTGAGCGCCACAATCAGGACTGCATACGACCGAGGCACACAGGGCCAACACCCGGCATCATGGTGTGGGGAGCGATCTCCTGCTCTGGCCGTACACCACTGGTGATCGTCGAGGGGACACTGAATAGTGCACGGTACATCCAAACCGTCATCGAACCCATCGTTCTACCATTCCTAGACCGGCAAGGGAACTTGCTGTTCCAACAGGACAATGCACGTCCGCATGTATCCCGTGCCACCCAACGTGCTCTAGAAGGTGTAAGTCAACTACCCTGGCCAGCAAGATCTCCGGATCTGTCTCCCATTGAGCATGTTTGGGACTGGATGAAGCGTCGTCTCACGCGGTCTGCACGTCCAGCACGAACGCTGGTCCAACTGAGGCGCCAGCTGGAAATGGCATGGCAAGCCGTTCCACAGGACTACATCCAGCATCTCTACGATCGTCTCCATGGGAGAATAGCAGCCTGCATTGCTGCGAAAGGTGGATATACACTGTACTAGTGCCGACATTGTGCATGCTCTGTTGCCTGTGCCTACGTGCCTGTGGTTCTGTCAGTGTGATCATGTGATGTATCTGACCCCAGGAATGTGTCAATAAAGTTTCCCCTTCCTGGGACAATGAATTCACGGTGTTCTTATTTCAATTTCCAGGAGTGTAGTTGGCGTGAGAGAGTTAATTGTCCCGCGCGGCAGGTGTCGAACGTGATGAAGTGACAAAGGAGCTTTTTTTTATTTTATTTATTTTTTAACAGTGACAGCCACGAATTGCTCTTCAGTGCCAACCTGTTGTTCACCTCGGAGTATATTTGGTAACCCACACACTCAATTTTTTGCTGGACGATTTCCAATCCCTGTATTCCCCTACACTTTTTACCCTCTACAGTTCCCTGTAGTATCGTAGAAGTTATTCCTTGATGTCTTAACAGGTCCTACCATCCTGTCCCTTCTTCTTGTCAGTGTTCTCTATATATTCCTTTCCTTGCCGATTCTGCGGAGAACCTCCTCGTTCCCTTGCATATCAGTCCACCTAATTTTCAACATTCGTCTGTTACGCCACATCTCAAAGCTTCGTCCTTCACTACCATACGAATACGTACATTCCCGGAAATTTCTTCCACAAATTAAGACCTATGACTGATACTAGTAGGCATCCCTTGGTCAGGAGTGCCCTTTTTGACAGTGCTAGTCTGCTTCTTATGTTCCCCTTGCTCTGTTCTTCATGGGCTGTTTTGGCGCCTAGCTAGCAGAATTACTTAACTTCATCTACTTCGTGATCATCATTTCTGATATTTAGTTCCTCGGTATTCTCATTTCTGCTAATTCTTTTCACTTTCGTCTTTCTTCGAATTAATCTCAGTCCGTATTCTGTACTCATTATATTGTTCGTTCCATTCATCAAGTCCTACAATTCTTCTTCACTTTCACTGAGGACATCAAAGTCATCAGCGAATCTTATCATTGACATCCTTTAACCTTGAATTTTAATCATATTCTTGAATCTATTTCTTATTTCCGTCACTGCTTCATCGATGTATGGATTCAACAGTAGGGGCGAAAGACTATATCCCTGTGTTACACCCTCTTTAAAACGAGCACTTCTTCCTTGGTTTTCCACTCTTATTGTTCCCTCTTTGCTCTTGTACATATTGTATGCTATACGTCTTTCGGTACAGCTTACCTCTATTTTTCTCAGAATTTCAAACATCTTGCACCCTGATCCCGAAGGGAATCGAACCCGGGACCCCGTGCTCGAGAAACGAGAACGCGACCGCGAGACCACGAGCTGCGGACATCAGATTTATAAGGGATCAGCTATAGTAACTCTGAGGGGAAACTAATTACAAAGGCCCCCAGGCAGGTATGATACAGAATTTATATGCAGAACGCCGGAGTAAGGGAAACGCTTAATCGTAGGGGGATTACAGGCAAGCAAACAATGGCAGCAACCGATAAAGTATGCGGAAACAATTAGCTACCCCCATGGGCAGAAACGGCAAACAGATTACAGTATAGTTATTACACACACTGATCGTTAGCGAAACAACTCATAACGAGTAACGTGGATTTACTAGAACCAGCTGACCAGCTGTATCACAGAAACAACTACCTTTCCACTGATATACGAGGAATTTACATTACCAGCAATGTTCCGATGAAAGCCACAAGATCAGGGAAAGCATACAGTGAGGGCCCTTTTCGGAAAAGAATTAGAAATTTTTGTAAAGGTCTTATGGGACAAAACTGCCGAAGTCATTGGTCCCTAAGCTTACGCACTACATAATCTAACTTAAACTAGCTTACACTAAGGACAATACACACACTCATGCCCGAGGGAGGACTCGAACCTCCGACGAGGGGAACCGCGCGGGTCGTGACAAGGCGCCCTACACCGCGCGGCTACCTCGCGCGGCCACCTTTCGGGATCGCTCTTGAATTTAATAAACAAGGTACTACATAATGGCTAATCTGTCCTATAAGAAAAACAAATTAGTGGAATTAAACACTATTCTAATGAACTACAAAACCTTAAAAAAGTAAAACACGACTGGCGAACATTGAATAGGTAATATGCCAGACAAGCTTGTAGAAAAATTTTAGGAATGACCCTGAGTTTGCAGAGACAGTCAACCAAGCCACGGTTCCCGCTAACGTCGTAAGTAGAAATCAAAATCCAAATTACAATGCACGTGCGGTACAAATCTTGAATACGTGTTGAGAATTTCAGCTAAGCACAGTCTGATAGAAAAATATAAACGAGTGCCTTTGCTCACAACAGAATGTCGGAGAAACAACCGCAAATACCTGTTAAATTCGAAAGTAACCAGTATGTAATAGCTCACACATAAGCGTCGAACAAAATCACTGGCCGTTACAGATAATGGTTCACGACAATGTCCTCAACATAGGCAGTTGACGGTTCCCCAAGCAGGCTCACTTTCTCGTACTGCCGATTAGCTGACAGTTAAATTCCACCGATGTGATAGCGCCAGTATCACTCCAAGGACTAGGCCGTCCCCTTCCATATACGTTTGGCTCAATAGAGCGTTTATACGTTCTATGTAAATGCACCTCGGACCTCCGCCTCTGCACACTGCTGCCAGCAAGTCCCTTCCCTTGTGCTTGTCGTGCACACCCCTCTGTAACCGCCCACCCCTGATAATGCGCCCTCTTGCTGCCAGCATCCTTCAGTTTCCGAGAAACGGGGCAGAGGTGTACGCAGGGTAGCTACTATCGGTAACTAAGCGACAAGAATGTCGTATTTGCACGGCACAGTCTCATCAAATGCATTCGTCGCTGGCATGAGATCTTCGGTCAGTAGTGGCCCAGTTCAGCTTGAATGAAGTGGAGATCAATGATTGCAGCATATGAAAGGTTGTATTCTTGGATGGCTAGGAACCTGTTGTGTGGCAGTAGAATTTGGTTTGGACAGCAACAAGAAAACATCGTCTGCCGTCACATCTGAGCCTACTAGGAACTGGACTCATTACCGGGATTCGCCGCTAGTACATTACCGTAGGTCGGTATCAGCTTACTTCATCTTGTATTAAATGGACATCTATTGTACCTGTCTCGCTAGGAACCTGTTGTGTGAAAATGGAATTGAGATATGAACGTCATTTTGTTGGAAAGTGGTTGTACTAAGAGATAAGGTGATTTGGAAAATAATCCATGACAGCACGGGTGCTACTGTGAAGTTCAAATGCAACTGAATTTCTCTTAAATTTGTACATACGCTTTTCTATTCATAATCGACTAACAGTCATAGGCTCCATATTAGTTCATGTTGCCGACTGAATATCAGGTCTGCCAGGGGTATCTGTAATAATTGGTAACCGTCTTTGTTGATAAGGTTTGCGCCACTGCGTGTTTAGGTTGGTACCATTTAATGTAAATGGCGCCTCCTCAGATCTTTGGAGATTACGGTTCCACTTTTATTTTTGGAAGGACCTATCTGGAGTTTTAAAGTCACAGTGATATGAGTGCTTGAGGTAAAAAAAATGTGGTGTGTACTAACAGCTGTGAATAGATGGCTAAGGTAATCTAGATGGCTAAGGTAATCGCTCGAACGCGTTTATATTAAAGGCATCACAGAACTGATATCTCCAGGGTACATCGTTTATTTGTGACACTAACATTCGGTTACTTTGAGACTGAAATTATGTAAATTTCAGTAGAAATGGGGCTGCCTTATATTTTCTTTCATTGTTTGCTGACTATAGGGATTGTGTTACTCAACTGTAAATGTGAAGGGAGTGTACACCTCTGAGGTTTCTTCTGGCAGTTGAGATTTTTAAACTGTTAAGGATATTACCCATAGAATGTCGCACAACTCTCAAACCGGCACTACCATTTGTAACTGAAATCACAGATAGTCCTTTGAGATAATGATGTCATTTGTTTCAGGGAGGTTGGACGAATGACCATGATGAAGGAAGATGCCGATGACCATCTACTATGAGGAATGAACTTGTTACAAACGTTAATGCCAAATTCAGATGAAATCGTCGGTTGAACATTACAGCATTATCAACCTGTACACGGAAAAGCGATCTACGTAGTAGGGCCACACTACCTCGCCCCAGCAAACATTTAGAAGTAAAGCTGATATCAAAGTCTTTTGTGACAAAGAGGCGTACCCATTGTTTAGTGTACAGGAAGAGATACTACAATAACCTCCGAAATTCTAAACACTCTCAGAAAAGCTATCGATAGCAAAGGGCGTGAAATGTTGCTTTCTGGCATCGTTTTTGCACATTATAATAGTAGGCAATGTGCTGCTGCATTGAAAAAAAGGTCGATTAACAGCCCCTACTGGGAAAAGATTTAGTATCTGCCGTACAGTTCTGATTTGGCACCCAGCGATTTTCACCTACCTCATGTTATGAAAAAATGTTGAAAATGGCAACAAGTTCGAGGGGTGGGGGGCGTCTTACAAGGAGAGGATGCCTTCTCATCATCGCCGAATCCGTCCTGATTCATGGTACATTTAGGGCGTGGTGAGACAAGAAAGTGCCGCAAGTGGAAACTCCACGTGGCCAAGCGTTTAGGAAATAAGAAAAATTTTGATACGTATCTATCATCATGTGTACCTTATCAGTTGTCCCAATAAAAAAAAAAAAAATATCAACGACGAACTTGAACAAGCGTCATTAGACGTCCTTGCCGAACGAATACAATGACCAATTACGAACAAATTAATATGAAAAAAGTGGTAAGAGATCGGATTCGCAACGAAAAGGTAGCAGGGTCAGATCCACCAGGGGGCAAGTATTTTTGTGCTTCTAGGCAATGCATACACTACTGACGTCACAATTAACAATATCATATTGGCTATTTTATTAATTTATACAAGCACAAAAAGTGTAGGCATTGGATGAACCGCGGGACTGCATACATTTAAAAAGGGATTGTAGTTAATGCGTACATGGGAACGTAGTTTATATAAGCACAAGAAGTATAGGCATAACCATAGGTTGAAATGCGGGACTGCAAACATTTAAAAAGGGATTTTAGTTTACGCGTGATTGTGAACGTCTTGTACGTAAGTCGACGTTCTCGTGTACGCTTTAACTACAATCCCTTTTTAAATGTTTGCAGTCCCACATTTCATCCTATGCCTATATTTTTTGTGGTTGTTTAAACTAATAATATAACCTATGTGATGTTGTGGTTAATTGTGATGTCAGTAGTGTACCCCTTGCCAAGGAGCATAAAAATATTTTCCAGGAGGCGGATTTGAACCTGCGACCTTTTCTATGTGAATCCTGTAGCTTACCAATTTTTTTAAAGAATGAAATGTTACTGGGGAGGTTTTTGTATCTTGTTTTTATAATTTTGTTCGGTATTGTTCATTTCGTTTGGTCTTGGCTGACGTCACATTACATCCACTCCAGCTGATCGTTGATTCTTTCACTCAGTCTGTTTATTACAGTGTACAATCGGCCCTATGACCGAACACGCTGAGCTATCGTCCCGGCCATCACAAAGCCAACCACCGCTTCATATATGCTTTGTCACAGGGGCAATTAACAAGGTACACATGATGATAGATCCAAAGCAAAGTTCCTTTTATTTCCTAAACCCTTGACCATCTGAAGTTTCCACTTGGGGCAATTTCTTATCTTACCACGCCCTGTATACCATAAATTTGGACGTATTCAGCGGAGTAGGCATCCTCTCCTTGTTAGCTGCAAAGGGCGTAATTCACAACGAGGGCATTGAAAAACTAGTTCTCGGATGTGTAAGATGCATTAATGTAGGAGGCCATTATGTAAAGAAATAGCTGACAGTAATGACTTCAGTTTGCAAACAATAAATGAATGTCTTCGGGTATGGCATTTCTTTTATGGATCAACAGGACTTGCTTTCGGAACAGCCGTCCTATTTATATATATATCTTGAAATAAAGATGGAACGAAATATCGTAATCACGAGACGCGACAGGTGACTTACTCCTATTGTACAGGTAGTAAACCGACAAGATTTTGAGAAAAACGGAGGAACGGATTTTCAAATACAGTCTCTTGACTATAGTGCAGCAACTAGTTACAGAGCTTGGCACTGGCCAGCCGCCGCCGCCTTCGCAGCCTGCTTGTGGTACTCGACACAAAGACTGGTCGGCAACTCGATTGTCTCTATGCACCGGGTACTCCTTGCTGGGACAGCAAACACGAGGGCGTGATTTGACTGAGGCAACGCAAACACACCCGACACTGACGACAGGGGCGTCCTGTAGCCTGCAATCGCATTGGTGTCCACTGGGCTAGGAATTCTTATCTTTCTAATAAAGAAACTACACTTAGTCAGATATATCAAATATTATGTGCCAGTTTAGTGTTAAATTACCAAAAAAGACGAGTGCCGATGCGTTACGCTGATGTTTAGGAACAGTTTCCCACTTCGGTGTTAGTTGTAAGTCATGAGACTCGACAGTACTTTCTTTCTTGTACGAGGCAATCAGTGTACTGCAACAAATTTATAATGTGTACCTGTTGACTAACGTCACAACAGTACGTAGCTAAAAAATGTAGACCAATGTAAAATTACAGAAAGAAAATTAAGTTTCATTTTCTGTTGGAAGTGCCCGCATCTCGTGGTCGTGCGGTAGCGTTCTCGCTTCCCACGCCCGGGTTCCCGGGTTCGATTCCCTGCGGCGTCGGGGATTTTCTCTGCCTCGTGATGGTTGGGTGTTGTGTGCTGTCCTTAGGTTAGTTAGGTTTAAGTAGTTCTAACTTCTAGGGGACTGATGACCATCTATGTTAAGTCCCATAGTGCTCAGAGCCATTTGAACCATTTTTTTTCTGTTGGAAGTAAACAGATGCAATCATGGAAGTAAATTGAACAAATATCAATGATAAGATTAACAGTTCTGTCCTCAGCAAATGTGAGGAGCAACTACAGGACCTGATGAAAGGAATGAATTGTCTAATGAGTACAGAGTATGGACAGAATAAGTCGAAGAAAGACGACAGTAGGGTAGAAGAAATTAGATTAGTGAAAAATTTACTTTAAAATTGGGGAGCACAAAGAGGTGAACTGAAGGAATCCTGCTAATCTGGACGCAGAATAACCCATGACAGTTCGAACAAGGGGGTCCAAGAAGCAGATTTGCACAGAAAAACTGACAAGGGAACCTCCCCATCGCACCCCCGTCAGATTTAGTTATAAGTTGGCACAGTGGATAGGCCTTGAAAAACTGAACACAGATCAATCGAGAAAACAGGAAGAAGTTGTGTGGAACTATGAAAAAAATAAACAAAAATATACAAACTGAGTAGGATAGGCAACATCAAGGATCATATGAGCTGCGCAGCGCCGTGGTCCCGTGATTAGTGTGAGCAGCTACGGAACGAGAGATCCTAGGTTCAAGTCTTCCCTCGAGTGAAAATTTTTACTTTCTTTATTTTCGCAAAGTTATGATCTGTCCGTTCGTTCATTGACGTATCTGTTCACTGTCATAAGTTTAGTGTCTGTGTTTTGCGATCGCACCGCAAAACCGTGCGGTTAGTAGACGAAAGGACGTGCCTCTCCAATGGGAACCGAAAACATTTGATCGCAAGGTTATAGGTCAACCGATTCCCCCGTCTGATATATTCTATACGACACTGGTGACGGCATGTGCGTCACATCAGAGGAATATGTTGTCGACCCACCTAACTTGTACACTTGGCGAATGGGTAAAAAGATTCTTCTACCTTGCCCGATTTAGGTTTTCTTCTGGATGTGATAATCACTCCCAAAAAAGTGGTGAAAACTTACATGTATGTCACATAAACTGCAACAAATGAATGCAACAGTTTCATAGTCGCGAAGTTTTCCCTGTGCTCAGTCAAAACATATGTTTTTAACGTTTTCAAATTTTTCCCTGTGTAGACCGTCAAATCCTGCATATGTCCAAGCAAATCTGAACATGTCCTGGAATTTTGGAGAGCGAAGTTGATTATGTGTGAGTGCCTGAACTTTGATAATTGTCTAAAAATAAAAAATTAAACTTTTCAGTCGAGGGACGACGTGAACCACGGACCTCTGGTTCTTCTTTTTTTTTTTGGTCTTTTCTCTCTCTCTCTCTTTTTTTTTCTTTTTTGTGGGTCTCCTTCCTCCCCTTCAACCCATCCTTACGCTCACCAGAAGTTGCCTTCTCGGCCTGGCTTCATCGCCATTAAAAGAAACTGTTCTTCTTCACGATGAAATAAAATACTTCTTCTGTAAAGAAAAGAAACTTGTCTTCGTTTAAATCATTCCCCTGCGTAATGTTCTTCTTCATGACGAAATAAAAAGACTTCTTCTGTAAAGAAAAGAATAGTATTTTCCTTGAAAACATTCGCCTGCTCGTCCTCCAACAAGGTGGCACTGACTCAGCTGACACGCGATCCTCGAAACTCGTCTTCTCGAAATTAATAAGCCTTCACTTTATATACCCCAAGCATTAAAGCTTGGCCTCGTTCGTTAAGTGATCTTTTCTTTTTCGCCCAGGTTTCCTTCTCGTAGTTGTGTGGGCAGACGTCGCTGAAGTCCGCAGACCGTCCTGTGGTGTGCTGGAGTGTGATGTTAGGCAATGTTCCTTCGGATAAAGTGACATTCACAACGTGAGCCACAAACTGAAAACTTTCTCTCGACTATCGATGATAGTACAAAACAAAGTCCTAATGTAAGCAACGAAAAAAAAAGTACAAGTACACTAATTGTGAACTTGGGTTTTAAAAACTCAACACCTGTTCGTTCATCCATCTGTTCGTCTAGCATCCTCTTATAAGTCTCTTCATCGTATGTGTGTCATATCGTCACTAGTAATGTCGCCATATAATTGGCAAACTTTCTGTTATACACTCCTGGAAATTGAAATAAGAACACCGTGAATTCATTGTCCCAGGAAGGGGAAACTTTATTGACACATTCCTGGGGTCAGATACAACACATGATCACACTGACAGAACCACAGGCACATAGACACGGGCAACAGAGCATGCACAATGTCGGCACTAGTACAGTGTATATCCACCTTTCGCAGCAATGCAGGCTGCTATTCTCCAATGGAGACGATCGTAGAGATGCTGGATGTAGTCCTGTGGAACGGCTTGCCATGCCATTTCCAGCTGGCGCCTCAGTTGGACCAGCGTTCGTGCTGGACGTGCAGACCGCGTGAGACGACGCTTCATCCAGTCCCAAACATGCTCAATGGGGGACAGATCCGGAGATCTTGCTGGCCAGGGTAGTTGACTTACACCTTCTAGAGCACGTTGGGTGGCACGGGATACATGCGGACGTGCATTGTCCTGTTGGAACAGCAAGTTCCCTTGCCGGTCTAGGAATGGTAGAACGATGGGTTCGATGACGGTTTGGATGTACCGTGCACTATTCAGTGTCCCCTCGACGATCACCAGTGGTATACGGCCAGTGTAGGAGATCGCTCCCCACACCATGATGCCGGGTGTTGGCCCTGTGTGCCTCAGTCGTATGCAGTCCTGATTGTGGCGCTCACCTGTACGGCGCCAAACACGCATACGACCATCATTGGCACCAAGGCAGAAGCGACTCTCATCGCTGAAGACGACACGTCTCCATTCGTCCCTCCATTCACGCCTGTCGTGACACCACTGGAGGCGGGCTGCACGATGTTGGGGCGTGAGCGGAAGACGGCCTAACGGTGTGCGGGACCGTAGCCCAGCTTCATGGAGACGGTTGCGAATGGTCCTCGCCGATACCCCAGGAGCAACAGTGTCCCTAATTTGCTGGGAAGTGGCAGTGCGGTCCCCTACGGCACTGCGTAGGATCCTACGGTCTGGGCGTGCATCCGTGCGTCGCTGCGGTCTGGTCCCAGGTCGACGGGCACGTGCACCTTCCGCCGACCACTGGCGACAACATCGATGTACTGTGGAGACCTCACGCCCCACGTGTTGAGCAATTCGGCGGTACGTCCACCCGGCCTCCCGCATGCCCACTATACGCCCTCGCTCAAAGTCCGTCAACTGCACATACGGTTCACGTCCACGCTGTCGCGGCATGCTACCAGTGTTAAAGACTGCGATGGAGCTCCGTATGCCACGGCAAACTGGCTGACACTGACGGCGGCGGTGCACAAATGCTGCGCAGCTAGCGCCATTCGACGGCCAACACCGCGGTTCCTGGTGTGTCCGCTGTGCCGTGCGTGTGATCATTGCTTGTACAGCCCTCTCACAGTGTCCGGAGCAAGTATGGTGGGTCTGACACACCGGTGTCAATGTGTTCTTTTTTCCATTTCCAGGAGTGTATTTTGGGTCCCTCATCAGTAACTTAGCCTGTGTGGCGAGGTATACTCTGTAGCCCATGTATGTCCGGTCTTCCTGGGCATTAATGATGTAGTGCAGTGTGTGCGCTGCCAACCACGTCCACGTGTTCTTTTTAGTTACCGGATAGTAAGTTCCATCCGGTTGGAGAATCGATGTTAGAGATGTTCTGCGTTGTTGTCCTGCAGATCGATGCCATGGTCCTACGACACCAGTTCAATATATGGCCGTTCTCACCATTGGCACAACAGTGTTGTAAGGTGTCGATGACATTACATTCTCGACACTTGTCTGACATCGACAGATGTATTTTATGGAGTCGCTCTCTAGTTGGTATTGTCTGATTGACAGTACCAAGTGGATCGGACGTCAGTGCCTAGAACACTGTTACTGATGTTTGTCCAGATTCTAGTCCAATCCGTAGACGGGTACTTCGTCACTATGCGGTTGGCTCTTCCAGTTTCGTTCATCAGCCGATATAGTTGAGCAGATGTTGGATCACTTAATGGAGCACTCGATTTCGACTTCATGTAGCTGGCTTCGAAGAGAAACATCCTGATATGATTCGCTTTATAGTGCACTTCCCCCAGGTTTGTTGGTATTAGCATGTTGTATGGTTGATATGTCCTTATGGCCATACAAAGTGCGCTGTCGGGGTATTTGTGGCACAGCTGCAATGTATTACGTACGAGGAGAGCCTTGCATTTCGTTGGGACATTTATTAAACCCAGGCCCCCTTCCGCCGGAGGGAGAGTGACGACGTTGATCCCCACCTTGAATATCTCACCCCTCCAAACATACCATTCGACTGCCGACATGATGCCCCTGGCAATAGTGTCTACCACCGGGAGAACCTGCCCAACATATCAGATTTTGGAAAGGATCTTGGTATTGATGAATTGAACTCGTTGAAGCAGATTCTGTTCTCTGCTTTTGTTTTGTTGAAGGCAGGCTTTCGTGATGGCCAAGAGTTCTTTCCAATTGACTGCCGTTGTTCTTATAGGGCAACTTCTCATTTTTATACCTAGCAGTTTGACAGTCTCGCACAACCTGTAGGGACAAGTTACATCTGTCGGAAAGCCTCCCCCAATCGGCAATAAATAATCTGGTCTTCGTATAATTTAATTTGGAGCCTGACGCTCGTTCGTATTCAGTGATACTGTCAGTGATCTCCCGCAGCTCCTGTTCCGACCGTATGACAGCACTCACGTCGTCCGCATAGGCAATACATTTTATGTTGCATGAGTAGACAGTAAAGCCCTGAAGTTTGCAATGGAGCATCCGGAAAAGTGCCTCAATTGCTATTACGTAGAGATGCATAGACATAGGGCATCCTTGTCTTACTGAGCTTTCAATAGGAATCGGTCGGGTGAACTGACCATTAACAATGACCCTAGAAGTGGCAGCGGTGTACATATTTTGAATCACTGTAATGAAGTCGTCACCGAATCCAAGATGTTTCATAATTTGGAACAGATAGCGGTGCGAAACCCGGTCAAAAGCCATACATTGGTCTAAAGCGAGAATTGCTGCAGTCGGCCGTGTAATTGCACTGAACGAGATGATCTCTCTGTAATCCGCAAGACTTTTGAAGATAGTGCGTCCAGGTACTGCTGCTGACTGGCTGTGATGGATTATCGTCCCTAGGACGTTTTTAATTCTATTTGCAAACACGCGGGCCACAATCTTATAATCGGAATTCAGGAGGGAGATTGGTCGAAAATGATTTATGTCTTCGTGTGGGTGTTGTTTCGGAACAAGTACAATTAAACTGCCTCTGAAGTCTTCTGGTAGTTGCAGACCTGCTCTAATTTCGTTACATATACGCACAAAACAGTTTTCCAGTAGATGCCAGTATTCCTTATAAAATTCAATGGGAAGTCCATCCGCGCCAGGGGATTTATTAGGCTGAGACTTCCTCAAGGCCATCTTAATTTCATCTGCAGTGGCTTCACTCATCTGTGACTCCTTGTCAGCCTCGGCTAGTTTCGCTGTTAGAAGATCTTGCATGGCGGAGATGATCTCATCATCTGTCAGGTCTGCCATATAGAGTCTCCGGTAATAGTCAGTGATACAATCCCTTATTTCCATCTGAGTCGTCAAGAAACTGCCATCTTCCGTTTTCAATTTACTGATCAGTTTTTGTCTTGCTCGTCGTTTCTCTCTGCCGAGGTGGAACGAGGATGGATGTTCATCGGAAGTACTGTTGGTGTCTCTAGAGCGGATTTTGGGACCTTCCATTTGTTTCCGTTTCAGTAGTAACAACTTTGCCTCAATTCTTTTAATTTGTACGATGTTTTCGTGCGTGGCAGACGTTTCAGAGTATAAATCACGTAGGGATCTAAAGTAAAATTCAAAGATCTCCTTTTGCAAGCAGCTCCTGGCGTAGCTATAGGCCTTCAAGCACCTAATAAGTCGAGGCTTCATATAGTGGCACCACCACATCGTGACAGACGGAAAAGTAGCCTGTCTGTGTAGACTCGATTCCCAGACCTCCTGCAACTGTTCTCGTAGCCTTTGCTCTCGGAGGATGTCTACATTTAATTTCTATCCTGTTTTGCCACGGAACGTTTTCTGTCTGGTCATACGAATGGTACAGTGGTAGGCCAAGTGGTCTGAGAAATATATTGGCCACGTTTCCGTTGCCGATATTTGCCCCCTCAGAGTTTTCCCCACATAGATCCAATCGATGCGGCTGGCAGTTTGTGCGGTGTAATACGCAAAGCAGCTTTGGTCCCCATGTAGTATTTCCCATGTGTCCTCCAGTTCGAGCTGACGCACTGTTTCTGCGAGAGTTGGACAACCATTAAAATTCGGCCTTTGATCTTTAGGCTTTAAAACGCAGTTGAAGTCACCCCCAAGTACCACGTCTTCTGGATTCCGTCGTAACAGATATAACAAGTCATTAGCAAAGAACTGGGCTCTGCGCACTCTATTTTGATTACCAGAAGGGGCGTAGATGTTTATAAATCGTATACCGTGAATTAGACACGAAATGCCTCTCCCGTTTTCCAGTAGTTCGATGTCAGAGATGGTTACTCCCTCTTTGATTAGGAAATCCGTACCAGAGGAGCTATTCGGAGTGGTGTTTTTTACCACTTCGTAGCCAGGAACGTCTAGGTGAAGGTTGTCGTCCACCTCCTGCAGCATCACAATATCCGCGTCACAGCTGTAAAGGTAGTCGCGAAGACTGTACAGCTTCTGAGTCGAGGTAATTTTATTGATATTTAACGTGGCTAACTTGTAGTCCTGAAACGGAGGAGGCATTTCCAGCTAGTGGTGCGAAGTCTCAATCCAAGTATGGAAGGGAGACGTCGGTGGAAACCATTAATAAGTATCAGAAAAGTAATCAGCGTCCCCTGTCGGAGTTGTTGAAGCAGGTCCTGTCCTTTTGAGTTCTTCATCCCTCACAGCTGAGGAAGCACCTTTCGCCGAGCCGACCTTACCCGTTTCAGTGTCCACTGACATGCCTTCTGCGTCATCTGCCCAGTCACCAACATTAACTGAGCCCTCTTGGTGTGTGAGGCTGTCTCAGCCAGACGGAGGTGTGTGGAGCTATCCCTGAAGACCCGGCGTGTAGGCTTTTCCCCTTCAGCGAGAGCGTGGACTCCGACCTCTGAATGGGGCTTCGTGGTGTCTGCCACATAGCTGGTGCCACTCTGTTGCCTCTCATCAGGGTTTCCATGTAGGGCATCGGTAAGGTCGCGGGCAATTTGCAAACCTTTCTCACGCAAACTTGGTGCAGTTTGCTCGGCATTCTTGTGGGCTATCCTCCTTTTCTTATGTTTCTTCGGCGAACTGCCTCGCCTTCCATTTTCGTCAGCCTCTGGAGATGAAACGCTGTCTTGCCCACCAGTTAATCCTGCCGTTTGCGCTGAGACAGGCATTTGTTTGTTGCCAGTGTCCGAATCGTTGATGTTTCCTTGGGATTGTAGATCACAGTGAAGGCTGGCCAAATTCGTACCCACTGGTTCGTTAGCTTCCGTTGGAACCTCAGGGGTTACATCAGTGATGTCCTCTGTGGTGGAAGTTTCCATTGGCGTCACTTGGTAGTCGTCCAAGGCGTTGGAAATTGTGTCCACATCTGAATTTTCCACGTTGGCCATGTTCGTGCGGGCTGCCTCCACATATGTCAGCGGTAGTGAAGACATCGTATTAGCTGGCACGGTGTCTCCTGGTGGCAACTGCGTCACCCTTCGTTGGATACATTGACCACGAACGTGATCCGTGGCACCGCACCCAGACCAGGTACGCGGTTGACCGTCATATATGACGATCGCCCTGTATCCACAAATAGTAACTTAAGATGGTATGTGCCTCTGCAGTTCCATTTTAACCTGCCGAACACCGTTCAGGACAGGAACCTTAAACGTCGCCCATTTTTCGGCAACATTGCTAACAACTTTACCATAATTTCTGAGCACCGCGTCGATTTCAGCCGCAGGTACTTCAAATGGTAACTCAAAAATTCGAAGAATTCGAAGACCAAATCCTGCATGCAAAACCTTAACCTCTCCGATGTTCCCATCACGGTGCTTAAATTTAAGCTTACCACTACATGACTGCAAGATCTGTTCGCAAATATCAGCGGTTTTAAACTTGATGTAGACAATGCTACTTACGATCGACAGGTGTACGCCGATAATATCATCAAAGGATCATTTCAGACTTTCCTCAATCCATAATTCTATCTCAAAAGACTTCGGTCGTGCATAGTTGTGATCGAATACAAATTTCAACGTGTCTCTGCGCGTTATGTCGTTCATGTTCCAGTTCTAAACATTGTCACACAATAACACGGTATTGTGGCCGCTAGAACAGCGTCTACTCACCAGTAAACAGCACACAGCCAGCAGCAGCGAGGACGTAAACACGCCGCGCGTCCGCTCGCCACGGCCGCTGAAGGCCGACTCCTGCTTCGTTCCGTAGGTGCTCACGCTAACCACGGGACCACGGCGCTCCTGAGTTCACACTTTCCTTGGTGTTGCCTATCTTGCCATGGACTACTCAGTTTGTATATTTTGCTTATTTTTTTCATAGTTCCACACAACTTATTCCTGTTTTCTCGATTGATCTGTGTTCAGTTTTTCATGGCCAACTTATAACTAAATCTGAGGGGGGTGCGATGGGGAGGTTCCCTTGTAAGCATTCTTGTGCAATAAAATTACACTAATATCAAACATCCGCATTAACGGGGGAAATAAATTACCGAGGCTGTACTTCTGGAGCATCCATTGTTCATAAATTACGCTAACCACGGGACCACGGCGCTCCTGAGTTCACACTTTCCTTGGTGTTGCCTATCTTGCCATGGACTACTCAGTTTGTATATTTTGCTTATTTTTTTCATAGTTCCACACAACTTCTTCCTGTTTTCTCGATTGATCTGTGTTCAGTTTTTCATGGCCTATCCACTGTGCCAACTTATAGCTAAATCTGAGGGGGGTGCGATGGGGAGGTTCCCTTGTAAGCATTCTTGTGCAATAAAATTACACTAATATCAAACATCCGCATTAACGGGGGAAATAAATTACCGAGACTGTACTTCTGGAGCATCCATTGTTCATAAATTAATCACGAAGTATAAGTTAGCTGTATAAGTTTTGTATATTATGAAAGATGGCAGTTTCGCCGGCTGCGGTGGCCGTGCGGTTCTAGGCGCTGCAGTCCGGAACCGCGGGACTGATACGGTCGCAGGTTCGAATCCTGCCTCGGGCATTGATGTGTGTGATGTCTTTAGGTTAGTTAGATTTAAGTAGTTCTAAGTTCTAGGGGACTAATGACCTAAGATGTTAAGTCCCATAGTGCTCAGAGCCATTTGAACCATTTTTTGAGATGGCAGTTTTGACTGCAATACTTACAGCAATGTGCATTTTAGCTGAATACATGCATAGATAAGACTATTTGGATACCAAAATTTACTTTGTTCTCGTGTAGTCAGTCCGTGCTAGCATTTCTTTGTCGAGAGCCAATAGAATCGGATGTGTAGTCTTGGTTGTGCTGGTGTGACGGCTTGATTTCGGATTGTATTGGCTGCGGCTTGGAACATATCAAATGAGGTAATAGCTGACTACGCATTCGCTTGTGCTACTGTTCCGGGGAACAGAATGTCGTATTTATGGTACGTTTTCAGTTTTAGTTCTTTGAATACTGTAACTTGTGTTTTGACAACAAGAACATTGTCAGTTTAATCACTTCATAATATGTATGAACTCGGGAGAGTATTGCATCACTCTTTAAATTTTTCTTTTTAAAGTACTGAATTGAGAGGCAGTTTCGTCAGAAGTGTTCAGTTCGTGAGATCCCAGTTTTATATTCAAATTTGAGTAATAGTAAATAAATATGATCATCAGTGTAGGTATGTTCATGTTTTCTTATTGCGTTCGTGTTAGTAGTTCATTGTTAATGTGCAAGTCAATCAGAACAGTTTCCAAATTATCCCTTATGAGCTTCCATATCTCACTATCCCGCTCCAAACTGTTACGTGCGATTATCTTGACACACGTTTCATCTTGCATGGTCCGACTTTTAGTGAATAGTTAATGGTGCTCGGCTTACTCACGCTGCATCTAGTGAGATTTGTTTATGTAATTCTTTCAGCTTATGTTGTTACAGGTGATTATAATCAAGGCAGACATGCACTGCAAGGTAAAGCTACGCTTTTGTTGTTGCACACGGAAGCCATATCATTCTTAGGGCCATCTTAAGGCATTGTTTAGTGCCTTTAAGTTAACAGTGAGTGCTTATTCATTTCGTATGCATTCGAAGTACCTTCAGCTACTGTTTTTCTACCAGTTAACAATTGTTAGATCAAACATATAATCGTATTCAGAGTATTGCGTTACAACACTATTGTGTTGTTCTGTACTCACGACAGTAGAAAAAAGTATTGTGTTTTTCTATACTCTTAGTAGCGTATAGGTACACTTTATATTCAGTTCAGTTACAATGCAAGGATCTTGCTTACCTACATACGTAAACGTTGATTTGGTTAACATACATACCAGTGTTGTACAGTTAAAATAATATATCGGTTTTCTGAACCAGATGTTCTCCATTGAGATTAGCATAAAGTTAATAGATTTATACAGCAATTACGTCTGGAATGTCAGATATGTAGTTTTCACAGACATTGCGTAAAGCGTATAACCTATACCCGTTGGAAGTCCAGATACGGAAATTTTGCCCAGCCTCACCTGATGGTTTTAAATAAGCAGTTAGAATTGTAGACGGCGATAAAAATTTTCCATTGAGGTCGTTGCTACAGCGTATACGGGATGTAGCGCGACTGCTTTGCGAATGTGTTAGTACCGATATGTAGACAAAGGATTAGTCTGGCATCCATGTGTTTCCGACGTGCATGCGGTAAATGCTGAGACGTGAACTATGCCGATGTCATTGCCAAGTGCGTCCCAACAGGAACAACGAGCTGTTATTCTTTCTTTGGCTGCCGAAGGAGAAACAGTGGTACACATCCATCGGAGAAGAAAGGATTTGTATGGGACAACATATCTGTCGAATACCAGCGTTACGAATCATGGGAGACACTCGAGCACCTGCCCTGGAGTCCTGGTCTCTCCCCAAGCGATTGTCACGCCTTGGACCCCTTAAGAGGCCTTGAAGGGTCGTCGATTCCGAGGATATGCCGCTTAGTTATGGACTTCTTCAGGCAGAAGGACAAGCTGTTTCGCCAAGCGGGTATCTTCAACTTTCTGCGTCAGTGGTGTAATTGCTTCACTGTTCACAGTGATTTTGCCTGATTGTCTTACTGATTCTGGACTGTACGGCCTTAGAACGAAAGCTAGATGATCGTCCCTTACATAAAAGTTACACCTCAGTCTTACCAACAGATAAGAAGAACATTAATGAGTTTGAATGTAGTGCTATACGGGGACTTTGTGTATTATATAGACTGATGATAAATGGAAAGAATCTAAGTGAGCCGACCGTGGTGGCCACGTGGTTATAGGCGCTGCAGTCCGGAACCGCGCGACTGCTACGGTCGCAGGTTCGAACCCTGCCTTGGGCATGGATGTGTGTGATGTCCTTAGGTTAGTTAGGCTTAAGTAGTTCTAAGCTCTAGGGACTGATGACCTTAGATGATAAGTCACATAGTGCTCAGAGCCATTTGAACCATCTAAGTGAGAATGTGAGAAACACTGACAAGAAAGAGGGTCAGGATGATAGCACATCTGTTGAGAATTGGCGGAACAGCTTCCATGGTGTTAGAGAGAACTGTTACGGAAAGAGAGTGATTGGAATTTAACGTCCAACAAATAATTGACGAGGCTGGGTGTAAGTGCTGTTCTGAAATGAAGAGGTTGGCACAGTGGAGGAAGTCGTTGCAGTCCACATCAGACCTGTCACAGGTCTGGTGACTCAAAATAATAAAAAGGCTAAAAAATATTACAAATGAACAGTTCACCATGAAAGATCTAAAAAATGAAAAATGAAATAACAGTTCCCTATGAAATATCTGTAACTCATCCGTAGAGAACTCCGCTTTCATTTTACTATAATGTACAACCAATATATGATAACAAGTGAATGCGGCAGATATTTTAAATAAAAGTAAATGAATTATCTCCATCTTTTCAAGGTCCGATCGTCGTCGTAATTAACAAGTATTGGAGAGTGTTGTACCATGGAACACTTATCAGACTTTCGCCTCTAGCCAGACCTGAAAAAGAAGTTTAATAAATTCTCTTATTCCATTTAGAAATGATAGCATTCTCTTTGTGTCTGACACAGTCTTTCACTAATCGACATACATTACTACGGAAAAACAAGGTTTGTCCAGATGTCTAATACTGGTCTAAGCCACAACATATATCTACAAACTAAAACTCCATTCCGATTTCAAAGTGCAGCTTCACATCTGCCAGTACCTCGTCCCCTACCTTCCACACTTTACAGAAGCTCTCCTGCGAACCTTACAGAACTAGCACTCCTGAAAGAAAGGATATTGCGGAGACATGGCTTAGCCACAGCCTGACGGATGTTTCCACAGTAAGATTTTCACTCTGCAGTGGAGTGTGCGCTGATATGAAACTTCCTGGCAGATTAAAACTGTGTGCCGGACCGAGACTCGAACTCGGGACCTTTGCCCTTAGTGGGAAAGTGCTCTACCAACTCCTATTTCCCCGTCCTGCCTCTAATTCACGATATAATCATACAAACTGACAACAAACGTCATTACGATCGAGTTCTGGACGGAAGATGGAATTCCGATCAATGGACGACCACGGCAATAATGACGTCAGAGCACCTGTCAAGCGTGGTAATGTTTTCCGTGTAGTCCCACATCAACAATCGCTGTGTACGCAGTCACAGACGGTGCAGTATGGCGCAGAGTAGAAGCCTACAGACTCTCCGCTCTGGAGGGCTGTAGGAAGAATGGAAGAGAGTGGCAAACTGGTGTGGCTCGATTGCTTAATGTGAATCGTTGTGTTGTTTCACTGATGGAACAGTTTATAGAGACAGAAACTGTATCCAAAAACCAGGATAGGGCCGACCACGTGTGACATCGAAATGAGTGGACCGTTATTTGGCTGTAAGGGCGCGTTACAGCCTAATTATTCCACTGAAACTGTCACCTGACCTCGCAGCATCCCCTGGACGTGTTGTGTCGAGGCAACCGGTGTACAGAATGCTGCAACAGAGTGGCCTTTAATGTTGGAGGCCCACTGTCTGTTTGCCTCAACGAAGTCCTTACAGAAGGGAACGTCTAGAGTGGAGCTGTCAACATGCCACCTGGACGGTCGAACAGTGGGCCAGTGATTTCTTAACAGATGAGTCCCGAATTGGTCTGGAGAGTGATTATCAACGGATTCACATGTGGAGGGCATGTGGAACACGATTTCTGGACCCAAATATTGTGCAAAAGGGAGGATATCGAGGAAGATCCCTAACTGTGTGGGTAGGTATTATGTTGACCTCTCGAATACATATTCTGGAAATTGTGAATCAGGAAGTTTTTATCGCTGTCAGGTACCGTAGGGAGATCTTAGGAACCCATATTCTGTTGTTGCGAGGTGCTGTGGGCCCAGCCCTCGTACTGATTGCTCTCAATAAAGCACGCGTGGTCGATGATTTTTTGGAAACGGAGGATACTGTATGCACAGAGTGACCTGCTAGCTCTCAAGGTCTGGGACGTTCTAGGGTGAAGCGTTGCATCACGTCAGCATCCACCAGCCACTCTCCAATACTTGTAAGCAACTCTGCAGGAATAATGGGCGTTATTTCCTGAACATGAGGTAGATGACATCACTCACAGCATATCGCGTCTTTCTCAGGCCCGTATTGGTGCCAGAGGTGTTACACCCCTTACTGAGAACATTAACCATTTGTCAGAACGTGTGCGCGAGCCAGTTAAGTTGGAAAGCAACGAAGAAAATTTTTGTGTACCTTTAGGCATTTTGCAGTTGCTTATGTTCTGTATCCTTTACATTGTTTCTACTGAAATATCTGATGTTTATACTGTTTTGTAGCAAAATAAACGCAACCTTGTGAAAAATCCGTTTGTTGCTTTCGTTTTGGAATTTTGGACACCAGTATAGAAGCTATTGCCAACTAGCAAAAATTTCCGTTTTTCAGACAGTCGTCATCCGCATGATTTTCCTGCTCAGTTTTATACGACTAGGCTGTCCTGAGTTCATGCCGTTTTCAACTTTCCATATGTTAGCTTCAGCCGTTGTTGGCTTTCTGTTATGGAAGGTATCTTGTTTATGAAATATTATTACAGTCTGGGGGGCACTGGTCTTCAGCACGAGTTCTTCTACAAACTGCTTTTTTAGATCCAATCTATCTTCCACGTGCGTAATTTTGGGCGTATTTTAACTGAATGTTGTCAATTTCCGTCTTATGTAATATTCTGTGTACTTTTAGTTTGTGGAAGAAATGTCAAAGGCAAAAAAACCTGGGACAGAGTTTAGTAGAGATCCTAATGTATGGACGGAATTGTTACATGAGCTTAGTGATGAAGGTCATGAGAGTAATGCTGCAGATTCAGATAACACGGTTTGTGTACGTGAAAGCGGTCATGATTCACGAACAGAAGTAAAGTGTCAGAAAACGATGAATTTGAATTATAGGAGTAAGTAATTCAAGAGGACTCATTTTTAGGGGCAAATGGAGTAACTAAAGAGAAGAAACGCAATATCCTACCACTGTTAGAACAATATCTGTTAATATTATTACACATTTACCTGAACCCAAAAATGAAGCTCATATAGCAAAGACAGTAATATATATTTTGAATTTATTCCTTGATGAACATACATTACAGGTTATTGCAGCACGTACTAATATTTACAAGGAATTTCATGGTAACTTTTCTAGGGATGGGGATACTAAAGAAACAGATGCTATAGAGATGAGAGCTTTAATTGATTTCTTATATCTGCGTGGATCTTTGAGACGTTCTAGAAAGAATACACTGAAGTTGTGGGATAAGTAAGAGAGCAAAGGACTTGAAGCATATTATTTGTGCTTGAGTAAAAACTGATTCAAGTCAAGATGACTGAAGTTTGATTATGCCCATGGTAGAGGTGTCCGCAGAAACACCGACAAGTTCGCTGCTACCAGAGAGGTACTGGAACTATTTACAAGCAACTGCCAAAAATATTTCTCACCTAGTGAATACCATACAGTTGTCAAATAGCTGATGACAACTGATTATCTCTTTGTCTTTGGAGAAGATACTCGAGGTAAAGATAGTGGCATATGTTGGTATAGTATGAAAAAAACGGGGGAGAGAACATCCAAAAGAATTTTTACCAATAAAAGAATGGTGGCCAAAATCGTCTAACTACGGATTTTAGCAAGTTGGTGTCATGCTATCCAAAGAAACGTAGGACAAAATTGTTGCTGTCAAGCATGCATTTCGATGATGCTATAGACTCTTCGAAGAAAAAAATTAAATTATTACCTTCTACAACACGTCAAAAGTAGGGGATAGATCTTTCGGATCAGCTGTCAGAAAAACAATGTGTCACGTAATGTAAGAAGTTGATTCATGGTACTGTTTTACAATATTTTGAACATTGCAGTCATAAATGCTTTGTGCACTTAAAATCAAGTTAATTGAATAGAAAAAATCAACTACGAAATAAGAGGGCTCTCTTAGCTACGTTCGGTTATGGAAAGCCTTCCGTCTTAAATTCAAAGAAGGGCAAAATTACTGTTGGGCATTAAAAAATTTGTGGAGCAGCCTAAAAGAGAAACTAGGTTACGTGGCAGGTGTTACTTCTGTGGAAAAGCTCGAAATAAAATAACCCATAACTGGTGTACTACGTGCAACCACTGGACATGCGTGAATCATTTGAATGTCATATGCGTGAACTATGTTGACAAATAATCTGTTAATTGTTTCTGTTTTCTTAGAACTCTGTCGCCTAACTTGCATTTTGTATATGATAATTACTTACGTCCTTATTTTGAAATAAACATTTTCATATTCTTTTGATAAGTATTTCCCTTGTTACATACACATCATTGTTTATGGGGAAAACACATATAAAATGTTATTTTGAAATGTTAGCTTATCCAGTTCTTGCATAAAGTGTTTCAAACTTTAGAACGTATTATATAGTACACGTGTGTTAAATATATTACATTTAAATTTTAAAAAATCCTAAAATCATGCATACACATCGTTCAAAGTATTCAGATAAAACGTTTATCTTGTAGCTGACGCTCCTCATCCACCTGTCACGAATTATCGCGCGAGCAAAGGAAGGTTAATATATTACGGGCCTACAGTACTTGAATCAGTAGAGCTCTTGATACTCAGAAACGCTTCTCAAAACACAACCTCACGTCTCACAACAACACCAACAGTAGAAAAATGCTTATGGCGGTCTCTAGTGCGAGGTCCTCCATGTGATTCTAAAGTCGATCACTTGATTGAAACATTGGTCAGGAAACTTCACGTGCTCCTAGCTACAGTATTCTCCAGGTGCAACATTCTCCCCTACTTGGGGAATTTTATTAACATGCATCTAAACCATTATGGGCTGCTGTGTATTCTACAGCAGTCTCCGATATCTTTCAAACGCAGCCTAAACCACGCCTCTTCTAAAATTTGAAGTACTACCTTTACACGTAAATATTATCAGTGTTAGAAACCACTGAAAAATGATGTCCACTTGTAATTACCATTTCAGGTTATTAAAATAACGGAAGTATTTATGTTATCGGAAGGGAAGTGACTTAAAACCGATAGTATCATGAAATCGTCTTGTTTCTCAGCACTAGAGCCTTGATCAGTTAACATCACATGCCAGTCAGAAGCCCAACCACAAACTCCGACACATATTCAATGCATTTAAATCCGGTTGCCTATAACACTGTGTGTGTAGGAACATATAATTTGCTAAAACACAAAATTCCTTGCAGAGTCCTAGTAATGGTTGTAACATTTCTGACTGGGTGTGTCGTAAGATAGTGAGCGGGCACAAACTTTTTTCTTCAGTTTTCTGCCGAACGGAGAGTCGAGCTGGCACAGGAAACGCCGCATGGTTTATCAGGGCTACGCCGGCAGAAAGTTACCACTCCACACATAAAGTTCTCTTGCTTTACAGCGGCTCATTTCAGAGGCCCCTAATGAGCCAGTGATCTGGCCAGAAAAACCTCTGCGCTCAGTTACTCAGCCTGCCGAGGTTGTTATCTCTTAGCGGAGAGGGATATCGAGTGGAAACATCCTCAGAGCGGTCCGCGACCCCAAAATCTAAAATCTGACTTCATCTCTCACAGAGATCCACGGCTTACTTGCTTTACACTGGCTCTCTCCCTTCTAAAGCTTGTCATACTTTGCATGATAGACATTAACAGTCAGAAGTCTTTACATTGTATGTAATGAGTAACATAGACTATAAGTATTACCCACCTTCCAATTTATTTCAGGAATCACAGTTATTACAGCAAAGCGAATCCACAGGGACCAAAGTTTTCCAGGTCAAAGACACCTCTAAAAGCGTACAGTTAGAATGACGACACAGTACCGCACTCATGCCATTCAGTGGATTAGTAATCGTAACGTCACAGAATAAAACACTGAAATTACACTTCGAATAAACATATTTTATATGTTCAAGACATGGAGGTATGCTGATGGAGTGGGGTTTGTGAAAGTAGTACATGAGTTTTGGTATTTGATAGAGAGGATATAAAATCATGACAGACGAAAGCAAGAAAGGAGTTTTTGAGAAAGAGGAACCTGCTGACAGTAAATAAAAATATAACAGTTAGGAAGACTTTTGTGAATGCATTTGCATGGAGTGTAGCCTTGCACGAAACTGAAACATGGGCAACAAAAAGTCAGATTCGAAGAGAAGGGAAGTTTCCGAAACATCGTGCGGCAGAACACTGCTGAACGCTAAATGTGCAGTTCGGATAACTTATGAAGAGATATTAACTGAGGAAGAAAGAAATGTATGAAAACCACAATAAAAGAAGGAATCTATGAAACGGAGGAAAATTTGTAGGGGTGGGGGTGGGTGGGGCTTGGGGAGGGCATAACAACTGTGGAGGGAGACTTAAGTTCGACTACACCGAGCAGCTACAAACGCATATACGTTGCAGTAGCTATTTGTGGGTGCACAGACTTGCGCAGTATACACTGATGAGCCAAAACATTACGACTACAGTCCATCGCGACGTTGGATGCTGGCTAGAAGCGTTGAGGACACGTGATGCTGTAACGAAACTATGTGATCGGAGCAGACACGGACGGGGGATCACCCTAGCGAAGGTATGGGGTGCAGATAGGAAAATCCAATGACGTAAGCGAATTTAACAACGGGCAGTTATTATTATGCAAGGCTTCTGAACGAGTACCCCGAAAACGGCGAAGCTGGTCGAATGTTCACGTGCTACTGTAGTGAGCATCTACGGAAAGAGGTAGAAGGACAGTGAAACTACCAACAGCCGCTAAATGGTTGGACGTCCCCGACTCTTCACAGAAATCGGTGGTTTGTCTGTTCGCAAAAGTAGGATAAATGGTGATCTGTGGCATCTCTGCCGAAAGGGCACAGTACTGATGCACGCGCAAGTGTTTCGGAGCACACCGTTCGTCGTACATTGTTGAACATTGAGCTCCGCTGCAGACCACTCATACGTGCTCACATTTTGATCCCACGACGTCGTCAATTATGATTTCAGTGAGCCCGGGAACACTGGGATTCCATCATCGATCAATGGGAACGTGTCAGCTCTTTAGGTGAATCACGTTTTTGCTACACTAGGTCGCTGGTCGTCTCCACAAACGTCGTCATGATGTGAACGGTGGCTCGAATCGTGCAGCGCGTCGCTGACAGAGGCTGGTGGGAGCAGTATTATGCTGTGGGAGATATTCTCCATGATTTCATAGGACCTATGGTGGTAATCGAAGAGACGCTGACAGCTACGAAGCACCTACATCCCTTCATGCTTGATGTCTTCCCCGACGGTGATGTTATCTTTCAGCAGTATAACTGTCCGTGTCTCGGAGCAAGAACCATGGTTTGAGGAGCATTATACTAAACTCATGTTAATGTCTCGGTGACCAAATTATCCCGACTGAAATCCTATGGAACCCATCTGTGTCACTATCGGGCGCTGTCACCGAGTACACATATCAGCAGTCCGTTATTTACGCAAATTACATGACCTCTGAGTATATATCTAATTCCACATATCTCCACAAACCAACCAACGAACTGTCGGATCCCTGATACGGAAACTCAGTGACGTATTTCCTTCCAAAGATGGACAAACCAGCTATTATGCAGCTGAACATAATGTTTCGGCTCATCCGTGTGTAATTGCATGGAAAACTGTGTCACACCTTCTTCGGACTGAGTGGCACAACAACAGCACAAAATGACTTATTTTTATGCGTTCTGTATGGTGGTAAGATGTTGAAGCCCACATTCAGTTTACACTTCTTTCGCTTTGCATATAAAACTTCGCATCTTTGATCTTTGTGCCGTAATTACTTTGGTTCTTCCGCAGTATTTTCAAAGACGTAATCAAATTTTGTCCTTCACTTAATCTGCGGTCGCAGGTTCGAGTCCTGCCTCGGGCATGAATGTGCGTGATGTCCTTAGGTTAGTTAGGTTTAAGTAGTTCTAATTTCTAGGGGACTGATGACCTCAGAAGTTAAGTCCCATAGTGCTCAGAGCCATTTGAAACTTTGCTTAATACTGTGTGGACAATGACGGACTGTAAGCATAGAAAGGAATATCTGTGTGATATCGTTTGACAGGACAGAAGCAGATGATATTAATCGCAGACGAATTTAAAGAAACTTTTTATTTCAAATTACAACTAACTTTACACAGTACAATGATTTCTTTCATTAAACTGAGTTACCAATCACCACTGTCCCCGCCGTTCGCTCAGCTGCGAGACGTATCGTAAGGGTAAAGAGCGCAACATTTTTGGGAGGAGAGTTAGTCAAGAGAATGGAGCAGAACGTCTTGCTATTGTAAACTTTACGATATGGTCAGTAAGGCTCCATTCTCAACACATTAAAGATTCCACTTGGAACGGCTATTGTAGCTCTAGCCTCCAGACTATGGCTACATATCTTGTACATTAGATTATTGTAACTGTCAATGATAAAACAATGTAAGTTAGGATGGGAAGAACCTATAACCTATATGCCAGACCCAAGAACCAGTAAAACAATGAAACAGCATGAACAAGAGCAAAATATGCTTAGAAAGACCCATGAAGAGATGGTATGACAAATCTTGAAGAAGACGGAGTGGAGCACTAGGCCAAATCCTTGATGTAGATTATCATAATGATCCATCAATGGGACTGCGGGTACTGTGGTTACAAGGGTTCTATCTTCTTCCAAAAAAAGTAACAATAACATTAAAACTAAGGTGAAACCATTTGCTGAGAGATTTAGTGGGGAGCACATTGAGCGAACAAATGAATAAACCAGAACCATGTATAACAGAAAAATAACTGAGTCCTTGGTGTGGGAAGGAGGATGCATTGATTTAAAACACATCGTGGTGGAATAACACTTGCACACAAACACACCTACACAAATAGATGATAAATGTAAAAGAGGAAGTATTCCTTTAGACAACTAGTCACCTACATGTTGTCGATGATGACATATCAAATTGGTTCCCAACCTAGGGGTAGTTACCTCCTAAAGACTAAAATGAATCTTTCTGAGGTATAAAACCGATTATGTTCAATGATGATTCAGTAACCCTTCTAAATTATTATTTTTTGAGTGATCACTACTATCACTATCTTGATCGACTCTAATATACACACATCAAAAAAAGTATAGGATCACCTCGGATCCCAGAGTTCCGGAACCTGTACAGAAAATTGGAATAGAGACCATCATAAACACCATCTCCGCCCTTTTTATTGCTCATGAAAACCACACATTGTGCCACCATTGTACCACCATACAGCCATTGCTGAACACACCGGTACCTCTACTACCCAGTACCACGTCCTCTTGCCTTGATACATGCCTGTATTCGTCGTGGCATACTACACAAGTTCATCAAGGCACTGTTGGTCCAGATCGTCCCACTCCACAACGGCAATTCGGCGTAGATCCCTCAGAGTAGTTGGTAGTACACGTCGCCCATTAAAAAGCCCTTTTAAATCTATCCTAGGCATTATCAATGTTGGCCACTCTAGTCGAGCGATGTTGTTATCCTGAAGGAAGTCATTCACAATATGTGCGCGACTGAAGCGCGAATTGTCGTCCATGAATAATGCTTTGCCAGTATGCTGCCGGTATGGTTGCACTATCGTTCGGAGGATGGCATTACATCTAGATCTACATACATACTGCGCAATCCACCATACGGTGCGTGGCGGAGGGTACCTCGTACCACAACTATCATCTTCTCTCCCTGTTCCACTCCCAAACAAAATGAGGGAGAAATTACTGCCTAAATGCCTCTGTACGAGACCTAATCTCTCTTATCGTATCTTTGTGGTCTTCCCGCGAAATGTAAGTTGTCGGCAGTAAAACTGTACTGCAGTCAGCCTCAAATGCTGATTCTCTAAATTTACTCAGTAGCGGTTCACGAAAAGAACGCCTCCTTTCCTCTAGAGACTCCCAACAAAGATCCTGAAGCATTTCCGTAACACTCGCGTGATGATCAAACCTACCAGTAACAAATCTAGCAGCCCGCCTCTGAAATTCTTGTGTCCTCCCTCAATCCGACCTGATAGGGATCCCAAATGCTCGAGCAGTACTCAAGAATAGGTTGTATTAGTATTTTATAAGCGGTCTCCTTTACTGATGAACCACATCTTCCCAGAATTCTACCAATGAACCGAAGACGACTATCCGCCTTCCCCACAACTGCCATTACATGCTTGTCCCACTTCATATCGCTCTGCAATGTTACTCCCAAATATTTAATCGACCTGACTGTGTCAAGCGCTACACTACTAATGAAGTATTCAAACATTACAGGATTCTTTTTCCTATTCATTTGCATCATTTTATATTTATCTATATTTAGAATTAGCTTCCATTCTTTACACCAATCACAAATCGTACAGCCGTTACAGCGCCTTCCGTGACCACCAGCGGCTCACGTCGGCCCCACAAAACGCCACCCTAAAACCTTGCCACTCGCTGGACGTTGTGTCTAAGGCGTTCAGCCTGACTGGCTTGCCTCCAAACACGTCTCCGACGATTGTCTGGTTGAAGTTATATGCGACACTCATCGGTGAAGAGAACGTGTTGCCAATCCTGAGCGGTACATTCGGCATGTTGTTGGGCCCATTTGTACTGCGCTGCATGGTGTCATGGTTGCAAAGATGGACCTCGTCAAGGACGTCGAGAATGAAGCTGCGCATCATGAAGCTTATTGCGCACAGTTTTGAGTCGGCGGTAATCCACTGCAGTAGTAGCCCTTGGGCGTCCTGAGCGTGACATGTCTCTCTATATCTCCTCCATTTCCAAACAACATCGCTTTGGTTCACTCCGAGACGCCTGGACACTACCTACGCTGAGAGCACAAAGTAACAATGCGGACGCGATCGAATCACGGTATTGACCGTCTAGGCATGGTTAAACTACAGACAACACGAGTCGTGTACCTCCTTCGTGGTGGAATGACTGGAAGTGATCGGCTGTCGACCACCTCCGTGTAATAGGCGCTGCTCATGCATGGTTGTTTACATTTTTGGGCGGGCTGAGTGACATCTCTGTGTGATACAGTATCCACAATCAACGCCTGTCTTCAGGAGTTCTGGGAAGTAGGGTGATACAATATGTTTTGATGTGATTGTACTTCATAGCGCTTGGCGGGATGTAAGAATCGATAAGCAGTGTCTTCTGACACTTGGTGGCTAATTTGCACTGATGTTAGAAGTTTGGTGCCATGAACAAGTGGTTGTGATTCCTCCACTTACTCCTCATGTGACACAGGTGCTGGTCGCAGCAGCCTGGCACGGATTACCACCCACCGATATCCAGCTGTATCTCCTTACCTATCGTATGTGAACGTATTAATTAGGTATGAGAAGAGAGGAATATGAGGTCAAAGCAATGAGAAGTCGTCGAGAATCTACGTTTTGAGCTCCAGTAAATGGGTAAAATGAGTTGAAATTATCGAAAAACTTAATAAAATTGCGAAAATTGATGAGAATACTTCAAATTATTATTCAACATAGTGGCGTTGATGTCAGGGTTCCTCCGAGCCATAATCCGCAGATAGCGGTCATCCACTGCAGTAGCAGCCCCTGGTCGGCCTGAGCGAGGCATTTCACCGACAGTTCCTGTCTTTTCTGTATCTTCGCCATGTCCGAACAACATCGCTTTGGTTCACTCGGAGGCGCCTGGACACTTCCTTTGTTGAGAGCCCTTCCTGGCACAAAGTAATAATGCGGATGCGGCGATGGAACCGCTGTATTCACCGTCTAGGCATGGTTGAATTACAGACAACACGAGCCATGTACATCCTTCCTGGTGGAACGACTTCATCTGTTCGGCTGTAGGACCCTATCCGTGTAATAGGCGCTGCTCATGCATAGTTGTTTACATCTATGGGAGGGCTCGGTGACATTTCTGAACAATGAAAGCGACTGTGTCTGTGATAGAATATCCACAGTCAACGTCTATCTTCAGGATTTCAGGGAACCGGGGTGATGCTAAACTTTTCTTGATGTGTGATCATCATAAACCCCCTGACATCCACAGCTGGATGAAAGCCTCTGCTGGAAATTTCCATGGACTGCAGTCTTCAGCGATACGAATCCCTGTTAGTTTTTCTGCTCAGACTTCTGCTATTTCTTGGAATCTAGAACGGTGCTCCCTCTGACCATATACCACGCATCTTCCTGGGTGCTATCCATCCCAGCTCTACTTTTTTGTTCGTCACTATCATAGTTACGTCTTCTGTTTTAGTTTGTTCCCTCTTCCAGTAATTTTCAAAGTGTATCTCTCCAGTTGTAGGTGAGACAGTGTCAGACTCTCGATGATCGTGGAATTAAAAGGCCGTACCTCATTATCACGAGTAAAAACACTGGTAACACGCACAGTTTATGAACGTTCAGTTTGATACACTGTAAAGCTATCTTTTGAATTTCAATTTATCATATCAACCGAACTCAAGGTAATTTTTACTTTTATACAGTAAATCCTCGTAAAGGCGTACAGCTAAATGTACATGATACCGGAAGAATAAAAAGACAATAAATATCGTCAACAAACGACTAGATTCTGTGTAAACGTTATCCCAGTTAGAAAAGGGTAACGATATTGTAAAAAAAATCAATAAAAGCTATTATAGATACTTTGAGAGAGGTGCAGGAGTTTGGAATGAATACACAACGGTTATAAAACTTTGCTCGCAGTTGAAGGAGGTGTTCAAAGTGTCGTAACTCTACCCTAATCCTGAGCTGTAGTCTACGATGCAATGATTTTCGAATCATTTCAAATATGTCTGAATCATTTCGGAATTCTTGTCAAGCAATGACAATTAACTGCTCTAATTCATCAATCGTGTTAACCGGAGTGGCGTACACCACACTTTTAATGAGGACCCAAACATATACCCATGTGGTTCGACTCAGGTGATCTTGTAGGTCACTGCAGAGGTCCATTTAGTCCAAAACATTTTTGGCTGTAGCAGCGTGTTGAATGTCATCTCACCATAGTAGCAAAACGTGCCAGTGTTCCATCATGCATGTACCACATCCACTGGTGTTGTTCTAAGGGAATTTCATCAAGAAATCCTGCAAGATTATGCTGCAGAAACGGAAGATGTTTCTGTTTATTTAGTTTGTTTCGTAACTTATATGGCCGAGTAAGAACTTGGAATATCACTTACGTTGTGCAACGGTCGGCATCAAATCATATATAAAACAAAAATCATGTTTGGAAGTAGGCGGAATGAAACGCCCCACTCTCATTATTTCGTGGTATAGTTAGAAAAGAAGGAAATTCGTGAATGAAAGATATCTGAACACTAAGTATTATAGATCACTTGTCACTGTAAGGAAGGAGTATTAAGTTTTGCATTCCTAAGATTACTTAGGTCCATATTTTATTTGGAGTAGTGGATGACATCTTATCTCGTTCAGGGTAATGCCCTCCGGTTGGTTATGAACCACTGACCTATCACAAGCTTATATAGAGGAGTATCCGTCAAGGTGAAATTTAATGACAAGTTAGCCTAGTCTTCACGTGGAGACACTATTCATGTGTCACTGGTGTTGGATCGTCGTCTGTTTGAACATGTATGCTACGCGTATCGTTGAGAACGTAATGCGAGTAGCGCACATACTAACAGCTTCGCACCTCGGCCCGAGACACTAGTGGCAACTGAAACAGCAAAAAGATGGGCCAAATGCTTATGAATGACTGAGAGCGAGCAACCGTCCGCTGACTGGCTGTCTCACCACCAGCGTAAAAGGTCATAGCTTAAAACAATGCCCTTACCGTTAATTCCAGGATGTCAACGGTAGGCTTCTCCCAAAGCTGGTAGAACATCGCAACATAGTGCTCGTGGCTGTTGAAACAACAGTGGTGTGGGACCCCGACAGTCTGTTGGAAAATTTGGTGCCCTTCCAGCTAACGGCTCGTTCTGGCGAACTTCTTTTCCTCCAGTACGACCTGCAAGCTGGCAGTCACTGATTTCTTCACACAATTGTATGAAATCAGTGGCTGACGTTACTGGTCTCAAAGTTTACGAGATGCGAGTCGAGGTAGTGGCGACTGCGACTGATTTCCAGCTGTTGTAAGTATTTATAACGAAAATCTTGTCTCAACTACAAAATATTTGTGTTATTTCTTCCTAGCGCGTTTCGGCAGTGCACCACAGTCTAAAGCACAGAACACTGTATCAATAGTGTTCTCGTCCACTCACAACGGTGAAATGCTGAAACTTGAAAGGATGAGATGCCGGCCGAAGTGGACACGCGGTTCTGGCGCTGAAGTCTGGAACCGCGAGACCGCTACGGTCGCAGGTTCGATTCCTGCCTCGGGCATGGATGTATGTGATGTCCTTAGGTTAGTTAGGTTTAACTAGTTCTAAGTTCTAGGGGACTAATGACCTCAGCAGTTGAGTCCCACAGCGCTCAGAGCCATTTGAACCATTTTTTTTGAAAGGATGATATAACAGAAAAATTTTTCCGGTGAAGACAAGAGAATCATTATAAGCAAAAAACACGACCGCCATGTTTCGTGAAGCTTTCATGCAGTATGTGTACATCGTTGTAAACAGGCATTGCACTCATGCATTATTAACCTACTGAGTTCGATTACTCAGTTATTAAGACCTACTTCTAGCGTACATTCCCGTTAAAGACAGACAAATCAACACGCACTCATTCCTCCGTATTGCATTACAATCCTAATTAGCACACTGAGGTGCCGGTACAGTGAATATCGGGCACCTGTAATCTCTCTCGTTTCGGAAACGATGTACGAAATACAGTCCTCTTTAAACCGTGTGACAACTCGAGGAGCAGAAATGTAGAACACGGCGCATACAGTAGCGGCTTTGGCTAGGGACTGTGTGGTGGTCCTATTGGCTGCAGGATCGGGCCGTCTGCCTGGTCAAGAACGTGATCGATCTCTGTAACCCCGACAAGCGCTCCGCCCCCTCGTTAAGAGGCCCGGGGCTCCGCAGCGAACAATTAGCGGCGGGATAATGGCTGACACTGGCCGTGATCAGACTCTGTCTGGCTGCGTCGCCCTGGCACGGTCGCCACCAACACACACCGGACTCTTCACCAGCCACTGTTTGAGAGAAATGTCACAGAGGTTGGCTCAGTCAAAGTCAGCTATTTCTACACCAACCCTGTACAGATCATTTCTAAAAACGGTTTCCAACCACGGAATACTTCTGAAGTTGTTTGGATTTTGGCCACAGCCAATATCTACCTGTCAAAAGGAAACATCAAAGATGACCTGAGGTATATTGCATGCAGTCTAAGGAAACGGCGTGCGAAATAACTAATGTGGTATTCTTTCAAAAAATACAATTGTTTGAATGTCACAATAACTTCTTTCTGCCCAGACAATGTATATGAGTCTCATTACCTTATATTTCAAGGGGATATTAATATCAGGAAAGGAAATGGATAGGTTAGAGACCCATGGGGATCTCTTGAAATTCTAGTGATGGAACGCAATATTGACAAGTACTTCGAAATACGCTTTACCGTATGACGCGTATTGTTAAGAATTTATTAAGCTCCATATAGGCACCGAGGCATGGTGAAACACGAAAGTAGAAACCTGAGCAGAATATGAATGCCCAATATGGACTAATTATTGTACCAGGGGTGCTCTATAAGTG
The DNA here is from genome assembly GCF_023864345.2 of Schistocerca serialis cubense. Taxonomy (NCBI): domain Eukaryota; kingdom Metazoa; phylum Arthropoda; class Insecta; order Orthoptera; family Acrididae; genus Schistocerca; species Schistocerca serialis. The sequence continues at coordinate 350,411,284 of NC_064643.1, forward strand.
ATCTACATCTACATCTAGATGGTTACTCTGCAATTCACTTTCAAGTGCCTGCCAGAGGGTTCATCGAACCACTTTCATACTACTTCTCTACCATTCCACTATCGAATGGCGCGTGGGAAAAAGGAACACCTAAATATTTCCGTTCGACCTCTGATTTCTCTTATTTTATTATGATGAACATTTCTTCCTACCTAGGGGGTGTCAACAAAATATTTTCGCATTCGGAAGAGAAAGTTGGTGATTGAAATTTCGTAAATAGATCTAAAAAATTTGTGTGAAATCTTATGGGACTTAACTGCTAAGGTCATCAGTCCCTAAGCTTACACACTACTTAACCTAAACTATCCTAAGGAGAAACACACATACCCATGCCCGAGGGAGGTCTCGAACTTCCGCCGGGACCAGCCGCACAGTCCATGACTGCAGCCCCTCAAACCGCTTGTCTAATCCCGCACGGCGTAAATAGATCTCGCCGCGAAGAAGACCGCCTTTGTTTCAGTGACTGCCGCCCCAACTCGGGTATCATATCAGTGACACTCTCACCCCTATTGCGCGATAATATGAAATAAGCTGCCCTTCTTTGCACCATTTCGATATCCTCCGTCAATCCGTCCTGGTAAGGATTCCATACCGCGCAGCAATATTCCAGCAGAGGATGGACAAGTGTAATGTAGGCTGTCTCTTTAGTGGGTCTGTTGCATCTTCTGTGTGTTCTGCCAACAAAGCGCAGTCTATGTTTCGCCTTCCCCACAGTATTACCCATGTGGTCTTTCCAATTTAAGTTGCTCGTAATTGTAATTGTAAGGTATTTAGTCGAATTGACAGCCTTAAATTTGTGCGATTTATCGCACTCCCAAAATTTATGGGATTTCTTTTAGTACCCATGTGGATGACCTCGCACTTTTCTTTGTTTAGTACCAATTGCCACTTTTCGCACCATACAGAAATTCTCTCTATATCATTTTGTGACTGGAATTTATCGTCTGATGATTTTACTAGACTGTAAATTACAGCGTAATCTGCAAACTAAGGGGGCTGCTCAGATTATCACCTAGATCATTTATGTAAATCAGGAACTGCAGAGGGCCTATGACACTACCTTGCGGAACGCCAGATATCACTTCTGTTCTACTCGATGATATACCGTCTATCACGACGAACTGTGACCTCTGTGAAAGGAAATCACGAATCCAGTCACACAACTGAGACAATACTACACATGCACGCGATTTGATTAATAGTCGCTTGTGAGGAACGGTATCAAAAGCCTTCTGGAAATCTAGGAATATGGAATCGATCTGAGACCCCTTGTTGACAGCACTCATTACTTCATGGGAATAAAGAGCTAGCTGTGTTGCACAAGAGCGATATTTTCTGAATCCTTGTTGGTTATGTATCAGTAAGTCATTTCCTTCGGGGTGATTCATAATGTTCCAGTACAGTATATGCTCCAAAATCCTACTGCAAATTGAGGTCACTGAGATGGATCTGTAATTCAATGACTTACTCCTATTTGCTTTCTTGAATATTGGTGTGACCTGTGCTACTTTCAAGTCTTTAGGAACAGACTTTTCGTCAAGTGAGCGGTTGTATATGATTGCTAAGAAAGGCGCAATTGTGTCTGCATACTCTGCAAGGAACTTCATTGGTATACCATCTGGAACGGAAGACTTGCCTTTCTTAAGTGATTTGAGTTGTTTCGCAACACCTAAGGTATCTACTTTTATGTCACTCATGTCAACAGCTGTTCTGGTTTCGAATGCTGGAACATGTACTTCGTCTTCTTTCGTGGAGGAATTACGGAAAACTGTATTTAACAACTTCGCTTTAGTGGCACCATCATGGGTAACATTTCCATCGCTATCGCGCAGTGACGGTATTGACTGTTTTTGCCAATAGTGTACATACGACCAGAATCTCTTTGGGTTTTCTACCATATTTTGAGACAATGTTTCATTGTGGAAACTAATAAAAGCATCTCGCATTGGCGTCCGCACTAAATTTCGAGCTTCTGTAAAACTTAGCCAGTCTTGTAGATTTTGCGTTCTTCTGAATTTGGCATGATTTTTTCGTTGCTTCTGCAACAGTGTGCTGAAGTGTTTTGTGTACCATGGTGGATCAGTATCGTCTCTTATTAAATTATGCGGTATGAATCTATCTATTGCTGTCTATACTGTGTCTTTGAATTTGAGCCATAGCTGGTCTACACTTGCATAAATAGCTTCGAAGGATTGGAGACTCTCTCTTAGGAAGGCATCAAGCGAATTTTTATCTGCTGTTTTAAATAGATATAATTTGCGTTTATTTTTTGGGGATTTGGTTGATATGGTTTTGAGCCTTGCTACAATGACCTTGTGTTCACTAATCCCTGTATCCGCCATGACGCTCTCTGTTAGATTAGGGTTATTTGTGGTAAGGGGTCAGGTGTGTTTTCGCAACCATTTATAATTCGTGTGGGCTCATGAACTAATTGCTCAAAGTAATTCTCAGAGAAAGCATTTAGTACAATTTCGGAAGATGTTTTCTGTCTACCACCGGCTTCGAACATGTATTTTCTCCAACAAATCGAGGGTGGATTGAAGTCTCCACCAATTATAACTGTATGAATGGGGTACTTATTTGTAATGAGATTCAAGTTTTCTTTGAACTGTTCAGCTATTATATCATCTGAGTCGGGGGGTCGGTGGAAGGAGCCAATTATTATTTTCGTACGGCTGTTGAGTATAACCTCTACCCATAGTAATTCACAGTAACTATCTATTTCAGCTTCACTACAAGGTAAACTACTACCACCAGACACAAACACACTACTTCCTACTTTATTTAATCTATCCTTTCTGAACGCGGTTTGCGCCTCTGTCCAAATTTCGGCAGAATTTGTCTCCGGCAGCTTTCTGTTCCTATAACGATTTCAGCTTCAGTGCTTCCTATCAGCGCGTGAAGCTCTGGTACTTTTCCAACACAGCTACGACAATGTACAACTACAATACCGATTGTTGCTTGGTCGATTCTCGTTGTTTCTTTGCCCTGTACCCTTTGAGACTGGAGCCCTTTTTGATCTTTCCCGAGACTGACTAACTTAAAATACTGCCCAGTCCAAGCTACACGGCCCCTGCTAGACGTGTAGTAGTACATTTCTTTTCTCGCCCAGTTTCAGTGGAAAAAATGAGAAATTTTTTGTGGATCGTGGAACGTTCCCACCTCAGCACCTATTGTTTCATGAAGTTCTGATAGCTGGCGGCACTATTTGTAGCCTTCAAAATGTCCTCTTTAATGGAGGTGCGTTTCTAGCAGACAGCTGTTACTCAGTGTCTTTTGGCGGAAAACAAGTGCATCGCTGATATTCATAGGCGCTTGGAGAATGTCTTTGGAGACCTGGGAGTGACCAAAAGCACAGTGAGTCTCTGGGCGAGGCGTCTGTCATCATCGTAACAAGATCGCACAAAAGCTGTCCGAACTCCGGCGTGCCAACCGGTTGGCTGCACGAGGAATCTATCCTTCATTGGATGAAACAGATACAAGTCTGGAGGTGTGAGATCTGGGGCGAGGGTGGATGCCACCATAGCACAGTTATGTTCTCTCCGACCTGATTCCTTGGCGCGGTGCGTGTGTCGAACAGCTTCTAGCCGGGATGACGGCATATCCGGACGCGACCATCGACTTCGTGTAGTAAGGACTATGCTTCATCCAGCCAGGCGACACGACTGCTATTGTTCACAGTTCATTCTCGATAATCCTGTGTCCTCTGCAATCGTAACTGACGATGTCGTTGGAGAACATGTAGGGGTTGTCTGCTACAGAGAACCCTCGTTAATAATGTGCACAGAACGCTGTGATATGAAACACTTGTGCGTGAACAGGAGCTATGCTTCGTCGTCGGATCTTCCACAGATCCCTGTCTATCCTACTCTACCGTATTGCCAAGCCTCCGTCAGCCACCAGCCGCGATTAGACCTCGACGTTCACCTGCTTTTCGCCTATTCGCAGTTCCACTGTCGTTCAACGACACTCCGCAGACTCTCAGGACAGCAGCACTTGAACAGCCGACCGGCTTTTCTATTTGGGAGACACTCGTTTCTAAGCCTGCTCTTTGACAAAGTAAATTTGGCAAGTGGATTTTCCAATTTGCGACAAGTGTCAACGCTAGAATGATTCTCCATTTGTCTCTGGTCTGCTTTTATACTTTCCTTACTGCGCCCCCTACCTGTAACATCGCCATGTGGCATTCAGTCTCGATTTGGAGAGTAGTCATAACGTTCTTGCTTAAGAATGTAACTACGACAGTATAGTGTTTAAGGGGGAGAGCTTCGGGCTTATAAGCCAAAAACAGATCGTTTCCGCACGAATCTCCCAACAAAAGAGAATGGCCAATAACTGACGTTACTGTACGTTGTGACCAGTTAACAGTAAACAGGCACTATAGCTTTTTAATTTAAACATACTCCATTATGTAGCAACATTAAATGTTTTTAATTTTCCTTTAGTAATGCATGGCAATTTAACGTCAATAGTGAACTAAATACAAAGTTTATTACTAGCTCAGTCTCACCACATTACAATACCGCTAACGAACGTTAATGAGTACAGAAACAATGAGAATTATAGAGGCGTAGACACGTTGTCGAAGCAGGCGCTGACTAGGAAATGTTCTAGTTTGTTTCGTATACGATTTTCTGTGCTACCAGTTGTTAAATCGTTGATACGGTACTGTTGCGGAAACTAGTGTTACTGAAGCTAGTGTAGTGAAGCCTTGATTTCCAGAGTTGAGACTATGCGTCGCAAAATGAAAAGTGTAAACACCACAAAACTCTGTCCTTTCAGGCCGGGAAAATGAATGATACACCACAGTTACCGCAGTCGCTGTTTTCAAACAATCTTTCATTGACACACAAAGCTCTGACGATCCGCTACCAGGCTGTAAGTTTGTCATAAGTGACTGTTTGCTATCAAAAAAAAAAAATTTTCATGACTGTAAGCAGCGACACTATTTCGGAAACATTTTTGTGCCCGACGCAACTTAGTCACGATCATCGAGGCGGTGATTCTCTGTGGACTACAGGAGATTGCGTTAAGTAGACACGGGAACTTCACGCCTGTTGAAGTTGACAAACAAGATGATAAGAACACGGGTAACTTCCGCGTTATTCTTAGATATGACGAGGTGACGAAAACCTATGAGCAAGTTTGGAAGGAATTGATAAACGTGAGAAGTATATTAGTTCTCCAGTCCAAAATCATATCATTAGTTGCAGCAATGAGAAATTCCTGGGAAGAATTATTCAGCGAGGTTTGACGGTTCTTGAGGATGAAACTGCTGACGTTGTTGAAATAGAACAAATCTCTTTGTAGCGGTTACATTTCTCCGGATCTCAACATTCGCGAAGTTTTCCTGCAATTTGTTCCAGTGTTTGATGTGACTGGCAAAATACAAGCTGAATCTACAACTGAAAAATTGGTGAAATTTGGTATTGATGTGTGATTTTTACGAGTACAGGGCTATGATGGTGCTGCATCCAGTCAGAAAAGCCCCTGAATCTCATGCATTCATAGGTGTATATTCTCACTGTGTATCTCATAATTTCAATTTGGTAGCCACCGACACATGCGACATTCCACATATCGGGAATTCACTAGGATCATTGGAAATGGTGCGTAATTTCTTTGGTACACCAATGTGTAGGCAATGTTAAATGTGCCCACGAATCATTAACCGATGTTTGAGAAAGGAGATTGAAACCGACCACTCTCATTAGATGGATTGGGCGTCTTCGCACGATGCAATGATTCTGTTAGCAGCAATCACCAAGTGAGATTTTGCCGTCTGCTCGGCTATACTTTCTGAACTGTTTGTGATGCATGAGTCCATCTGTCGTCAACTTCAGCGCCAAGAGATGGATTTTACAGGGATCTCAAAGGAACAGCCGGGAATGAGAGACAATATTGATTATATTTTCAGCAGGCGTTTCTTAGAGGTCAGGGAATTAGCTTCAGCAAATGGAGTTGAAATCGAGCAACCATCCGTTTCTATCTTGCAAGCACATAGCACAAATCAGGATACCGGTGATGTTCAGAGTTACTCCAAAAGTGTATGTGTTCATACCCTTTCGGTGTGCATTCATAAGTGCACTGCAGGATCGGTTCTAGGCAAACTATGAACTGTTTAATAACTTTAATTGTCCTCTACCACAAAAAACTGGAGTCATTCATTTTGTGCTCCAAATTCATTAATCGCTTACTTAACAACAACAACGGCTGAGTTGAAACTGTTTCATCAGCGCCTGAGTCGACTGGAGCAGTTGCCTCAAAGCGCAATGGAAGGTCTGTCTACGGCAGTCAGAGCTATCCTGATGTCTTTCAGTTTCGACAGCTCTCAGTAACTCTGCCAATGACAACAGCTACGAATGAGCGCATTTTCTCCACTCTTAAGAGAATCAAGGCATACCTAAGGAATACAGCTAGCGAGGGACGTCTAAATGGTCTACCCGTATTGGCAATTTATGTAAAGATAATCGATGTCAAACTGTGATAAGTAATATGACAAAACAAGGACACTGCCGTCTTCCTTTTGTACACTCCTGGAAATTGAAATAAGAACACCGTGAATTCATTGTCCCAGGAAGGGGAAACTTTATTGACACATTCCTGGGGTCAGATACATCACATGATCACACTGACAGAACCACAGGCACATAGACACAGGCAACAGAGCATGCACAACGTTGGCACTAGTACAGTGTATATCCACCTTTCGCAGCAATGCAGGCTGCTATTCTCCCATGGAGACGATCGTAGAGATGCTGGATGTAGTCCTGTGGAACGGCTTGCCATGCCATTTCCACCTGGCGCCTCAGTTGGACCAGCGTTCGTGCTGGACGTGCAGACCGCGTGAGACGACGCTTCATCCAGTCCCAAACATGCTCAATGGGGGACAGATCCGGAGATCTTGCTGGCCAGGGTAGTTGACTTACACCTTCTAGAGCACGTTGGGTGGCACGGGATACATGCGGACGTGCATTGTCCTGTTGGAACAGCAAGTTCCCTTGCCGGTCTAGGAATGGTAGAACGATGGGTTCGATGACGGTTTGGATGTACCGTGCACTATTCAGTGTCCCCTCGACGATCACCAGTGGTGTACGGCCAGTGTAGGAGATCGCTCCCCACACCATGACAACGGGTGTTGGCCCTGTGTGCCTCGGTCGTATGCAGTCCTGATTGTGGCGCTCACCTGCACGGCGCCAAACACGCATACGACCATCATTGGCACCAAGGCAGAAGCGACTCTCATCGCTGAAGACGACACGTCTCCATTCGTCCCTCCATTCACGCCTGTCGCGACACCACTGGAGGCGGGCTGCACGATGTTGGGGCGTGAGCGGAAGACGGCCTAACGGTGTGCGGGACCGTAGCCCAGCTTCATGGAGACGGTTGCGAATGGTCCTCGCCGATACCCCAGGAGCAACAGTGTCCCTAATTTGCTGGGAAGTGGCGGTGCGGTCCCCTACGGCACTGCGTAGGATCCTACGGTCTTGGCGTGCATCCGTGCGTCGCTGCGGTCCGGTCCCAGGTCGACGGGCACGTGCACCTTACGCCGACCACTGGCGACAACATCGATGTACTGTGGAGACCTCACGCCCCACGTGTTGAGCAATTCGGCGGTACGTCCACCCGGCCTCCCGCATGCCCACTATACGCCCTCGCTCAAAGTCCATCAACTGCACATACGGTTTACGTCTACGCTGTCGCGGCATGCTACCAGTGTTAAAGACTGCGATGGAGCTCCGTATGCCAGGGCAAACTGGCTGACACTGACGGCGGCGGTGCACAAATGCTGCGCAGCTAGCGCCATTCGACGGCCAACACCGCGGTTCCTGGTGTGTCCGCTGTGCCGTGCGTGTGATCATTGCTTGTACAGCCCTCTCGCAGTGTCCGGATCAAGTATGGTGGGTCTGACACACCGGTGTCAATGTGTTCTTTTTTCCATTTCCAGGAGTGTACTTTAAATTTGAAGTAAATTGTTTAATAACCTGTTCTATTAATGTGTATTGAATATGTTATACAAAAGAAGATTTTATACCCTTCAAAGTAAATTAACACTGGTGTAGACTACAAAAATTGACAATTAACGGAATCAGTGGTGGAAATTCTCTTAGCCACTGGATTAGGTTTTATTAAAATTATTCAGGCTTCATAATCTCATAAAACTGATTGCATGACCTAATTAATAACAATAAACCCTTTTTTGTAATGTTCATACCAAACAAATGTAAATAAATGACACACATTGTTTTCATAATTTCGGACTTCACATCACCGTAGACAATAACATTAATTTTCAATTTGATCTATTGTAAAATGGAAATCATTGCCCTAATCCCTCCCCCCCCCCCCCCCCCCGTATAAAAAAAAAAGAAATCTAAATACGCCAGTGGTTGTGACAGTACAATTTAAAACAGGTTATTGACAGTTGTTTTTAGGAACATAACTTTTGACGACAACTATTGCACTGATCAGTTTTGTTACTGACACCTCTTACACAGTAACACTGAAAGCTAAATGTCTTGCAATCGTAGTTTATAATTCGATATTTACAGGATGGCCAGTTCGGAAAACTACTCGTGCAATTATTTCATTCTAATTTTAATAACACTTACGGTGATCTGTCCAACATGTCCGTAAGTGCAGCACCATAATTCTTGCACAACTTGATATGTCTGCGACGGTTAGTTAATTGATAGCTGCACACCAGACTGCTTGCAGACTTAAGTCCATTTTAATACGGAGCTGCAATGTGATCTTCCTAACTCAGTGTCCCTCATTATCCTTTCCTGTGCTGTCAGGGTGAACATATCATTGAAGTACTCATTTCAACAGTTGTTTACCTTTGGACTGATTCACGGCTAGAAAGCCGTTCATGAGAACTGTCCATCACCTGCGTAATACCATTGGGAGCCGTGCGCACCACGAACGTATTATTGTCAATATATTTTGGATAAGTGGCAGCATCGGTCGCAAATACTGAAATCCTTTATTTTACAGATCGATTTCGGTCACTGTGTGACCATCTTCGCCTGCCGGGGCGGCCGAGCGGTTCTAGGCATTACAGTCTGGAACCGCGTGACCACCACGGTCGCAGGTTCGAATCCTGCCTCGGGCATGGATGTGTGTGATGTCCGTAGGTTAGTTAGGTTTAATTAGTTCTAAGTTCTAGGGGACTGATGACCACAGAAGTTAAGTCCCATAGTGCTCAGAGCCATTTGAAACATTTTACTATCTTCAGTGCTAAAAATACGTATGAACCACCAGGCATGAGGATCTTAACACAAATGTGGCCCTATTTATAATCACCATAAAAAATACAGAAAGAGGAAAAATATACAAACATATAGATTCTCGTACATACCGAATTATTCGAGCATTGAGCCGGCCGTTGTGGTCGAGTGATTCTAGGCGCTTCAGTATGGAACCGCGCGACTGCTACGGTCGCAGGTTCGAATCCTGCCTCGGGAATGGATGTGTGTGATGTCCTTAGGTTAGTTAGGTTTAAGTAGTTCTAAGTTAGCGTACAACACCCAGACATTTAACATCAGAGATAGTTTCATTACATATCCAGAAACTTCAATTAACTGTAAAAATATTAACCCCTTATAGTAGCATTACAATCAGCACACTGTAGTCTGTAAACACCCAACTCTTGCAAGCAATTAAATTTGTGTATATTACTTTAATGCTATTTGTGTGGGGAAGACAGGGAGAAAACTCGAAGTAAGATATTGTGAGCATGTTGCGCTGGATAGCAGGGATACTGCCGATAGATCCAACTTACTGGCACATTTAATTGATACGGGCTATGCTCCAACTGACTTGACATTGCAGTTTAAATTGGTGCTTAAGGAATAAAAAGGCACAAAAAAATGGTTCAAATGGCTCTGAGCACTATGCGACTTAACTTCTGAGGTCATCAGTCGCCTAGAACTTAGAACTAATTAAACCTAACTAACCTAAGGACATCACACACATCCATGCCCGAGGCAGGATTCGAACCTGCGACCGTAGCAGTCCCGCGGTTCCGGACTGCAGCGCCAGAACCGCACGGCCACCGCGGCCGGCAAAAAAAAAGGCACACATCTCGATTTCTTTGAGGAGTTGGAGGTTCTCTGCAATTTGAAATCTCATATCTGCACATTGCTTGATGAGCAGACTGTTACAAAAAGTGCCCATTTTTGGGGGCACTGTGTTAGTTGCCCAGCGAATGGCAAGAAATCGTCCATAAAGCCAGCAAGAGACGGAAGATTAGCCGGTATGGCGCCCTTATACAGTGCTCATTCACGATATGAGCGCGAACTCGGTGCGCATTTACGCAAGCCTCTTCTTTGGCAGTTTGTAGCTGTGACGTATTTAATAGGTTTCCTGACAGAAAATTGTGGATGTTAGTTTTTTAGCCCTATTTACAATGTATATTTGGCATATGACTGTTTATTCATTGTAGTTACCACAGTCGCCCACTTTGGGGTAAATAGACTTTAACGTCAGTTGCTCACGTGAAAAATAGCAGTATTACAGGTGTGGCACAAAATAAGGGAGTTTACTGTATTTTTCTTAATGTCTTTTTATTACATCTTCTAAATGCCTGTTAAGAATTTATTCTGATAAAGTCAATCTTTATTTTGGTCAAGTCTCCGAATATGATATCAGAGGGCATAATGTTTCTATACTTAATAGATGTTTTTGAAAGTGTAAATAGGCTGTTTCTGATGTTAAGATTTTTGTAATTGTCTTTAAGGAATAGGTGCATTCCCATAAAATTCAAGCACTTCACGTCCGAGGGCGCAGCTCTATTGTACTATTTTATTATGCCTGTATCGCGTTTTTGAAGTTTTGCTAAGACTTATTGCAGCAAAAAATCGTCACGTGATTTTAAAGTTAATTTTTTGTATATCCTTTGGTTCTTCTGTTGATGGTATTTGTTGTATGTGATGTCTGCATGTTGTACGCTTTGGAATATATAAAGGGCACTATGATGCTAGTTGGAATTGTAAGCTATAAGATCACTGTACGTTGGATCAGCAACTGCTAAGGTTAACTGCTAAGCTCCCAGGATAGGCTGTTCCGTAAATATAAATTAATATGTGCAGTTAAGGTGAAGATGTATTAAATTTACTTTACTTCATGTCTATGAACTCAACATTTTTATGCCATCAGACTACAGGTTTCAGTCTATAATGACCATCTTCAGACCTATTTTATAAAAATATGTCCTAATATACTTTACTTCACGTCTATGAAATCAACATTTTTATGCCATCAAACTACGGGTTTCGGTCTATAACGACCATCTTCAGATCTATTTTATAAAAATATGTCCTAATATACTGGAGCCACAGTGTCTTCGTCAAATGCTAGACACAACGCCACTATGGCTCCAATATATTGAAAGGGTATAGTACCGCCCGACATTGAAAATAGGTACAACATTCTTCGTTATTCTTGTCAGAACAACATATTTTTTGTAATAATAACTCAATTTTTCTTAATAAACCGAAGCCGGATACCAGTGTAGGAAAGAATGATAATTTATTTATTTAATTGATCACATGTGCACTCCCACAAAATAAATCCCTACATAAAATTTGGTGAGATCCGCGAAATGAATGAATGTATGGTCTGCTAACCACAGATAGTGAAAGTGCAATACGAGGTGCATTCAAGTTCTAAGGCCTCCGACTTTTTTTCTCCGGACTGGAAAGAGATAGAAACATGCGAATTGTTCTAAAATGAGGCCGCGTTCATTGTCAATACGTCCCAGAGATGGCAGCACTGTACGGCAGATGGAATTTTACCCCCAGCGGCGAGAATGAGAACTGTTTTAAATACTTAAAATGGCGACGTTTTCCTTACTTGAACAGCGTGCAATCATTCGTGTTCTCAATTTGCGTGGTGTGAAACCAATTGAAATTCATCGACAGTTGAAGGAGACATGTGGTGATGGAGTTATGGATGTGTCGAAAGTGCGTTCATGGGTGCGACAGTTTATTGAAGGCAGAACATCGTGTGGCAACAAACCGAAACAACCTCAGGCTCACACAAGCCGGTCTGACGACATGATTGAGAAAGTGGAGAGAATTGTTTTGGGGGATCGCCGAATGACTGTTGAACAGATCGCCTCCAGAGTTGACATTTCTGTGGGTTCTGTGCACACAATTCTGCATGACGACCTGAAAATGCGAAAAGTGTCATCGAGGTGGGTGCCTCGAATGCTGACGGACGACCATATGGCTGCCCGTGTGGCATGTTGCCAAGCAATGTTGACGCGCAACGAGAGCATGAATGGGGCTTTCTTTTCGTCGGTTGTGACTTTTGGATGAGACGTGGATGATTTTTTTCAATCCAGAAACAAAGCGCCAGTCAGCTCAATGGAAGCACACAGATTCACCGCCACCAAAAAAATTTCGGGTAACCGCCAGTGCTGAAAAAATGATGGTGTCCATGTTCTGGGAGAGCGAGGGCGTAATCCTTACCCATTGTGTTCCAAAGGGCACTACGGTAACAGGTGCATCCTACGAAAATGTTTTGAAGAACAAATTCCTTCCTGCACTGCAACAAAAACGTCCGGGAAGGGCTGCGTATGTGCTGTTTCAGCAAGACAACGCACCCGCACATCGAGCTAACGTTGCGCAACAGTTTCTTCGTGATAACAACTTTGAAGTGATTCCTCATGCTCCCTACTCACCTGACCTGGCTCCTAGTGACTTTTGGCTTTTTCCAACAATGAAAGACACTCTCCGTGGCCGCACATTCACCAGCCGTGCTGCTATTGCCTCAGCGATTTTCCAGTGGTCAAAGCAGACTTCTAAAGAAGCCTTCGCCGCTGCAATGGAATCATGGCGTCAGCTTCGTGAAAAATGTGTACGTCTGCAGGGCGATTACGTCGAGAAGTAACGCCAGTTTCATCGATTTCGGGTGAGTAGTTAATTAGAAAATAAATCGGAGGCCTAAGAACTTAAATGCACCTCGTATATGATCATCTTTGAGACGGTCCTTTGGTCACCTTTGGTGGAACCAAAGAGATTCCACTGTCAGTTGGGGTACACTCCACGCGCCCGCTACAACAGGTCAATGGCCTGGGGCGACACGCACGTACCACTGGCCATTCATAAGTTGCGCGACCCTTACGACTGGAGACAGTATCCCGCGGAGGCAGCAGCGGGTGGTTTTTCTGCTCAAAGGCACGCGCGGGTGCGGCGCTACGGCAGAGTCCGGCGGACATTTTTTAACAGCAACAATTAACTAGAACTGGGCTGTGGAGCCGTGAAACAAGATGACTGCTCGTATGTCTCAATAAGGTGGAAAGTGAAGGACTGATGTTTCCACGTTGTGAGTGGTGGAAGAGATTTTGTCTTTAGCAGACAGAACGATTGTTTTGTTTTGTCTTGACCACTGAACGGTGGGATCCATAAACTTCAGGTAGTGACTTGTTAAGTGTGCTTTGTAAATTGCATGTGGGACACTTGGTATACTTAAAGAGGACAGTTGTCGTGGGACATTGACATTTGCATTTGTAGTAGGAGACATTTCTTTAATTGGTGTGGGAATAAGTGCTGTTTGTCGGAACTTAAGACTTAATTACACCATGAAGTGAAAGGAGAGGATCGTGGATAATAGTAGTTGCAGGGCCATTTCTGGACGACCAGATTCATGTGGATGGTACTCTGAGAGTGACTATGACATTTGTGTTTAATGTGAGATACACTTTACTGTTCAGTGCATGTTCAAAATGCCGATTTGAGTGACTTAAAGACTTTCGTCCGGGTAACCATGGGAGAGCTTTGACACCAAGCCAGTGTTTCTAGGAAAACTATCAGCAACTTTTTGACCCCAAGAAAATCACAGAATGAAATGATGCCGTGTGACTCGCAAGACAGGGAGTAATGTATTTGTATTTGTAACTGTGTACATTTTTTTATATGTTTTTTTCCTCAAGAGACAGCAAGCGTAATTGTATTTCATTAACGTATGTGTTTAGAATAATTAGTGCGTTTTTTTTTTGGTTGTTCTAGGTTATCAAGTTAACTTAGCATGTTTATTAGAATATTTGGTACAAGGATGCTTTAATTATTAACCAGTGGCGTAATACTAACGTAGCGGCTCTTGTGGCATTGGTCAGTAAGGTTGTCACAGGGGACAAGAGTTTGCATTGCACAACAAATATCGGAATTAACTGATGCATTTTGATGTCGTGGACAGTAATAATCTTGTTGGTGTGTTGACTGAAGCCACTTATTTTCATTATCACAGTGGTGATATTTCACATTGAAGGGTAACTGAGGCTAGTCGAAATGCAAGTTCTTGTCGTCTAAATATGTAACAACAGAGAAAGGAGCAGTAGAGTAAAATACGAGAGCTACTAGTGGATTCAAGCACTTGCTGCTAACTGTTTACTGCGTGTATTGATCAAAGTTGATGGACTGACAAGCTCAGCAGCAGGTTTTTGTACTGGTGGACAAGGATAAGGTTAAACTCACAGTCGAGTAGTGGTGTTAATTGCTTAAGTGACGATAGTTATTGAGGTATGACATGATGCCTTAGACACACTATATTACGTAACCAGTATGTAACTTGTGGTATACTACATTATTTTTTTTCTCAGTTTAATTTCTCGGTAGGTTTGACGTACATTTTAGAGTAATGATATGGAGCCTGACATTCTACATGTAACTACTGTGTGCAATTTTTTTTTCTTTTGTTGATTTTGTTTTGCATTTAGACATTGCTGTGTAAACATTATTACCCTGCAACTTATGAATGTCAGATTACTTGCTCTGTGTTTGGATGGTGAACTATGTAAAATTTTATAAGTGCAACTAGTATTTTTTTATTTGTTATAGAATTAGTGAAGTTTGGAATACTCATAAAATAAACGGAGATCCCGGTAACTAAGCAAAATTTTATCTCACCATTATTTTTTATTTGTATGATGTGGTGTTTTATTTGTCATTTGGATTGTTGTAAATTTGTATGTGTACATTACTCCGGATTGTGGAGACTACAATAATGCAACAACTGTGTCAATCATTTGGTAAAGTAACAGCATTTGGTCGTCTATTTGAGGTCACCAGGGGCTAAGGTCTCCTCCTGGTTGTTATGATGACTTGATACGTTCGTTCTAATACAGCTTTCTTAAAAAAATCCTCGGAACTACCCTCGCATTGCAAGGATAGTACCGTGCCTTATTTTTCTGCATGGGTAGCTCGTGGTGAAAGGGTACAGTACCACCCGACATTGAAAATAGGTACAACATTCTTCGTTATTCTTGTCAGAAAAACGTATTTTTTGTAAAAATAACTCAATTTCACTTAATACACCGAAGCCGGATACCAGTGTAGGAACGAATGACAATTTATTTATTTAATTGATCACATGTGCACTCCCCAAAAAAAAAAAAAAAAAAAACCCTGCATCCAATTTGGTGAGATCTGCGAAATGAATGAATGTATGGTCTGCTAACCACAGATAGTGAATGTGCAATATATGATCATCTTTGAGACGGTCCTTTGGTCACCTTTGGTGGAACCAAAGAGATGAAATTTACCTGAGCTTTGAGCGCCTGAAATGTGGCTGACCAATGGGTAGCATGGTCTCCCCCACCTCGTCAGAGGTGCGAGATGACCTGAAGAACGGCCATGTTTCAGCATTCTGGCGCTGGATCTTGTGTTGGTAAGACCTGTCTTACGTGTGCTCTGTAAAGACAAAAGAGTGGATAGAATGGTATGCATGTGGAATACTTCAGAGTAGTTTGGAATAATAATTTCTCTATTTCAGGAACTTTTGTGGGGAGAATTCAATGTCAGTCAGGTAATATGAAGGGGATCGTCGTAATCTTCGGAAGTGACCAACGGTCACAATGAAACCACATGTAGCAATAAGTTGAAATACTTCCGAGTGCATAAGTTAAGCTGAATTACTGGCGTGTGTACTATAAGTTGGAAATATTTAAGAAATGGCGTGTGCAGGACTTGAAATTAGAGACGAGTACTTCCACGTGGTAAGTATTGTGTGAGTCTCAATCTGTGTATGAGACAAAGGATAAGGAGAAGTACTCATCCATGGTATCAGTTGAGGACTCGCGTGTGTGATGAATATGTTCTTAATATTACATTGCGTGTTATGTTTCCGTGTGACGCTTGATTCAAACTATAATACTCTGAGAGTGAAGCATGGTGAGTCAGCCGTCTGTCCAGCAACGCCACTTGGCTTGCATTGCACAGGAAGACGTGCATATATCCTCCAGAGTTCATAGTAGGAAAGAAAAGCTACGAAGTGGGGCAGTGTCGTGTGAAACTGGGATGAATTATAATAGAAGTGGGAAAGCTGAAAGTGATGTGATTATATCGTTGTGACTATTCCTTGTGTTGTATTCCATGTTGTCAGTGTGGTGTATTTCATGTAATTTAAGTGTGTGTGGTTTGCATGGAAGAGTAGCGAGATAGGTTCAGAGGTAGTGGGTTATGCATGTTCCTTTTGTACCGCTCGGTGTGGAGGAAATTTTCGTGATGATGGGTGTGAGAGATGAAGTGTGAGATGTAGCAAAAGATCCACCATCCTATACAGAAAGTGCACTGTAGTGATAGATAATTACGAAACCATAAGATAGAGAATCACCGATGTAAAGCCATGCCCACTGGGCGGAGTTTCTCACATGCAATTGTTGTAGAAAATGTACTGGTGTGTTTAGGTTATAGAATTTATCGGAATAAAAAAGATAGTGAAAAGAAAAAGATTGGTGGGCTTTTCCTTCGAATAGTATGTTGTCATGATATCCAGAATTTATAATGTGTGCGCCATTCATATTCAGCGCGATGGCCACGTGTTGATCAAAGCTGTTAAATAAGAAAGAAAATGTGGTATTGCCAGTGCGTAGTGAACAGTCAGAGTTGTGTAAATTACTAATTATCAGATGTGCGTTATCCGTTTCCGTTGCGTAATATTCAAACAGGAGAATAATTTGTAACTTAATTGTGAGTACTAGAGCTTATGTTACTTCATAAATAAGAATGAATCCATTCGCTTGGCAGACCACTCATCTTGCAGGCCTGACTGCTTGATGCCACAGTATGAGCAAGGCATATGGCTGCCTCTCAATATTAGGAAATGTTTTTATAAAAAGTATCTGAAGATGGTCATTATAGACCGAAACCAGCTGTCTGATGACATACAAATTACTGACCACAGACTTGTAGTAAAGGAAATATATTCTGTTTTCAGATCATTGATGAGTTCGCGACGATGTCGCAGCTTGTGAAGATATCAGTTGGAAGTAATCATCACAGTTCATGTTACACCTCATACACAATGTTGTGCTATTATGATATGGCCGTAGAATGTTCCAGTAATTCGGTACGTACGGGAATCTATATATTTGTATCTATTTTTCTGCTTCTGTATCTTTATATGGTGGTTATAAATAAGGCCACACTTGTGTTAAGATCCTCATGTCTTATGGTTTTTATGTATTTGTTGTGCTGAAGATGGTCACACAGTGACCGAAACCGATCTGTAGAAGAAAGTATTTCAATATTTACGACCGATGCTGCCATTTATCCAAAATACATTGACTTCCGTAATATCCTAATGTTTCTTATTGCAGTATTTGATCACAATATAAAGTACTTCAACGATGACCGGTTTCCGTCAGTACCACCTTCAGATCTGTTCTACACCATGTCTTAATGTGGTAAGGCCGTAATGGCATTGTCAAAACATATAAATACACTCAGCTGAGTGTAATGATGGTAACGGCGACGTCAGAACATGTAAATACACTGAGCTGAGTGTATTCATATGTTTCGACGAACGTCCTTACTCCTTTATCACATTAGGACATTGTGTAGAAGAGATCTGAAGATGGTCATTACTGACTGAAACCGGTGATCGTCGAAGGACTTTGTATTGTGATTAAAGACTGGAATAAAATGTTTTGACAGTACCTGGATCACTGTTTGTATTCGCGACTATGTGGCAGCTTGCGGAACTGCGTACTTCGTTATTGTACTTTCATTCATGAGCTAGGCGCACGTCCAACGTGAAATCACTGGCATTTGTCACTGTCGTTCACCAAACATGGAGAGGCACGATGAACTGGTCAAAGTGGATCCTTGTTTCTCCTCCCCGAGCAGTCACGTGCTAATTAAGGCGGCAACCAGGTTGCTTATCACGTGAGGAATACTACTACCATATCAATGATCAGCATGGGAGATTCTGATCTTAATCTTCATAACATCTTAACTGTTACCCGCCTGTAGTTGAGGCGTAAAGGGTCTTTCTGACCACCCTGTGCTTTTGGAGTGTGATGTTGGCTCAGATTTGAGACCTCTGCATCACAGAATGGTCTGGCAGGAGTATAGTAGAGAGAGAGCGGAAGAGACACATACACGCACACGCGCGGCACACACACACACACACACACACACACACACATACACACACGTATACACTCGCGCACGTTTAGAGGGAGCGTGCAAGGAGAGAGAGAGGGGGGGGGGGGAGGGGGGAGCCTGCTTTGTCGACAGCGGTCGCGCTATCGCAGACTGCGTGGCAGGCGAGTTTTCACAGCGGGCGAGGCGCAGCGGCTGCGTTTGCGATAACAAAGGAGCGAACTGGCAGAGGTTGGCGGCAGTTCAGCAGCAGCGGGTAAAGCAGGAGGCCGAGCGCGCACGCACCACATACCGGGCGACCTTTGTAAAGCGGCCGAGAGAGGCCGTCGCACACAAGCGAGCTTCACCCCCTGTTAGAGCTGGATGCTGACTAAATGCCTACTCGGGATGTATGGCACATTGATTGGGACCCATAATTATTGTGTACACTTTGCGTTTGCGCGAACGGAATTCACTACTATTCGTGAAAATTAGAACAGCAAGGAGGCATGCGATTACAACGAAATTCATTTGACAGATTAGGAACAAGTCAAAATACACAAATCATCAGAGTTACAGAATTCTACATGCACTTGGATCATGAGAATTCCGTACAGTGGGAGGCCATCACGTACTGTGATCAAAAACTGTAGAGACCGAGCGGGGTGGCGCAGTGGTTAGACACTGGACTCGCATTCGGGAGGACGACGGTTCAATCCCGCGTCCGGCCATCCTGATTTAGGTTTTCCGTGATTTCCCTAAATCACTCCAGGCAAATGCCGGGATGGTTCCTCTGAAAGGGCACGGCCGACTTCCTTCCCAATCCTTCCCTAATCCGATGAGACCGATGACCACGCTGTCTGGTCTCCTTCCCCAAACCAACCAACCAACCAAAAACTGTAGATATCGTGGCATAGAATTAATGAGAGGGTGGATATGGTGCTGGGGAGCTCGCTAAAGTACGGTTTGTAGGTACGTCCTCAAGCCATTGACAATGACACTAGGAGCTTGAGAACTGACGAGATGGCAACCAACCATCTCCCAAACACGTTCGATGGGCGACATGTGAGTCGAACTGTGGTATCACCGCCAGACACCACACTTGGTAGGTGGTAGCTTAAATCGGCCGCGGTCCATTTAGTACATGCCGGACCCGCGTGTCGCCACTGTGTGATCGCAGACCTAGCGCCACCACAAGGCAGGTCTCGTGATACGAACAAGCACTCATCCCAGTTGTACGGACGACATTGCTAGCGACCATACGGACGAAGCCTTCCTCTCATTTGCCGAGAGACAGTTAGAATAGCCTTCTGCTAAGTCCATGGCTACGACCTAGCAAGGCGCCATTAGCCTTACCTACTTTGAGAGTTATAGTATAAATGTCTCAAGAAGAATGCTGTATTCATCACATAATAAAAGTTAAGTATAAAGCAGCTACGTACTTTTCTTGCTACCATTCAATAGTTATCCTGTTCCAGACTTGACGCCCGTCGGCGTGTGTGTACGTGTGCCTTTCTTCCGGCTACCTCAAGTGGCGTAACAGTCTTGTTACGTCACTACAGATTGGCGACGAGTCTACAAAGGATCTTGTGTTTTACTTTGCTTACATTTATTTGTGTCATGGCTTCGCCACAATCTCCAGATGTACTGTCCGAATTTTATCGCTTGCAGAATCAGCAGACGCAAGCGTTATTGGATGCTCTTGGACAGTTCGTCCAGGGTCAACGTGCGCTGCACACCGATGCGGCCGCCGCCGCGTCATCGCTACCGCAGCCACAACATGCTGTAGCACCTCAATTCCGACCCTTTGATGCAACCCACGAGTCCTGGCAAGAGTGGTCCCGTCAATTCGCCTTCCACCTCGCCGCCTACAGAATTCAAGGTAATGAGCGGCAGCCGTTTTTGCTTTCTTGTGTCGGTGTGTCCACATACCGTGTGATAGTGAAATTGTTTCCCCGACGCGACGTAGCAACTCTGTCCTACGAGGAAATTTTGTCTGCTTTAGATGCCTATTTCAAAGAAACAGTTAATGTGGTTGCAAAGCGGTATACGTTTTTTCGTACAAAACGTACGGCCGGTCAAACTAATAGGGAGTGGGTAGCAACATTGCAAGGACTTACTAGGGACTGTGCCTTTGACTGTGACTGTGGTCTTTCTTATTCAGATACAATGGTGCGTGATGCAATTGCACAGAACGTTTCTGATGTTCGCATACGGGAGCAAATTTTGAAACTAGTTAATCCCTCCCTTCAACAAGTAATAGACATATTGGATAGACAGGACACACTTGCCTGTGCTCAGGAATCTTTTGAAACTTCGCCGGCTGTGTGTAACATTAACCGGCCCGCCGGGCGCGCTCGCGCTACGCGGCCCGGTCAACTGCCCTCGCGTACGTCCGCACAGCTGCCGCCGCGCGCTAAACCAGGTGTGCCGCGCCAGCACACAAATGTAGTGAAATCATGCCCGCGGTGTGCTACTAGACATTCGCGTGAACATTGCCCGTCACGCCTAGCTATTTGCTTTTTCTGCAATAAGAAAGGACATGTTCAAAGTGTTTGCCAGAAAAAGCTCAGATCAGACACTCACAATCATTCCAGGCCCTTTGCTTCGCGCCGGAATCAAACCAAGGACACTCAGGCTCGTGGACCTTCGCCCATGGACATTCATGTCGTTCATTCCACCCCGTCCAGTGCCACTTTCTCTCATAGTGACTGTGTTCGTCCCACAAAAACTGTGCGTCGACGTCGCCGGAAATCACGTCCGTTAGCAAGTGATTCTGTACCAGTGTCTGTTCCAATTGCACGAGACAGTCGCTCTTGTCGTCAGCAGGACAATAAACTTTTTGTAGATTTGGACTTTAATGGCAAGGTCATACCATTCCAGCTCGATACCGGAGCTGCAGTTTCATTGCTCAATCACGACACGTACAAACAACTGGGCAAACCTCCGTTGCGTTCCGCAAATGTTAAGCTAACCACATATTCAGGACAGAAAATTCCTGTGTTAGGACAGTGCAGCCTTCTTGCAACATACAAGGGACAAACAAAACTTGTGTCATTTTACGTTCTTCGTTCTTCTTCTGCAGTGAACTTGTTTGGTCTAGATTTGTTTCAGTTGTTTAACATGTCTATTGTAAATCAGGTCCTATCAGTGAATCAAACTGTGCCTACAGACAGTGTTTCTCGTGTATGTGAAGAATTTGCAGACATTTTTGCACCGGGCTTAGGTTGCGCTAAAAACTATGAAGCACCATTGGAACTGAAAGTAAACGCGCAACAGAAATTTGTCAGAGCGCGCAATGTTCCTCACGCGTTGCGTCCTGAGGTCGCACGAACATTCCACGATTTAGAATCACAAGGTATGAGTGAATGTGCGCAATGCCTCTTCTCTTTCAGCTCCGCTTCATCGCGTACGCCGTACAGGTGTTCCGTTCGTCTGGACGACGGAATGCGAACGCGCCTTTCGCCAGTTGCATTCGGCGTTGCTTTCTAATACTTGCCTCACGCCTTTCGATCCCCGGAAACCCCTTTTGTTGATGGTAGATGCAGCGGATTTCGGGATCGGTGCTATGCTTGCGCACAAAGTTGGCTCGCATGATCGCCCTATTGCATTTGCGTCAAAATTGCTCTCATCTGCGCAAAGAAATTATTCCCAGATAGAGAAAGAAGCTTTGGCTCTCGTGTTTGGTGTTACTAAGTTCCATGATTTCTTGTATGGTCGTCACTTTACCATCATCACAGACCACAAACCTTTGACATCGCTTTTTCATCCGACCAAGCCTGTACCTCCACGTACAGCGCAGAAATTCATTCGCTGGTCTCTTTTCCTCTCGCAGTACCGCTACGATATCTTGTATCGGTCCACTGCTAAGCACGGAAACGCCGATGCGTTGTCCCGTTTGCCTGTTGCTGAGGATAAAGCATTCGATTCTTCCGAACTTGCTTGCATGTTCATTGATTCGGAAACCGATGAAGTGGTCGAATCGTTTCCGATTGATTTTCGTCGTGTAGCTACAGCCACAGCTGCTGACCCTGTCCTTGCTACTGTTTTGCGTTTTGTTGCTACGCAATGGCCTTTGTCAAAGTCTCGGATCGAGGATCCGTTAGTTCGCCGATTTTTTGCTCACAAGGAGAGACTTTTTGTTCGACGTGGTGTTTTGTTGTTGCGTTCTGATAATGATCAGTCCAGAGTCGTGGTCCCACGTTCGTTACAGTCCTCTGTTTTACGGCCTCTTCACCACGGACATTGGGGTATAGTGCGAACGAAACAACTTGCTCGTCAGCACTGTACTTGGTTCGGAATAGATGCTGCGATTACGAATATGTGTTCTTCTTGCCCGGCGTGTGCCGAACAACAATCCGCACCGCCGCGGAAAGTCTTTGCATGGCCAAAGGCCACTTCCCCTTGGCAACGCTTGCACATCGATTTTGCTGGTCCATTCTGGAATGCTCGATGGTTGGTTCTGGTCGATGCCTTCAGTAATTTTCCTTTTGTTGTCCGGATGTCTTCCACGACGTCCTCCGCCACCATCCAAGCGTTGTCTGCTATCTTTTGCATTGAAGGTCTTCCGCAGACTATTGTTTCCGACAATGGCCCACAATTCATGTCCGCAGAATTTCAGTCGTTCTGCCAGGCCAATGGTATTCAACATCTGACATCCTCGCCGTTTTCGTCTCAGTCAAACGGTGCCGCTGAACGATTGGTCCGGACTTTCAAGTCACAGATGTTGAAATTGAAAGAGTCGCATTCTCGGGAGGACGCGTTGTTGCTCTTTTGTCTTCGTATCGCTCTCAGCCCCGAGAAGGTCGCTCGCCGGCTGAGTTGCTCCACGGTCGTCCTCATCGCACCTTGATGTCTTTGCTGCATCCGCCGCATCAGGTTCCTGTGCAGCGGCAGACTCCTGCTTTTGCTCCAGGCGACGTTGTATTTTATCGCAACTATCGAGGTTCACGGCGTTGGCTCGCAGGGCGCATTCTTCGCTGCCTCGGCCGCGCGATGTATTTGGTTTTGGGGGCCTCTGGTGAGGTGCGTCGGCATCTCAATCAGCTGCGCCTCTGTCGTCGCTCGGGTTCTGCCGCTCCCCGTCTGCTTTCAGCGACGGTCAGCGCCCTGGGGACCCATCTACTGGCTCGCCTCATCCCCAGGTGTTACCGACGATGCCTTCCATTTTGCCCCATGGCTACGCGCCGCCGCAGCCGCCGCCGCCGCCGCCGCCTGTTCTCCCGCCGGCGCCGCCCGCATTAGACGCTTCGCTGCAGCCGCCAAGCGCCTCCCTGGGTCACGCGCCGCCGATCGTTTCCCGTGCCCAGCTGTCCTCCGCCATGGAACTTTTGCCCGCTCCGGACCACATGGCGTCTTCGCGCGTCGGGTACCCCGACGCAATGGAGGTCGAGCCTTCGGCCCCTCCTGTCTTTTTACGGGCGCATACGCCGCATGTTGACGTGTACCCTGGACTAGGTTTTCAGGCGTTTCCTAGCTCCCCTCGGACCGAATGGTCGGGTGTGTGTGGCACAGCCTCGCCTGTTGTTAGGCTCCCCACCTCATCGCATATGTCAACATGGGGTCCTCCCCACGGCGGGCGGAAGCCTTATCACACGACCGTTCGCCGATTTGCGGGGGAGGAATGTGGTGTCACCGCCAGACACCACACTTGCTAGGTGGCAGCTTAAATCGGCCGCGGTCCATTTAGTACACGTCGCACCCGCGTGTCGCCACTGTGTGATCGCAGACCTAGCGCCACCACAAGGCAGGTCTCGTGATACGAACAAGCACTCGTCCCAGTTGTACGGACGACATTGCTAGCGACCATACGGACGAAGCCTTCCTCTCATTTGCCGAGAGACAGTTAGAATAGCCTTCTGCTAAGTCCATGGCTACGACCTAGCAAGGCGCCATTAGCCTTACCTACTTTGAGAGTTATAGTATAAATGTCTCAAGAAGAATGCTGTATTCATCACATAATAAAAGTTAAGTATAAAGCAGCTACGTACTTTTCTTGCTACCATTCAATAGTTATCCTGTTCCAGACTTGACGCCCGTCGGCGTGTGTGTACATGTGCCTTTCTTCCGGCTACCTCAAGTGGCGTAACAGTCTTGTTACGTCACTACACGAACATATAAGGCCAGGGAAGCGTTAGTGCTTAACGTCTTCCACTTTGACACCTTCTGTGGCAGAAAAGTTTCCTGCAGGAATACGTTAAGTGGAGCCGCCTGCATGGAGGACTATTGCTCCACCAAAAAGCTCCCCGGTTGCTTTTCAGTTTGCCACTAACACTTATGAGGGGAGATGGCTTGTTGTAACCACACGTATGTGGCCATCACCATCTGTCACGTTGAAGTGAGACACATAACACATACGACAACAGCACATTTTGATACCCAGCAGACCGTAGCTGTATGTTGTGCTCGTGGTTTCTGATCAGTGAAGGCCACCAGTCCAGTCCTCAGCTGGCGGCGACGAATCGTCGACGGACGCATGTTCACACCCGTAGCAGTGCTCCAACGTCCGGACAACACAGTGGACGAAATGTTACGTCGGTTACGCCCATGCGGACAATATGGCTGCCATCGCGAGTGGTGCTCACATTTTCTGACCCAGTGGGAAAGTTGGAAAGAAAAACGTAGCTACAAAGAAGGTAACTTTGAAGAAACCATGGGTAACAGAAGAAATGCTTCAGCTGATCGACGAAAGAAGGAAGTACAGAAATGTTCAGGAAAATTCAGATATACAGGATTCAATTAAGAACGCAATAAATAGAATGTGTAGGAAAGCTAAAGCTCAATGACTGCATGAAAAATGTGAAAAAATGGGAAAAAATGATTGTCTGATTGTCGAAGGGCTGACTCAGCTTATAGAAAAGTGAAAACACTCTTCCTTGTAACTGAGAACAAGGGTAGTAAAATTAAGATAGTAATGCGAAATACATTGTCAAATGCAGAGGAGATAGCTGATATATGGAAAGAGCGCATTATAGATTCTAATATGGACAAGACTTGTATGTTGACCTGACAGAAAAAGAAACAGCAGTCGATATAGAAGTGGTCAGACTATTAGAATCAGAACTGAAAGGAGCTTTGGAAGGCTTAAAATCGAATAAGGCAAAAGGGATAGATAACATTTTACCATAATTTACAGAATATTTGCGGGGAGTTACAACAAAAAAGACTATTCATGTTGGAGAAGGGACAGGTAACATTACATAGGAGTTTCTAAAAATCACTGGGGAAGTGGCAACATAACGACTATTCGCATTGGTGTGTAGAATGTAAAAGTCTGTCGATATACCATTTAACTTTTGGGAAAACATCATCCACGCAATTTCGAACATTGCAAGAGCCGACAAATGCGAGTATTATCGTAACAATCAGCTTAAAAGCTCATGCTCACCAGAAGAATATACAGTAGAATGGGAAAGAAAACTGAGGATATGTTAGATGATGATCAGTTTGGCTTCGGCAAAGGTAGAGCCACCAGAGAGGCAGTTCTATCGTTGCTGTAGATAACAGAAGCAAAATTAATAAAAATCAGTCACGCTTATAGGACATGCCGACCAGTAAAACGCAGTCAGCTACGTCAAATGGAACAAGACATTGTAAATTCTTATAAAAATTTGACTAAGCTGTAGGGAAACTCGGGTAATACAAAGTACGCACAAGAAATAATACGAAACAATAAGACTGGAAGTCCAAGAACTACATGCTCGCATTAAAATGGGTGTAAGGCAGATACATAATCTTTCGCCCATACTATTCAATCTACATATCTTAGAAGCAAAGAGGGCAATATATGAAATGTTCAAGAGTGGAGTTAAAAACCAAGGTGAAGGGTTTCAATGATATGATCCGCTGATGACACTGTTATCCTTAATGAAAATGAAACAGAATTACAGGATCCGCTGAATGGAATGAACAGTCTAATGAATATCTATTGAGAGTATATCGAATAAGGACGAAATTAGTGAGATGTGGCAGAAACAAGAGCTGCGAGAAACTTAACTTCAGGATTGGTGATCACGAAGTAAATAAAGTTAAGGAGTTCTTCTACGTAGGCAGCAAAATATCCCATAATGGAAGGAGCGAGGAGGCATAAAAAGCAAAGTAGAACTGGGAAAAAGAACGTTCACGGCCAAGAAGAGTTTACTAGTATTAAACATAGGCATTTATTTAAGGAAGAAATTTATGAGTATGTACGTTTGGAGTCCAGCATTGTATGGTAGTGCGACATGGACGGTGGGAAAAACGGAACACAAGAGAAATGAAGCATTTGAGATGTACTACAGACGAATGTTGAAAATTAAGTGGACTGATAAGGTAAGGAATGAGAAGATTCTCCGCAGAAATGAAGAAGAAAGGAAACTATGGAAAACACTGACGAGGAGGCGAGGCAGGATAGTGTTACATCTGTTAAGACATCTGATAACAATTGTCATGGTACTAGAGGGAACTGTAGAGGGAATCACTGTTGCAGCAGCACGCAGTCTACTTGTCGCAATCTCACGGTGTGACAAACACATTTCAAAGGGACCAATTGTTCTGCTCGTTTGAATTTTCTTAAATGCTGATATTGTGCTCTTGGACATCAAGCAGCCATACCGGCACATACTTTCACGTTCCTACTTCGTTTGTCAGGTGACAAAAAAGCGTGCGCTGTAGACTCGGCACGCTGGTTTTTGTTCGACTATTTTCACATCACCATGGCCTATACATATTAGAAGGTGATCTCCAGAAACAATTTCTGGCCCAGTAGTGGCCTCGACTGCGAAACTAGCCATTTCTTTACGCCGTAGGATAAATATTTTCAACCTATTCTTTTTGTAACGTCTCTTTTCCCGATTCGATTCCTTATATCTTCGCCAGTTATTTGATATAGCTATCTAATTTTCAGCATTTATTTGTATCACCACATTTCAGAATCCTCAGTTCTCTTTTGTCAGTATTGCTTAGCTTCCACATTTCTCTTACACACACACACACACACACACACACACACACACACACAAGATACACGCCCATACACACACCTCCATAAACGATTCCCTAACACTAAAAATCATGTTAGATATTAAAATATTCCTGTTTTTCAAAAGTTTTTTCTTAACATCAGTAGCCACCATTTTATATGTTGAATCAAATTTTCACTCTGCCGCGGAGTGTACGTTGATACGAAACTTCCTGGGAGATTAAACCTGTGTGCTGGACCGAGAATCGAGACCTTTGTCTCTTGCGCGCAAGTTCTCCAGCATCTGAGCTACCCAAGCACGCGTTAACGACTCGTCCTCACAGCTTAAATACCGCCAGTACCTCGTCTCCTACCTCCCCTACTTCACAGAAGCTGTCCTGCAGACCTTGCCTATTTAGAAATCCTGGAAGAAAGGATATTGCATAAACATGGCTTAGCCACAGCGGAGTGTGCGCTGATACGAAACTTCCTGGCAGATATAAACTGTGTGCCGTACCGAGACTCGAACTCGGGACAAAGCTGTGAGGACGGGTCTTGGGTCGTGTTTGGCTAGTCACATGAAGGAGAACTTGCCCGCAAACGGGCAAAGGTCACGAGTTGAAGTGAAGGTTTTTCCTGACAGAAGCTTAAAAATTATCATAATATAACAGACTGAGTGCTGTATGCATTCTGTAACTCCACGTACATAAATCTTGGCATTCCTGTGGCTCTGCAGCAAGTATGGATAATAATCAAATCCAGTCATTTAAAATTATAACGTTGGGTTTTAATTTTATATTTGTATTTTTCAATAATTTTTGATGTGTACTATACTAGGGCATGTAGTCTCACCTGGGATCATATTGAATGCTTTATTTCGTTCGCCCTAGTGCTGAAGTAGGCATTGTTATTAATTACAATATGGTTCTTGTGTGTTCATGTAAAAGCACATATTGCTTCCCAGGTTTCGGTCTGAATTTGTAATCGGTTTAAGTCAGTGGGTCAGGGTGGTGCTGTATCCTATGACAAATTGTCTAGAGGGTTCTTGTTTGTTACATCTGATATTCCTATGCTGTCTTCAACCCTGTTATTTCAATTTTATGACCTGTGGTTTGTATGCCAATTAGCCACTTCACGATACATTAGTTCTAGTCGGATTGGTGATTGACCACTGCGTGACCAGCTTTCTCTACGCATTTCCTTTCCTATTTGGTCTGCCGTGGTCACCCGAACGGAATTTGACTACGACGTGGACGATTTGTGCCCACGCTAGAGGTTCCGGGTACCTGTGTTCGGTCGCTGAACCTAAACGAAGCCCCACCGTGCCGGCTGGCACCCGGGATAGAAGTTACGTTACTTACAGTACCTTTTTCAGATATTTCGGCATCAGTCACTAGAGTCCATGCACCAGAAGAGTCCCCGAGCCCTAATGTATCAAGAGATCCATTAATAACTTGGCCATTAGTTTGTATACTATTACTGGGACCATCATATACTTTGTTCTTCCTGTATGTTAAAATCCCTTTTGTGGAAGGTGTACTGGCGATCTTATTATGCTGTTGATAAATGTAAATTTAAAATTCTTGTACTGAATGTATGTATAAAGGAAATTCTTCTGCTTAGATGCTTACGCTATCGTAACTCTAGACCTTGTCTTGTTCGGTAATGGGGTTGAATCTTTCAAGTCTGTTTTTTGTGATAAAAATCTATGCAAGGTTCTTACAGAAGATTTAATTAATATTATAATTATAGTTAACAAATTGGGTTTGTTTTCATTGGGATTTAGGTGCCTTACATGTTAATTGTTTCTGAACTTAGTCCTTCCCAAAATTCCCTGTAGTAACCTTTCAATCTCTAGCCCTGCCACTTTTGTGCAAAGTTTCACTCTATATAAATGAAAGGCTGAGACAATTGTCCAGCGAAAAAGCTTCCGAAAACATTAACGAAGGAAATCTAGCGTTGTGCAGACTAGAAATAAAATTCTCTAAGTTCTGGGGAAGTGTAATAGACGAGGCAGTTGAGATTGGAGTGAGGATTTGTGAAAGACAGGTTCAGATTTCTAGAACAGTGTCGTAAAAGAAGTCGCGAATAATTTGATCAACGGGGACAGCAAAAGTTCTACGCGTACTGTGGCATTCAGCTTTTTTTTTCCCTGCAGAAGTCCCGTCGGAAAAAAAACTTTGCTCTCACTCTGCTCATAGATGAGTGATACTTTGGTAAATGTTATTTTATTTGTTTCAAGCCTTTCTTTCGGTTTTTACGACCTGTTCACCTTTTATTTTTATTTTATTTTTTTACGTTTTTTTAGTTTTTGTTTTAAGCCACTGGAATCAAATGCTAGGACTTCGCACAATGTGTTATGTTTATAGTTTGGTTGGTGCCCACTGCGCTAGACACTTTATGGCGACAACGAGGGAAACTAAGAAAATATCGTGCAAAGAGAAAATGACAACTCAGCTACAACCCCAAAAACTTGTAAACGAAAAAATACTGCGTCGCTGTTAAACGGCTTTAGAATCATGATATATTTAATTTATTGATTTTCAGTCGGAGTTGCTCTTGCAGTGGAAGTCATGGGCGTCTAGTTTCCAACACAATGATCGCTTTGAAACCATTATCTAGATCATTCATCTTAACGGGCGCAAAGTAATTTAAAAGAATAGTTATGAAGTTTTCAGTCGTATACATTTCATTCTTTTAGTTTTATGGTCTGACAACAGGCTGACAGCAGTCGATTGATTGGTTAGGGATCAGATAATGATTTACAAACTATCACCGTGTTCAGAATTACTCATTAAAAATTTAAGTTTCAACGAAAATAAGAGAAAAAGTAAAAACATTGACGTCAATACTAGTTGCTGATTCCTCCACCAACGTCATATTGGGATTCCGTTAATACGTTATTTTTCTCGCAGAAAGTACCGTATATTCTTAATTGTATTGGTGGGAGGAGGGGGAGAGGTTGCTAGTTAAGCAACGAAAACCCTCTCCACATTCTCTCGCTTCAAATTGGGACACCAGGAAATCGACATATGAACCTTTGCAGTTACTCGTTGAACTGTTACAGACCTTTTGTGCGTGTGTGGTTGTGTAAGTCGAGCAATGTGCAATGCTGGTACCTTTCACACGACAACACACAAGAGTACGACGTACTGACGACGGACGAGCGAGTGCAATGCTCGTTGAATTCACACTGAATATCAACAGAAATTAACACGTACTGATATAAGCCAAGCGAATGAGCTACTCGTTAATTCGACAAAGTAATAGCTACAGAAACTACATCTTACTGATAAAAGACGAACTAATTGTAACGCTCGTTGCTTTGAGAGAATAATAAGCGAGATATCCTCTCCCAGCCGGCTAGCCGCAAGATCTCACGCACTGCTTCCTAAGCGGGAAGGCGTACTGGTCCTTGCACGAAACCGCCCGGCGGATTAGTGTCGAGGTCCGTGTGTCGGCCAGCCTGTGGATGGTTTTTAAGGCGGTTTTCCATCTACCTCGGCGAATACTGGCTGGTTCCCCTTATTCCGCCTCAGCTACACTATGTCGGCGATTGATGCTCAAACACTGTCTCCACATACGCGTACACCATAATAGGTTCGGTGTGGGGCGGCGGTGGGGTGGGTGGACTGTGTGGCCTGTTGTGGGGCTGTGAATCACTGAGGACTACAGCGGGACGAAGCCTCACCCTCGTTTCTAGGTCCTTGGTTTCATACGCAGTACACACAAGATATCCTCCCAATGGACCACTGTGCACAATAACTCTGACACAGTGAAGTAAACTACCTGGGAATACAACCAGTTATACGTAATTTTAACAGGTCAGCTAGCCAGAACAAGTTGTATAACAAAATTTAGGATTTAGAAATCTAAGTAAATATTGAGATTAACTATTAGTTATTTGTTCTATTGACTGAAATGAATGTCAGTGAGAATAACAGAGATCAGATATCTACATAGTTAAATTTAGATTAGAAAATGACGCTAAGACAGCGGGAGATATCAAAGAACTGAGTAAGACTGTATGGAACTCGCACACGATATCTGCTTATATAAGCACCTCGATTAATCTAGAACAGCGTTGCGACAAGAATTCACAAATGAGCAGCACAAGTAGCGAATCAAAACAGACAAGTAACGAGCTGTGCAAAATATAGATCATGGCCGCAATTGCAATAATTATATCAGCTTAAGTTGCTAGCGTGCACCATTCAGCCCCGAAAGGTGACCCGACATTCTTCCGTCCCCTCGATGGGTCGTAACAGAGTGCCCAGAATCCAAGTTCGACCTTCATCTGTCTGCTCTCAAAAACTCTACATGAACATGTTGCTGTTGCGAATGTAATTTACAAGACCAGTTGTTAAATACATGAAAAACCAAAGGAAAACCAACTAACTCCAGTACTTTTTCTCCAAAATGCTCATTTTCTTAACATGATGTAGGCCTTCGGCCAGAACACTGTCTTCATGGGCTGTCAGAGCTACGCACCAAAAATTGTATCCTACATAAAACACAATTGCATTAGCTGGACTAAATTTTTAGAACAAACGCAGCTGACTGTCCTATCACGGCGAGATGGTGAGCCGATGTCTGCCTTTTGAAGCTGTGCAGGGAAGAAGTAATGTCACTCTCAAATATTCTCTTGGGGCAATGGTGTTCACCAGTCCTTGGAGGTGCAGACGCTAGTCCAGCTTTCAATAACTGCAGCTGTGACGTTTCTGGGTACTGAGAACTGCCGTTTGCCCCAAAATGGGCCAAACTCGACCTAATGATGTTGAGCAACAGACTTTCTGCTTACAATGGAGGCTATAGGGGCTCTTCCACCGGCAAAGCTTCCACCATGGTGAGTGCAGGGTTGCTATCTTAGACACACTACCCCAGTTCGTTAGATAACAGCGAAACAGCTGCAGAAAATGAAGTAATATCGCAAAATGGTTTGTGACAGTAGCTTCACATAGCGCCTTCATGAAAGCGGCTGTGAGAGACGCCTACAATAACTTCCACACCTAGATGCTGCCGAAAACCTACCCGACATTTCTACTTTGTTCTCGTCATCTTTATATTCTAACAACAGATTTGTTTAGCTTTGAGAGACAAATCTGATGAAAAAAAAAAGATCACATATCTACATCTTTACTATTCCTCTGTTTCAGCGTCCTAGGGCCTGAAAATTACTATTTTGTTACGGAAAAGTGCTTCTCTCAAAGAATGCGTGCTTCAGTCACACATAATACAGGCATCTCTTAAACACGAACCACCGGTAAACAGCTAGGTTTTCTCCTGAATTGTTTTCAGAAACGGGTCCGACACTTTACCATAATTTCGACAAATAATATGAGATATGACAACATGGAATACCTTCACAAATATGAGACTCGTTCGAGGAGTATAGCAATGCGCAGTCTTTGAATTAATGAAAGGAGTATTGTGTGTGCATAGAGGAGGCATAATAGGAGAACTGTGAAGATTCGATTCCGGTGCCAGCGGCTGCCACCTTGAATTCCCGCCGAATAGCGCCTGCGGCGGCCGAAATGACTGAGAGGGGGCTTCGGGATCGGCCCCGCCCGTGCTATTGGCAGCGTGCGGGGAGAACCTTCCAGATGTGGACGACGTAGACTTCTCGCAGCGACAGAGACAGCTGATGAAGAGCGGCTGCAGTCTATGCCCTGGTGATTCGTTGAACTGGTCAGGGCACACGATGGGTCAATCCGAGGTTCCAGGCCGTTGTTGGATCGAGTGGGCATGAAGAGCTTTACAAAGGGCGGGGGAGGGGTGTTGCTGGAACTGCTGCATACCGCCATTCACCGAACTGTGGACGCTGAGCGACGTTAAACAGCTACATTCTAAAAAAAGAGGTGGTTTTGGTAGAGATGGCCGCTTGCAGCTGTTTGGCCGATGTGGATTCGAATGGCCGGCACAACTTGAAGCACGTGTTCACTCAACTTCGTTTTGGACAAGTACGTTAATGGTGCACAGTGTGATTATTGTAGTGAATCCACGTTGCTTTGGATGGACATACTTGCCTTGAGAAGAATCATATTTATTACTTTACGTGTTATTCATTTGAGTACTGCGTATCCTGTTAATATTACTAAAAATGTTGTCGCTCACATTTTGGGAGAATGGCTGTATATGGGTAATGTTAACTTATGAGCTATCAGTTCATTGTATAATCGACTGTCTACTGGGTAATTATTACCTGCGATCATTTTAATATTATTTATTCTGAGATGCAGGGTGGTGAACTCAGGGCGTAAATTTATATCTTTTCTAGTTAACTACAAGTGAGATCTGTGCTATTTCACTCCGCGATGTAGGTTAATGGGATTTGCGTTTTATGTAACGGTTACCTGTGGGCGCTTTAAAATTGTTTATTCTAAATGCAGGAAAGTGAACACAGTACATAAACTGAAAGTTGTTTTGGTTGGTTCCGAATAAGCTTATGTCATGCTGGTTAAACAGCTGCTCTCTTAATACTAGTTGTTTAGCCGGCCGAAGTGGCCGAGCGGTTCTAGGCGATTCAGTCCGGAACCGCGAGACCGCTGCGGTCCCAGGTTCGAATCCTGCCTCGGGCATGGATGTGTGTGATGTTCTTAGGTTAGTTAGGTGTAAGTAGTTCTAAGTTCTAGGGGACTGACGACCTCTGATGTTAAGTCCCAAAGTGCTCAGAGCCATGTGAACCATTTGAACTAGTTGTTTCTTGAAGATAAAGGGAGAACGGAAGTATAAACTGAAATTTATCCAGCTTATTGACCTTGAAAGTTTTATTTTAAAAAAATCTTTATTTATTCAGAGCAAAAAATTGCGATATAAAAATTCTTTTATCGATTCTCTTGTAAAGCTAAATGAGAGTTCACCCCTTGAATGAATTTTCTGTTTAAATATCTGCGTGTAATAAAAGGATGGAACTTCGTCATTGGAGTGTTATTACGTAGGCCTGTAAACTCCAAAACCACCACTCAACTGCTACGTCACAAGAACCAATGTTCTTAGTGGTCAGAAATGTTTTGTCAGATGGTCAATAACACTATCATCTGGTTCTCTGATGATCCTCTTGTCTTCAGGAAAGTAACATCGTCGGATGGTTGTAAGGAAATGAGAACAGATATAGACAAATCTAAGTCTCATCTGTTCGAGTATGAATAAAAGAAACATACTGCCACTAACAAATAGCATATCGTAGTATATTATGGAAATGGAAATGCCGTGTGGCTGGGGCGTCCCGTCGGGTAGACTGTTCGCCTGGTGCTATTCTTTTGAGTTGGCGACACTTCGGCGACTTGTGTGTCGATAGAGATGGATGATGATGATAAGGACAACACAACACCCAGTCCCTGAGTGGAGGAAATCTCGGACCCAGTCGGGAATCGAACTCGGGGCGTTAGGTATGACATTCCGCCGCGCTGATCACTCAGCTACCAGGGGCGGACGAGTATCTTATTATCTGGTAATAGTAAACAATTGCTGCCTTTCACATCGTTTAAATATTTGCATGGGAGGGGGAGGGGCATACCACTTTCAAATATACTTAATACTGGGTCCATTGCTTTCGGTGTACAAAAGATAAATACTCCTTCAACAGCAAAAAGACTTTCGAACACTGTACCAAATTAGATGTCGTATTTTGTACTCTCCGTAATACAAGCGGGACTGGAAGACCTTATATAAGTGCGAATGCCCTTCAATAGCCATAGCTGAAAAAGTGATGCAACAGAGTGATGAATAACTACACTTAATAAATGCCTAGTACCTCATTGTTTCACATATAAATAATGAACCATTGGATGAATCCGAACTCCAATGGCAAAACTTCAGACGATGTTCAGATATTTTCTGAATATTATGTTGTAATGGTCACATAGTCTCAGAGGGCTCGTCACAGAGTAACTGAATTTGTATTCGCTTTATCTTTTTATGTGTATTTTACTGCATAGCAGTGTAAAAGTCTACTATATGCGCTGTGAAGCTCGTTTGGAAACGAATTAGTCCCACTCACTCACTGTATTTCCTGTTGATAACAGTAATGCCCACTTCATTCTTCGCCCACATGTTTGTGTTCGGTAATGATCAGTCCACTATCGGTGGTCTGTTTTGTAGGCGTAGTAGCTGCACGTTATGTACAGCAGAATGCATTGTTTACGTAATGAAGAGTTGGCTGATATCCAGCCTGTGTATGGTTTCACTGAATGCAATGGAACTGCGGCACGATGACACCATACTCAGGTGTTCCTCAGTAACAGTAACCATATTAGTCGCGGTACTTCTACATCTGAGTGAGCGTTGTCGTTGTGTAGGCTTTCCCGGTTTAGTATCCCATGATATTTCTTGTCATATCTCTTAAGTCACTTAACGCCACACCTGTTATCTTCATAATCTACTAAAAAAGTATGTAGCTATTATGAATGGTTATACTGCATTATGAATACACTTCTGGCTCTTCTGTAAATAGAGTATTACAAACTGGTTACAATTTTATCATACTGGAGTTGAAAATTGCTATACATGCTTTTCTGTGTGCTTCTAAAGTTAATGTTACCGAAAGCTTTGATGGAAGGAATGCTCACTTATTAAAGTTAAATTTTTATTTTTCCCTTTTTCATTTGTTTTCATTAGTACACGAATATTCTTTTGTGTAACTGTATGAAATATTTTGATGAAAGCCGGTAAAGCTTCATATTACACGCAGAATTCTGCTAACCAAGGCAATATGAATGCAAAAATTTATTGAAAATTGTAGGAATAATGCAATGTATCTCTCCAGACGTAAATTCTGTCGGCTTCTGTTTCGAGTTCTTCGGCCAATATTTGATGATTTATCTGACGTTTCGTCAGCACGATGGGCTGGCATTGTCAGAGTTTCGCCCTCCATTGCTGTTAGTGGACAGGAGTCACCCGCGGCCGCGGGTTATATGTACCTGGCACGCCAAAGTCCAGGGACTTTTCTGTGGACATTACCGCTGCGGTTCTCCACCTGCTACCTGTAAAGGTCGTTCGCTGCAGCACGGAAATCTTTTCACCTTGAGGCTTCCTTCTTTCTTGTTGGAGCTGTCGTCATGTTTGTGTGTCTTTATAGCTTCCCTAAATAAGTGGGTGTGATAGCACTTCTTTGCAACAAGAACTTCCTTGTCCACGAATATTTTATGTGATCGGTCTCACACATCGCGTGTTCCGCCACGGCCGGTTTCTCCAAATGCCCCAACCGGCAATGCCGCTTGTCTTACGTTATCCTGGTGTTGACTGATCATCCAGTGAATCTAACGCAGACATTTCCACATGTATATGGTACGCGATATATTCCCGAAGTCGCAAGTGGCTCCCTTTTCTCTATCACCGAAATGAGACTCTATTTCACAATATACGGTCGGTTCTGTCCGTCACTCATGGAATGTATGGCAGAAAGGCCGTACCCGACATTACTGTTTCCGATGTGTCACTTCGTCGAGAGTCTGATTCTGTGAATCGACTTTTCCACATGTATATGGTACGCGATATATTCCCGAAGTCGCAAGTGGCTCCCTTTTCTCTATCACCGAAATGAGACTCTATTTCACAATATACGGTCGGTTCTGTCCGTCACTCATGGAATGTATGGCAGAAAGGCCGTACCCGACATTACTGTTTCCGATGTGTCACTTCGTCGAGAGTCTGATTCTGTGAAACGACTTTTCCACATGTATATGGTACGCGATATATTCCCGAAGTCGCAAGTGGCTCCCTTTTCTCTATCACCGAAATGAGACTCTATTTCACAATATACGGTCGGTTCTGTCCGTCACTCATGGAATGTATGGCAGAAAGGCCGTACCCGACATTACTGTTTCCGATGTGTCACTTCGTCGAGAGTCTGATTCTGTGAAACGTCTTGTGTAATTGGTGGAGTACCCACTGGTTCTCAGAACGCTTTCTAGGTGTTCGGTGTTGCATCTCGCGTCACATCTTCTTCGTGTGACGAACGCATTAATCAGACCTCTTTAATTAGACAGTTTTTTCTGGTATCGGCCCGTGTGTGTCGGTTGTCGATGCACACTGTGCCCCAGGTTTTCACCCGCCCTCGTGACCAGAACATGTAGAAACGGAAGCTGTTGGTACTTTTATACCTCCATGGTAAATTTTATGCTGACATGGAGATTGTTCAAGTGTTTCAGGATGTCAATGAGCTGTTCCTTCACTGAACCATGGCCCCACACAACGAAGGTATCGCCAGCGTATCTTTGCTTGACCTTAGGTTTACAAGGGGCCAATTCCAGTGCCTGTGCTTCGAAATGAACCATGAAGAATTTGGCCACTACTGGACTAAGTCGAGTACCCACGGCGACGACTTTCAGGTGTTCGTAGAAGTTACCATTCCACATGAAATAGCTCGTGTTAAGACATGCATGAACGAGTTTGCTGATATCTTGCGAGAAAATAGAACTGACGTATACCAGAGAATAACTGAGCACTTCACAAAGAAAAATCATTGCTTAGGAGGATGTCATTTGGTCATTTAGTTTCTTCAGCTTCTCAATGAAATGTACTGAGTCCTTAATGTTTGTGTTAGTCTTTCCCACGTGGAGTAGTGTTTCGCAAGTTTACACGGTGGTGAGCCACGAGAACTAATAGTCGGTCTTTTTAGCTAAATATTGTTATTACTGTACATGTGATGTGCTGCTACTAATTGCATTTCTGTGGTAACAAGCTAACTATCTGAAACTATGGTCTATTAATTCAAAAAAGAATACTGGAACTTTAAAAAGTAGTGAATCTTCAACAGTGTGTGTCTGCGGCCTGATGCTTTATTGTGATCAGATGTTGCTCATTAACTGAGAAACGGTTCGGCATATTGTGACCCTAATTTTCACAGAATTAGTAGTTACTATATGCTAATGAGAAGTTGTGTGGAACGTATAACAATTCATTTTTGTGGAATGATACAGCCTGCTTGAAACTATTCATTAAAATTGTAAATATTAATTTCATTTGTCTCGGTGCTGCATTAATGTGTTCTGAGCCTGCACTATTGAGATGCTTACAATATTTTATTTGACAATAGTGACTTACCTACATGCCTTGGACAGCCATTGAGTGAAAAGCCTTTAGGGTGATTTGTTGTGTCATCAGTTAAAAATGTTCATATCTTTACGTTCGAGTATAGTGTTTGACAGCCTTGTGTTTGCTGTGGAGTTTGATGTAATCATACTGAGGGAAGTGTTGTGTAATATATGAATGTGTGCGAACTGTGCAATTCTTGCCAGCCGATATGGCCGAGCGGTTCTAGGCGCTTCAGCCTGGAACTGCACAACCGCTACGGTCGCAGGTTCGAATCCTGCCTCGCGCATGGATGTGTGTGATGTTCTTAGGTTATTTAGGTTTAAGTAGTTCTGTTCTAGGAGACTGATGACCTCCGATGTTAAGTCCCATAGTGCTAAGAGCCATTTGAACCATTTTTGTAGTTCTTATTTAAACTACACTGAAGTGACAAAAGTCATTGTACACCTCCAAATATCATGCCGCCCCTCCGTTTTCCCGGCTTAGTACAGTAATTCGACGTGGCATGGGCTCAAGATATTGTTGGAAGTCCTCTGAGAAATATTGAGCCATGCTGCCTCTACAGCCGCCCATAAGACAGCAAGCGTTGCCAATGCAGCATATTGTGCACGTACTGACCTTTCGATGATATCTCCTGAATGCTCGAAGGGATTCATATCAGGTGATCTTAGTGGCCAAACCTTTCGCTCGAATCGTCCAGAATGTTCGTCAAACCAGTGGGGAACAATTGTGAACCAGTGACATAACGTCGTTGTATGGGGACGCTAAGTTTATTTATGGCCACAAATGGTCTCCAAGTAGGCGAACATATCCATTTCCAGTCAATGGTCGGTTAAATTGGACCAGACGACGCAGTTCATTCCCTGTAAACACATCCGTTATGGAGAGGCTACCAGCTTGCACAGTGCCTTGTTTACAACTTGGGTCAATGCTTTAGTGGGGTCTGCACCACACGCGAACCACACCATTACCTGCAACCAACTGGTATCGGCACTCATCTGGGCAGGTCACGATTTTCCAGTCGTCTAGAATCCTACCGACTTGGTCATGCGCCCAGAAGATTCGCTGCAGTGACGTCGTGTTGCCGTCGGTCGTCTCCTACCATAGCCCATTAACGCCAGATTTCGTCTCATTGTCCTAACGGATACGTCCGTCGTACGTCCCACATCAGTTTCTGCGGTTGTTTCACTCATTGTTGCTTTTCTGTCAGCACTCACAGCTCTACATAAACGCCGCTGATCTGACGCGTTAAGTGAAGACCATCGGCAACTGCGTTGTCCGTGGTGAAAGGTAACGCCCGAAATTTGGTATTCTCGGCACATTCTTGACACTGTGCATATCGGAATACTGAATTCCCTAATGGTTTACGAAATGGAATTTCCCATGCGCCTAGC
The DNA here is from genome assembly GCF_023864345.2 of Schistocerca serialis cubense. Taxonomy (NCBI): domain Eukaryota; kingdom Metazoa; phylum Arthropoda; class Insecta; order Orthoptera; family Acrididae; genus Schistocerca; species Schistocerca serialis. The sequence goes on from NC_064643.1 coordinate 350,451,054, forward strand.
TCCAACTACCATTCCGCTTCGAAAATCTGTTAGTGCCTGTTCTGCATCCATAATAATGTCGGATGCCTTGTAACATGAATCACCTGAAAAAAAATGCTCCTCCAATGTTGGGCCTTCTATACACTGTGTACGCGATACTGGCGCCTTCTGTGTATGTGCATATAGCTATCTCGTGATTTTTGTCACGTCAGTGTATTTTGTATCTGTCTTTTGGCTGTTATATAATATGCTACAGAAGATATATAATCTGTATACTAACAGTTCACTTTAGGCTGCTTTTTAAAGCAGTGATAACGAATTAGTTCTTTTGGTACGGTGGCATTTTAGCACAAGATGTGGGAATAATTTAAAGAAACCAGATCCAGTCTGTCACGGCACTTCTGTGGAACATATTTCTGTTTGGGAATTTGATATTTATCTCCATTGAATTATTCAGATATAACATTTCTTCTTTTGCTTTTGCTGTAGAGACAAGTAAGAGTGGCGTTGATATAACTGGTGGTCGGACACTGGCAAAAAATTCTACAAATTCATCTTAAAGCTACTTTGCAAGTAGATGAATATTTTTGTGAAGTTTCAAAGCTAAGAAAATAGAAAAATTTGTGAAACTTTTCAGGATTTACAGGGATTTTATATGAATATTCAGATAGAAAATTGTGATTTTTTCTGGACAGATTACTCTTTTCAAAGTTCTATTAATGTAAGATACTTTATGCCATTGTGGTGTTAATACCAGTATAATTTTGCAGCGGAGGGCTATTTTGTTTCCTTGGGTTGGAAGTTATCTGCTGAACTTACCGCTGGAACTGTTGTGTAGAAATCTACAGAGTGGTCCATTGAAGGAGACCGGGCTAAATATATCACGAAATAAGCATCAAACGAAAAAACTACAAAGAACGAAACGCGTCTAGCTTGAAGCGGGAAACCGGACGGCGCTATGGCTGGCCCGCTAGATGGCGCTGGCATAGGTCAAACGGATATCAACTGCGTTCTTTTTAAATACGAACCTTAATTTTTTATTACATATTCATGTAGTGCCTATACAAATATGAATGTTTTACTTGGACCACTTTTTTTGCTTTGTGATAGATGGCGCTATAATAGTTACAAACGTATAAGTACGAGGTATCACGTAACATTCCGCCAGTGCGGACGGTATTGGTTCGTGACACATTACCGTGTTAAAATGGACAGTTTACTAATTGCGGAAAAGGTCGATATCGTGTTGATGTATGGCTACTGTGATCAAAATGCCCGACAGGCGTGTGCTACGTATGCTGCTCCGTATCCTGGACGACATCATCCAAGTGACCGGACCGTTCGCCTGATAGTTACGTTATTTAACGAAACAGGAAGTGTTCAGCCACATGTGAAACGTCAACCACGACCTGCAACAGATGATGATGCCCAAGTAGGTGTTTTAGCTGCTGTCGCGGCTAATCCGCATATCAGTAGCAGACAAACTGCGCGAGAATCGGGAATCTCAAAAACGTCGATGTTGAGAATGCTACGTCAACATCGATTGCACCCGTACCATATTTCTATGCACCAGGAATTGTATGGCGACGACTTTGAACGTCGTGTACAGTTCTGCCATTGGGCACAAGAGAAATTACGGGACGATGACAGATTTTTTGCACGCGTTCTATTCAGCGACGAAGCGTCATTCACCAACAGCGGTAATGTAAACCGGCATAATATGCACTATTGGGCAACTGAAAATCCACGATGGTAGCGACAAGTGCAAGATCAACGACCTTGGCGGGTTAATGTATAGTCACCAGTCCCCTAGAACTTAAACCTAACTAACCTAAGGACATCACACGCATCCATGCCCGAGGCAGGATTCGAACCTGCGACTGTAGCGGTCACGCGGTTCCAGACTGAAGCGCCTAGAACCGCACGGCCACACCGGCCGGCTGGTTAATGTATGGGGCGGCATTATGGAGGAAGGATAATTGGCCCCCATTTTATCGATGGCAATCTAAATGGCGCAATGTATGCTGATTTCCTACGTAATTTTCTACCGATGTTACCACAAGATGTTTCACTGCACGACAGAATGGCTATTTACTTCGAATATGATGGATGTCCAGCATATAGTTCGCGTGCGGTTGAAGCGGTATTCAATGGCATATTTCATGACAGGTGGATTGGTCGTCGAAGCACCATATCATGGCCCACACGTTCACCGGATGTAGCGTCCCTGGATTTCTTTCTGTGGGAAAAGTTGAAGGATATTTGCTATCGGGATCCACCGACAAAGCCTGACAACATGCGTCAGCGCATTGTCAATGCATGTGCGAATTTTACTGAAGGCGAACTACTGGCTGTTGAGAGGAATGTCGTTACACGTATTGCCAAATGGATTGAGGTTGACGGACATCATTTTGAGCATTCAATGCAGTAATGTGGTATTTACAGGTAATCACGCTGTTACAGCATGCGTTCTCAGAAATCATAAGTTCATAAAGGTACATGTATCACATTGGAATTAAAATGTTGAAACCTACCTACGTTCTGTATTTTAATTTAAAAAACCTACCTGTTACCAACTGTTCGTCTAAAATTGTGAGCCATATGTTTGTGACTATTACAGCGCCATCTATCACAAAGCGAAAAAAGTGGTCCAACTAAAACATTCATATTTCTGTACGTACCACACGAATATGTAATAAAAAATGGGGGTTCCTATTTTAAAAAAAACGCATTTGATATCCGTTTGACCTATGGCAGCGCCGACCGAAGTGGCCGTGCAGTTCTAGCCGCTGCATTCTGGAGCCGAGCGACCGCTACGGTCGCAGGTTCGAATCCTGCCTCGGGCATGGATGTGTGTGATGTACTTAGGTTAGTTAGGTTTAATTAGTTCTAAGTTCTAGGCGACTGATGACCTCAGAAGCTAAGTCCCATAGTGCTCAGAGCCATTTGAACCAATGGCCGCGCCACCTGGTGGGCCAACCATAGCGCCATCTGGTTTCCCGCTTCAAGCTAGACAAGTTTCATTCTTTGTAGTTTTTTCGTTTGACGCTTATTTTGTGAGATATTTGGCCCGGTGACGACCAATATTAAATATTGATGTCCGTCCGCAAATGATCATTTCTTCTTTTAAATTTAGGAAATATTTATTTGGAGCTCGAAGTATATTCTTGCTTTAGATGTCTGTATGAGAATTTCCTTAACTGAACTGCGTCTGTGTTATAGATAATTCTTGTGGATATCGAGTGCATCTGTTATCATTTCGTGGTCAGAGTATTTGCAATGAAGTTCATTACAGGATTTTATATAAACTGTTGCATCAGGCATTGTAATAGTGCAGTGTAGTACTGCAGGACTCACTTATATGTTCCACAGTGACGACGAGCAGAAGAGAGACATTGTAGGTTTTCGCAGTGTTTCCAAAGCGATTAAAAGCACCCCAAACCCTAATTGGTCTTGAGTGAGACTCTACTACAGTGGAGATTATATTACACTTTGTATATCTTGAGAGTGATTATTGTGTTGAAGTTAATTATTTCAGTGACTTCAGTTCATTCACTTGTGCAAGAGCATATTAAACTTCGAACAGTCTCATGGTCTGCTGAAACAGAAGATGCCGCCGGCTCTTGACTGTGAAGTTGGTTGATATAATTATTCAATGAGACTGACTGTGCACTACTTGTGGTTGAAATAAGTGTTTTTCTGATTTATTTGTCTACTCGTTCGTGGAATTGGTTTATACTATAGGTATCTCATTGAGAGATGTTGTTGAGTGTCCAGTTGTGAGCACAGGAGGCCATTAATATTTGTCTATTATGCTTTTGCAATTTAAGATCCATTACCAATATGTCATATATTACAATTTAACAAATTTGCGGTTTTTCCATTTATTTGCACTGTGAAACCTTGCTTCTTGCCAGATTTCATGATTATAGGTTAATGATAAGAACACTGTAGGTTTTGATAAGTTAGTTGGTGACTGTCAAAATAGGTCATATAAATGGTCACATCTTATAACTGCATTGAGAAGAGAAATATTTTATACTGTCGAGGGACGGTATACCTCAGTATGTGACAAGTTTCAACCTGGTATGACTATCCAGTCTCTAGAAAAAGGGTCCTTAAGAGTTGGACAGGCAGGCAGACAGGCGGATGGACAATAAAGCAATCCAGTAAATATCGATGTACGAAGCCCTAAAAATAATTTGGAATATTATGACAGGCGATGCACCTACCAAAACAAGAACAAAAGTCCGATGAATATAGTCCGAAAACGCATACTTTCTGTGATCCGTACACTTGCTCATAGTGGTTGAAAACGAATGTTTCAAATATTGTGAGGCGCTGGAGCATACATCACAAAATGAAAAAGCAAACGATTGCACATGAGTCCGGAAACACGTACTTTCTGAAATGTTTCAACCTGACGTCCATTCATAAGGTGTACAACTTGACATCCTTAAACTAATTTATTGAACAACGAAAGTCTTTACTAATATGTTGCAAAGTCCAGCGACAAATGTCTCCTTTCTTTAGAACAGTACAATCATTTGAAGAACCCAGAGAATAAATGTCTTTTCTTTAGAACAATATAAACCATAAAGAAAAGTAAGTATAAATTCTCTCTTCTTTAAAACCAACGAACTTTAAGGAATGCAATTTTACTCGAGACAGAGTTTAATCTTTAACCACGTTTCAAGGTGTTCCTGTCACAGGAAGTAGGTATGTCTTACAAGGTAGAGCACCAGTCCGCGGCTCCAGAGACACAATCAAAGTACTGATGTACGTACTACACATAGAGCAAAAGCTATCTTACACTATGCAAGCACACAACAATAAACCTTTTGCCCGGCTCAAGGATAACACACTCAAGGCACAAGAAAATGCGGGCGCGACAAACTCCTGAAATTATTAAAGAATCAGACACAACACATTAACAAACGTAACAGTAGACCTTCATAAAACAGCCTTCGCAAGCCACCAAGCACCTTAGCCGTCGATATATGACGAATTTCAGGCACTTCATTCAACTTTGGAAAACAGCTGCTGGAACAATGCAACCAGAAACGTAGCAGACAGTAAAACGTCCGATGCATAAAACAAAATCTTTTACTGGCCGTTCTGCAAGGCGGCTGCGGCACCTTAAAACACCAGGTTATATTATTAAGTACAAACAAGGTAGCTGCCAACTGCACAGCGGACATTTCTCCTTACCCAACACACATGTAAGATAAGATTCCATATACAGCAGAGTCCAGCCCGTTAGACCTTAAAATCCAGACACAAGTATCAGTCATTAAACCTTAATCTAAAACAGAGCGCCTACAATTTTCTTAAGAGGAAGAAACTGTAATAGGCAAACCAACTGTTTTACGTGTTGGCGGTTCATTTAGCAGAGAACAATCGACCACCGAGCGGCCGTATGACTACTAACTTCTAATCACACATGAAGGCAGAACCAAGTTGCTCCAACACAAGTTACCGAGAATTCTTTCAAATGACACTCACCGTAGAAATGGGTGGCAATCTCGGGGTTCTGTTCCCCAACCGGCGATACAAGGAAGACGCAGGCCTGATGCAGCCCAGGATAGCATTAGCACCGCCGCGACAACAGCCACGCCGTACCGTCCCGCAAGACCAGCTCACAGAGTTCCATTCGAAAAATGTCTGTGCTGGAAATAGAGGCAATGCCTCCCGAACAAACAAGCACATTGGCCCTTGCACGTCTGCTCACACCAACCGCTAAGCTTCGAATTTCCATCACCCACATCGGCACCTGTCTTTCCTGCCCAGATTCCGCTAGCCAAAGATTCTCTCATGAGCAAAGACAGTGTACATCTCATCGGTCGCGAGGTATCGGTCAGGCCATACGACTCAACGTATTCTTTAAATACGCACTCTTTGAAATACACCCCGTTGTGTTTGTTAATGGCAACATTCATTGAAGACGCAATGTGGTAGTACCGAAGACTGAGGTGGCGTAGACTAATGGTTCAAATGGCTCTGAGCACTATGGGACTCAACTGCTGAGGTCATCAGTCCCCTAGAACTTAGAACTAGTTAAACCTAACTAACCTAAGGACATCACACACATCCATGCCCGAAGCAGGATTCGAACCTGCGACCGTAGCGGTCCCGCGGTTCCAGACTGCAGCGCCAGAACCGCGCGGCCACTTCGGCCGGCATAGACTAATGCTTTCAAAAGTCCCCGTAACCAAAACTGCACGGCACTGAAGTCTGGAGTTCGGGGAATCCAAGATGTGGGATCTCTTCTGTCAATCCGGTGGCCCTGAAATGTCAGCGACAGCTGCTTGTATGCTTTTTGCATAAACATCTGTAGTCTTTCCTGCGATGGCACATCCTCCAAGGTAGGCAATACGTTAACAAGAAATTTGATGAAACTAGTCCGCAGCTCGTGGTCGTGCGGTAGCGTTCTCGCTTCCCACGCCCGCGTTCCCGGGTTCGATTCCCGGCGGGGTCAGGGATTTTCTCTGCCTCGTGGTGACTGGGTGTTGTGTGATGTCCTTAGGTTAGTTAGGTTTAAGTAGTTCTAAGTTCTAGGGGACTGATGACCATCGATGTTAAGTCCCATAGTGCTCAGAGCCATTTGAGCCATTTGATGAAACTTCCTGGCATATTAAAACTGTGTTCCCGTACGAGACTCGACCCCGGAACTTTGCCTTTCGCGTACAATTACTCTACCATCTGTTTTTTTTTTTTAATCTCATTTTGTTCGCTTTTGTTCGTTCCATGTGCTCCGGGCGGACGTCGTAAGACATCCGTTTAAGTTCGTTGTTGATACATTTACTCAGTTTTTTTATTACAGAGGGCTGCTAACCCTCTGACCGATCATCTGAGCTACCGAAGCACGACTCACGTCCGATCCTCACAGCTTTACTTCAGCGAGTATCTCGTCTCCTACCTTCCAAACTTTACAGAAGAACAAAACACTAACCACTGCTTAAAGAAAACTTGCTCGCTCTAAGAAGGGCAACTGTGTTCGACATGATATTACACTGAAGGGCCAAAGAAATTGGCATAGGCATGCGTATTCAAATACAGAATTATGTAAACAGGCTGTATATAGCGCTGCGGTCAGCAGCGCCTATATAACACAATGCATGTTTTCGAGATTTAAGTGAGTATCAACAAGGTGTTACAGTCGGCGCACAAGTGAAGGGACACAGCGTCTCCGAGGTAGCGACGAAGTGGGGATTTTCCCGTAGGACCATTTCACGAGTATACTGTGAATATCAGGAATCACGTAAAACATCAAATTTCCGACATCGTTGCGCCGGGAAAAAGATCCTGAAAGAGCGGCACCAATGATGACTGAAGAGAATCGTTCAACGTGACAGAGGAGCAACCATTCCGCAAATTGCTGCAGATTTCAGTGCTGGGCCGTCAACAAGTGTTAGCGTGCGAATCATTCAACGAAACATCATCGATATGTGCTTCCGTAGCGGAAGGCCCACTCGTGCACCCTCAACGGGTGGACGACACAAAGCTTTACGCCTCGCCTGGGCCCGTCAACACAGACATTGGACTGTTGATGACTGGGAACATGCTGCTTGGTCGGACGAGTCTCGTATCAAATTGTATCGTGTACGGGTATGGAGACCACCTCATGAATGCGTGGACCGCGCATGTCAGCAGGGGACTGTTCATGCTCGTGGAGGCTCTGTAGTGGTGTAGGGGGGGGGGGGTGTAGTTGGAGTGATATGGGACCCCCGATATGTCTAGATACGACTCTGACAGGTGACAAGTACGTAAGCACCCTGCCTGGTCGCCTGCAACCATTCATGTCTATTGAGCATTCAGTCGGACTTGGGCAATTCCAGCAGTACAACGCTACACCTCACATGTTCAGAATTGCTAGAGTGTGGCTCCAGGACCACTCTTCTGGGTTTAACACTTCCGCTGCCCACCAAACTCCCCAGACATGAACATTATAGAGCATATCTGGGATACCTTGCAACGTGCTGTTCAGATCTCCACCCACTCGTACTCTTACGAATTTACGGACAGCCCTGCAGTATTCATGGTGTCAGTTCCCTCCTGCACTACTTCAGACGTTAGTCGAGTCCATGCCACGTCGCGTTGCGGAAGTTCTGCGTGCTGGCAGTTTTCCTAATGGGTACTAGGCAGGTGTACCATTTTCTTTGGCTCTTCAGAATAGTATTTCACTAAAATTTGAATTGTAATCAGTCACACTTTCACATGTACAACTTAAACATTGTAATACCTGCACCTTGAAATGAATGCTCACTGAGAGAAATGAAAAATCTCCATCCTAGTGATTACTTGTATACTTGCCCATATGGTGCAAATACTTCGCAAGTGATGTCTTGCCGAATAATAAAACATATGTAATCACCGTCAAAATAAATGAAACCGAACGAAGTGAGAAAGTCACATGCTTACTAAATCAGTGTTTGTGTATTACTGAATGCCGACCTACCCCAGATAAGAAAACAACAGCGTGAAAGGTACTTTTATGATACTATGGAAATCACGAATTGCCCCAGAGTGTCGCTGAGTTTTGCAAACGTAAAATGACAGAAAGAGAACGAGAGATAGAAGGAAACTGAAATTTCTTCGAGATACCATTGCACATAAAATAAAAGGATGACATCGTAAATGGTATTGGAGATCTCCGTGTCACCAAGATAATTTTTTCTCCTCCTAATTGTCCTTCATTGTCCCAGTTGCCTAGCAACCGTTTAGAGCGCTGCGCTGGAAAAAAGCGCCGGAAGTTAATCTGTCTCTCCGTCTACAGTGTCGCTGAGTGACTGATGTGGGCGGTGCTCACGGCCGGCCTGCAGTAAAGTCGGGACGAGTAGCCGTCCGGGCCCGATCCGCGAAGCGGAGAGCAGGTGGCGTGTGTCCAGACTGGGCCACTCAGCGTAATTGGGAAACCAGCGCGCCCTTGGTGGGCCCCGCCAGCCGGCAGTCTCTCGGCTCTTAGCCGGCGTGTCGCCGTCGTAACACGGTAATGGGGGGACAGCCGGCAGCAAGGGCCGTAACACCGAGGTGGTGGTGGGGATGCCAGGGGAGGGTGCGAGTTTCCTCGATACCGGTCGTCGTCAAAGAGCCTGTCTCATAAAAGGCGCTCTCTCAAGGACGTACCATTGTCACTGTGTTTCTGCAAGCAGCATGGTTTCACTACTGAGATGGATTGTTTCTGTAGCCTCTTCAGGAAAGAAAAGAATAACGGTTACATCTAACAACTGTCAGGTTTGTTTCTTTGTCTTTTGAGTGTACTTATGTTAAATGTCGTCTTGAATTTTTTAATCTCTTGGCAACGCCATCCAGGATTCGGTGACTGCAGTGCAGCCATATGCAGCGTATTCGGATTTTACGCCGAAAGACACTTATGGTCTATTCAGGCCATTGTTTTACATTCGTGGCTGGTAACGCTAGCCGGCCGGTGTGGTCGTGCGGTTCTAGGCGCTTCAGTCTGGAACGGCAGGACCGCTACGGTCGTAGGTTCGAATCCTGCCTCGGGCATGAATGTGTGTGATGTCCTTAGGTTAGTTAGGCTTAAGCAGTTCTAGGGGACTGACGACATCAGATGTTAAGTCATATAGTGCTCAGAGCCATTTGAACCTTTTTTTTTTTTTTTTGATAACGCTACAATGGACAAATATCAAGTATGCCTGTGTTTGCTTTAAATACTGTCACATTTGGTTCTACATTTTACATACGACTTAAATCCATATAAATCTTTCTGTTACAACGGCTGATAATGATGTTAAAGCGTTACTTGAGTGCTGAAAATGTGATTGTACAGTACAAATAACATGGTTCGACATTGAAATTTCTAGCACATAAGCTACTTGTAGATAACTGTCATGTGCATACTGTAAGACTTTCATGACACACACCATCAGATTATTTGACTTGTCGCTCTAACGAAGTAGGCGAGTGTCAGCAATGTGTCTCGTGGTCTTATCGTGGCATGTTTATCTTCTGCCGTTAGGTCACACGATAGAAATGCCACTTGCACGCTTAGAGTAGCAGATTGACGGTGACCAACTTCAAACAGAACTTGATTAATTTTCACACACATTTATTAAAATAATAACAAGCACAAAAATTACTTACCTCGTTTCTGGATGCTATTTGCAATTGACATTCTGAAGTTCCTTTGGTATTGGTACGTTAATCTTATTCTCACATATATTTCTGATACTTGACAAAACTGTCTATACATTTATCTTCACGGCTATGTACAGGAATATGGTAATCCTATTGGGTGCAGACTGAAACTTGACTATAGACTGGTACAGACAAATGTAGAACTCGTACAGACTGGTACAGACTAATGCAGACTGGTACAGACCGGTGCAAACAAATGCAGACTGACTAATCAGGGGTCTGTACACTCGTTATAGTACCTCGCACATTCATGTATCACTGCGCAAGTGTGATCCATGAGGAGAAAAGGTTCTACGTTAGCAGCAATCTCATTGGCTGTGTTACATATTAATACGTGGATCGGCGGAAGCAGAATTTGGTCCATCTCTATGGCAGCGCCATCTCGTAGTGCGGAGACGGACGAGCGCTGCGCCTGCGCTATTGTGCTTAGCAGGGCGCGCTCTAGTGGGAAAGTTGTGTACGCGCTGACTACGCGGAACTATGTACACAACAATAAAGTAGCTGTATTTTCGCTACGGGGCTGCTTGCGGTGAGCCCCCAAACCAAGGAGTCCTTCATTTCGGCTGCCGTCCTCGAACCCCACCATCAAGGTCACTAATTTCGATGAGTATTTCCATCCCACCGCTGTAATTCTCGCACTGTCCACTACACGGCTACCGGCAGAATACAAACTACAGCCATTGTAATAATGCAAGATGTCCGTTAGGGGGTTAGTGGCAGACGCACCTGCCATTGATACTTAGAGAAAGACTCCAGTGTTTAGAGGCAAGAGGACACAAGGATATCAAGCATCTCTGTGGCAACAGAAAACTATTACTTCCACCTCCTTGTTCTTGGATTTTAACGTAGTTTTTAACAAGAAATTGAAACGCCTAACCAGTTGTACTGTACAGTCAAATTTGCCACATGAAAGTAAATGTCGAACAAAAGTCAGCCTTTAGAATACGAAGGTTTACTTTAAAATTGCAAATGAAATGTGTAATAAAATGCATCTGGTCTTAATTACAGCAGAAATATGCATGCTCCATATTTGTCTATTACAGTGTCGTCTACCGTGTATGGTAAACAATAATTTGAATAAACCATACGTAGTTTTTGACGTGGAATCCGAATATGCAATATAAATGGGGAGGGGGAGCTGGTTCCCATTTGAAAACACAGTTGTCCACGTGCGCGCAGGATGGGTGGTTAATATGTGGCCAGTTGTAGTATAGACATATGTCTCCTTCACTAATATTAACTTTTCATCTAGTTTTTTTCATGCGATGCGTCGTTGTCAATATATTTAGTTGTCTAAAGTTGAAACAAATACCATGTATATTGACATGAACAGGGCACAGATACCACCGATGTAAGTATTAGGCTGTTTCATCTCGCAGCGACGATTCCCCGGTCAGCAGTTAGCAGGAATTTTCGTCTGTTACTATCACAAAAATCTACCCCCATACAGATATGTACAGAACTTGCAAACTGAGTAGCCTCCTTTTCTGTCTGCGTGGAGTTTTGTTGAGCAAAGTTAAAAGCCCTTAGGACAAACGGCCTGTCTTGTTGTTGAGGTAAAACTGCTGCAATACCATATTGCGTGGCATCCACAGTGCAATTGATGCTTCTCCGCCAAGAAATTAAAATCTGTATTAGTTGCGGACGACGATGGGAAACAGGCAAAAAAGAGGCAGTGTAATACAGTGAGCGAACAGTGGCGTGGGACACTGCACGCGAAAACCGAAAATAAGGACGATTCCGAGAGGACGGGAGCCTTACAACGATAAACGGATGACACAATTCATTAAGACAATGAATGGTGTCGCGCTGAATTGGACAAGGCAGCGGCGGATGTTGCAGCTAATAGCTAGCGGAGCAGACCAGTGCAGACAATACGCAGCAAATGAGGGCCCTGAGCTGGTACAGCTGAAGGCGCATGTCGGATCCGCAGAGACAACAAACCGCAATCACAGCAGACACCTGAGGACAAGTGCAATTTATTTGTTACGTGCTTGTACTAAAATACTTGCAAGGGTGAAATAAAGTGATAAGACTGTAAATGTGAAAGAAGGATATGAGATACGGCTCAGTGAAAGTGCCACTCACACAATCGTTCCTCAACAAAGATAAACGGAAGGTCCAGTAAATAATGATGTTTCATTTGGTAATGTGACAGTTATCTCCATTTGTGTGGATACAGCAGGAACAACAGATCAGCTATGGAATATAGTTTAAACTGTGACAGTAATCCGTTAAGCGATTGGGAGATAACAGTCTATTTGATGTTAGTCAGTATAATATAAATGAGTAAGATATAGCTGAAGCATGTACGAGACATGGTATGTTGCCTGTAAAGCAAACAGAACAGAGAAATGTATTGGGGGCGGGTTCGGGGGGGGGGGGGGGGGGGGGGGGGAGCAATAAACTAGAACGCTTGCAAGAAATGTTTTCTGCATAGATGGGCACTACAAACAAATGTCTGTTTTAATAAATAACAGTTTTTCTTAATTAAAAGGAAATACAAGTAAAAATATAGAAAAACTGACTGATAAGCTTGACAAGAAAATCGAAAAACAGTCTGGGGAGCTTAAACTGGAATCTAGTAGGACTGTTAGTTAGGCTGGTGAACTTAAAAAGCTTAAAACTGAAGTTAACGTGAAACTGGAAAACCAGGCCGCTGAATTAAAGAAAATGTGGAAAAAAGATTTTAATTTTTTTGGTACTAAGGTTGAGGAAAGATTTTCTCAAGTTGAGAAAGATTGTAAGACATCCTCAGAAAATATTAAAAGTCAATTAACAGAAATTGCTAGAAATGTAGCTATTGGAAGCAAGCAAAGAGTGGATCAAGTTAAGGAGGATGTACGTAAAATCGAGCAAAACAATTTCTACTGTAGAATTTGTTTGCGAAAAGGACCACAAAGCTGTAGAAAGTAAAATAAATGTTTAAAGTGAAAAATATTTGAGAACACTGAAGGTTTTATCTGATCATATGGAAGTGGTACTCTATTACCTACCAGTTGACCAATCAAGTTAACAGTACAAACGAAGTTGCATGAGGCATGACAGTAGATTCTCTAAAGTAGAACATAACCTTAGAATCATGACTAAATGTGGTGTTTGTAGTTTGGCCATGGGATCTTCTGAAGAGGCTTATATTAAAAAAAAAGGCAATTTTTACGCTTTGATCCGTCTGGGAAAGTGCATTAAGAAGAATTTTGGAATGGTTTTGGAAATGTTTTGATTACTTTGAGGACTGATAGACAAAAGGTGGGTTTATTACGTCGAAATTATTGGGTTAAGTTAGAACATGAGGTGTTACACCTACCTATTGAGCAGTATGAAGCGTTAGAAAAGTTTAAGGGACCCTTTTTCGAAGAATAATGTGGCAAACGGAAGCAAATGGAGTTGCAAAATAGTTTCTGGGAAGGTGAAAAGTTTAATACAGGAAGAGCAAGGGTACAAAGATTTGCTTTACGGACGAATGATTTGGAGCCAGAACAAGTAATTGTGGGACTGGATGGAAAGTTACCTATGAACTGGTGTAATAAAGTTATTGCTGCTCCCATGGATGACATGAAGAAGTTTATTAATAGCTTGGAAACAGTCGAAAAATGTTATAGCGAGGGGAGTGAGTAAATGGGGACTTTAGACCCTAGGGAAAAGTCGAAACATGTCAAAACGTTGATGAAAACAGAATGGGCGTGTCTTGTGACAACAACAGAAGAGGAGCTGCCAAATTACGGCAAGCAGATCAACTAACAATGAATAGGGATCTGTGTATTGGTAACATTTTCGGTGACGTGAAGATGAAGATTTTCAAAAGAAACAACTGGTTAGAGTAAGAGTAGGAAATGAGCCAGAATCTAGGGTACACTACCCCGTCTGTTAAGTGGCTATGATTTACGGAACGGCTAGCAGGAATTTGAAACGCCTAGCCATGCCCTTTGTATACAGTAACAACCAAATAACGGAATTTGAAAGTAATGAAAGGAGTGATAAAACTGAAGTTAATGAGACTAATGAAGTTAGGATATGCATGTGTAACGGTTGCTTGGAAGAGCTTCTTCATTGAAAAGAACTAAGTAAACACTGTAGTATAGAGAATATGGCTAGCTCTGAGCACCATAGGACTTAATATCTGAGGCCTTCAGTCCCCTAGAACTTAAAACTACTTAAACCTAACTAACCTAAGGACATCACACACATCCATGCCCGAGGCAGGATTCGAACCTGCGACCGTAACAGTAGCACGGTTCTAGACTGAAGTGCCTAGAACCACGCGGCCAATCTGGCCGGCTTTAGGGAATATAGTAGATTATTTAAAGGAGAATGGCAAATCATCTGATGCAGAAGGAAGCATGTACAGAAATTAGGCGAGAAAAGAGTGGAGGAAATACTGAACGCAACTAATGAAGATTTGTGTGCAGCAATGGGATAAGTGCAGGCAGGTGGAGACCACAATGTGGGACACTCAGTTAATGAGAATGTAGCGGAGAATGAAAGTAAAAAAGATTTAGTGAAAAAATTAATTACTGCTAAAGGAGAGGAGGTGAATGGGGAGAAATGCTTTGGTATGTCATTAGTAGACCGATTGACAAATATTAAGTTGGTAAATGGCGGGAGAAATCCTGCAAATATGTATGTAATTTCCAGACAAAGAGTAGGTTTTTATAGAAGGAGCAATATACACGATCTACTGGACGAAGATGAAGTAAATTACGTTATGGAAAAGACAAGGCAGCCAATAATTTCTTTGAGGGTTCAAGTGAAGAACTGCAGTGTTCAGTTGACAGTGGCAGTGATCATTGTGCTGTTAGCTAGAAGCTGTTAGAGCCTTCACCTGGTAAGTATGGAACTAAGCAAGCTGTTGATTGGCGTGCCTATTTAAGAGTACGGAAAGCCTTATCGCACTCTGAAGAACATATAAATTTAGCTTACCAGAGTAACAGTGGATTTAGGCAATCTGAAACTTGTACTGTGTTAGTGAGAAATATTTCTGTAGTTCTTTAAAATGGAGAGGAGGGAGCTTGTTCTCAGAGGCTTTATGCATTGGTGAGTAGGCAGAATACTTCTCATACTGGTTTAAACTTTATATGTTCTACAGATTGTTCAACGAATTGACGCTTCTCAGGACTGCAGTTTAGATCCTCATCTGCAATGTCGTAAACAGCACATGAAGGTTCTCTAAACGGCCCCGTTTATTCGTTCCTCCGACAGTTAGGTCGTCCAGATAATTGCAGCAGCCCAGAACCTTTTGGATCAGCTGTTATAAATAGCATTCAGAAATTGCAGGAGCACGAGAAAATTTCAAAAAGTAGTCTCTCATGATGCTAGAAACCGAATGGCATGTTCAACAGAAGCTCTTTGGTCTTCTGGTCCAGGGGAGTTTCAGATAAGTGTCACAAAAATAAAACTTGGCGAGACATACGCCCTATTTTGGTCTAGACAATAAATTTAGTCAACGAATATGAAACTTATCCACAACAACCTGCTCACTTGATGCTTTATAGGCCCCACACTCTAAGTAAGCCATTTGCCTTTCTAACAACCATTAATGGAACTGAGCATAAGGGTGTAATTACATTTAGTAGAGCCGTTCCGTCCAGAAACCAATGCGCAGAATGTGGGTATTGCTCGGGTTTTGAAATAAACAACGAACGGCAATTCCTCTCATCTTTATCTGAGCCGGTTTGTACCTTGCACAGCCTAGTCCAAGACAGAAGACACCACGACGCATTATGCTGAGTTCATTTCAATCTTCAATCGCAATGAGCCGCGCGGTCTGGGGCACATCGTCACGGCCCGTGTGGCTCCCCCCGTCGGAGGTTCGAGTCCGCCGTCGGGCATGAGTGTGTGCTTCCTTAGCATACGTTAGTTCAAGTTAGATTACGTAGTGTATAGGTTTAGGGACCGATGACCTCAGCAGTTTGGTCCCATAACACCCTACCACAAAATTTCAATCACAATGGCAACAAAGTGATTTACTTCATTAACTTTCTCGTTGACTGGTAAGCTAAACATATTGTCATGACTGACTACACATAAAAGCCTTCCGTTTTGAAATTTCCTTCTTTTATGTTAGTCATGACTCCTATATGGTGCCACTCTCTAGTGGTCATCATGTGAGTGATGCAAGCACTATAAATATACACATTAAAAAAAGCTTTGCCTCATCTCCGTTCGGAGAGTTCCCCAACCTGGACAGAAAATTGTAGTACAGGTCAACATAAACATTACTTCCGCCCTTTTTACTGCTCATGAAAACGACATATTCCACGTTGTACCACCATACAGCGAGTCCTTCACGGGTGGTGGTCCAGATCTCTATAAACACCGGTACCTCTAACACCCAGTAGCACGTCCTCTTACATTGATGCAAGTCTTTGTTCGTCGTGGCATTACTATCCACAAGTTCATCACGGCACTGTTGGTCCAGATTGTCCCACTCCTCAACCGCTATTTGCCGTAGATCCCTCAGAGTGGTTGGTGGGTCACGTCGTGCATAAACAGCCTTTATCAATCCATCTCAGGCAGGTTCGATAGGTTTCATGTCTGAAGAACATGCTGTCCACTCTGGTCGAGCGATCGTAGAGCTGTTACGGCGCTTTCCATGACCACTAGCGGCGTACGTCACCCCCACATAACGCCATCCCAACACGTCAGAGAACCTCAACCTTGCTGCACTCGCTGGACAGTTTGTCTACGGCGTTCAGCCTGACCGGGTTACCTCCAAACACGTCTCCGACGATTCTCTGGTTGAAGGCATATGCGACACTCATCGGTGAAGAGAACGTGATGCCAATCCTGGGCGGTCCATTCGGCATGATGTTGGGTCTATCTGCTCCTTGCTGCATGGTGTCGTGGTTGCAAAGATGGACCTCGCCATGGAAGGCGTTCGATACAGTTCCGCACTGTCGCCTGTTAAACAAAGTAAGAGCCTACGGAATATCAGACCAGCTGTGTAGCTGGATTGAAGAGTTTTTAGCAAACAGAACACAGCATGTTGTTATCAATGGAGATACGCCTACAGACGTTAAAGTAACCTCTGGCGTGCCACAGGGGAGTGTTCTGGGACCATTTCTTTTCACAATATATATAAATGACCTAGTAGATAGTGTCGGAAGTTCCATGCGGCTTTTCGCGGATGATGCTGTAGTATACAGAGAAGTTGCAGCATTAGAAAATTGTAGCGAAATGTAGGAAGATCTGCAGCGGATAGGCACTTGGTGCAGGGAGTGGAAACTGACCCTTAACGTAGCCAAATGTAATGTATTGCGAAAACATAGAAAGAAGGATCCTTTATTGTATGATTATATGATAGCGGAACAAACAATAGTAGCAGTTACTTCTGTAAAATATTTGGGAGTATGCGTGCGGAACGATTTGAAGTGGAATGATCATATAAAATTAATTTTTGGTAAGGCGTGTACCAGGTTGAGATTCACTGGGAGAGTCCTTAGAAAATGTAGTTCATCAACAGAGGAGGTGGCTTACTTTACTTGAGTATTGCTCATCAGTGTGGGATCCGTACCAGATCGGGTTGACGGAGGAGATAGAGAAGATCCACAGAAGAGCGGCGAGTTTCGTCACAGGGTTATTTGGTAACCGTGATAGCGTTACGGAGATGTTTAGCAAACTCAAGTGGCAGACTCTGCAAGAGAGGCGCTCTGCATCGCGGCATAGCTTGATCGCCAGGTTTCGAGAGGGTGTGTTTCTGGATGAGGTATCGAATATATTGCTTCCCTCTACTTATACCTCCCGAGGAGATCACGAATGTAAAATTAAAGAGATTCGAACGCGCACGGAGGCTTTCAGACAGTCGTTCTTCCCGCGAACCATACGCGACTGGAACAGAAAAGGGAGGTAATGACAATGGCACGTAAAGTGCCCTCCGCCACACACCGTTGGGTGGCCTGCGGAGTATAAGTGTAGATGTAGAGGTAGATGAAGTCGGGAGTGAAGTTGCCCATCATGCAGCCTATTGCGCACGGTCTGAGTCGTAACACGACGTCCTGTGGCTGCACGAAATGCATTATTCAACATGGTAGCGTTGCTGTCAGGGTTCCTCCGAGCCAAAATCCGTAGGTGGCGATCATCCACTGCAGTAGAAGCCCTTAGGCAGCATGAGCGAGGCATGTCATCGAGTGTTCCTGTCTCTATGTATCTCCTCCATGTCCGAACAACATCGCTTATGTTCATTTCGAGACGCCTGGACACTTCACTTGTTGAAAGCCCTTCACGGCACAAAGTAGCAATGCTGATGCGATCGAAAAGCGGTATCGACCGTCTACCGTGTACCTCCTTCCCGGTCAAATGCCTGGAACTGATCGGCTGTCGGAAGATCTCCGTTTAATAGGCGCTGTTCCTGCATGGTTGTTTACATCTTTGGGCGGGTTTTGTGGCATCTCTGAACAGTCAAATGGACGGTGTCTGTGATAAAATATCAATAGACCACCACAGAGCAATTTCAAATTTCCTAATTGCATCAGGATCCACTGCATGTACTACGACAGTTTGGCGGTAGGTGAGATAACTTGGATTTCATGGTAGAGCGGCTGCTCATAAGCCACACATCACGCTGGTAAATGCCAAACAACGCCTCGGCTGGTGTAAGGAGGGTGAACATTGTACGATTGAACAGTGGAAAAAAGTTGTGTGGAGTGACGAATCACGGTACATAATGTGGCGATCTGATGGCAGGGTGTGGGTATGGCGTCTTCCAGCGCATGTAGTGTCAACAGTACAATTCTGAGGCGTTGGTGTTATGGTGTGGTCGTGTTTTTCATGGAGGAGGCTTGCAACCCTTGTTGTTTTTCGCGGCACTATCACAGCACAGGCCTAAATAGATGTTCTGTACCTTCTTCCTTACCACTGTTGAAGAGCAGTTCGGGGACGGCTATTGCATCTCTCAACACGATCGAGCTTCTATTCACAATGCACGGTCTGTGGCGGAGTAGTTACACAGCAATAACATTCCTGTAATGGACTGGCCTGGACAGAGTCCTGACCTGAATCCTGCTGAACACCTTTGGGATGTTTTGGAACGCCGACTTCGTGCGCAGCCTCACCGACCAACTTCGATACGTCTCCTCAGTGCAGTACTCCGTGAAGAATGGGCTGCCGTTCCCCAAGAAACGTAGCCCTGCGAGAGTGGAAGCTGTCTTCAAGGCTAAGGGTGGCCCAACACCATACTGAATTCCAGCATTGCTTGGAGGGCGCCACGATTTTGTAAGTCATTTTCAACTAGGTGTGCGAATACATTTGATCACATAGTGTACATTCCTCAGTTTTAGCTTCAAGATTTGCATCATTTTGTTCCAAAGCATCGAACTTAGCGATAATCTGGGCTATTCCTACGTTGACTTCTTTTAATCCCTTATTTATTTGCTCTTGTGTTTTCCTTAATTACTCTTTATTTTCTTTCTGTGCTTTACTTACAAATTTTTTTTCTTCCAGAATTAATTTCAGCATAGACCTCAGATCCCGATCATCATCCCTGGTTGGTAAGGTGTCAGCTGATGCTGTACCATGCCTTAATGTACGAAACTCAATTATTGGCACATTAGTAATGTCAACGCGAGTGTCATTTTCTCTGGCATCGTTATTCCGATGAATCATTTCGTTTTGGCTGGGTACTACAAATCCTGGGTCTTTAGAGGAAAATATAAGATGAACATCAACAGAAGCAAAACAGGGACAATGAAAAGTAGTCAAATTATGCCAGGTAGTGCTAATGGAATTTTGAAAGAAGAACTTAAAGAAGCACATGGGTTTTTTATTTTGGGAACAAAATAAGTGATAGTCATCGATGTAGAGAGGATAGAAAAGGCTGACTGGCAATGGCAAGAAAATCATTTCTTAAGAAAAGAAATTTGTTTGCATCGAAGATATATTTAAGTGTAAGAAGTCTTTCTTGAAAACATTTGTCTGAAGTTTTGTCATGTATTGAAGTGAAAATTGGATGCTAAACAGTTTACACAAAAAGAGAACAGAATCTTTCGCAATGTGGTGCTGTAGAAGAATGTTGAAGATAAGATCGCTCGATCACGTAACTAATGAGGAGGTACAGAACAGAATTTGAGATACAAGAAATTTGTGGAAAAACATGACCAGAAGAAGGGATAGGTTGATAGGACTCATTCTCAGACATCAAGGGATTACAAATTTACCACTGGAGGAAAGTACGGTGGTTAAAAATTGTAGAGGGAGATCAAGAGTTGAATACAGTAAGCAGACTGAGAAGAATGTAGGTTGCAGTAGTTATTCGGAGATGAAGAGGCTCGCACAGGATAGAGTAACATGGAGAGCTGCATCAAAACAGTCTTCGGACTTAAGACCGCAAGAACAAGAGCAGAAACAGCAGCAACTGCACAAAATAAAATTTTATAAATTAAATGCTATTTACTCTTAAATAAGTTCTTTTTGTGGACGCAATATACCTGTGTGCGTCACTTGGCAATCATCTTTGAAACCCTATCACAGAACCCCACGATCTCGATCGTTTGTGGATATGTTCCAATCTCTGTCGTCCAATGCAATTCATGTCTTAATAAACTTCTTGTCATCCTGTCTCTTATTCTTGTCCGTGTTTTCGAAGTGTTTTTCAGTTCATCGATTCTGTGGAGAGCCTCCTCATTTCTTATTTTGTCAGTCTTTCTATTACCTTTTTGTAGTACATCATCTCAAACGATTCGATTGCCTTTTTTTCCGGTCCAGCTGTGATTGCCCACATTAGAGATACCCACTCCCGTTTCGCTGAACTTCTCAACGGGAGACGTTTCCTAAATGTTTCCCACACGCTTGAGGAGGATATAACGACTGTTTTGTCCAAACCCCAGAAAGAAAGATTACCAAATTATTCGACACATGAATTATAATTGGAGATTAAGACGGGAAAATTATAAATCCAGTGATCGCAACCACTGGTGGATTGGGTGCGTATTAAATTAGTATGGAAATATGACATGAAAAAGTCCCATGTAAATTCTATTTTGCTCGGCTTCACGACGGACTGACGTGTTGTTGAAGTATAGTGCCATCGGACGATAAGACGAGAATAATTACGAGACCCGCCAAGCATATTACTAAAAAAGTTCCGAGGTGACCTGGACAGTTGAAGCGAAAAGCGCCAGTGGGATCAAATTTGCTTCGTGGCCGCGTTTGTGCGAAAGAAGTCCTTTCCTCACGATGTCCTTAAGAACTGCTGAGCTAAGAGTCTTGAAGCTACACCCCCACCACAACAAAAAGAGCGATAGCGAAGTCAGCACAACATCCCCTATAAGGTTGGCTGCACTGACGCGGCAAACAGGACATTTTGGATTGGCGTTTTTCACTATGTGAAGGTAGCCTCGAATTTCTTTTGTTGTTATGATTTAATGCATAAAAATATTAATCAACTTTCTGTTTCTCTTTTATTTTCCTTTGGCCTATCCCTGTCCCTAACCCTGTATGCTCTTTCCAGCTGAAATACCTGTTGTAGGTTCCGTTCTCCGATGCTGTCACAGTCAAGGAGACGGGAGATCTTTCAGGTAAGTCATTATACTGGGGTGACAAATGTCATGCAACTGGGGTAACACGTATACAAATGGCGGTAGTATCGCGACGTAAGCTGTAAGAGGGCAGTGCATTGGCAGAACTGTCATTCCTACTCAGATGATTCATGTGAACAGGTGCCCGCACGACGGTAATTAAGACACTGAATGAGTAACGGTAGTTGTATATGGACGCACAGAATATTCCATTTAGGAAATCCTTAGCGAATTCAATATTCTGATAACCACAGCGTGAAGTCTGTGCCGAGAATGCCGAATTTCAGGCATTACCTCTCATCTGCAGCGCCTCTCCTGTGCTCGGGACCATATGGGTTGGACCCTAGACGACTGGTAAACCGTGGTATGGTCAGATGACTGCTGATTGCAGTTGATGAAAGGTGATGGTAGGGTTCGAGTGTGATGCAGACCCCACGAAGCCATGACCCAAATTGTCAACAAAGTACTGTAAAAGCTGGTGGTGGGTCCATAATTCTATTGGTTGTGACAACATGGAATGGGTTGGGTGCCCTGGTCCAACTGAACCCGTCACTGACTGGAAATGGTTATGTTCGGCTCATGTGAGACCATTTCTAGCCATTCATTGACTTCATGTTTGCAGATAACGACGTTGTCTCACCGGGCCAAAATTGTTCCTGATTGCTTTGCAGAACATGCCGGGCAAATTACAACGAATGGTTTAGCCACCCAAATGGTCCGACATGAATCCCATCTAACAATTACGGTGCATCGAGAAGGCAGGTTATATACAACATGCTGCACCGGCAACACTTTCCCAGTTATGGACGGCCATAGAAGCAGCATGGCTCAAAATTTCAGTAGGGTAATTCCAACGACTTGTTGAGCCTATGCACGTCGAGTTGCTGCACTACGGCGAGCAGAAAGACTTCCTACATGATATTATGAGGTATCTCGCGACTTTTGTCACCCCAGTGTATTTACTTCGAGATAGCGGTAGGAAGTTAAGGCAGCGAAGGTCCGATGATCATGATCTATATAATTCCATCATTTAATTTGTCTATCTCTTTAACTTGATTCCAGTGAGATAGGCGTACCTACTTCTCATTTAATACTGGTCTCCTGAGCTGCCGGTAAAGCGACGAACCAACTTGCGATATATCGAAGATGTCATAAAACAGCTGCCACAGACAGGGTACTATAATGTTCAGTATCACAGAGTCTACGCCTGAGAACTTCCCAGGTATCGCATCATTCGTCAGTAAATTGTGATCTGAATATCTTCACCTGGGTAAGTCTTACAATCCAGTGCTGCATCCGGAGTCTCTGTCTGACCATGGTGTAATCCAGTTGGAATCTTCAGGTGTCTCCGCCCTTTTCGAAGTGTAGCCTGTCGTATTGTGACCTTTGAATAGTGCATTCGCTATTGATAGGTGATATTTATTTCCAAACTATTTCCTCATTCCCCTCTCTACATCCTGCTACCAAACCTATATTTTCTTTTAAGTCTTTCTTCTGTTCCTTCCCCTACTATAGCGTTCTAGTTACCCTTGATTATTAAATTAACGTCTCCGTTTTGGTGCTGAATAACCTGCTCAGTAACATCAATAGTTTTGGTTATAAATATTTTAGCTTACAACCACTACTAGTAGGAACATAAACCAGAGCAAAGCGTTTCGGAAGTCAAGCTTCCGTCATACGGCTGTATAAGTTAATCCTAAATAAGATGCAATTCAGAAGCACTCAGGGACAAAATATAAATACAACTAAAACTGTTCTGACGTGAAGCCTTCGTCTTACACTAAAAATGGCAACACAAGAAAGAACCATATTTACGAACTAGTGGTGAAGGAATGACAGCTTATGCAACCAGTGTTTACAACCTGACGGAACCAACGCTTTGGAGGATCTATAGTAACGTAGATAAGCGGAGCATGGAATCTAATGATGCCATTTATAAAGTAAGGCGGGGACTTCATGTCCAGCAATTTTATTTGTTTGGATAATTTGACAGTGATATCATTTGAAGTGCATTTTATGTAGGACTAACGTAGACTATCAGATGATGGGAGAACACTGGCGAAACACGTTGCTGTGGCTTATGTTCCTAATAATAGTGACTGTATACTAAAACATGTATAACGATTGCGTTAACAACCGTTGCATCCTATCCTTAAGATGAGCAATATTAAAACTCAGATACTTTATCTACTTGATTGTCAACTGATTTTGACGTCGGTATGTATACCTGAAACATTATTGTTAGCGTCAGTTTGTTGTCGATTCTAATGAGAACTGATTTGCTGAGTAACTCACTCTCTGCCCTACCTTCTTATTTATAACGAATCCTATTGCCTTTATATTGTTTCCTGCTGCTGTTGATATTACCCTATACCAGTCTAACAAGAAACTCTTATATTCTATTTCCCCCCACTGACTCCCGACACTACTATTTTTTATTTACTTTATTTATTTGTTTATTTATTTAACTTGATCTCGTTAGACTGAGCCTGTGCGTTTCACTTTCGAGATTTTCTTATTTCCTTACCTCATTCAGATTCCTGACATTCCACACTCTGGCCCACAGAATGTTACCCTTTGGTTGATTATTCAGTATCTTTTTCGACGTTACGTCCTCCTTGGCGGTCCACTTCCAGAGATACGAATGACGTACTATTCCGTAGTCTTTCATCAATGAAGAGCTTAGCATTTTTTAGATAGAGCCCACATGACCTGAAAATACACATTGTGTCTTCAGTGGAGTGGTTTCTATTGCCTTCTGCATCGTCTTGCACTTGATGATTGCTGATTCTTCCGCAATTTAGGACTACTTCTCCAACCCAAGGAGAAGAAGTTGCTCTGCAACTGTCTGCCAATCAAATGGTTCAAATGGCTCTGGGTACTATGAGACTTAACATCTGAGGTCATCATTCCCTAGAATTTAGAACTACTTAAACCTAACTAACCGAAGGACATCACACACATCCATGCCCGAGGCAGGACTCGAAACTACGACCGTAGCGGTCGCGCGGTTGCAGACTGAAGCACCTAGAACCGCTCGGCCACTCCGGCCGTGTCTGCCAATCAACCCACTTTCACAAGGTCATCTGTGAAACGAAGATGACTTCTTATACCTGTCGCCACCGCTGATGACTTTTAGTCACAATGTAATGAGCATCTGGGTTCAAATCATGGGTCTCTGATGGTTTTAACATTACAGAAAGACGCTACTCTTAAACTGCAGGTCCACACTCATTAAAATATATTACTAAAAAATAAATAATAATTTTATGTTCTTGGTATCTAGAGACTATAACCAGCTTTTGTTGACAGTTTGTGGAAAAATTTTATACGTTCGTTTCGACCTTGGTAGTAGAGAATCTTCAATGATTGTTCAATATTCATAATGACATAAATCGGTTTTTTATATCAAATATTCTCCGTTTACAAACCCATTCACTTCGAACAAAACACTCGAGCTTCGTATAACTATCTCCGCCAACGTCACCACCGACTGCCCTTAATTTCGATTTCATTCTCGCCATATATGGGCTGGGGTTTGGGCTGCCAGCGGTACAATATCCTGCTCTTCAGCCTAGAGGATTTACGAAAATGAACGAAGAAATGTCAAAACTTAAACATCGATGCAAAAAACTAAAAGATTTTACAGTACAGTGTGATGACAGTTACAAGTAAGCAGGATAAAGAGGAAAATAAAAAGTCTGACAAATAAAGATAAAAAGACAAAAATGGACATTTAAAACGTTAAAATGAAAATGGAACGGCAAAATGAAGCACTGAACTTTCACTAAAGAGTTGAAGGACCTGCGCTGGGTGATGCTGCAGTGGAGAGATTGAACGTTTGGATGATGGTGGGCACATATTTAGAAGTCGTTGGATGGTATCTGTGGAGAGAGGGTGGGCGGTAAGGTGGATACAGGGAAAAAGGGAAAGGAAGGTTGGTTGGGCAGAGCCGTGGCATGAATGAGGAGCGGAGGAGAGGGAGGGAAAAGGAAGGGAAGAAGACAGCGGCAGCACTGATATGGAGTGGAAATCGGTAGGAAAAGTTGTAAAAGATGGATAAATGTCGGAGCGGACTTTGTTATTGGGGAGAGCGTATCCCTCGAATGCAGCGTGTGGAACCATCCAGAGAGGGCCGGAGTGACACAAGCGCGAAACGGAGGTTGGGCAGCTCGTAACAGCTCCGTTCAGCCGCGGGGGAATCAGATGGCCCGGGGGTCCGCGCTCCTCGGTCCCTACAAGTATCACGCCTCCGTCTTCGCTTTCACCCAATATCCAAAGGGCTCTCCCCCCGCCCCTCCCAAACCCCTCACCTGCCCTACTAAGTGTAGACCCCCTGGCCACTGTTAAAAATTTGGCTATGGATTCGAATTTGTGCCTCTTCTTTTATAACAGAATCCCAGCATGATAATACTTGAGCCAAAACTCTTATCTTTTCTAATTTTATTTTATGGATGTTTTTGTAGTGTTGACAGATTGCCAACACTACGCACATTATTTAAGGGAGGCGGCCATTAAGCAAGCAGGCGGACTTGATGGTCTGAAACAGGATCTTCATAAATGCTATAAAGAAAAGTACGTAGCTGCTGGAATACTTAACTTTAATCCACCATATGTATACAGCTTTCTTGATGAGACATTTCATACTATAACTATCAAACTATCAATTGCTATGAAAGGCTAATGGCGCCTTGCTAGGTCGTAGCCATGGACTTAGCTGAAGGCTATTCTAACTATCTGCTCGGCTAATGAGCGATGCTTAGTCAGTGTAGTCGCTAGCAATGTCGTCCGTACAACTGGGGCGAGTGCTAGTCCGTTTCTCGGGACCTGCCTTGTGGTGGCGCTCGGTCTGCGATCACACAGTGGCGACACGCGGGTCCGACATGTACTAATGGACTGCGGCCGATTTAAGCTACCACCTAGCAAGTGTGGTGTCTGGCGGTGACACCACAGTTTTCTAGGCAGCATTCTGCCACGGCTGACTTCTGAAGTCCCCTTCTTTTATCATGTGCTGAATATTCCGAACAATTCTCTGCAGCAGTCCGAATAGCTTCACCTATGTAAATGCTAACACGTTCATAGGTGACACCATACACACCAGGAACTTTTAAATCAATCTTGTCTTTAACAGAGCGGAACACATCTCTTACCTTGAAGGCGGGCTGGAACACTAGTCTCAGTCCATGTCTCTCAGAATCCATCGTATCTTGCTAGTAGTTACTCCACAGAATGGAAGGAATGCAGCTGGCTTGGCCTTTTCCGCTGATTGACTAGGCGTCTTTCATCGGTGGTACCGTAAGGTTTCAGCAGCTGCACTCTCGCTGTAACCATTTCCTCTGAACAAGCACTTCAAATGCTGAAATTCAGGCCTTAGATACTCACCGTCATAAATAATCCTTGCCCTGTGTACTAAAGTGCTCAGGACCGCATTCATGTGTACATGGTTGTGAAAACTTTTGGAGTTCAAGTGTCGGTGACTGTGTGTAGATTTCCTTTACACTGAATGACCAAGCCGGCCTTCAGCTCGCCGCTCATCTAAGACATCCAAGAGTGGAAGCTTACTATCCCTCTCCAACTCGACAGTAAATTTAATGTTAACAGAGGTCAGGGATACACGGTTATTAAGTCATGCGGAAGAGCTTTGGAATTACAGTGAAAGGAAAGATGGAGACTAGAAACTTGTAGGGATACGGAAGCGGCAGTTTTATACGTGCCAGTAAATTTAATGTTAACAGAGGTCAGGGATACACGGTTATTAAGTCATGCGGAAGAGCTTTGGAATTACAGTGAAAGGAAAGATGGAGACTAGAAACTTGTAGGGATACGGAAGCGGTAGTTTTATACGTGCCTCCGGCCCCTTGCCCCAAGTGATGTCACACTG
Organism: Schistocerca serialis cubense; assembly: GCF_023864345.2. Classification (NCBI taxonomy): domain Eukaryota; kingdom Metazoa; phylum Arthropoda; class Insecta; order Orthoptera; family Acrididae; genus Schistocerca; species Schistocerca serialis. The sequence continues at coordinate 350,478,582 of NC_064643.1, forward strand.
CCCCAGGTGAGGACCAAGAGAAATACTGCAGCGCATACTTTATTTTACAGGTCCGTCTTGATCACACGAAGTTTTACACTTCACTACTACAGGTTTCGGCCACTACCATCTTCATATCATAAAATATTCTGTTGCAGTATCAACGTCAAACTAAACATGTAGGTACAGATCATAAAATATTCTGATGTAGTATCAACGTCAAACTAAACATGTAGGTACTTACTATGGAGCTACATGTTTAGTTGGACGTTGGTACTACATAAAAATATTTTATGATCTGAAGATGGCAGAAGACGAAACCTGTAACAGTGAAGTGTAAAAATTTGAGAGATCAAGACGGACCTGTAAAATAAAGTGCCAAAAATATGATTACGGACACGTTTTCAGATTTTATGTCTTCAATTGCAGCGCATACGTCACAGCACGTGACACTGTAGGAGTGCCAGCAGCCGTCTCCAAGGAGGGAGTAGCGATTTCGACGAGTTTAATAATTGTTAACTGCATATTTAAATGCATGCAATCTGTCGATAGCACACGACAGAATTAAGACGTTTATTGGGTACCTTTTCACTAAAGTATTGATTTCCCATGGCCCTGCACTGAGCCGAGCGTTCGCAAGTACAGTGGACAAGGCGAATAGCGTAACGTCACAAGTTCGCTGCGGGGCACGAATCTCTCGCCGGCCCCGCTCCCGATGCCGGACGGAACTGCTAGGAGCTGCCGAACTTGCCTTCAACCCATACGTAATTCCGGCCCTCTGTGGAAGGCTCCGACTATGTAACCAGAATACCGTGTCATCCCCGGATGTCAGTGATTTTAACTCCTGACGACTAGGGCTGAGACACCTATCAAAAGTTCGAAGTGACGTGGCTTGTACACCGGGAAGATTTTACTGAAGCATGTCACCACCAGTTATTCCGAGGTCTCTTTTTTCATTGTAAGTTGCCTAAAACGCAGTAGTTGCTTGTTGATTCAGTTACAAGTGTATTGTTCAGTGATGGTAACATTGTTTTAATTAGACGTTACCAGCAAGATACATCGAAAATAGACAATATACAGGGTGATCGTTAATAAAAGCGACAAACTGCAGGAATAGGTTCCTGACTGGACATAGAGGAGACAGTGTCCTGTGAACATGTGTCCGGAAATGCATCGTTGCCACAGGTAGATGGCACTGACGAATGAAAACTTCTCTGACCACGTGCCGTGTGTTGCTTGTGTGTTGCAGGTTGTGTGATTGAGGCACCGTGGCCCACCAACATGGCGTAAGCCAAAGCGCGGTTATGTACCAGGGTTGTCCGGAAAGTAAGTTCCGATTGGTCGCGTATTGGAAACCACAGTGGAAACCAGAAACGTTTGATTTGCAACAGTTGGGTACGCCTTCCACCTCTTTCTCCTCGTAGTCGCCGCTCCAACTTCGAGTTTTATCTAGTGTTGTATCAACTTTCCAATATCCTCAATCATAGAAAGCAGCCGCCTATGCTTTCGGCCAGTTATCTACACTAGTCTGTAACTCGTTGTCTGCGGAAAAAAATTGTCTTCATAGCCAGCGGTTCTTGTGAGCAGAGATGAGACTCGGGGGGAACCAATTACTGACTGTATTGTGGGTGATCAAACACTTCTCATCGGAAACGCTGCAGGAGCGTGTTCATTGCCCCTGCAGTGTAGGACCGAGAATCGTCATGAAAAAGGAATTGCTAGACAGTTGTGTCATATGGGCTGCATGACACAGGTGAAACCCCTAACCAGGTCCTCATACTTGGCGGGAGACGCTATTCCCTACGCATCTTTACGTGCTCACTGTTCACTCAAAACTGAGAAGAGCGACGCCACGCGATCGACGGGCATACTGGAGACACTGCCCAACAGATCTGTGCAAAGATTCACCGGATTTTCCCAGTAGTTTCCATTTCGCGACCGATCGGAACTTACTTTCTGGACAACCCTCGTACGTCCTGCGGCTATCCCTGTCACCTGCATCGAGTGCAAGGAAGATCAGCAGGGGATTTCCCTGTACGGGAGGGATTTTCCCGATGGCACAATCGTCATCTCTGTGTCACACACTGATCCTCGGGGAATGACAGAAGCACCTCAGCAGCATCGGTTCAGCTTGGAAGTGTGGGCAGCGATTCTTGGCGACCACAAACATGGTGCGGCTATTATTCCACAACGCATAGATGGAAAACCGAACTTGAACTTTTTTTTTTTTTTTTTGGTCATCAGTCTACTGATTGGTTGATGCGGCCCGCCACGAATTCCTTTCCTGTGCTAACCTCTTCACCTCAGAGTAGCTCTTGCAACATACGTCCTCAATTATTTGCTTGACGTATTCCAATCTCTGTCTTCCTCTACAGTTTCTGCCCTCTACAGCTCCCTCTAGTACCATGGAAGTCATTCCCTCATGTCTTAGCAGATGTCCTATCATCCTGTCCCTTCTCCTTATCAGTGTTTTCCACATATTCCTTTCCTCTCCGATTCTGCGTAGAACCTCCTCATTCCTTACCTAGTCCACCTAATTTTCAACATTCGTCTATAGCACCACATTTCAAATGCTTCGATTCTCTTCTGTTCCGGTTTTTCCACAGTCCATATTTCACTACCATACAACGCTGTACTCCAGACGTACATCCTCAGAAAGTTCTTCCTCAAATTAAGGCCGGTATTTGATATTAGTAGACTTCTCTTGGCCAGATATGCCTTTTTTGCCATAGCGAGTCTGCTTTTGATGTCCTCCTTGCTCCGTCCGACATTGGTTATTTTACTGCCTAGGTAGCAGAATTCCTTAACTTCATTGAATTCGTGACCATCAATCCTGATGTTAAGTTTCTCGCTGTTCTCATTTCTACTACTTCTCATTACCTTCGTCTTTCTCCGATTTACTCTCAAACCATACTGTGTACTCATTAGACTGTTCATTCCGTTCAGCAGATCATTTAATTCTTCTTCACTTTCACTCAGGATAGCAATGTCATCAGCGAATCGTATCATTGATATCCTTTCACCTTGTATTTTAAATCCACTCCTGAACCTTTCTTTTATTTCCATCATTGCTTCCTCGATGTACAGATTGAAGAGTAGGGGCGAAAGGCTACAGCCTTGTCTTACACCCTTCTTAATACGAGCACTTCGTTCTTCATCGTCCACTCTTATTATTCCCTCTTGGTTGTTGTACATATTGAATATGACCCGTCTCTCCCTATAGCTTACTCCTACTTTTTTCAGAAACTCGAACAGCTTCCACGATTTTATATCGTCGAACGCTTTTTCCAGATCGACAAATCCTATGAAAGTGTCTTTATTTCTCTTTAGCCTTGCTTCCATTATTAGCCGTAACGTCAGAATTGCCTCTCTCGTCCCTTTACTTTTCCTAAAGCCAAACTGATCGTCACCTTGCGCATTCTCGGTTTTCTTTTCCATTCTTCTGTATATTATTCTTGTAAGCAGCTTCGATGCATGAGCTGTTAAGCTGATTGTGCGATAATTCTCGCACTTGTCAGTTCTTGCCGTCTTCGGAATTGTGTGGATGATATTTTTCCGAAAGTCAGATGGTATATCGCCAGACTCATATCTTCTACACACCAACGTGAATAGTCGTTTTGTTGCCACTTCCCCCAATGATTTTAGAAATTCTGATGGAATGTTATCTATCCCTTCTGCCTTATTTGACCGTAAGTCCTCCAAAGCTCTTTTAAATTCCGATTCTAATACTGGATCCCCTATCTCTTCTAAATCGACTCCTGTTTCTTCTTCTATCACATCACAGAAATCTTCACCCTCATATAGGCTTTCAATGTATTATTTCCACCTATCTGCTCTCTCCTCTGCATTTAACAGTGGAATTCCCGTTGCACTCTTAATGTTACCACTGTTGCTTTTAATGTCACCAAAGGTTGTTTTGACTTTCCTGTATGCTGAGTCTGTCCTTCCGACAATCATACCTTTTTCGATGTCTTCACATTTTTCCTGCAGCCATTTCGTCTTAGCTGCCCTGCAGTTCCTATTTATTTCATTCCTCAGCGACTTGTATTTCCTGATTTTCCCGGAACATGTTTGTACTTCTTCCTTTCATCAATCTACTGAAGTATTTGTTCTGTTACCCATGGTTTCTTCGCAGCTACCTTCTTTGTACCTATGTTTTCCTTCCCAACTTCTGTGATGGCCCTTTTTAGAGATGTCCATTCCTCTTCAACTGTACTGCCTACTGCGCTATTCCTTATTGCTGTATCTATAGCGTTAGAGAACTTCAAACGTATCTCGCCATTCCTTAGTACTTCCGTATCCCACTTCTTTGCATATTGATTCTTCCTGACTAATGCCTTGAACTTCAGCCTACTCTTCATCACTACTATATTGTGATCTGAGTCTATATCTACTCCTGGGTACGCCTTACAATCCAGTATCTGATTTCGGAATCTCTGTCTGACAATGATGTAATCTAATTGAAATCTTCCCGTATCTCCCTGCCTTTTCCAAGTATACCTCCTCCTCTTGTGATTCTTGAACAGGGTACTCGCTATTACTACCTGAAACTTGTTACAGAACTCAATTAGTCTTTCTCCTGATTCATTCCTTGTCCCAAGCCCATATTCTCCTGTAACCTTTTCTTCTACTCCTTCCCCTACAACTGCATTCCAGTCGCCCATGACTATTAGATTTTCGTCCCACTTAACATACTGTTTGCTTCGTCGGCATGTATACCTGAACTATCGCTGTCGGTGTTGGTCTGCTGTCGATTCTGATTACAACAACCCGGTCACTGAACTGTTCACAGTAACACACCCTCTGCCCTACCTCCCTATTCATAACGAATGCTACACCTGTTATACCATTTTCTGCTGCTGTTGATATTACCCGATACTCATCTGACCAGAAATCCTTGTCTTCCTTCCACTTCACTTCACTGACGCCTACTATATGTAGATTGAACCTTTGCATTTCCCTTTTCCGATTTTCTAGTTTCTCTCCACGTTCAGGCTTCTGACATTCCACGCCCCGACTCGTAGAACGTTATCCTTTCGTTGATTATTGAAACACGTATGTAACATAGCAGCGATGGCGAGCATTGTAGCATCTGTGACCAGAGAGTATGCGCTTGACCGCGCGAGTGTTGCGAGCGGTTCTCAGTCTGTCAGTCAGTCGTTGCGAGTCTGTCGAGTAGTCGTTGCGAGTCTGTAGCTCTGTCTAGTTGCGTGCAGTACTCTGTCAGTAGTCGTCGCGAGCAGTAGCTCTGTTCAGTGGCGTGCAGTACGCCAGTAGTCGTCATGCAGAGCGGTCGGTCAGTGGTAGCAGTCCAGTGGGATTGCGTGATGTGGTCTGGCGACAACACTGGTCAAGATGCTGAATGAGGTATACTGTTAATTAAGATAATCATCGGATAATGTAAAGTTTAATTATTGTAACTAATTTTCAACAAGTGCCCCCAATAATAACTTTGATTTCAAACGCAATTTTACATAAAATTTTCATTTAATTGAAGTAACTATTTCGTTCCACTTCCCCCAAACAAAAGTTTCAGTTTTCAATTAGATTACAAAAAAAAAAAGGGAATATTATTATTTGCAATGCAGTTCCTCCAAGCGGTGCGCAACAACAAGAGCAGAAATTTGACTAGGTGTTGCAATGAGGTAAGAATTTAATTTTGATTTTTTTGCACAGGGCCAAAGACCGATATTTCGGTTTAATTGAATAATCATTATCACTGAATGGACTTTAATTTTTATGAAGAACTTATATTTGAGTCAGATCGCGATTCTCATTATTATTGTCATTAAATTTAATTGCTAGGGAGGTTACGTTTGGCTCCTATTCATTTATTATTTCTGTCATTTAAATTTTGCTAGGGAGGTTATACTTAGCGCAATGTCCATTAGCATTTCTATATAATATCACCTTTTAAATTTTTGTGGGGAGGTTACACTTGGCGACCCTGCCAGGATCGAATTTCGTTGAGAATCTTTTGAGCGACAGTCAGAAATCTGCTCTTATTTGCTTAGATATAATTAGAATTTAGCGCAACGCTTTTAATAATATTGTGACTTTCTTTCTACAGGTCAACGGCAATTTGTTGCTTTGTTGTATTTGTGTGTTGCTTTTGCATTGTGCTTATTTCTTTTGTGAATAATTGTGACTATTGTGAAAATGCCGCGAAAGACTATGAATAGTGTATCGCGAGGTATTTTGAATGAAATTACCAACTTAAACAGCGTGACCGATAGTAATTGTGACACGCAGTGTAATGATGACAATCCTGCGTTCGCTAACAATCAGTGCATTCCAACCACTAATGATGACTTTTACCTTAATGATGAACAAACGAACTCAATTGTCTCGTCTGTTAATTTGACGACAATTGATGACGCGGGACGCTCTATTGTAATGAGCGCTGCCGAGCTTAACACACCCGATTTGGAAAATTTAAGTGACGAACAGACAAATTTGTCTAATGAAAATGAACAGGATACACAAAGTACGACGGATTTATTTAATTCCGAAATAGTGAGTGACAGTGTAGGTCCGACTGATAATCCTTTTTGTAAGTTACGGAATGGCCAATTGGTCGCACAAAGCGCGACAATTGTAGATACACCATCAAACAGTACTGAGAATAAAGTAGGTAATGTTACTTTGGATCAATTTAGGGCAATAATGCTACAGTTTAGGAACGAACTTATTGAAGATTTCAAACAGCAGAAGGAAAGATGATTCATTATTTCAAACAACTTAATGAAAGTTTCGACAACCATTACAAACAGGTAAATGAAAGTGTCGACAACCATTACAAACAACTTAGCGAAACAATTGATGAAAGTTTCAAACTGACGAAAGACAAACAAGAAAACCTTAATGAACAGAACAAACAAGTTAGCGAACAGATTACAGCTGTTACCGTACAATGTCAGAACGCTAAAGTACAATTACGTGTGGATACTAAGACTTGTGCTAATAACAGTAATGAAGAAGTTGGCACTGTTGCACAAGAATTAAGTAGCACACGTGTAGGCACAACAGAATCACAGATACACGAAATTAATGCAGTCACCGAACAATGCCCCAAAAACGCAGTACAGATTCGCGACGAGGTTAATTTAGAATCAGTGGAAGATTCTCACACTCCGAATACGGAAGTTGACGAGAAATTTGCACGACAGAACAACCAAAATGTCGAAAGCATTAAAGTAACAGAATTAAAGACTATTTCAGTCACCAACACGTCACAGAATCCGCCACGTTGCGAGCATTTGTCAGAGTCGCGCGGCGTGTATAATGTGAGCAATTTACAGCAACTACGAGACGTAAAATCCGAAAAGCCACGCGACTTAAAATTTGAAAAGCTACGTAACTTGAAGTACGAAATGACACAGACGAACAGATTTACATACAAACCTGAACGTGTTCTCAAATTCGGTGACGAGAACATAGATTATGAGCAATTTTTATCCGCAAGAAAATGTAAAGAATTTAATAATGACAGAACACAAGTACACGCTTTGAGCTGTATACGACAATTTGTTTTTATGCTTTCACCGCTATTGCCTGTAATGCAGAAGCTAGCTTTGAACCAGATGCGACAATTTATTTTTGTATTTACAACAGCATTGCCTATAATGCAGAAACTGGAATTAGCAAGAATACAGCGATTTACTTTTGGAATTTTACCGCTATTGCTTGCAACGCAAAAGCTAAAATTTATTTGCAGTGCGTAAATGACCTCAGGGGATTCATTACGCTTTAATGAATATGTGCCGTAGCGAGCATAGGGCCCCGAGCTGTAGTAGTGCTGTTTCATCTTTAGTTTTCTGCACTGCTGCCTTTTCTTCTACTATCCTTTATATCTATCAAAACTGCTCTTCAACTATTGCTCTATGTAGAATTAAGAAAAATGACTAAAGAAAACCCGATGTGACAAATTTTTACTGAAAGTGACAACATTCTTTAGGCACTCCAGAACCAGCGTAATTTTAATAACAAATAAAATCGTAATCATCATTATGTACAAAATTTTCGGCAGTCGCAACCGCATTTTTTGGTAACAATAGACGTTTTCCACCACAATAGCATGAAAGTCAACCGCTTAGCATACCTAACCAACAATGCAGTCTGCAAGGTCAACCAAACTTTAATGTTTCGCCGCGTGCACGTATAGTCCTAGCTCCAACAAATGGTAACGCATGGCAGCAAAGAAATAACTACGTACAGACAACACTCTATTTCAACTCGTATCGCAATGCACCGTATAGGAATGACTTTCACGACAGACGTAAAAACGATGAGCACAATTATTAGCGTACATCTAATAACAGTCGGTCTCACCAACAGCAAAATCATATGCAAGAACATATTCTCATGAATGAACCCGACAGTAGGTACCATCCAGAGCGCAACACGTCTGGAAGAAGTAATAGGACAGTTCAAATAGTAGAAAGGCCACAGAATCCTCCTAATAACAATAACACGTCAGATAGAATCTGACTAGATACTGTACAGATCGCATCTTCCAATAATACAAGCACTACTTCAGACACGCAAAATGTTGTTCACGAAAATGTAATTACTTTTGACGATATCAGAGACACTCTCTTGCAGGAAAGACCAGCTATTCAGAAAACCATTTCACATCCTGTTATCGAAATTAAAATTGGTTCAACGAAATTCTCAGCAGTAATTGATTCCGGCTCACCTATATCTGTAATAAATGAGGAGACTTTCAACGAGTGCAACAAAGAGAATACGTATCCGACATTACCATTAGGCAAAACCAAAGTGAAGGGAGCAGTATCGAGTAAAGGTGTAGACGTTAAATTACAGACGCATTTATCATTTTGTATTGGAGGTCATACTTTCCACTCAAATTTTTGGATTGTTCCTTTATTGACAACAGACGTTATTTTAGGTACGAATTTTCTGGTACAACACGACGCAGTCATTGATTTTCAGAATTCTTATTTAATGTTAAAGGATGAAAATGTACAATTGGCTTTAGAGTTTCAGCATTCATTGTATGCGGAAGAACAAACAATTAACCGCACAGAGGTCATTTCCACGTCACGTAACATAGACTGTAATCCCACATTGTTCACGGACACGTACGTACACAACTATAATACTCCAGACGAAGTTGACTACGACGTAATGCAAATGATTTCCGATAAAGTTAGACAAAGCAGTGCAACTACAGACGACGAACGAACGCAATTACACAAAATTCTTTTACAGCAAGCTCCAGTTTTTGACAATGTTCCTGGTACTATGTCCGGATTTATGTATGAATTTCAAGTCAAGCAGCACGATACATTTAAAGCTAAGCATTATCCTATTCCGTATATTCATAGAGAACAAGTTAAAAAAGAATTGCAGGATATGCTCGACCAAGGAATTATTGAACCGGCAGTTAGTCCGTACATAAACCCGTTGCATATTGTTAAGAAAAAAGATGGCTCACTTCGCCTTGTACTTGATTCACGTCACATTAATGACATTATTATTAACGAAACAGATCGACCACAGACACTAGAGGAACTTTTACAGAAATTTCACGGTACAGCTGTTTATTCTACACTAGATTTGAAATCGGGATTTTGGCAAATTCAACTTCATCCGAATTGTAGAAAATACACAGCATTTCTTTGTTTCGGCGATTGTTATCAATTTTGCAAATTACCGTTCGGCTTAACTATTTCTTCTGCAGCTTTTATTCGCGGTTTGAACACAATACTTCCGACAGAACTTAAGGACAGAATTACGACGTATGTAGACGATATTCTTATCGCAGAAGCTAACTGGTCTGAACACAATCTGATTCTTGAACAACTGTTACAAACTTTCCATGCACAAGGACTTACAGTTAACCTCAGTAAATCGCACTTTGGTAAAACTTCTATAAAATTTCTTGGACACGTGATTTCAGCAGAAGGCATTGCACCTGATCCGGAAAAACTTCAGGCTCTACGTGACATTAATGTTCCTACGACAAAGAAACAACTACGCAGTTTTTTGGGCTTAATTAACTTTTTTCGTAAATTTATTCATTATTCCGCTTTAGACACGCCTAGACTATGCCAATTAACAGATAAAAACACTATTTGGTCTTGGGATAAGCAAGCACATTCTGAGTTCATGAACCTGAAGCATGCTTTGTTGAATGCTCCACTTTTATCGCACCCCGATCTTACTAGAAATTTTTCCATTGCCACCGACAGTTCTAACACCGCTTTAGGCGTACATATTTTCCAGGAAATTGAAGAAGATGGCTCTACAATAATTAAAAACATCGCATTTGCAAGCCGCATTCTGTCACCTGCTGAACGAAATTATTCCGTTACAGAACTGGAAACATTATGTGTTGTATGGGCTTTTACGAGATTTAGGCACTTTCTTTATGGCAGACATACCACCGTCTACACAGACCACAGAGCAATACAATTTTTACTTTCGGCTAAATTTACTCACGACAGATTAAGCAGATGGAAACTTTATTTACAAGAATTTAATTTTACGATTGTTCACATTCCCGGCACACAAAATGTTATAGCAGACGCACTATCGCGTTCTCTCAGCAACAATCAGCAAGACGTAGCAACCAACTTTTGCAAAACAAATTTCAGTGTCATGTACATTCAGCAAGTCGCATTTGAAAACTTTATTTCATCGTCACTACAGGACATAGCGCAAGAGCAAAATAAGGACAATGTGTGGAAAGAAATTAAACACCTTTGGCAAGATAGGAAAAATGTTACGATTAGGAACCACTACACTGTACGCAATGACATTCTGTTTCGCCGCTCTCATCCTGACAGCAACAATTGGTTATTATGCATTCCTGACGAACTGGTCAACAAATTAATTTGGTACACTCATTTAAGTTACGCACATTACGGAGCACGAAAATGTTTTCTTATACTGAGACAGAACTCTTATTTTACTAACATGGAAAAAAGTATACGACGAGTTTTAGCGTCTTGTAAAATTTGCTAGAAACCTAAATCAGACACCACTTCACATATTCCTCCATTATATCCCATTATACCTGTTAAATTAAGACACATGGCCGCAGTAGATATTTTTGGTCCGATTCCGAGAACTAACAGAGGTTTTTGCTACATCTTTGTCGCTGTTGAGCTCACTTCAAAATTTGTTACTTTCACTCCGTTACGTAAAGCTACTGCTAAAACTGTTTCGAAAGCATTTGTAAAACATTTTCTATTTCATGTAGGGCATGTGATGAAAGTAATTTCTGACAATGGATCTCAATTTCATAGTAGTGTATGGACACGCATGTTACGAGCCAGAAACATTTCTCCGATCTATATATCCAAGTACCACGCTTCTTCGAACCCCTGTGAACGGTTAATGAAAGAAATTGGTGAACTGTGCAGAATATACTGCCACAAAAGACATATTGATTGGGATACACACATACTCTCATTCCAAGATGTAATTAATTCCATTCCAAATGAATCCACTATGTTATCTCCGTCTGTTATACTCAAAAACGTTGAACCACCAAACAAAATTAAAGAATTAGTAAACATCCCTAAATGTCGTCGACTAAGACACCACGAAATAATTGACATTGCGCTGAACAACATCAAACGTGCCGCAGGGCGCCGGAGAAGACAGCAAAAACAGGTTTGTAGACGCCGAGACTTTCACGTTGGACAGAAAATATTAGTACGTACACATTATTTATCCAGTAAATTAAAAGGTAAGTGCAGTAAATTTGAACTTCTATACGCAGGTCCATATCGGATTCGCAGCATCCCTCACCCCAATGTTGTACACGTCGAAACTTTGAGAACTAGAAAATCGAAAAGCAACCACCATATCTCAAACATTAAACCGTTTATTTAATGAAGACACTTTATGATTCAACACACTATGATGTCATTTATTAATGCAATTATTTCACTTGACTAATTACTGATGATTATCGCATTTTTTCTTGGCAAGTGCCCGGCGAGGTAAGGTTAGCAGGTCGCTTTTCTTGTCGTTACACATCAGACCGTGTACATTTTCCACTTTTTTTGTGTATATGATTGTACTCCAGTTTTGTTTATATGCACTGTGAAATAGTTAAGATATAACACACACCAGTTGACTTTGACATTTTTTTGCGTTATGACATCTCAACATCGTGACTGTTTTACATTTTGCTGCTGCATTGTATTATTCTGTGTACATTTTTGCATCTGAACACTGTCAATGCCTTTGACATATTACGTTTTCTGTCATGTTATGCTGTATGGTTAATTATGTTACCATAAACCAGTCATTATTTAGTGGGTATATGATTTAAATGCAAGACATTAATCTTTGTTCATCAATTTCAGAAAGAAATGATGCGTGTAAGAAATAAATTCAACAGAAATGGGAATTTCACCTACGGAATAAACGAAAGAAGATGCAATAACTTTATGAGGAAGAGTAAATGGATCAGGATTAACAAGCATTAACAAGAATATACTATACTCATCGTAGAATAGCAGTCTTAACTAATTATTTCTTTCAGAATACAAGGTGATTGATGCAGGCTGTCAGACTGAACTACACATCTTAGTTTTAGTGATGAAATATGCTAGAGATAAGTAATAGTTGTATAATGAGTAATGAAGTGATTTTTTGCAGATGATAATGAATACTGATGAATAATGATGAAGGATATGGTATTATGAATAATGAAGTTTTTATTTACAGGTGATGATAATAATGAAGTTATGATAATATGGATAATGAAGTGATTGATAATGAAGTTTTTTCTTTACAGATGAGGATAATGTTGGAGTTTTATATTTATGCTATGTAGTTATTTAAGTATTTGTTGCAGTTTGTTTTGACAGCAGGTGTTATATTGCATAGTAGGATGTTGGAAAGTTTTGGAAAGGACAGCTATGGAACACATTTTATACACATTTCACTACTTGTTAATTCGAAGTTCACTACTTTTCAGCATAGTGTGCGTTTCTTCTTTCAGGTCAATAATCCATTTTGTATTTTTTTCAGGAGAAGTTTTTCATGATACTTACTAAAACTGTTACTTATTATACCTGTTCTAGTACTTGCATTTTTATTTTTTTACCCATTTGTGTTTACCATTTATAAATGTAATCACATCTACTGCCTTGTTACATAACCTTGCTACAGCTGACTCATGACGAATGACGTTACCTATCCTCATTGGCAGCAATAGGTCAAAAGCAAAAAGTGTTATGCCTCAGCAATTAATTATCGATCCCAACGCAATGCATTGCTAACAAAAAAAAAAAAAATGTATTAACAGTCCCAAATAGTGATACCAGTTTGAGAAAAATTCTGAATAATACTGATTAGCTCTGAATAGTATGTCACTTGAGTAATGACTTCTTAATGAGACAACAAAAATACACATATATATAAAATAATGCTTAGTAACTGGCTAGTAATTGCCACTGTTATTGTATTGAGACTACTTATAATCCCCATGATTATTAATGCTATGACTATAATTAACTGATTTTTAATAATGACTTCATAATGATCTGAATAATACTGAATGAGGAACAATGCTTTATACTATCCGATACCTGATGGCCACTGAGTGCCAATAATTAGTGTCACTTAATGAATTGTTATTAATTATGCCATTAATTAGCTCTTGTTTTCAATGTTCATACTTTGTAATTGGAAATGAATGTGACTGTTTAATAATGCTTTGTAATTAGAAAGCTAATGATTCTTACTATATTGAAATGACAAATGATTAATTAACTATTCTTTATAATTGGAAAAGAATGCGACTGTTTAATTATTGTTTAATAATGCTTTGTAATTAAAAAGCTAATGATTCTTACTATTGAAATGACAAATGATTAATTAACTATGCTTTATAATTGGAAATGAATGTGACTGTTTAATAATGCTTTGTAATTAGAAAGCTAATGATTCTTACTATTGAAATGACAAATGATTAATTAACTATGCCATACTTTGTAACTGGAAAAGAATGCGATTGTTTCATGATGCTTTGTAATTAGGAGAAGGTTAATGATTAATACTACATTGAAATGACAAATGATTAATTAACTATGCCATACTTTGTAACTGGAAAAGAATGCGATTGTTTCATGATGCTTTGTAATTAGGAAAAAGCTAATGATTATTACTATTGAGATGACAAATGATTAATTAACTATGCTATACTTTGTAACTGGAAAAGAATGCGATTATTTAATAATGCTTTGTAACTAGGAAAAGAAGATTACTGATTCTATGTAAAACAATTAATGAACATTTTCTGTAATACTACATACTTGGTACACAAATGTTCAATAACTGGGCTATGAATGCCGCAAACTACTACTGTAATTGACAATATTATGTGACTTAATGTCCTTCACCTCATGAGCTAACTACCCTGAATTACTGCAATGTCCATTTGTCCTGTTTATCCTAGTGATCATGGAGCACTATATTTGGTTTTGCACTAATTCTACGTTGATGTGCCGTGTAAGAGCGTGGTGTTGACACGACATGCTGTCCACCACCGTGAGCGATGAAGACGATATTATGGTCCCACTGTTTGGTGTATCTAATGTACTGCCAAAATGAAAACATGAAACATTAATACGACAGTTCAGTGTCTTGGCTACACTGATAAATTCTGAGGGGAAAAGAACTTCAAGTTGTGTCACTTGGTGTTGTACTTCTGTGGAAAGATATGGACTTTCAGAACAGCTGTGTGCAATCTAAAGTGCTACAACCATGATGCAATCCTTCCCTTTCCTATCCTAATTCTTGTCACATAGTGAAAATCATTTTTTGCTAACATTATTTATATTCATGGGTTATACATTTTTTTTCGATTCGCTAAACTCCAGTGCGAGTACACTTATGTCACTGGTCGACATGATTTTTTTTGCTATTATGTTTATTTATTGCCAAAATGCTAAAGACATTTTTTTTGATTTGTTCTGAAGTACTTTTGTCTTTTATATTGTATATACATTTTTTATTTTCTGAACTACAGTGCATGTGCACTTCTGTTAGGTGTTAATATGTTTTCTACTGAACTTCAGTGCCTGTACACTTTTCTCATTTTTCAATATGATTTCTACTATTCTGTATATTCAATACTTTAATGCGAATGCACTTATGCCATTTGTTACTAATTGTACGTACATTCCATCAATTACTGATATGTTCTCAACTGCAGTGCATGTGCACTCATGTCACTTGTCAACATAATATTTTTTGCCAGTCTGTTTATTTGTTCTGAATATGCTAAAGAATTTTTTTCAGTGCCTGTGCACTTTGTTATCTGTCAAATAATTTGTATATACATTTTTATGATTTGCTACTATGTTTTGTACTCACATTTTGTCTTTGTCTGACATATTTTGTACTTAGTGCGTGTGCACAACATTTAAATATTCTGTAAGTTGTAGAATTTTGTTAATCAAAGAAAAATTTTGCCGCGCTTGGCAAGTCCAAATGACTCACCATCGCTGCCAAATTTTTGCCCCCCCCCCACCCAGTGGAGGGTTATGAAACACGTATGTAACATAGCAGCGATGGCGAGGCATTGTAGCATCTGTGACCAGAGAGTATGCGCTTGACCGCGCGAGTGTTGCGAGCGGTTCTCAGTCTGTCAGTCAGTCGTTGCGAGTCTGTCGAGTAGTCGTTGCGAGTCTGTAGCTCTGTCTAGTTGCGTGCAGTACTCTGTCAGTAGTCGTCGCGAGCAGTAGCTCTGTTCAGTGGCGTGCAGTACGCCAGTAGTCGTCATGCAGAGCGGTCGGTCAGTGATAGCAGTCCAGTGGGATTGCGTGATGTGGTCTGGCGACAACACTGGTCAAGATGCTGAATGAGGTATACTGTTAATTAAGATAATCATCGGATAATGTAAAGTTTAATTATTGTAACTAATTTTCAACAAGTGCCCCCAATAATAACTTTGATTTCAAACGCAATTTTACATAAAATTTTCATTTAATTGAAGTAACTATTTCGTTCCACTTCCCCAAAACAAAAGTTTCAGTTTTCAATTAGATTACAAAAAAAAAGGGAATATTATTATTTGCAATGCAGTTCCTCCAAGCGGTGCGCAACAACAAGAGCAGAAATTTGACTAGGTGTTGCAATGAGGTAAGAATTTAATTTTGATTTTTTTGCACAGGGCCAAAGACCGATATTTCGGTTTAATTGAATAATCATTATCACTGAATGGACTTTAATTTTTATGAAGAACTTATATTTGAGTCAGATCGCGATTCTCATTATTATTGTCATTAAATTTAATTGCTAGGGAGGTTACGTTTGGCTCCTATTCTTTTATTATTTCTGTCATTTAAATTTTGCTAGGGAGGTTATACTTAGCGCAATGTCCATTACCATTTCTATATAATATCACCTTTTAAATTTTTGTGGGGAGGTTACATTATTCAATCTTTTTCTCATGGTAACCTCCCCCTTGGCAGTCCCCTCCGGGAGATCCGAATGGGGAACTATTCCGGAATCTTTTGCCAATGGAGAGATCATCATGGCACTTCTTCAATTGCAGGCCACATGTCCTGTGGATACACGTTACATGTCTTTAATGCAGTGGTTTCCATTGCCTTCTGCATCCTCATGTCGTTGATCATTGCTGATTCTTCCGCCTTTAGGGGCAATTTCCCACCCCTAGGACAAGAGAGTGCCCTGAACCTCTATCCGCTCCTCCGCCCTCTTTGACAAGGCCGTTGGCAGAATGTGACTGACTTCTTATGCCGGAAGTCTTCGGTCGCCAATGCTGATTATTTATCAAAATTTAGGCAGTGGTGCGGATCGAACCCGGGACCGAAGACGTTTTGATTATGAATCAAAGACGCTACGCCCTTTTTTTTTTATTAAATGTGTGCCGGACTGAGACTCAAAGTCGGGACCTTTGCCTTTCGCGGGCAAGTGCTCTACCACCTTTCCTTTTTTTTTTTACCTTTCTTTTTTTTTTTACGGAGCAGGTAGTGGGCTGGCGGAGGCAAGGTGGGCAGGGGTCGCGACCCGAGGCCTGGCCACGATGTCTCCTCCCTCCCAACCTGGGGATGTGATGTGGTACAAAGGATGCAGTTGGTGTATTATTGTGATTTTTTTATTTTATTTAGTCATTTATTTATTTTTAAATTTTTAATTTTTTTTTCATTTTTTAAATTTTTTAAAGTGTTTTTAACAGTAAGGAACTGAAAACTAGTAAGTGCACTCGTTGCGTCATGTTGGGGACGCACATAACTAAAACCATACTAATAGTTGTAGAAAAAGGCATAAAGAAAGAGAGCAAAGTGCGGGGCGAAGGAAACCATGAAACAAAACTGAAGGGTGGAATCCATACCACCATTAACCAGTGCTACATCTTGCACCGGATGGGAAAACTAAAACTGCGAAGACCTTTTCGCACCGGGGACAAAAAGAGGAAATGGGGCAAATACTGCTACAGTGTATGAGGGTTCACAACGAAACTCTCCATCTGCTGTATCATCCAGGGATGACTTCTCGTAATGATGAAAGTAGATCCCACGTTGTACCGTGTAGTGTTCTATCATCGTATTGTAATTTTAGCTTCTCTTACCCGTGATGTTCCAGCTACGTGGAGGGTCGTGGAACGCACTCCACAAAAATTGGAAAAATATTGTCGATACTTTGGGTTACGGAGGATCTTGCAATGTCGTTCCTGCAAATAGTTCCAAAAGTCTAAAGTGTCCTTAGCGCCGTCTTGAAACAAATAATGCACTGCATGTCCACAAAGCCACGGCAGTACATTAGTTTTAGTACGTTTCATCCGGGAATAAGATAGTCTTGGGGTCGATATGATTCGGCGTTACCCGAAGGAAGTATGCTGACATTTGTCTCACTAAGTGCCACACTGCCGTAGACTCGCCACAGCTAAGACGGTGTTCATCGTTGTCTTGAACGCCACAGCTCGTGCACGTGGGTGAGTCTACCACGTGGATCGCATGTAGCCTTGATCTGGTCACCTGCTTACCGTTGACAGTGATATACCACATCGCCGTGACGTCAGTGTCCAGTGTTACGTGGTGAATTGTCCTCCACACTACTCGCCAGTTGACGTTCGAGTGCTTCCTCTCCACGACGTTATCGGGTCGTCCACGTTGCAGGACCCTATAAACCGTCTTTGCCGTCGCCAGTTGAGTCGCTGGTAAGGCAAGTCGAACGTAACTGAGTTCGAGGAAAAGACACCGATGTATAAGAGCGAGGAGGGGACGTGGTGTATCGGCACAGGCGGAAACAGGGAGGGCGGTGCTAGTTCTTCTATTACCAAACTGGTCAGACTGTCCGGACGGCGGTGCCATAGTTTGACTAACGTGCTCACAAATAGGGCGACCGCTCTGTCATAAACGTGATAAAGGCCAAGCCCTCCCCGATCCGGGGGAAGGGTGAGAGCCTCATATTTGATCTTGAAAAGCATTCCTGAACTCACGAAGGACCCAAAAGCCGCAAGTATACGGCGAGCTAACATCACCGGTATAGGTAATATCTGGCGATGTGCGGAATGCGTGACGCTAGATGTATGTTAACATACTGGGTCCGTTGGACGATGTCCAGGGATCGTAGGCGGTTGTTGGCAATTCCACTCCGAACATTTCGTAAAAGCCGTCGAAGTTGTGAGCAGCGGTCCGTCGTATATCGTCTGTAAAATCAACGCCGAGACATTTCAAACTATCTCTCAGCTGTAAGGGGGTGACACTGTTCTCAGACAATCAGACCCCGAAGTTCATCGCCACCGATTTTGCGACGTTGATACGACTACCAGTGGCCATGCCATATTTCGCTATCCAATTTAGTGCGCTAGCGGTGTCGCCACCGTTGCGGATGACAATCACCAGATCGTCAGCGGACGCTTTACACCGGAAAGTGTGACCTCGTAACGTCATACCCGTTAGTCGTTGGCGCAGGCCGCAGAGGAGAGGTTCCATGGCCACAGCGTAAAGTAAAGTGGACAGAAGGCAGCCTTGGCGTATCGATCGAGAAATGGTGAGGGGCTGCGAAGGTCGGCCGTTGACGATCACCTTGGACGTCGCGCCACGGAGTAGTCGCATGACGACAGTGACGAATGGCTGTGTGTACCGCATATGTTGGAGGACCGCTTCCAAATAGTCGTGGTCCACTCGGTCGAAAGCTTGACTAAAATCGATTGCCACCAGTGCACCCTTCAAACGACATGCCCTCGCCAGTGAGATCAAGTCACGATATTCACTGAGTGGTGTTTGAATATTATTGTCGCCTCTTAATGACGTTTGATCGGGTGAGATAACATTTCGTAGGATCTGGCGCATTCGCGCCGCCAACAGTCGAGAAAAGATCTTAAAGTCGCAGTTCAATAGCGTCAACGGGCGGTAGTCCTGCAGTCGTGGGCCACCGGACGGTTTGTGAATAGGAATAATCATCCCTTCCACAAGGGCCGCAGGGAGCGGCACGTCCGGGGATAGTAGTTCGCGACAGATGTCCGTCCATCGGGAGGCTAATAAATATTGAAAAGTCCGGTAAAATTCCAAGGGGAGGCCATCAGGACCCGGAGACTTGTTGACAGCTCCTTTTCTAATGGCGTCGATCACTTCTTCTTCTGTAATTTCTTCCATCAAGGCCGCTTCCATTGCCGGGGTGACGGTGCCGTAAATCGTCTGAGAGACGTCCTCCAGTGCTGTCGGATCAGGGGTCTGAGCTGAATAGAGTTGAGAATAATCATTGTAGAACGCTGTGTTTATGTCTTGTTGCGTGGTGAGGCGATGACCGTCCTCCGTGTCGATGAAGCGTATCAGCGCTAGATGGCGTCGTTTACGTTCACGAAGGACGTGGCACATTGACTGGCGTTCGCTAGGTATCCGATCCTGCGTCCTCGAGCGGATGACTACCCCCTCTAGGTGGCGTCGCATATGAGCGAGGATCTGAACCTTAGCACGGTGGACCGCCGTTTGTCGTTCCGGAGACGGCGCCATAGCATCGCAGTCGCGCAGGACCCGGAAGTAAAAGTCGAGTGTATGTCTTCGCCAAGTAGCGTGGTCACGACCGTAGGTTATCAACGTTCGCCTCAGTGCCGGTATGGCGCAGTCCAACCACCAGCGGATCGTTGTGGGATATGCACGGAGGCGATTTTCACACGAATGCCACGAATCCTCAACGGCTTGGCGGCAATCCGGGTACGACAGGTGAGCGATGTTTAATTTCCATGGGCTGCGGCTTCTTCACACTTGTTGCCGCTGCAGGATGACGGCACAAATGTAAGCTGAGTGGTCCGAGAATGCTGCAGGCCACAGTTCCGCATCCTGTGTTCCAGCGGCGAGAGAGCGTGAGACATAAATCCGATCGATACGACTGGAAGAGTGACTCGTGAAGTGCGTGAATCCCGGTCGGTGGCCGTGAAGATGTTCCCAAGTGTCCACCATCTGCAGGTCTCGGATTAGCGTCTCGAGTTCCGGGCACGGATTATGTCGTGGGAGTTGGTCTCTGGGCGCCAGTACGCAATTGTAGTCACCTCCAAACACCAGATGGTCGTGGCGGCCTGGGAAGAGCGGGGCGACGTCTTCCGCAAAGAATCGTGAACGTTCGCGACGTTTGTCCGTCCCGGAAGGTGCGTAGATATTGATAAGGCGGACACCCAGTACTGTGAGTGCCATTCCTCTTGCCCCAGGTAGAAACAGGATATCGTCCGCCACAATCCCTTCCCGAAGAAGTACAGCGACACCGCTGCCTGTTGGGGAAGCTGGAGAGACGCAAGCATCGTAACCGTACATGCCTGGGAAGTCGTCGACGTACACTTCCTGGAGAAGGGCTATGTCGATGGAAGCAGAGTTCAACATATCCTGAAGCAAGGATAACTTAGCGCGCGTCCGTATAGTGTTGATGTTTATAGTTCCAACGCGATAAGTTTGAGGTCTATCCACAGCATCCGTGTTGGCCATCAATACCCTTGTAAGGCTGTCTCGTCACTGTAACTGATGGCGGGAAAGGATCAACACTGGTGGGGTAAATTTACCCCCGTGTTGTCCGACACGATGGGCAAGGAGTGTTCCTCACAGTCGTCCGCCCAGTCGCCATGAAATACCATCGGCTGTTGGTGGCTGTTAGTGGCTGCTGCGGCACTCGGCACTGACTCCATCGGCTCTGCTGGCTGGGAATCTGCAGCGGCTGTCTGCTTGTGATCCTGCTGTTCTGTGGGGTCGGAGGGGCGGAAGCCGTCACCACGGCGATCTGTTGAGTTTGAAGTTACGGCGGCCTCTGTACCGCCGGTACCGTCTTCGGAATTTCCACAGTCCATGTCAGACGATCGCTGCAAACACTCGTCCGATGGAGCACGCCGCCGTCTCTTGTGTTTTCGCGGGGAACGCTGTTTACGGACGTGTGTTTCAGTATCTGAATGTGGGTGGATTTCTGTAGCTGTTCCGGTGTCTGGAAGAAAAGCCGCTGTCGGCACAACTCGTGGGTCAATGTCCATCCTGGCATCCACGCCTTCTTGCAAGGTCGGTCGGTGATTATCTTCAGGTGGGGGCGCCGTTGTAGAGGCCGGATCCTGTACTGCAGAAGCCATTATGGTCTCGCCATCGGGGGCGGCTATCGGACTAATGTCGTCAGCATCGGAAAAAGTTGCTGCCCGTGTAAATTCGGCGTAATTGAGAGGAAGGGTCGTCACCGTAGAAGGAGTCATAGATTCATCTGTCGGGATTTGAGTATGCCGTCGTCGGAGACAATCCGACCGCACGTGCCCTACTTGGCCACAACCAGAGCAAGTGCGTGGCTGACCGTCATACATAATGATCGCCGTACATCCGCCGATGACAAGATTTGACGGAACATGTTTGGTCAGTTCAATTTTAATCTGTCGTACTCCGTTAAGAACGGGGTACGTTGTAAAGGTGGTCCATTTTTCGGCCATATGGCTGATCACTCTGCCGTAGGGCCGGAAAGCCGCGGTGTCTACGTCCGGTGGTACTTCGAAAGGGAGTGCGAAGACGCGTATCGTACGGAGGCCAAGCCCCGCGTGATCGATAGAGACCGCCCCAATATGGCCATCAGAATGTTTGAATTTAAGATCGGTCGCATGTGCGCTCGCGATTCTGTTGCATACCTCGTCACTTACTAGCTTGACGTAGACAACACTGCTCGTGATAGAGAGATGGATACCAATTATGTCTCGCGGGTCAATTTTAAAGTCGTCACGTAGAAAACGTTCCACTTCTAAAGCTCGCGGTCGTGCATGATCGGGTTGAAAACTGCTCTTGATGGTGGTTTGTCTGTTTGAATGTGCCATGTTGCGTCGGTAGTGATGGACTCTTAACTAGCGACAACGCAGTAGTAAACAACTACGGGCAATCGCGATCGCGCGGACGGGACGTAAACAAGACGTCCTAGCCGCAGCGCTGCGGAAAGCGGACTGACCCTAGACCACAATATTGAACTTGCTGCCGAATAATCTGCCTGCGCTGCTTGAGAATGTTTCTTTCGCAATACGACAGGTTATGTGGTTTCCGCCTTAGAATCCCCCGACACCTCCATAACATCTTCCCCGGAAGTTTGATAGGATGCGCAGCCCCTGTAGCGCGGCGTGCCAGATAGCCATACTTAAACGCCCTGTATTTTTACCTCTAGGACACCTGAAAAGCATTGCGTGTACTGAACCAGTTTCTGATGTTCAGATTCTTCAACAGCGCGTTCACGACGCCTGTGACGATATTCGGTGAGAAGCCGAAACGTACGAAATAGTGACGCTATCCATGACGCATGCATTGCCTTCCATGGAGGTTAATTTGAACGTCTGTTGTGACGTGGATGGAATGCAGCTCTGTACTGTATTCCGGGATGATCTGTTGCCGTTACACCCAGTTCGTCCTCTTTCGGACACATATTCATAGGACTTTCATCCTCAATTTCTAGTCAGGAATCCGTCCCTGCAATTTGTCCGTTTTGTTAATGTACACTCTGTGTGTACTGAATGTCGGGTCACAAGAACTTTGTTTCACAAAGGCATCTGTAACACCAGTTTCGGTTTGTCGATGTCGACATCATGGCAGACGCCGGCGCGACGATGCTGTGGTGTTGTGGGCAAAAAACTTTCTGTACCAGCTGCAGCCGTTTCGGTCTCCGGGGGCGGTCGTGCGCGGATATTGCGACCCATCGACCCTGGGGATCGATTGTGGCCGGGTCGGCTGCCAACGGCCTGCGTTTTACGAGCGGCGGGGGAACGGCGCGCGCCTGTGGGCGTAAGTAGCGCCGAAGAGCTTGCCGGCCCGCAGATCTGCGCTGCGGAGATCTCTCTCGCTCTGCAGTGCTTTATTTCGTTAAGACCTATTCAGCAGGAACCTCCTGTTTAGGTGGCGCTGGCTGCCCGCTTGGCGTTTACGACCGGCTTCCCGTATAGGGCTGTAAATGTGGTAAGGGAATGAGCCCATAAAGTCCACTACTCTGGAACCCGAATCGTAAAACGAGAAATGCATAGTGTAAGAATACAAAGGTAGGATGTGAGGTGCTTGCGTAAGACAAATTTCTCTGGTGTGTGGATATACTGAACCTGGATCAACCAGGCTACGCTCTGTTTTAACATTTAGTGTGCTTCAAGCACCTCAAAAGTTGCCAATCTGACTATATAAAGATAGAACACAGAACATATACTACTCAGGCACGATACATTATAAGGGTAAAGAAACGAAGAATTTATGCGGAAGGAACGGAATTCGTGGCTGTGATATGAATGTAAAAAAAAAAAAAAAAGAAAAAATGAGATGATTACAGTTTGAATTGTAGAATTCATTCAACAGAAAGAGCTTCACATACTGAGCAAGTCAATAATGCGTGGTCTACATCTGACCCTGACATAAGCAATTACTCGGCTTAGCCGCGCAGGATTAGCCGAGCGGTCTCAGGCATTGCAGTCATGGACTGTGCGGCTGGTCCCGGCGGAGGTTCGAGTCCTCCCTCGGGCGTGGGTGTGTGTGTTTGTCCTTAGGATAATTTAGGTTAAGTAGTGTGTAAGCTTAGGGACTGAAGACCTTAGCAGTTAAGTCTCATAAGATTTCACACACATCTGAACATTTTTTTTTACTCGGCTTAGAATTGTTTGATAGAGTTTTTGGATGTCCTCTTGAAGCGTATCGCGCCAAATTCTGTCTGACTGGCGCGTTACATCATCGAAAGCCCGAGATGGTTGCAGGGCCATGCCTACTTTCTCGGCTGGAGAGAGATCCGGCGACGCTGCTACCTAGGGTAGTCTTTGTCATGGCAGTAAGACAAGCAGTAGAAACTTGACGCGTGCAGGCTGGCATTATATTGCTTAAATGTAAGCCCATGATGTCTCGCCGTGAAGGGTAACTAAACGGGGCGTAGATTGTCGTCGACGTACCATCGTTTTGTTAAGTCTGCCACAGATGAGAACCAACGGAGTCGCATTAGGAAAAGAAATGACACCCGAGGCCCTTGCTTCTGATTCCTGTGCCTTATAGTGGCGCTTCAGTCCGGAACCGAGCTGCTTCTACAGTCGTAGGTTCGAATCCTGCCTCGGGCATGGATGTGTGTGATGTCCTTAGGTTAGTTAGGTTTAAGTAGTTCTAAGTCTAGGGGACTGATGACCTCAGATTTTGAGTCCCGTAGTGCTCAGAGCCATTTGAGCTTTTTAGTGGGCTTCAGTCGGATTGGTATCCCACTACTATCCTGGGACTCTCCAGACCCGTCTTCGACGTGTAATCTCATTGAATGGACTAGAATAGTTTTGAGTGACGAGTGTCGCTTCAAACTGAGCCCCGATGACCAGCAGAGGCGTGTCTGGAGAAGCAACTGACAGCGTTGGGGCATCATCCTAACTGTCGTTCTCCTTACGCCCCAGCAACCAGGAGCGATGGTCTCGAGCGACATTTATTTTCATAGGAGGACCCCTTTAATCTTCATGTGGGGCACCCCTACAACCCAGCAGTACGTCAACGATAATCTCCTCCTCATTTCGTTGCCCTTCGTGACAAGCCATCCTTGGCTTACTCATCAGCAAGTAAGTGCCCGTCCGCACACACCGAGAGTTTCTGCTGTTTGTCTTCGTACTCGCCAAAGCAAGCCTTGGTCAGCAAGATCGCCGGATCTCTTCCTAACTATAATATTTGGAGCATTTTGGGTAGTGTCCTCAGACCAGCTCAGGATTTTAACAACCTAAAGCTATAATTGGACAGAATTTGACAGGAGGAAATGCAACAATTGTATCAATCAGTATCAAGACGAATAACTGCTTTCGGTGGGGCCAGAGGTGGACCAAAGCGTTACTGACTTGCTCTATTTGTGAAGCATTTTCTGTTGAATTAATAGTCCTACTGTTCTGAAAGTGTAATCATTTGTTTGTCTGTATAGCTCGGATAGTTCCTTCGCTTAAGGTCGTTTCTTTTTTTTTTTGTCTTGAAGTGTAACACACCAGGGGTGCTGGTAAGAAACTTTCCTAAGATAATTCGTAATGATGGTGAGCCACATATCGTAGATATTAGAAATTAAGTCACAGCTTAGAACCACCGTCAGTTTGTAGGATGCATTCCGAACAGAAGAACAGACGATTAAGAAAGCGTACGAAGGTTAAATAACTCCAGAAATGCATTTTATTGTTGATTATATGTCATGTTTTACTATAGACAGCAATGAGTGATAATGGTTTTTATTTTATTTGAAACCACATTAAGAATGTTACCGTACAGACTACATCTACATCTACATCTATACTCCGCGAGCCACCTTACGGTGTGTGGCGGAGGGTACTTATTGTACCACTATCTGATCCCCCCTTCCCTGTTCCATTCACGAATTGTGCGTGGGAAGAACGACTGCTTGTAAGTCTCCGTATTTGCTCTAATTTCTCGGATCTTTTCGTTGTGATCATTACGCGAGATATATGTGGGCGGTAGTAATATGTTGCCCATCTCTTCCCGGAATGTGCTCTCTCGTAATTTCGATAATAAACCTCTCCGTATTGCGTAACGCCTTTCTTGAAGTGTCCGCCACTGGAGCTTGTTCAGCATCTCCGTAACGCTCTCGCGCTGACTAAATGTCCCCATGACGAATCGCGCTGCTTTTCGCTGGATCATGTCTATCTCTTCTATTAATCCAACCTGGTAAGGGTCCCATACTGATGAGCAATACTCAAGAATCGGACGAACAAGCGTTTTGTAAGCTACTTCTTTCGTCGATGAGTCACATTTTCTTAGAATTCTTCCTATGAATCTCAACCTGGCGCCTGCTTTTCCCACTATTTGTTTTATGTGATCATTCCACTTCAGATCGCTCCGGATAGTAACTCCTAAGTATTTTACGGTCGTTACCGCTTCCAATGATTTACCACCTATGGCATAATCGTACTGGAATGGATTTCTGCCCCTATGTATGCGCATTATATTACATTTATCTACGTTTAGGGAAAGCTGCCAGCTGTCGCACCATGCATTAATCCTCTGCAGGTCCTCCTGGAGTACGTACGAGTCTTCTGATGTTGCTACCTTCTTGTAGACAACCGTGTCATCTGCAAATAGCCTCACGGAGCTACCGATGTTGTCAACTAAGTCATTTATGTATATTGTAAACAATAAAGGTCCTATCACGCTTCCCTGCGGTACTCCCGAAATTACCTCTACATCTGCAGATTTTGAACCGTTAAGAATGACATGTTGTGTTCTTTCTTCTAGGAAATCCTGAATCCAATCACAAACCTTCTGTGTATAATTTTACGGACCCTGAAGCTGATAAGACAGTCGAAATAGGTAAGTAATTTTTTATCAGCAACTCCAAAAAGTGACATTTTTCAAATACCATTCTTCCGATTATTGAGGAAAACATAATGCGGCACTTACCAGTTATTGTTAATAAGAAAGAGGAGATTCAAATCAGAATGGTTCGATTCATCACAAGTTCATTTAGTAAGCACAGGTGCTAGGTAGAGATGCTCATTAAGCTCCAGTCGCTACAAGAAGGAGGAGATTAGTGTTTAACTTCCCGTCGACTACGAGATCATTATGGACGGTCCATTCGCTACAAGATAGGCGTTACACATTACGGGGATGGTTACAAGATCGTGATTCTAAGTCAGCCAACAAATCACTTCCTTCGGATTACACGTCTCTCGAAGCCTACTTGACCGAAAAATCAAAGAAATTTAGCTCTTACAGATACCAATAGTCACTCTACTCGTACATTATTCACGAATGAAACAGGAGTTAATGGCAGTGGTACCGAAAGTAGCCTGTATCAGGCACCACGAAGATGTAAAATAAGTACAAAATAACACAAATACATCATTTATCCATAAGTTATACAGTGTTGGGCGAAAACATTAAGGCCACTACCGACTGCGAGCTGAGGGCCACCTGGTGGAGATGCAGCCACTTGTCTCGGGAATGAAAGTATATAAGCTGAGCAGAGACGAATGGAGTACCATTCTACGGACGATACGGGCGGCAAATGGGGAAATCCAAAGACGAAAAGCCTTTGGCTTAGAGTTGTTTCTTATGGCCCAGCAACTGAGAGCGAATATCTCTGAAACGAAGAAGCTGATCGGCTGTTACCATCCTACTATCGTGAGCATCCATGGGAACTGGTGGAAAGGCAGTGAAGCCACGTGTACATGACAAAGTGTTCGACGTCTACACCTCATTACAGAAAGTGGAGGTAAGAAGGCCTGCCTGCACTGTAAAGCCAGATAGGGGCCTCCATGTGACAGATCTTTCATAGAGTACAGCGCTGGAGCAGGCACTAGTATTTTGGAACATGCCGCACAGTGCATATTGTTGAAATTGGGCTTCCGCAGCAGACTTGTTCCCATGGTGAATCAACGGCGTTGTCGGTTACGAATGCAGTCGGTACGTGATCATCAGCATCGGAACTTCGATCAGAGGAAAAATGTTGCTAGCTCAAATGCTTGTGGCACTAGACTAGATCGGCGGATGTGTTCGGAGATGGCCCGTCCTGGCGAAAAGCTGCCTTAAACATGCTTCCCACCACGGACGCAGATCGATGGGGACAGTATTATGCTTCGGGCGACATTCAGCTAGGCGTCCATGCTCTTCATCTATATCTACGTGGTTACTCTGCTATTCACAATAAAGTACCTGGAGAGGGTTCAATGAACCACCTTCAAACTATGTCTCTCTGTCGCTCCACTCTCGAACGGCGCGCGGGAAAAACGAGCACTTAAATTTTTCTGTGCGAGCTCTAATTTCTCTTATTTTATCGTGATGATCATTCCTTCCTATGTAGTGTGGGGCCAACAGAATGTTTTCGCAATCGGAGGAAAAAACTGATGATTGAAATTTTATGAGAAGATCCCGTCCCAACGAAAAAGCCTTTGTTTCAATGATTGCCACTCCAATTCACCTATCATATCTGTGGCACTACCTCCCCTATTTCGCGATAATACAAAACGAGCTGCCCTTCTTTGTACTTTTCCAATGTAATCCGTCAGTCCTTCCTGATGTGGATCCCACACCGCACAGCAGTAATCCACGATAAAGCGGACAAGCGTGGTGTACGCAATCTCTTTGGTATACCTTGCACCTTCTAGGTGTTCTGCCAAAGAAACGCAGTCTTTGGTTTGCTCTACCCAAAACATTATCTATGTGACCGTTCCAATTTAGGTTCTTTGTAAATGTAATCCCTAAGTATTAAGTTCAATTTACAACCTTCAGATATGTGTGATTTATCGCGTAATCAAAATTTAGCGAATTTCTTTCAGTAGTCATTTGAATAACTTCACACTTTTCTTTATCCAAGGTCAATTGCAACTTTTCTCACTATACAGATAATTAATCTAAATCATTTTGCATTTCTTTTGGTCATTTGATGACTTTAGAAGACGGTAAATGACAGCATCACTTGCAAACAGTCAAAGACGGGTACGTAGATTGTCTCCTATGTCGTTAATATAGATGAGCAACAATAGAGGGCCTGTAACACTTCCTTGAGGAAAGTCGAATGTTACTTCTGTTTTACTCGATGACTTTCCGTCTTTTACTACGAACTGTGACCTTTCTGACGGTAAATCACAAATCCAGTCGCACAACTGAGGCGATATTGCATAGACAAGCAGTTTAGTTAGAAGACGCTTGTGAGGAACGGTGTCGAAAGCCTTCTCAAAATGGTTGAAATGGCTCTGAGCACTATGGGACTCAACTGCTGTGGTCATCAGTCCCCTAGAACTTAGAACTACTTAAACCTAACTAACCTAAGGACATCACACACATCCATGCCCGAAGCAGGATTCGAACCTGCGACCGTAGCAGCAGCGCGGCTCCGGACTGGAGCGCCTAGAACCGCACAGCCACCGCGGCCGGCTAATCCTTCTCAAAATCTAATTTGACATCCCCCGTCGATAACGCTCATTACTTCATGAGTAAAAGAAGCTAGTTGTGTTCCACAAGAATAATGTTTCCTGATTTCGTGCTTTGTCGATAAATCAATTTCTTTGCGGTAGTTCATAATATTCGAACATAGTATATGTTCCAAAGCCCTACTGCAATTTGACGTTAGTGATATGGGCCTGTAATTCAGCGGATTACTCCTACCTCCCTTTATGGGTATTGCTGTGACTTGTGGAATTTTCCAGTAATTAGGTACGGATCTTTCATTGAGCGAGCGGTTGTATATAAATGCTATTTTATCAGCATACTCTGAAAGGAAGCTGACTGGTATACAATCTGGATCAGAGGCCTTGTCTTTATTGAGAGATTTAAGCTAATTTGCTTCAACGAGGATATCTGCTTCTATGCTTCTCATATTGGCAGTTATTCTTGATTGGAATTCAGACAAATTTACTTCATGTTCTTTGGTGAAGGAGTTTCGGAAAACTATGTTTAATATCTCTGCTTAAAGTGGCACTGTCATAGTCATCATAGTAACTTCATCGTTGTTATCGCGCAGTGAACGTATTGATTGCGTCTTGCCAATGGTGTGCTTCTTGTGTGACCAGAATCTCTTTGGGTCTTTTGCCAGATTCCGGGACACTACCCTTACTATTTCGCAGTAACTATCTACTTCAGTTTCACTGCAAGATAAACTACTTTTGACAGCAATAAATACTCCACCACCAATTATATTTAATCTATCATTTCAGAACACTGTTAGATCGTTTGAAAAAATTTCGGCTGAACATATTTCCGGCTTTAGCCAGCTTCCTGTACCTGTAACTATTTGGGCTTCAGTGCTTTCTATTAGGGCTTGGAGCTCTAGTTCTTTCCCAACACAGCTACGACTATTTACAACTATAACACCGATCGTTTCTACAACTACCTTACTGTGCCTTACTTGTCCCCTTTCAGGCAGGCGCCCCTTCTGTGGTTTCCTGAGACCCTCTAACCTAAAAACTACTCAGTCCCTTCCACACAGCCCCCGCTACCCGTGTAGCCGCTTCCTGTGTGTAGAGGATTCCTGACCTATTGTAGTAGTAATCGAAGGCACCATTACAAGACTGGTATGTGTGAACTCTATCGCGAGCTTCCTACATCCCTCAATTCTTGATGCCTTCCCGGGCGGTGGTGGCATCTTCGAGCAGAATAGTTGTCCGTGTCACATGACCATAATCGTATTGCAGTGATTAGAAGAGCATGCTTGTGAACAAACATCTACGTCTGAGCTACCAAATTTGCCTACTGTATTTGGGGCTTCATCGGGCCCACAAACAAAAGCCCCATAATTTACGACAATGGTGTGGACAGTGTGAAGTCGTCTGCTGCTACGTACCTCCGAAAAGCGACCACGGACTTGTCAAATCCATGCTAGGAAACATGCAACTGGGCTACGTTCCAAAAGTGATGCAGCACTATCAACGAGTTATTCATGCTTTTCTCGCTCATCTGTTTATTCGACGACTCCATTAAAATAAAAAGATGAAGCAACACCTAGGCATACCATTAACATCAGCCAGTCCTTGGAGCGGTAATTAAGGGCTTTGTGGAAATATCTTTTCCATAACTTGATTTTCAAATGCGAGATTAGTTATGATACTACTGCTAAATTTTTCTTTATTTAATTTTCTTAGTAATTACAAAAAGTTACGTTCACAGCAGAATAATTATCATATGAGGAATGAAATTTTGTTGAAACTGACTAGGACGATGCTAAGTGAAGCCTGCCCGTCAAGAACGTAATGTGCACAACCAATGTCAACACTTGGAAAAGCCGAGGCACAAATAAGCAGGTAGTTCATTGGCTCAACTGTGGGAGAGAGAGCGTCAGGAGGACTTGGTGCTCATTAGCATGGGGACCTCACGTCGTAGACTGCTATGAAACCATTGCCTTTCTTTCACTCATTCTCAGGGGCTCCCCCTTCCATCTGCACCACTCACACTGACGGATGGCCAGCTCTTCTAATTGCAAGATGACCCGGTGGATAGGACGAAGTGTTACCAACTGCCACCTGCTTAGAGTGTACTGAACGAGTCCGCAGCCATCCTACTGCGAGGGGAGCTTCTACGCAGCGAGTTACATTTCTGCCAACCCCATCAGAGACTACCTGACAGTTAGGGCTGGGGTGACGTCCTGTCAATGAAGAACGATGTGCCTGTCTGTAAGTTGTTAAGCCTGGGAGCGGTTCACATGTGTCACCATTCCTCACTTGCTGTGTGCTGGTAACGCATCTCAGGCTGTCCTTCATGTCGCTGTTAGGCCTCCCACATACGTGGACCATGGAACCGACAGACGCTTCAGAGAAGGCAGGCCGCCTCGTGCTCCTGCGACGAGGTCGCGACACTGACGCACAGACAATACAAGGGGCTGCTCCAGCAGATTCCTTGGAGGGCGCTGACGCAGTGCCATGCGCGTCTGTGCAACATGGACACAGTACGGCTGCTGCTAAGCCCCACAGTGAGGAAGAAAGAGTGGTTATACGAATCTTTAGACATCCTATAAGAGACGAGTGGGCTGGAACCCACACCTGCCTCTGGCTCCAGAGTCTTCCTGGCTGGAAGGTCAGGCTGTAAATCAAGGAGGCGACCAGCAGCCTTCGTTGGTGTCAGGGACCAGCTGTGGGCGTAGACGGAATGACGTTCGAGGAGCGTTCTGTACATCAAGTCTGTAGTGAGTTATCATGCCTGATCCTTAATGTTATTTGAAAAGTCCGAAAGTGCGTTGCCACCGTGCGCGAGTGTGGAATACCCGTAATCCATTACGGAATTTATCTGTGAGTATTATAGATCTGAGTATGGGCACGTAATTCATTGGAACACAACAGGTAGCTCGAGATGGTGGTTAATGCAACAGCGACTAACTATATGGGATCTACTTGAAAGCCGGCCGCGGTGGTCGTGCGGTTCTAGGCGCTTCAGTCCGGAAACGCGAGACTGCTACGGTCGCAGTTTCGAATCCTGTCTCGGGCATGGATGTGTGTGATGTCCTTCGGTTAGTTAGGTTTAAGTAGTTCTAAGTTCTAGGGGACTGATGACCTCAGATGTTAAGTCCCATAGTGCTCAGAGCCATTTGAACCATTTTTCTTCTACTTGAAAACAATAAATTAAATTAATTTTCTTGAAATCTATAAGTGTGGTATTTTTTATGTTTCGAACTATTGACTCTGAAGTGTTATTCTGTTGTATCTTAATCAGTGTATTCGTTTTCTAGCCGAGTGGTTGGACATTGGAATCTCGTTGAATGCTAAATTATTGGTTTCGGTGCAGTGAGATATACAGCGCTGTCTCACGAGAGTAAGTGAAGCCAATGATTCTTATTTAGACTGTCTGTAATAGTTCAACAGTACATAAAATCGTAACTGATCAGCCAATAAAAATTTTCTGATTTTTCTGTGGAGCAGTACATCACATAATGCTTGGATGCTGAGAGTGACGCAAGCAATACTATTGCCTCTCTCAGGCTGTAACGGCGGATCGTTTCAATGTTATGAAGATGTTTTGGAATTTGTGACTCCTGTCCTGCACAGGTGAGAGGGGGAAGCAAACCTGATGAAAACACCACAGCAAGATAGGTATCAGGCGCTGTTCATTCGTGTCCAGTCCATAAGCCACGATCATCTGGGAGGAACGTGTTGTGCCTTACACTGATGGTGTACTCTAAACCATCAAGTTTCCTCAACTTGCCCTGTTCAGTTTACTAGTTAGACTAACAATGTTGTTTTGTATTAGCTATAAACACAGAGCTGAGAATTTTCACCATTTCTGTTCCGCTAATTCGAAACAAAATAAAAATCAAGCATTGTGAATACGTTTCTGTGAGAGCGTTTTACGAGATTCGTTCTTATTGGGAGCTGATTAGCGTTATACTACAGAAGATTAACCAGAAAAGTGTGAAGTGCGAAGAGTGGTACAAATTAGTCAATATAGACGCTGGAAATTTGAGTACTCAAGTAATGCCAACTTCAGAGCCTGAAACTCGCTCTCTGCCATTTTGCTGTAGTCCCATGTAATTTTCTCCCTGTCACCTGGTTAATATGGGGGTACTTCGAGTGTATACATGAATATAACGATTGTAGAAACTTTTAATTCTGAGAAAACTTCTTAGTTGTGTTTCGCTCGTGGATCTTTAGAATTTTACAATAGCTTCTAACTTCTCTGAATTAGGTGGCTGGCTGGTTCTGAGCACTATGTGACTTAACTTCTGACGTCATCAGTCACCTAGAACTTCGAACTAATTAAACCTAACCAACCTAAGGACATCACACACATCCATGCCCGAGGCAGGATTCGAACCTGCGACCATAGCGGTCGCTCGGATCCAGACTGTAGCGCCTAGAACCCCACGGCCACTCCCTGAATTAGGTGTAACAAGGTGTAAAAACTTTACAGACGAACTCCTGAATGTCGACTTTTCAATATTTAAGGTGACACTGTGCTCCGTGACTGTGTGACAATGTTCCTTCGGATCCGCACTGTGTTGTTTCCACTTCTTTTCGGCTACCATTAGATTGGCGACTTACATCGTTATGTGCCATTTGAGAAAATCGCTGAGAACGCCATCAAGGCCTTGTGTAAAAGCGACAGACGATATGTTTAGGCCAACAATGTCTGCGAAATTGATACCACTTGCCAAAGGCAAGGAATTCTGCATATTGCCTGCAACTGGCATCAAGCTCAATCTGCCAGAAGCTCGACCTGAGGTCTACTGAGGAAAAAAACGGATATTACGTGAAAGTTCTAGAGAAGCTCTTCTAGCCTCTTAGGGCATTCCATCTCTGGCTCAATATTTGTATTTAGGTGCGACAGTCTAGGATGAGACGAATCCGTCTGACCTAGCGACCACTTTTTTCGCATTATTACAGTATATGTAGATTTGGCAGGTTCTAACACACCATTTGCTATCATTCTTGAAATCCCGTTCGCAACTTTGTCTCTATAAGCAAGGGGTATAGCGTAAGTAGCATGAGGAATTTCTTGTTAGGATGCACATTAAACTTGTACTGAAAGTTCTATATAGAACCAAGTGTTGGCAGAAAAATTTCCGTATTCTGCAACAGCATATTTCGTAATTCATTGAGCTCAGCAAGCTCAGACTACTGTACAGGTTTTATTTTGTTTCCTATGATATCTCTAGTTTCTCTTATCACTGTTTACCTTTTGTGTTCACTGTCTTCTTCAGATAATTCTCCAGATGATCAGTCTTTCCCACTATGGAAATCAGTAAAATTAAGTCTAAAGCAATTGACCGGAAATTGCACTTGTACAACCTGCTGTTCGAATCTAATACAACTGGTTGTCCTCTTCTATAACACAACTTCAACTCTTCCAAAGTAAAGAACTGCTCAGTAGCCATTCAAAAGATTCATGCCTTTTGCTATGCCTATTGCCAAATTTGGAATAATTGGAAAGTTTGTCTCTGGTTTGTGACTTTGACACAGAAATGTAATCGAGTCTCCAGATTTAGCATTTCTCTGGCAGCCCCTCTTTTCACTATCGTCCTTTTCATGGCCAATGTTGGTCAGTTCCTTCTCTCTTAACAGGAATGGTATGCTGGCTTCGAAATGGAAATAACACGGATGCCACTATACAGAATACTGTGCGGTTGTCCTCACCCCCCCCCCCCCCCCCAAATTGCGAAAGTAATCATGGGATGAAAGTCCTGTAGTGTCAACACTCCTTGCTCTTCTAGCAAAATCTCCGATAGGTACTCGTAATTTAACAAGTGTATTCAATTCGGTCCATTACGAGTCCTGGGTTTGTTCTGAGTTCTCCCCACACGAGCCTGGTGTTAATTTTTAATCGGCTACGATTCCATTGTTCGTGTATGGGATTTTATCCCCAAACTTCGACCTCCTCGCATTTCGCATACCTCAGTTTCCGAGAACTTCTGTTCATTGTGAAGCCTACTATTTCCTCTTCCGAACTGGTGCCAATATCCTTTCCACCCAGAACTTTGTCCACTGTATTCTTGCCTTCCTGACTCATCATTCCTGTCATTTTTTCATGTCATAATTTCTGTTGGGTGCCTGGAAGTTCCCATTCTGTCCTCTCTTTCACTCTCCCACAGATTGTATCTCAAATATAAACTCCAGCTTATGAAGTAGATTCTTACACGACTCGATGTTCGTTCCACGTTTTCCTACCATTGATTGTTGATAAGTACTTGCTAGTTATGAGAACAAAAATCTAATCACCTCTCTCTCATAGCCTGGTACGTCTAAGAACTATTTATTTTTATTGGGTCCTTCGAATAGCTAAGTTAGGGCTCTTGTGTCTCGATGACTCAATATCCAGATACATAATAATTTCCTCTTTTGTTCTCTCCTGCATTTCTCATGACCAGTAAGTCCCTAGAAACGCGCCCTTATTTTCTTGATATTAACAACAGGTAGCCGCTATTTCGAGCATTTTTTTCTGCTGCTGGGCCCTCGATATGTCCGCAGATAAATTCTAACTTTGCCTTCAATGGCCATGATGCAGGCAAGGAAAGATTGAATTCTCACAGCCAAATCTTGGGGTGAAGAGGACTTCCATTCTCACGGAAATTCAGGAATTTTAGCACTGAGAGAAAGTCAAAAGTCGGTTCCCCTCTCTTTCTTGCAGTTCAACCGTATCAGTCTCGCGTGCACGATATGCCACAGGGTTGTACCTCGAGTATTGTGACCGACAATTGCTGCCCCACTGTGGTACTCGAACTCTGCGTTGCACCTCCTAAATGGGCAGCAGTTATGCAAAAGATCAGTTTCCTTTCTGTAGCGCACGTCCAGTGGCCCACCGCCTCACGCAGACCCAACGAATGGCGAGCCCTGTGACTGTGATACGGTTGTATGTGCCGCTTCGTTTGCATCTGATCGCAAGATAGCCTTGTGTAACTCCTGTTATAGGTAAACAAACCTTTTATCTACCCTGTGTAACGTTTGTGGGTTCATTATAATCGCCTACTATCCCTCCGTTGTGAGGGAGGTAATATTACAAGTACTGCTCTTTGCATTACGCATAGTTAGTCTCGCACGGTTGTTTGTCGTTACAGTTGTCAATGCAGCCCCCTCTGCGCAACCGGCCGGCGGGTGTGGCCGAGTGGTTCTAGGCGCTTCAATCAGGAACCGCGTGACCGCTACGGTCGCAGGTTCGAATCCTGCCTCGGGCATGGATGTGTGTGATGTCTTTAGGTTAGTTAGCTCTGAGCCATTTGAACCATTTGAATCTGCCTCGTTTCAGTGCTAATCTTTCATACTTTCATTACATGGTCATCAATTTTGCTCCGTAGATTATTCATCTCCTGTGCGTGTTCCTTGGTTTCTCTTTGTCTCTTCCATTTCGCCTCTTCACGTTTCCTTCCTAATTCCTTTATTTTCTGCTCAAGTTTCCTTTCCGCCTCCTCACGTTTCCTTTCTGATTCTTGCATTTCCTGCTCACGGTTCCTTTCTAAATCCTACAATTCAGCTTCTTTAAAAGTTTGTAAGAGTAAATTCGGCTCTGCTCTTGGTGTGACCCTACTGGTGGTGACACACCACACTATTCACATGCACTTCTCTATCGACGTGGCAGGGTTGTCCAGTATTCTCTTTCGTCTTTGTGGTTATTGTTGTTCACTCCACCTGTCTACAAGTCTTTCATGTTCGATCGTCTCTTCTTCCTCACTCACAGTGTGTATTTCGTCTGACCCATCACGATCTGTAACTAGATATTTTGATTCTCACCTGTTCGTAGTTTCCTCTTTTGTCGGAAAATACACCATCTCATCCGCCGACTCCTTTCTATCCCTATCCGGTACAAAATCCAACGTACTAGCCCTTCTAACCGAGACCCACGTTCTAACAATCTCGCCGTACTACGTGTTACATTTACTGAAACGGATAAAAAAGTCGTGCATGACATGTAGTAAATTAGGTAGAAAAGAAAAAAATTAGATCTCCTCATCACAGAAACATGACTTTTAAACAAATTCAGCGCAACAGACTGATATTCTTTCCAAAATTACACAATACTGTTAACAAAGCCGGTTATCAGCACAAAAAAATGAAAGGGGTACAGAAACCACAATCACAATGAAAAAACAGAAAAAGACTGCTAAATAAAACTGAAAAAAAGACAGTTTGATTCGTAAATTCGCGATTACTACCACGAAGTTGAAAGGATGGAGAAATTATGAAATTTAACTAATTATAATTTTAATTGCTTAAAAAACTGAGTTTCACCGTCAACCTGGTAAGATCAACAACAGGGTCGCCATGTCATGCTCCATGCTTGGATGGACAGATGTAAAGAGCTCACCTAATTTCGTAAGAAACTGTGTCAGAATACCAACACTAACCCCTTTTCTTATCTTTCTTTTTTCTTCTTTTTAGTCATTTGACTTCTGATAGGTTTGATGCAGCCCGCCACAAATTCCTCTCCTGTGCCTACCTCTTCGCCTCAAAGTAGCAATTGCAACCCACGCCCTCAATTATTTGTTGTGTGTATTCCAATCTCAGCCTTCCTCTACAGTTTTTACCATCTACATCTCCCTCCCACTGAAGTTATTCCCCCAGATGTCTTAACAGGTGTCCTTCCATTCTGTCCCTTCTTCTTGCTAGTGTTTCCTATATACTTGTTTCTTCGCTGATTCTCCAGAGGATCTCCTCATTCGTTACCCTATGAGTCCAACTAATTTTCAACATTTTCAATGTAAAGCCACATCTCAAATGCTTCGATTGTCTTCTTTTATGATTTTCTCACAGTCTATGTTTCACCACCATCCAACGCCGTGCTCCTAAGGCACAGTCCCAGGAATTTCTTCCACAAATTAAGCCCTACGTTCCATACTAGTAGACTTCCCATGAACATGAATGTCCTTTTTGCCAGTGGTAGTCCGCTTTTGATGTCCTCATTGCTCGAACAATCATGGTTTATTTTGCTGTCTAGGTAGCAGAATTCCTTAACTTCATCTACTTCGTGTTCACCACCCCTGATCTTATGTTTCCCGATGTTCTCGTTTCTGCTACTTCTCATTGCTTTCGTCTTTCTTCGATTTACTTTCAGTCCATATTCTTTTCTCATTAACCTGTTCATTCTATTTAGCGGATCCTATAATAGCAATGCCATCAGCGAATCTTATCATAGTGTAACACCATAGCTTAGACACTACATACCTTTTGCTGATTCATTTTGCTTTCTGTGTTGTTCAACATTCCATCGTTGAGCTTCTGTAATTATTCTATGATTAATTCGGTACTGTATAAAAATGTGTACTTTTTTCTTAGTAAAAACTTGGATGTCCTGGTAAAAACATATGCAATGTATTGTCTTTATTAGTTAAACACTTTGCCCCACGTGGAGGGAGACAAAACTTATAATGTATAACTGAAAATTTGTTCAAATAATTTTATGTTGTACTTTCAATATGTGAAAATGATACGTTTTGTTCAAAATGTCTTGTTAATCTGTATTTTCTGATCCTCACTTAGGGCTGTTAGTTCTTTATATGTATAAAAGGTGTTGTGGTTCCCCTCTGGACCAGAATCATGCAGCACGTGCAAAATGTGGTTGGCATGAAGGAAGAGGTGGACAACGAGTTAGTCGGACGTGAGCTACTGCACCACCAACAGCTCATGTAACAACAGTGGATTATGCTGGTGCCGAGAGAGGCTTTTTGTGCCGTTTTCCAATGTGCCAAAGCCTCAGATGGATGGATTAATAAGCTAGCTCTGTTTTGGAAATGGTATCTATCATCGCCACCAAGAAATTACATAGTTTTATCCTTATCAACTGCTGACCCACCTGCCAGGACTTACTCGCCACCACATTGCGCAATCACTGCAACGGAGATAAGGAATTGTTGAAATGTAAAGTGAAGGATCAGTTTAAGTGGATGTTTTATTTGTTTCAAATAATAAGGTAAACCAAAAACTATACTTTGAAATCTTACCATGAAATATCTCCAGTCACATAACCACTTAGGATCTTTTCCGTACTCAATATGCTTACCGAGTGTCCGTGTTGTGAAAATATTAAAGCCCAATTGTTAACTAAATAATGTCACTTAAATGTAGTAGGAAGACAGTAATTAAATTCAAAGTTAATGTGACAAAAGAGTATGAGTTAGTAAATGAAGTTTGCTGAAGGTATTTTTGCAATTGAAACTGCTTATTTCAATGTTTGTGGGTTTTCAAAAAGCATAAAGTGAGTAATTGATTTTAAAGTGATGAAATAGTAAAAACAGATATTAAAACAATTTGCAGTCAGCTTCAAAAGTAAGTGTTCTCAAAACTGTGGCCCATAGTGTTTTGCATAGTAATGAATCATAGTGCAGCCTGTTGAAAATTACAGAAAGGTGAGTCATTGTCTTACAATTATGTCAGTTTGTGTCCCAGTGCAGTAAAAGTTAAAAACTGTTGAAAGTTATATATTCAAATTTGCTAAATTCTTGGTCCCTATGTGTATTAAAGAATATATTGCCAGATTAACAGGATCCATAATCTGTCTTTTGTGCTCACTGATAGAAAATTATTTACAGAAGGAGCTTTACCTATAAAAATAGTAACTTGTTTTCTTCAGAGAAGTGTATGAAGTTTTTTACTAGTGAACTCTATTTAATTTTCAGGTCAGGTAGAAAAGTATTTGGTAAAGAGGGTCTAAATTCGTGCCCAATTTTATAATTATGCAGTAAACTTTGATTTAATGTTATTGGAACTATTCGATTTGACAAAGCCCTGAATGCAAAAGTGTGTGGCATTATACGTTGTGCTTATGCAAATAGGTTAGTTCCGCTGTAACTGTCAGCACTCTCTTTAACGTTAACATATGCTTGTGACTGGGTTCATTGTACTCTCATGTGGGAAAGTATATTCTGTGTCTATCCACTGAAGTTACTTAAATCTGTTTTTTTAACAGGAATGTTACAGATTCTTATGCCTAATTAGGCTGGCGACCGTCTTCCTTTATCATTTGCACAGTTTAAATAGGTAAAATATTATCTTTTACTTGTTGTATAATTACGTAGTTCCGACTTTACGTGCGATAGGCGACCTCCTTTAGGCACATCACGGTCAAAACAACGAAACTCCTTTCTGAGAGTAACATTGCACTGCTTTTAAATGCCATAATTGGTTTAATAAAATAGTTTCATTGTACGTACTGTCTCCAGCCTTAGACGTTATCGTGTAACAGTAGCAGCGGTAGTATTATACGTGGCTTTTCCTGTGACGGTACTATTTGTTCTGCTAGGGCATAGTGCGTAGTAAACCAAAATTGGTGACAGATAGCACAAGCTACGTAAGCAGTTTAATGTTGTAATAGCAATGGCTAAATCAGTGTCATAGACATACAGGGCGTTTCAAAAAGAAAGAGCAGATTTCAAACATTTATTTCTCAAAAACTACAAATGATAGAAACACAATTCAAACGTTTCTTGTCAGAGAAAGGTTCAAAGTTTTTCAATGGTCCGCGCAGAAGTTCCATGCAAATCCGCAGTGGCGCTGGCGTTTGTTTGTAGGAAAATGGCGACGACACCACAGGAACGATCATTTTGTGTGCTGCAATTTGCAAAGTTAGAGTCCATTGTTGGTGTGCAACGTGCATTCCGCCGTCAATTCAACAAACCGCCGCCTCGTCATAAGCAAATTTATGAGTGGCATCACAGATTCGTAGAAGATGGTTGCATCTGCAAGCGAAAAAGCACGGGTCGTCCACGCACATCGGATGAAAATGTCGAGCGTGTCCGTGCAGCTTACGAAAGGAGCCCTAGAAAATCCACGACACGGGCAAGTCACGAACTAAACATGTCTAAAACAACGGTATGGCGCGTTCTGAGTAAGCGTCTGCACATGAAGCCGTACAAACTGCAGTTATTGCAAGCATTGCGTCCTGACGACCACAACAAATGGTTCGAATTTTCAACTGCAATTCTACAGGACATGGAAGAGGACAATTTTGCCGAACGATTAATTTTTTCAGATGAATCAACGTTTCACATTTCTGGTAAAGTTAATCGGCATAACGTACGAATTTGGGCGAGTGAAACTCCGAGGGACGTTATTCAACATGAAAGAGACTCACCAAAGGTTAACGTCTTTTGTGCAATTTCGGTAAACAAAGTTTATGGACCTTTCTTTTTCATGGAGAAAACTATCACAGGAACCATTTACCTGGACATGTTAGAAAACTGGCTATTTCCTCAACTTCAGGAAGATTCAAATCACTTCATCTTCATGCAAGATGGCGCCCCACCACACTTCTCTGAACCTG
The DNA here is from genome assembly GCF_023864345.2 of Schistocerca serialis cubense. Lineage (NCBI taxonomy): Eukaryota > Metazoa > Arthropoda > Insecta > Orthoptera > Acrididae > Schistocerca > Schistocerca serialis. The sequence goes on from NC_064643.1 coordinate 350,520,167, forward strand.
TACGACGGTACCTAAATAACACCATTCCAGGACGGTGGATTGGAAGAGCAGGAGCACAAGATCAATGTCATCGTCTGTGGCCTCCCAGGTCACCAGACCTTACTCCCTGCGATTTTTATTTGTGGGGGTACATAAAGGACTGTGTTTATGTCCCACCTATGCCCGCTACTCTTCAAGAGGTACGACATCGAATTTTTGCGGCCGTGAATTCGGTAACTAAAGACCAGTTGCGTCGTGTGTGGCAAGAAATGAGATACCGGTTTGATATTTGTCGTGTAACAAATGGTGCTCATATTGAGGTACAGTTTTGATATTTGTTGTGTAACATTTGGTACTCATATTGAGTGAAGGACCGTTGGAATTGTGTTTCTATCATTTGTAGTTTTTGAGAAATAAATGTTTGAAATCTGCTCTTTCTTTTTGAAACGCCCTGTATATTAATGAAGCTGCTCATCTAATTACAAAAGAAAACAACAATCAATATAACAATTTAGTTTATTACCGTAAGACAACAAACAAGCGAATTACCTACTGAATTAAGCTTGTTAACATCTAATAAGTAAACAGAAGTTTGTAATTATAAATCATAGCTGTGACACAGGTGGGTAGATACATAAAAGCGTAACACGAAACTGTTTCAGGGATGTGGCCAAGAATTGCGAAAATGGTTAGTAATTTAAGGAATCGTAAAAAAGTAAATACGGACACCAGTAAGATCACCAAATATATAATAGAATACTGAAAGCTACTATCTGCATGCAAATGTTAAAATGGTGCAATTAAACCCAACTGTAAGTTGACTACCGTCACTTCACTGTCGAACTGCAGAATGTGGATGACGCCAGTAACGGCTGGAAATTCTTATCTTACTCGCCATCTGTACTCTGCCCTAAGATGAACACATCTCTCTCTGTGACAATATGTCAGCAAGTATCTCCTCCTCGATGCTCCAGCAGCAAGTGCCTTTTCTTTAATATCTATATAGCAAAGTGTCTTCTAACTAAACTCCGGAACTTGGTTTTTTCTGCCAGCATAGGAATCTCATCGGCCAGTTGCAGAACGCTTTGTGAGTTCCGACCAACAATTATTTTGTAAATAAGTGAGGCAACCTCCTACACTCACAGATTTTGTCATGGTTAACCAGTAGCTGTGCTCATCTAACTACAAAATAAGGTTCTTTCTTGTACAGTGCAGTTTTACAGCACACAGATTGCCTCTGAGGCGCCTACTGCATGGAAGCAGGATGTAGGAAATTCTGTGTCCTCTGCCTCTCTGGGAGGGCCGCTTTCAGTCCCGAACAAGTTTATCACACTCTGGTTCTTTTAACTTAACTTCCATATCCAGTTATAAAGAGCTTCCAAGGATGCTGCAGAAAATAATTGGTCCCGCGCACTGTAATAAAAGGAAACGCACAGAAGTAATTATTTGTGCAATCATTGGCAATTATGTATACTGTCTGCAGTTATCATGTAGCGTTAAAGGATCGACTGTACTGATTACTGGGATGTGCACATTACATTGTAAAATAGGTCGCATGACAGTTTGGACACAAACTGCCGTCCAACAGTACAAATATCGACTGTAACCAAACGAGAAATTTGGTTCCTTTAAAAGGATACAGGTCTGTCCAGCAACGTATGAGCACTGTTCGTAACACGCATTTCAACAAAGTGACAAAGCAAAATAAAATGAAATTCCAGGACCTGTAAGTTTTGTTGACGCTGTACTCTTTTTGGTTTAAGGCAAATAACTTGTAAAAGAACTGTTTGAACGGAATCAGTAAACTATACCAAAGATGTATTCAGGTACACACAGCTTAAATGAAGGCGATGAAGAGTTGTGAAGATTCGAATATTGTGTGAACTGTGGTAGTGATTGAGGTCACTCGGTACCGGTAGTGACAGAGTTCTGCTCTCCAGAAAGCAAGACTAAATCATATGGTTCAAGTAAACAAGAAAAGATTAATTTCTTGAACAAAATATTTTCTGTGTGTTTCAGAGCAGAGGAAATTCTTGAAGATGTACGGCTGGAATATGAAAATGCAGTGTCGACCGTGGGAAAATATAGGAACAGAATAAACTTCAAACTATTGGAATATGATCTTAATAAACAATGCAAATGTTAAGTTGACAGATATGTTACGTAGCGGGGTAATAAGGAGAATAAGCTGGTAAATTGTTATCAAAAGAGAAAACTCGTGAGTGAAAGATCACACAGGCATAGTTTACATTGAACCACAAGGTTAATAGATGGAATATCTTTCAGAACGCTTTTATTGCTCTCATGCTTTTGCGATGTGCTTTCTGTGATGTTCATTTCCTTTTAATGAAATAAGATATATCATATGGACTTCGATACTTCGCACATGTACGGAAGAGCTCTTCATACATATCATTTTTCGCCTGAATTATTTTATGTGCGAGACTTTACCGTCACTATCACAAAGGATATACGTCGGGATTAACGGTGCAGAAGTAATTTACCGACTGTAATTCATGTGATGAAAGCTTGCGTTCATATAAATGACTGAATCGTTTACATACTTCGACAACTGTGATTTTGAAAATCATACCAATTATTTGCAATCTAATAGTCTTTTCCAAATACTCGTTTACGTTCTATCTGGTTACTCTTGACTTATATAATCTTCATACGGTGTATACAAGATCCAAAGAACAGTAGCGCTATGATTAAGGCTATGCATTGTAGTCTATCTAGTGTGTATTGTTGTATTTGACCTGATTACATGTTTGCTGATATTTCGAACTTTCTATTTTGATGCAATTCCTTCTAGAAAAATATCGGATGCTATTAGATTATTCTACCTTCTGGCTCTTTTTGCATCAGAAATGCTTAACATAATACATTTTGTGAAGAGTTGTACGTTATCTGCTTGTGACGGATACGGATAAAATAATGCACTTCACATTTTAATTAGAATAACGAATGGAAAACAAAGCGCATCTTTCGTGTTGGAAGTGTTAGCTGTTCTAACAACGCAGAGTTTTCGTATAAAATTCTCTTTCCGTTCTTCGGGTTATTCATATCTCCTTTATTTCAGAAAATACTATGTAGCGAACCGAATATTTCAATATTCAGTTAAATACGTCGGAGATTTAACGTAACGTTTTCAAAATAATGAGGTGTCGAAGCGTAGGAGCTAACTTGATGCATACATGTTCCAGCAACACTCGTTATACAGATTACGTAAGGATCAGTTATGTTTGCTTTAATTTGATTCTGAATGTCGTTGTAACACATCTGTAATTCCTTTCATAAAATTATTTGTCTAACACCCAGTGTTAAATTTATCTTGAATCTCTATTCCTGTGTGCTTGTCGTGAATACGAATAATGTTCTCCACTCTTTGAAACGAAGATTGTTAACTGTTTTCGAGCCAGAGAGTAGTAACCCATGTTTCATATAAATGTGTTAACTGAATCATGTAAAGAAGAAAGCCCATTATGTTTACTGATGTCCGCTGGACCACATGCCTAAATGGCTTCACTGACATAGGTGATGTCGCAATCCACACTGTGCTCCTATAGTTACAGAAACTTCAATCAGTTACTCCACAATTCCTTTCATTTCATCTTGGAACTTTACAGTGTTTCACTAAAAATGACTGAAAATTAGTTGTTTGTTGCGAGCATAGATGATATGTGAGGCGGCATCGATCGTCAAATGTACATCGCAAATGTTGTTAGTATGGCTACGTTATCCGTATTCGTGGTTTCAGTTGGCTAGACGTGGGTAAGGTGTATTCGGTAACTACTTCCACTTTCCACGATAATAGTAAATGTTTAGGTGTGACAGACGGTGACCTTTAGGTCATCCATTCGAGATTATAATCGCAATATCAGTGCATTGTTTTTGGCTGACTGAGCTGCTTGTCCACATCAAGTACTTAGGGTGATGTTTTAGTGTCTGCTTGCTGCCTGAACCCTGGACATACAGCAAAGTAACTCAGATTTAAACACTAATTAGGCTTACAATGCCATTCGATGTGCAACTGTTTATTATTGCCTAGTCGTAACTGCGTAGTGTCAGTCTTGATCGGCTCTATCGAATGAAGTGATCTGCGAGATCATAGTGAACAAACGATGGCTTTACTGTTATTTGGGTATAACCTTCCCCCTGCAAATGTTACCACTATGTCCGCGCAAATGGCCTCATTTGTACCGAAACTGATGTCCGTGAAGTGGTCGTAGAAAGATCTTAACGTGTTGAAAAATAGCGCAAAATTATGCAAATGCTACTGACCGGGTGTCTCTACTCGAAGTATTTGTCCCACCTCACTGAGCGGTGAAGTGCCGGATCGATGTCAGATACTGCTTGGTGAAATGGATTACTACAATATATGACTCGGATATTAAGGCTCAGGAAGACTTTGAAGCCATTTTGAATATTTTTCGATCGTGACTGTCTCAAGAAATACGTAAAAGTTTTTTAAATTACCGCTACCAGTCACAAACCTTGTCAACTGTTGTATTACTTATTTATTTAGCGACATGTTTCGAGGGAATACCTCATCTTCAGGCTAAATGGTAGTACAAAAACATTTTTACAATAAGGTCGTACTGATGTTACATAGTCTTTTTATAAGTGCTGTGTTCATCCTGTGGAAGAGGAGGAAACCTAGTAAGAGGCGATGTCAGTCCAGCTTCCAAAGTGACACCGACTCTTCATATGTTTTTTCTTCTTCCACAGGAAGTTGGTGACTGGTAGCGGTAATTTAAGCAAACCTTTACGTACCTGAGGAAGACTGTTAAATGAACTTGAGGTGACTTGTGGAAATGCTGAATAGCTCACTAGAGAAAAATTCTTATTTATTGATGCGTTAAGCACATAGAGAACGTAATGCATACCGTGCGGTAGAAAGGAATGTCGTTCCTTCTCAGAGACGTAGCTCGAATTATTACGTCGAATCCAAAGTACTTTTAGTATGGACATGTCTAATAATTCTCTGTGTGCATAGTCAATAAAATTTTCCTAGGTTTGTGACCGCATTGTCAGTATGTAAAGCTACCGACGTTTCGGTCACTGTTGCAAGTGACCTTCTGAAGGGTGATCTTGTTTACTGAAGAAGGTCACTTGCAACAGTGACCGAAACGTCGGTAGTTTTACATATTGAAGATTCGGTGGGAAATCCAGAAAAAATTTATTGACTGTGATAATGTTCGCAGAAGCCTAAGTTTATAATTCTGTGTTTTTCAAACCGACCAAATTGATGATCACTCCGATTTATTTTCTCTACAGTTTTTACTAAAATATAAGTTAGAGAGGTGAAAAGGATTTACAAATGATGTTAATAATCATTTGGTGATTTGGTGTAGTGAAGTAAAAATCCAATCTGTACTAGTTAGTTATGACTATATGTGTAAGGTAAGTTTACTTGGATATATTAGTCATTCCTACGGTCTTTTAGGTATTAGATAACCGGATATGCGACGAGATTTCCACACAGCTGTGTTTTCGTTACTTTCTTAGTTCTTTCACAGTTCAATAAGTCTCCTTTCATATCAACATTTCATAATTGCAACACAAGAATTTGTACGTGCAGCATGTGGACTCCACATATGCGTAATTTTAAATTCCGTTCTGTATACCCGCCTTCATCTGTAGGACTATCAGATAACCAGTTTCTGTTCCAAAAGCACAATACACTGCTAATTTCCTGTTTTCTCTGGCGCAGCTTGCGTGAAGGTGAATATAATTTGTCTTTGAACTATCAAGAAGATGACACCCTGTATCTTCCTCTTTACTTTTCTGTATGCAGCTGCAATTTATTACTCTACAAACTTTTCTCCATTACGCCTCGCTATTATTCAGACAAATTAACTATATTATCAATCTTAATTTGTTCATTACTTATTCCGTTACTGTATTTTAGACTACCATGTCTCCTCTTAATTATTATTATTGATGCATTTAAATTTATTGCTATCATAATTATTGATATTATTATTATGCGTGTCCTTTTTTCTATTCACATTGCAACGATAAGTATCAAGAGAATACATAAGGATGTTTGGTTAGATGTAAGAGACGTCCTCAAGGTCCCAATTATTTCAAGGAGAATAAATGCAGAAATATTATTATTTCAGTTACTATAGACACGACAAGAGGAATATGAAAGATGGTGTCGGAAAAACAGACCATGCAGCGAACAGCATTGGAATCTCAAAACTGTGGTGTTGCCCGAAGAATGAGGTCCCATGTTAAAACTAGTACTTCAAGACAGAACCACAAGCAAAAGACAGTCGCTGACAGACGCAGCCTCAATGAGAGACATCGACGAAGACATGTCCTCAAGGGTTTCCGTACACCGCCCGCTAGAAGCCTATTACTCATGTCAGAGCGCAGCGCCACTCACCCCAATTATCGATACCATTTTGGTAACCCAATCTGACAGCAGTAACATCGTAATTCAAATCCGTCAGGCAAGCTAGTGTCATTTGCAAACACCGAGGTTTATGCATTGTAATATTTAACTACTATTCACTCTGTACTATTCAAAATAAAAAAAATATTTCATTATGTTTTGCAATTGTACCGATTACATCTCGTCCCTCATATGGACATGGAAGCCTTCTAAATATTCTATATAACTGAACTCATCTATTATTCTTTATATCTCGTAGTATCCGGTCGACGTCGTCTACAAATCAAATCTATTGAACTATTGCCTAAGCTTGCTACGACACATACATAAAATTCTATCCCACAGATGAACAAGCCAGGAACAAATATACGACTGTTACATTAGATTTAAAAAAGTGTACGTTTCCATTAACAGAAAATCCCTCATCAATATTATAAAAGAAATCGATTTAGATCCGTAAAATACAAATATTATCCGCGACACCTTAACAAATACTTCATCTACAGTCGCGTTTAGTAGAGAACTTCCTAAAACGTTTGAGATAAAAAAATGAGCTAATTCGGTGCAAATAATAATCAGTAGCTTTGCTTCTGCAGTCAGACAGTCTATGCATTGGGTAACATTGTGAATTATTAAAATACACAGAAAAACAAAATAAAAGTTAAGTGAATAACTTCGTATTATGGGTTATATTTTAACGTCTGTAATTGATATAGATGACAGACCATTATGCTGAATAATGTTTATTCAAGAAAGGATATCTGAAATAAACAGGAGGTGGTGCAACGATATTAAATTAACGTACATAGAGAATACACCCTTATCAAATGCAGAAAAGTTACGTTGAGAGTTATGACAATCGTAGCGAAATCTCCAAATTAGCTTGTTACAAAAAATATGAAAAACATAAGTACATTTCTTGATCGCAATACATGAAATACTCATCAACTCAAAACAGTTCAGAGTTTAACCTAATGATTCACAATCTAACACACACGAGGGCAAACAGTAGTAACTCATACTCTGTTTATACTGAGCTACATAAATCAAGCAGAAAAAGTCATAGTCCTACTCTGGAGAACATTCAGTCTCTCGAAATATCAAGTCACTTAAAAAATAAAAGTATGGTACTTTGATGCTACTGAAATTATTGATGTGTAGTTTGACGTACCCCATTTTTGTGGAGTCGCCGATGTATTCAGATTTGCATTAATATTTGAGCGTTAAATATTATTGTCTCTCAAAGAGCTGTAAGATTCCATCTTTCATCTTGTCTCAAAGTCCACCATGACTGGTCATTCTGCACTCTACTAAGCGAGCCACCGTTGTCCAGCTCCCTTCTTTTCGGATGTACCCACATTCGGTTTGTCCTGGGCTGTCCTGGAGCAGCCACTTTGGCCTCAGCTGTGCACCAAATACGCCTTACATCATAGCCATTCTGGGTGCCCAATCAGCTCGCCTAAATCTCTGTAACGTTATATGCCTCCACTTAATGTGACACATTAACTTGCTAAGTGGACATTTAGTCACCCCAGATTTACGTACTTAAAAAAATGTTCAAAGGTGTGTGAAATCTTATGGGCGTTAACTGCTAAGGTCATCAGTCCCTAAGCTAACACCCTACTTAACCTAAATTATCCTAAGGACAACCACACAGACACCCATGTCCGAGGGAGGACTCGAACCTCCGCCGAGACCAGCCGCACAGTCCATGACTGCAGCGCCCTAGACCACTCGGCTAATCCCGGGCGGCTTACGTACTTACATGACAATAATCGACATGTTCATAACATAGAAAACAGTATACCATAGTTTCGTGCAGAACAATAGTGTAATTACCTTTATGGTGATGTATGAGACAGAATGTAACTCCTAGGATACGTCGCTACGTATTGTCGCCATACATTTACTACATCTAACATAAAATTATAAAAGCCGGCCGCGGTGGTCTAGCGGTTCTAGGCGCTCAGTCTGGAGCCGCGCGACTGCTACGGTCGCAGGTTCGAACCCTGCCTCGGGCATGGATGTGTGTGATGTCCTTAGGTTAGTTAGATTTAAGTAGTTCTAAGTTCTAGGGGACTGATGACCATAGATATTAAGTCCCATAGTGCTCAGAGCCATTTGAACAAATTATAAAAACTATGGCGTATGTATTAAATTCAAGAATACATACGTAACTTTAATGTAACTTTCGAGGCAGCCCGATCTTTTCGAAAGTTTATAGCTGTTCTGTACTCATCTGTTAGTACTTTTCGATTTTGACCACGTTGTAGCAATTCACTTTCACAGACACAACATGCGATCAGTGTTAGGGCATCAAAGTTTTTATTCTTCATAGTCCAGTCTCCTCCCCAGGAATTTAAGTCACGTTGACCAAGTACTGCGCCAAAAGCTGTAAATTCGCCCACACTATCAGTGGTGAATGACGACAGTTGTCGAAATACAACTTTTGCTTTGTTGCCTGTAATCGTATGACTTTCCAAATACACACTGATCAAGCGACATTCACAAAGAGGATGACAATGAAAAATCTGATTTTTAGCATAGGCAAAACACTTTATTCAGCTGGACATTTCAAACACTTTGTATATTTTCCAATTTTTCGCTGAAATACTTTTCTACTGCGTCGACTCCGGTGTTTATCAGGCCATCTTCCTCAGAAAATTTGCTATATCTGCCCTTATAGCTTCTAATTTTGTAGCAACAAACACTAAACATCTGATTTAAGTTTTTCCACGTCAGCTTTTGCGCTTTCAATATTTGAATTAATGGCAGAATTTACCTGTTCGATATTTGTACTCAAGGCCCATAAACTAGACTGCACTTCTAGCAAAATTTGCATTTATTGTGAAGATGTATTGTCTGAAAGCAAACTCCCTCCCCCTCCCCTACTTCTGATTTTGGACTACCTGCCCCATCAGCAAGTTCCATTTCTTCACTACCATGTTCATATTTAAGACTAACTGGCGCACTAGGGTCATCTGACCTACTCAGAATGGGTGACTGCTTTATCGTTGTAAGCTCCATGTCTGACGATGACCCTGTTGGTTCACACATATTAACGCTATTGGAACAAGTACTTCGTTTATCGTTCATGCTGGCTGCTATCGTGGCGATGCAGCTGTCGTCGAATTTGTTGATACTGATGATGTCAATACTGATGAATGAAGTCGCTGCCTGTTGCCTGCGATATCATTGCCATTACTGCTGCTCACATACCATCAAAGTCTCCATTGCTGCTGTGCTCTGCAGACTCGAACTCAGCAGGCCTCTGAGTAACCTCCTTTATCTTTCTTGAAGTTTCTACTTCTCCACACCTGCATTTTTCTACTGATCCTCATGTAATCAATTGCTGCAAAAAAACTCCCAGCCTCCACACGAACTGACTAACATGCAATAGATTTGAAGCCTGGATCGCAGAATACTGTGGTGTTAGAATTACAGTTGTAATTCTAGAGGGATTAATTTAATACCTTTGACGAGGAAACCCCAAATCCGACGGTACCCAACGGTTATTGCCTGGTAGTTTACGTTACAAATAGCATCCAATGCGAGCAAACCAGTTGCATCTTTACCTGCATCGTACTTTAGGTAGCTGAGCTATGCTCGGCTCTGTTTAAGAAGAATAGCTAGATATAGCTGTAGGGTCGAGCCGCACACGTTTCCTTTCATGTCCTGCAGCAAATTCGTTGAAAATATTAGTCTGTAACTGTGATCTTGCAGCCAAATGGTCCATACGTTTGATGTAGATGACAGAAAATAATGTTGAGAAATATTTATTCAGGAGAGCAGATTTCAATAAACGGGAAGTGGAACTACGATATCAAATTAAAATACATACAGAAAACACTTTCATGAAATGCAGTAAAGTTACGTTGAGAGAGTAATGCATATGGTAGCCAAATCCCCAAACTAAATTGTTATCAAAGATGTTTGAAAACGAAGTCCGTTTCAGGATCAGCATACACGAAATATCGATCAGCTCAAAACAGCTCAGAGTTCAACATGACGATTCGCCAAATAACGCAAGCAATGTAAAGAATAGTAGCTCATACTCTGTCATCCGCAGTTCCACAGATCAGGCGTCAAAGTTAATGTCCTATTCTGGAGCACATTCAGACTCTGGAAATATAAAATCACTTGAGCAATTAAAGTATGTTAGTGGCTGTTAATCGACCACAATCCATCGCCTATATGACTGAACCACACACGTTACTACAGGCAGTTCTGTTTTCTTTCGGCACAAACGTGTCCAAAGGTGGCCAGAATCGCTCCCTTTAGCTCTTCACTCAATACTCGTCTTAACTGTTGTAGTGTTCAAATACGTCTGCTTTTCCATTCACTGAAAGCCGTCCATACTACAATACATTGTTTTTATATTGTACAAAGATGATTTCAATCATATTGACCACTTTTCTTCACTGAACTATTATATTAAAACAATATTTAAATAAAATAATTGTTATAGATACTTGGTTTCAGTCATATCATTCAGAATAATTACTCATGAAGGATTGTACATAAATGAAGAAGCTAGTATTTTTGTGCACGTGCACTAATGCAAAATTAAAGAATTACATTAAACATTATTTACACAATTAGTTATGCCTTCTTGACAGAAGCGTGTTTTGGATCTCACACCAGTTGTGGTGTCTACTAACACATGTGATGGCGAACTTTAACTTAGCACAGTTTTTTGATAGGAATTGCACTCAACATTGAAATAAAGTTACTGAAAATTTGTTAACTATTCATTAACTAAAAACACCAGTGTGGCAAAATATGAGTATGGATGCTGTCTTCGTTTGGTGTGTAAATGAAGAGAATTCGTTGATCTGGCAAAAAACTCCATAATGAAAAAGATATAAATGACTTTGTAAGTCAATAAACAAAATTGTGTAAATGTTTGACTTTTTTGTTTTAAATTACTGTTGTGTACTTGGATGCGCCTTACTTTTCGGGAATGGCCGATGTATTCAGAGTTACATTAATATTTAACTGTAAATTATTATAGACTCTGAAAGAGCTGTAAGACGCTGTCTTTCAAATTGTCTCAGAGTCGAAGCGAGCGACCACTGCCCAGTTCCCCTCTTCTGGGATTTACACAGATTCGGTCGCTCCGAGCCTCTAGCCCGTTAACGTTCAGCTGTGCATACACTTTATCTCATAGCGATTCTGGGTGGCCAATTAGCTCGCCCAAATATGGTTAACGTTACACACCTCGACGTAATGTGTCACATTAACTTGCCAAGTGGCACATTAAGTCACACCAGACTTGACATACTTACATGACATAATTTATTCATCCATAACATAGTAAACAGGATATCTTACTTCTATGTCATAAAAATAGTGTAAATAGCTTTGTGATGGTGTATCAAACAGCATGCAACACCTAGGTTATGTCAATACATAGCATCTCCATTCGTTTACTAAATCTAACACAAATTATAAAAAATATGGTGTAGTAAATAAATGCCCCAGTTAACACATAACTTTTATACAACTTACGAATCGGCTCGATTTTTTTGAAAACTGTTAGTGGCTTTGCGTTCATATGATAACACTTTCCTTCGTTGACCACATTGTAGTATTTCACTTTCACGGACAGAGTACACGATCTGTGTCCTGGCACCTAAGTTTAGATCGTTCACAGTCCATCCACCTCTGCTGTAATTCAAGCCACCTTGCCACCTTGCCTGAAAAATGTGACAATCCGCAGTCACTGTCGGCGTTGAAGGACGGTATGCGTCGAGATACGACTTTGGCATAGGTAGCGGTAGTCATATCACTTCCCAAAGCCCAATAGACCCGGTACTGCTCGGGTGCCACGATGGAATCAGTACATTCACGAAAAGGTTAGCAACATAAGTATTTACTTTTAGCATAGGCAAAACACTCGATTCAGCTGGACATTTCGGTCACTCTGTCCACATTCCCACTGGAGAACATGTCTTTCATCTTATGAAATTTTTGACACCATAAGTCAACTAACATTTCTTTCATTTCTTTGCAGTTTTACGGCATCAAATTAGAAACTTTAAAACTAATACTACCCTGCGCAGAAATCGGCCATTGCACTTTCCTTCCACTCAAAGAATATCTGAATCATGCATTCAGAAAATGTTCGCTCATATTTGCACTAAAATACCATTTATACCCAAAATTTTAAATACATAAATCTATTCCAAAATCAAAATACATCATAAAGATAACCCAATTAATGTATCATCATCAACATTGGCTATATTTTGCACGTAATCCCATGTTCTATTCTCATAAGCAATTAAAAGTTATGTGAGGTATGATGACCTCCACCCACCAAATTTTGTGCGAACAATAATTAAAAATAAATTTTAGATATCTCAAGAGACACCTACCAGACTACCAGAAGTTACACATTTATATAAACCCTTGAAATTTCTCTCCTGATATGCTGGGTCCTATTACTTAAGAAGCCTTCAAGCTATTTACATATCTGGATAACTATTCCATATGCCGGTACCTTCGTTAACTGTGTGCAATGGGGCACTGTGTCAAACGCTTTTCGGAAGTCTAGGAATATGAAATTCGCAGGATGTCATGTGAGAAAAGGGAAGTTAAGTGTCGCACGAGTGATCTTTTCTAAAACCTTGCTTATTTGTGCCAGAAGCTTTACCGTCTGAAGCACTTTTTTTATATTCGAGCTGCGCATGTGTTTAAGAATTCTGCAGCAAAGATATTTTATGGGCGTCGGTCTGTAATTTTGGAGAACAGATCTTTTATCCTTCTTATAAAAAGGTGATCTGAAATTCCTGTTACAAATTTCTAGGGCTTGTACAGGAGAGCGTGTACATGATATTTTGAACAGGGTTGGGTTAGGTTATTTGGGGGAAGAGACAGTGAGGTCATCGGTCTCATAGGATTAGGGAAGGACGAGGGAGGAAGTCGACCGTGCCCTTTCAAAGGAACCATCCCGGCATTTGCCTGGAGCGATTTAGGAAAATCACGGAAAACCTAAATCAGGATGGCCGGACGAGGATTTTGAACAGGAACCCATGTCCGGAAACATATCGTTTCCGTTCTACGACAGTTTCATTTCAGATGTTTATCTCATCCACTTCTTCTTGAGTCATTTAATTAGGTGTGATGCAGTACAGTTATTAGATAACTATTCGAAAAGAAACATAAGAAAGCATCGATTTAACAGTTAAGCACATTTGTTTGAATTAACACTTAAATATTAAGTGTTTACATTATTTCAAAACAAAAAAATGGCTCTGAGCACTATGGGACTCAACTGCTGTGGTCATCAGTCCCCTAGAGCTTAGAACTAATTAAACCTAACTAACCTAAGGACATCACACACATCCATGCCCGAGGCAGGATTCGAACCTGCGACCGTAGCAGCAGCGCGGCTCCGGACTGGAGCGCCTAGAACCGCACGACCACCGCGGCCGGCTCAAAACAAAAAAAAAAAAAAAAAAAAAAAAAAAAAAAAAAAAAAAAAAAAAAAAGAACCCAGCATAACGTAAGTACAGGACAGCATCGATGAATTCTAATAGCGGCTCTATGTGGTGACCACAAACATTGTTGCAGGCATTGCACCTACGAACCATGTCCCGATGCACACTCTCCTTCTCACCTGGTGTCTCTTCAGTCTCTAGTGCAGCGGCCAGAACACGTGCACCAGATCTTCCTCTGTCTCTACAGCAGTTTCGTAATTTAAACTTTGCAAGGCAGACATTAAGTGACATTACGTGACAGCGTGGCGTAGTACACATCATCCTGTCTATCCTACTGCATACTAGGATAAGCGACTCTGAGATTTTTCTCTTTCCCTCAGCACATGTGGGCATGTCACACATCTGAACTGAAAATGTCGTAGAACGAAAACGGTACGTTTCCGGGCATGAGTTCCGATTCCAAATATTATGCACTCGTTCCCCTCCAGAAATCATAGAAGTTTGTAACTAGAATTTAATACCCTGTCTCTTGGGACTTTGCGCTGTGAGAAAGATTCTCCATGCATATATGCTCCACATCTTATCCTGAATCAGTTAATCGATTTCAGAACTTTTAACATTGCAGCGCGTCAGCAGTCGTGAATAGTTTAATGATTATAAAGAATCCGCCTCGATCGCAAATAGAAAGCGAATGTTGACCAAGGTTTCGGCGCGGATAAGCACGCCTTCTTCGGAACAAACTAAAACTATAAACTACCTAAAGAGGTATGGTCCAGCATTACCTCTTTAGGCAGTTTGTAGTTTTAGTTTGTTCCGAAGAAGGCGTGGTTATCAGCGCCGAAACCTAAGTCAACATCCGGTGTCTATTTGCAATCGAGGCGGAGTCTTTATAATCATTAATCGATTCGGATTCTTTATAATCATTAATCGATTTCAACCAATTCTAGCGCCTGTATCACATATTGTCTCGTAAGAAACAATGTGGTGGTAAGAAGTACCCTCCGCGTAGGAGAATGGATGAAGCTAACAGACAGTGTCACAGAAGCATAGCAACGAATGTCTGGTGTCATTTTAGCCAACTTTTGTAAATATATGCGTCATAACTTGTACCATTTGTAGATTTCTACTGTAATTAGTGGTGGGAGTGAGAAGATGTGAATGAAAAAAAAAAAGATTCTACAATAACAGAAATTGATATCGAATGCATACTATTCGAGGACGCTGATGTCGTTTTACCACTTTGAATTAGAGTGGGGTGGGAGGAAAAACGGCAGTGACGTATCACCATATCTCTGGCACTTCGGAAGCAATTTCTACCGAACTAGGAGCACGTATTAGTTGCTACCTCGAAAAGTTTCTGAAACAGTGACACATTTATAAGGAAGGCTGACATAAAAGCTCAACCCACGAATTACTGGGGCTATTTCTACAAAATCTGGTACATAAATGACTCGTTATATGAATGCTAATACAGTGATAGTAAGCTACGGGTGGGCGTGAAAAAAAAAAAGAAAAAAAGGTGTGACATATAGAAGCGTCAGAAAACGACATGATGATGTGTGTTTCCGGAAATTTGTTGACACAGAATACTTTAAAAGTATGAAGCGCTGCCTACCTCTTATATGCTTTTTTGATCGAGTTAACGCCAGCCGCTGTGGTCGAGCGGTTCTAGGCGCTTCAGCCAGAAATCGCGCTGCTGCTACGGTCGCAGGTTCGAACGCTGTCTCGGGCATGGATATGTGTGATGTCCTTAGGTTAAGTTAGGTTTAAGTAGTTCTAAGTCTAGGGAACTGATGACCTCAGATGTTAAGTCTCATAGTGCTTACACCCATTTGAACCATTTGATCGAGATAAGCGTGTCTCTTTGCAGTAAGTCAGCAATTCTGTCGTTGTGTTTCGCGACACAGATCATGCCATACAGATGAATACCTATGGTACACTTAACGTCCGGTCAGTAGTCACACGCTGTAAAATACGAGCAGCAGAGATATTGCCAGTACCAGCGTGAAGGATATGTGACATACTCGTATGCGGGAGTGGCCGCGGACAAGAAACTAGTATGTCGATACTCAAACGTGTGTTTCATCATGATAAGTAATTTTACCCGTGTACAGCTCACACAATTCGCTGTAGCGGTACAAGTGTACTACATTATTGGAAAGAGATGAAAACAAAGACGGGGCTAGAAAGCGGTACGTGTCGATCTCTAATCTGCTGCCCCACTAGTATTTTTTTATCTCATTTTGTTCTATAATGTTCGCTGAGTTTGTTCGTGGCGGACGTCTGATGACACCCGTTCAGGATGCTCGTTGATCCGCTCACTCAGTTTATTATTACAGAGGGTAGCTAAACCCTTTTACCCAACACGCTGAGCTACAGTGCTGACGCTCGTATGGGCCAAGATCCCTCTTCGATGGCTGGCACTCTCATATGGTGTTCAACAAACACCTACGAGGTAGAGCTTCGGTACCTCGAGAATGGTTGAGAACGGCGTCATGCTACAGCAGTGTTTGCTACAGCCTAACATGTACTGCAGTCTTGTTACAAAATGAGTAAAGTCGGTAACGCGCTGGCTGTGTGCTCCCTTTGTCGGCTACGCCACTCCTCGGCAATGAGCTCGCGTGCTCGGCTGGCAGCGCGTCGCCGCCCTGTGGACGCGACGCCGCGCGCCGGCGCCCTAACTGAGAGATAAGCGGGTCCTGGCCGAGGCGCGATTAACTGTCCAGCCGGCAGCGCACGGAGGGCGAGTTATGACCGCCCGCTGTGAGCGCCGGCATTTGTCTGCCCGCGTGGCCGAGCGCCGCGACTAATGGCTGCAGAGTGGCCGCGGCCGCGGCCGCCACCTATGCTAAAGTGCTGTTGATAAACCCGCCGCCGCCGAGCGCCATTAAAAGAGTACCACATCTCCGACGCCATAAATCTGCTCCGCGTCCCACCACATTAACACCTGTGCCGCTTCTGCAGCGTTTTTGGCATCCTGAACAGAACTCGTCCCCGTTTCAACTGTTCAATGTAAGATTCTATCTTAATGAGTTACATTCCTCAGTGAATAAGATCGCTAACGCCCTCGAGCGTGGCGACACACGAAGAGAACTGCTTTGTCATCAGTAGTACTTTGAGCATTGTACATTTGTTTCATTGTGATATACGAAGCAGCGAACCTAGAAAGTTACGCAAGCTATTTAGAGATATTTTCCTTGGTATTTTATTGCAACATTCTGTTACACGACCGTTTTTTCGGAAACTTTCCCCGTAATGCGTGTACAACCATGACGCAAAGACCCACAAAATCAAAATAATTAATCTACACTGAGAAGTGAGATACATAAAATTAGGTACTGGTGACTGCCATTAGGTAACTAATGTAATTTTCTGTTCATCTACTGTCTGAATGTGCATGCCTTATGCACTAAGAGAAGGGGACGATAAAAGCAGATTGGATAAGGTAACAGTGCTGTAGAGTCACACAGGCCACCATCCATGGAGCGGTTCTCGGAAAAGAGCCCCGGGAGGTGGCGCAAGTCAATAGCTCGCAGGCCGCCATAGAGGGCTTCAGATAAATTATATTATGGTAAAACAGAAATTTTGACATGGGCAAACATTTCCAGTAGTAGATGTGAACTCTGACCATAATGTATTGTCAGGAAGAATTCCGCTCACAGCTGGTAAAATTGTTGTCTATTAAAACATGACCGGTTTCTCTGCTTTAAGGTGAACAATGTTGAAAGATCGTAGCCGTACCCATCGCTCCTAGTCAAAAGTTACTATTCAGAGAATTTCGTCGGAGTAATGGCGAGCAAAAGGCAAAGAAGATGTGCATCAGTATGAGAGCAGGGCATGTCAGTGCAGGGCAAGGCAAAAGTTGTCCGCACGAACGGTTGTGACCTGGACATTAAAGTAAAAAGTTGCACTGCAGCAGTTGCGTGACCGAAGCTCCACAGGCAAATACGGATAAGTCCTCGTGTGGTGTACGGCCTCAAACAGCAACCATTCTTACAACCCAGAAGTGGATGAGAGGGAACACTGACTTTAGTGAAGCTCAAGAATGCACAATTGTGTGAATAGCATAGAAAGCTGTGTTTTCTCCGGAAGCCAGCTGGATGCTATAGATGCTGCCTCAAAAATGCAGTGGGGACGCACGACTTTCGGATATTTCGTAGGTTTCAGACGCCACTGAATGTCGACTTCACAAAACCCAAATATTAATGAATGAGGTTGCCCCTCAGTCTGCAAGATCCGGGCAGTTGCAGAGGGTGGGCTTACTGGTAGTTGGGAGCTCCAACGTCAGGCGCGTAATGGGGCCCCTTAGGGAAATGGCAGCAAGAGAGGGGAAGAAAACCAATGTGCACTCCGTGTGCATACCGGGGGGAGTCATTGCAGATGTGGAAAGGGTCCTTCCGGATGCCATGAAGGGTACAGGGTGCACCCATCTGCAGGTGGTCGCTCATGTCGGCACCAATGATGTGTGTCGCTATGGATCGGAGGAAATCCTCTCTGGCTTCCGGCGGCTATCTGATTTGGTGAAGACTGCCAGTCTCGCTAGCGGGATGAAAGCAGAGCTCACCATCTGCAGCATCGTCGACAGGACTGACTGCGGACCTTTGGTACAGAGCCAAGTGGAGGGTCTGAATCAGAGGCTGAGACGGTTCTGCGACCGTGTGGGCTGCAGATTCCTCGACTTGCGCCATAGGGTGGTGGGGTTTCGGGTTCCGCTGGATAGGTCAGGAGTCCACTACGCGCAACATGCGGCTACACGGGTAGCAGGGGTTGTGTGGCGTGGGCTGGGCTGTTTTTTAGGTTAGATGGCCTTGGGCAAGTACAGAAAGGGAAACAGCCTCAACGGATGCGGGGCAAAGTCAGGACATGCGGGGACCAAGCAGCAATCGGTATTGTAATGGTCAACTGTCGAAGCTGCGTTGGTAAAGTACCGGAACTTCAAGCGCTGATAGAAAGCACCGAAGCTGAAATCGTTATAGGTACAGAAAGCTGGCTTAAGCCAGAGATAAATTCTGCCGAAATTTTTACAAAGGTACAGACGGTGTTTAGAAAGGATAGATTGCATGCAACCGGTGGTGGAGTGTTCGTCGCTGTTAGTAGTAGTTTATCCTGTAGTGAAGTAGAAGTGGATAGTTCCTGTGAATTATTATGGGTGGAGGTTACACTAAACAACCGAACTAGGTTAATAATTGGCTCCTTTTACCGACCTCCCGACTCAGCAGCATTAGTGGCAGAACAACTGAGAGAAAATTTGGAATACATTTCACATAAATTTTCTCAGCATGTTATAGTCTTAGGTGGAGATTTCAATTTACCAGATATAGACTGGGACACTCAGATGTTTAGGACGGGTGGTAGGGACAGAGCATCGAGTGACATTATACTGAGTGCACTATCCGAAAATTACCTCGAGCAATTAAACAGAGAACCGACTCGTGGAGATAACATCTTGGACCTACTGATAACAAACAGACCCGAACTTTTCGACTCTGTATGTACAGAACAGGGAATCAGTGATCATAAGGCCGTTGCAGCATCCCTGAATATGGAAGTTAATAGGAATATAAAAAAAGGGAGGAAGGTTTATCTGTTTAGCAAGAGTAATAGAAGGCAGATTTCAGACTACCTAACAGATCAAAACGAAAATTTCTGTTCCGACACTGACAATGTTGAGTGTTTATGGAAAAAGTTCAAGGCAATCGTAAAATGCGTTTTAGACGGGTACGTGCCGAGTAAAACTGTGAGGGACGAGAAAAACCCACCGTGGTACAACAACAAAGTTAGGAAACTACTGTGAAAGCAAAGAGAGCTCCACTCCAAGTTTAAACGCAGCCAAAACCTCTCAGACAAACAGAAGCTAAACGATGTCAAAGTTAGCGTAAGGAGGGCTATGCGTGAAGCGTTCATTGAATTCGAAAGTGAAATTCTATGTACCGACTTGACAGAAAATCCTAGGAAGTTCTGGTCTTACGTTAAATCAGTAAGTGGCTCGAAACAGAATATCCAGACACTACGGGATGATGATGGCATTGAAACAGAGGATGACACGCGTAAAGCTGAAATACTAAACACCTTTTTCCAAAGCTGTTTCACAGAGGAAGACCGCACTGCAGTTCCTTCTCTAAATCCTCGCACAAACGAAAAAATGGCTGACATCGAAATAAGTGTCCAAGGAATAGAAAAGCAACTGGAATCACTCAATAAAGTCCACTGGACCTGACGGGATACCAATTCGATTCTACACAGAGTACGCGAAAGAACTTGCCCCCCTTCTAACAGCCGTGTACCGCAAGTCTCTAGAGGAACGGAGGGTTCCAAATGATTGGAAAAGAGCACAGATAGTCCCAGTCTTCAAGAAGGGTCGTCGAGCAGATGCGCAAAACTATAGACCTATATCTCTTACGTCGATTTCTTGTAGAAATTTTAGAACATGTTTTTTGCTCGCGTATCCTACTATGTAGGAATCAACATGGATTCCGGAAACAGCGATCGTGTGAGACCCAACTCGCCTTATTTGTTCATGAGACCCAGAAAATATTAGATACAGGCTCCCTGGTAGATGCTATTTTTCTTGACTTCCGGAAGGCGTTCGATACAGTTCCGCACTGTCGCCTGATAAACAAAGTAAGAGCCTACGGAATATCAGACCAGCTGTGTGGCTGGATTGAAGAGTTTTTAGCAAACAGAACACAGCATGTTGTTATCAATGGAGAGACGTCTACAGACGTTAAAGTAACCTCTGGCGTGCCACAGGGGAGTGTTATGGGACCATTGCTTTTCACAATATATATAAATGACTTAGTAGATAGTGTCGGAAGTTCCATGCGGCTTTTCGCGGATGATGCTGTAGTATACAGAGAAGTTGCAGCATTAGAAAATTGTAGCGAAATGCAGGAAGATCTGCAGCGGATAGGCACTTGGTGCAGGGAGTGGCAACTGACCCTTAACATAGACAAATGTAATGTGTTGCGAATACATAGAAAGAAGGATCCTTTATTGTATGATTATATGATAGCGGAACAAACACTGGTAGCAGTTACTTCTGTAAAATATCTGGGAGTATGCGTGCGGAACGATTTGAAGTGGAATGATCATATAAAATTAATTGTTGGTAAGGCGGGTACCAGGTTGAGATTCATTGGGAGAGTGCTTAGAAAATGTAGTCCATCAACAAAGGAGGTGGCTTACAAAACACTCGTTCGACCTATACTTGAGTATTGCTCATCAGTGTGGGATCTGTACCAGATCGGTCTAACGGAGGAGATAGAGAACATCCAAAGAAGAGCGGCGCGTTTCGTCACAGGGTTATTTGGTAACCGTGATAGCGTTACGGAGATGTTTAATAAACTCCAGTGGCAGACTCTGCAAGAGAGGTGCTCTGCATCGCGGTGTAGCTTGCTCGCCAGGTTTCGAGAGGGTGCGTTTCTGGATGAGGTATCGAATATATTGCTTCCCCCTACTTATACCTCCCGAGGATATCACGAATGTAAAATTAGAGAGATTAGAGCGCGCACGGAGGCTTTCAGACAGTCATTCTTCCCGCGAACCATACGCGACTGGAACAGGAAAGGGAGGTAATGACAGTGGCACGTAAAGTGCCCTCCGCCACACGCCGTTGGGTGGCTTGCGGAGTATCATTGTAGATGTAGATGTAGATAAGAACTGACCGGATTGAGTGAAATGAACCAACTAGTGATTTGACATAGGACAGGACTGTGCCGACGAGGACCCTCCGCATTGGCCACAGTGAGAGATGTAACAAGTGGGATGCCTGTTTTCAGTATTAAATGGTAGGACAGACATTACTGGTAAACAGCCCGACGCAATGATCAGGGAAGGCGAGCAGCGTTATCTTAGGAACATTTTTACCGATCAGGAATCAAAAGATCGGTTGCCCACCAAATCCAAATAGAGTAAAGAACAGAAACTCGGAAATAACAGTTTTCCTTTTGGCAGAGACCACGTAGGAAATTACTTCTTAGAGATACATCATCGTGACTTCCTTGTAAAGAGCCGTTATCGCTTCACGTCTGAGAGGCTGGACTGCCAGGGTCGGCTGCCGGAGGAAATGTGCTGAGGGACATATAAAGATTTTGAGATGATCCGTACTTAGCCTTCGGCGAGAGTTTTTAATATGTCGTCAATGACTGATTCTGCAGCCACTTTAGCCTCCATCTACAGTTTACTACGGTATGATCAAGCCACAATCAGGAGACGATGAATAGGGGTATTGAAACCTTTTTATACAATTTCATAACTTCAAGCTCAACTTAGAAGACTTTCTCTCAGATTCAATGACCAGGTTGCTTTCAACTACGACCAAAAGCCTCAAAGCATTCCCTCCTGTAGTACTATCTGTCTTTTGTATTAACGTCATGACAATTACAGTACAACTTATCGATTGCAGTTATTTCATTAATACGATTATTAGAATCTTTCCTAAGACTTAATAAAATGGTATTTAATAAATGCCCAAACGTTTTACTAGAAAAATATTGTCATTGCAAATACCCTTCTCAGGTTTTCACCGGACCATATTGTGCAGATCCCACAGTATTTTGCCGGTACAACTGCTAGACATCTTCAGATGGTGGTAGTTGCTGTGTTCTCTGCTGCAAGACGCGACTGATGATAATAGTGTGGCGGCTTCGAACTGTATCAGGCCACAAACGGACAATAAGTGTACGAGCAAAGCCGCTCGCAGTCGGAGAGAGGAAGATCTCATATTTCCAGTTGGAGGGAACCTCAGAAAAGCCTTCCTCGCGTACGCAGTAGGCAAAGACTGGGCTGCTAGACGCTCCTGTGTTTAAAGGCAAAGTTAAATCTCAGCAAAGCACTGCGTCGAGTCATGAATCAGAGATTCTTGTTTCCCCCGTTTTAACGTAATGGCAGCCAAGGCTGGATTCCAAGGGGGGGGGGGGGGGGAGGGAGGGCTTAGTTGCAAACCTGCATCTCTGCTGATAGGATTGTTCCGTACGGATATTTATGACTGCTTTAAGAACACAGTACCATAAAGATGAAGCTGAAGGTAATGCATCAATGTTGTCGTAAAACATACTGCGCCCCACGTCCAGCGCAAATTCAAATAGTTCAAATGGCTCTGAGCACTATGGGACTTAACATCTGAGGTCATCAGTCCCCTAGACTTAGAACTATTTAAACTAACCAACCTAAGGACATCACACACATCCACGTCAAAGGCAGGACTCGAACCCGCGACCGTAGCGGCCGCGCGGTTCCGGACTTAAGCGCCTAGAACCACTCGGTCACCACGGCCAGCCCACGTCCAGCCAATGCTCCTCTACTATTGATTTATCGGGTTGTTCCAGGCGAGTAAGACGATAGTTTTCAACACAACGATCTTGCACCGCTACGGTCGCAGGTTCGAATCCTGTCTCGGGCATGGATGTGTGTGTTGTCCTTAGGTTAGTTAGGTTTAAGTAGTTCTAAGTTCTAGGGGACTGATGACCACAGATGTTAAGTCCCATAGTGCTCAGAGCCAGTTGATCTTGCATGGTACGGCTTGTCTGCCCAGTATATCTCACATTGGCTTGGGATTTACACACGTTACGACTCTTAAGGCCAAGTCCGTCTTTGAGCGAACACAACAAATTCCTCAAATTTGCTGGTGCTCGAGAAACACACGTCATGTCGTCTGTCTTGAGGATTATTTCTATTTTTCAAGACATGCCACCAAAACACGACAAGAACACCGCTGAATTGGTGCCTCCGCATCTTCATTAACATCCCTGCTGCGATCTTGCTTAAAACGAAATGCATATCGTATTCGTCTCTCAGATTAATCGTCTGTTGAAACACCGTTCTCAGGTTTGTAGGTTACCAGGAAGACTGCAAGTATCTGAGACTACATGTGATCTATGTACCAAAGAGTGTAAGACATTATCGCCGGCCGGTGTGGGCGAGCCGTTGTAGGCGCTACAGTCTGGAACCGCGCGACCGCTACAGTCGCAGGTTCGAATCCTGCCTCGGGCATGGATGTGTGTGATGTCCTTAGGTTAGTTAGGTTTAAGTAGTTCTAAGTTGTAGGGGACTGATGACCTCAGCAGTTAAGTCCCATAGTGCTCAGAGCCATTTATTGTAAGACATTATCGCATTGTGCACAATGATGACAGCTTATGGCCTACAGGTTGGTTTGCAGTAGACCTATGTCCCAATGTACCATCGACTTTTATTCTAAACATAAAATGTAGGAATTGTTAAGACGCCATCTTTTGCCACGTCCATGGAGAAATGTATATTGGGATGGAGCGATTTCAAATGCAGGAGAAACCTGGGTGATGTATCTATTCCATGGTGCCATGCCACAGATGTAAAGTCTGCATACTGCAAGAAGCATAAAACAGACGGCTAGACGGAGGACTTCCCATGGCGACCCCGACAACTTTTTCAAAATAGTGGTTTTTTAAACAGTGCCATAAGGTCTTTCTCAAACTTGTTGGTGATAACCTGTAATGAGTCTTGCAGAGGTACTTTTGTAAATAGAGATACAACCTCAGAGCTAACCAAAAGATCCGACTGTTGTACTGTGAGTGTCTTTGGGTGTCCTATTATGATCACATTTGCCGAGAAATGGCATCAACAGGGAAGCGAGGTGTTTTGCCAGGAAAAATACGTGGGCTCCAATGTTGCTCACTTCGGTGGCTCGTACTGTCTTGGGGGAAATGCAGCCTGTTGACGCAGGCCCTTAATGAGTTTGGCCGGAATAGAACTCTTCTTGAGAAAGTCTAATGTTTTTTCTGAATTCTGTCAGTCGGATCCTCTCCTTACTAAGATATGCCTCCATTTTACTGTTGTATCAATATCGTGAGAGCAGGATGTTGGAGTTATCCTTGTCGGTAAGATGATGACGTCTCAAGTCTCGCAGAACCTGCCTTTCTGCTGAACTTTATTAAACTTTTTTTGGTGGGAGCTCAGGCTAGACTTCGGCAGGTAACCCTCCTAATTTCTTCTGCGACGTCACTAGAAAATTTCAAAATTTCTTGCTCAATCCCAGCTATCACATGTTGAATTGGAGCTGTCTCAGGTACTGGTGCACACTTCAAACCTTTCTCGATCAGCGAAACCGCTGGGACTTCCCAGATCCGAACAGTGAGATTAAACACCGTGCACCAACATGGTGGCTTTAATTCTTGCCGTTGGGTTTAGAGACTATTTTGAAATTTAGTGATGCCTAGCGTGTTATTTAAACCATTCAACTAGCGTCCAGTTGCTGCTATTTTCCCAGTCGCAGGATACAGGTGAAAGGTTTGAAGAGCTCTTTAGATGTAGTGACAGCAATTTATGGACGTCATGTGCAGTTCCCGTCTTGTATAACTTACCCTCTCTCTTATTAGCGCTGCACTGGCCCGTCGTCCAATTCTAACAGCAGTCCCAGGTCGATATGATTTTAAATTTAGCAAACGTTGGTATGGTTTGCTTGTCATGGCATCTCAATAAAAAGGCCATAGCGCACCGCAGTCTATCCGTCTTCTTATGTAAGCTGCCAGACTCACATGCCGTCGGCTATCTCCTCCCCGTAGAGGTTCCAGAATTCGCTCCTGCCAGGTGCATCTGAGCACCGCTTTAATCCAACAGAGAACGTCTTCCCGCTCACGTGTACTGCCTGTTCCTGGCAAAGTTCGACGCCTCCGCGCGATTATGTTCAGTCGCGTCTATCAGCAGTGACAGTAGCAACTATCACCACCTGAAGATGTCGTACAGTTGTAGCGATTAAATATATGGTGTTTCAAAACGGACAGTCCAGTTTAAGGCGTTGTAGCATTTATTACGTTCAACTTATAATTGTAAATTATACATGAAATGAAAGAGCAACTCAGTTTTGTTTGTATACCTGTACGCAATGGGAACTGTATGGAATGACAAAGAGTGACTGAAAAACGTGTTGAATGAATGCGAGTCTTTCACGCTTACCCCCAAGAAATATCCCCGCGGATGGATTTATGGACCTTTCTTTTTCGGTGTATCAACTGTAACTAATGTTTCTTATCTTTATGTACTACAGGTATGGTCCTTGCCTCAATGGGAAGAAGATGAACAACACATATTTATTTGGGAGCAAGATGGTGCACCGCCTCACTGGTGTAGCTCAGTAGACGACTGGTTGTATCCGACCGCAGGATTGGGCGTAAGGGGCCGGTTGACACAGCATTTTATTCATGACCTCCACGTTCATACACGATCTGGCGCGATCATCTGCATGTCCCTACAGTACCAGCTGATCTAACCCACTTCAGAATCAGTGTGATTGCAACAGTTACTCCTGACACTTTCCTCAAGGTTTCGGAAAAACTCGCCTATCACCTCAACGTGTGATCGGTGTTCACACTGAATAATTGTAAGAGAAACTGTTTGTGTTTCTCATTCATCTGGTGTATTATTTACAATTGAAAGGTGAATGCAATATGTGCTACAAAACCTTAAAACCCGTATATTCATTTTGAAACACCCTATATTTTGGGGATTGTCCAGTGAGTTCTGGCAGCCAACCCGAGACGCGTATTTGCAATAGATCCGTTGGGATAGCCTGAAATATCACTGCTTGTCAAATTTGTCTTTTACGGAGTAAACGTAATTAATTGTGAGTCATGTTTCATACAAAAATCCTTTAATTTCTAAATAATTTTTCGGGAGGTATTTTAGTTAGTGTATGTCAGATGCAGGGTCCAATTTCCGCACCTCCAACTTTGAATCACACGACTGTTAAGCTAGTAGGTCCCGTAGTCGCCACTGCCCTGTTATGGAGTAATTGCGTTCCCTTTCATTTCTTACCTCCATTTCTTCAAGGACATGAAAGGGAATGAGAAGTTTGGAATGAGACAGGGTTGTAGCCTATCCACAGGTGCAAGTCTTTCTACTTGACGCCTCTTTGGAGACTTACGCGTCTGATGAAGATGAGAGGAATGATGGGGACAAGGCAGTCCAGAGTAGAAGAAAATCCTCAACTCAGGCGGAAATCTAACGTGGTGGATCACGATCTGAGACACCAATGCCAACCCCTAGACCACAACCCGCTGTTAATATCTACACTCGGCTAGCAGTACAGGAAACCGAGAGTAAATTTCGAAACAGAAATAAAGTTTAAGAAGAAGAAATGAAACGTCTGCGATTGGCCAAGGACGTAGCTCGCAGAGGCAGCAGAGGACTTGAAAATCAGACCAATGCCATGGGTAGTGTGATGAAAATCGATGAAAAACGGAATTTCGACACAGGTAAAATAGCAGTAGGGGAATGTATTCGAATTAAATCCGGTAATACTGATAGAAATAGTTTAAGAAATGAGACAATAAAGCAATCAGTAGGTTTTATTATTAGGTGGCACAATACCTGATGTCGACTGACGTAGAGAAGATAAAAATTGCAGACAGATAATAGCAAGGAAAGCATTTCTGATGTTTGACGTTGAACACAGCTTTAAGCGTTGGGTAACTTTATGAAGGTTATTTATCTGAAGAGTAGCGTTATGGGTGTGTTAAACGCTATTGGTAACAGGTCAGACCAGATAAGATAAAAGCTTTTTAAATGTTGTGCTCCAGAACAATGCTGATGATTAGGTATGTGTACCCTACAACAAATGTGGAGAGGTACAGATTCGAGATGGGCAAATAAAAATTTACAGAAATATTTGACTAAAAGATGGCGTCGGTCGATACGAAATATCATGAAGTACAAAAAAATTGAGAATTTGGTAACGGAGGGAGGTGGTTTGGGTAAAAATTGTAGAACGAATTGATTTAAGTTGCCATAATTAAGCAGAAACGAAGAGACTTGGTTAGGTTGAGCTGAGGAAGACAATATTATCTGTATTACACTGAAATTATCAGCACAACAATGCAAAAGCCAACGGTATGCGCCTTGTGTCTTGTTTTGAAAGAAATATATTCTATTCAGTCACTTGCTGTTGGCAACAGTAACGTCTTCATTCTTCGGCCTCAAGCTTGTAGTACTCGTCGGTTCTCTCTGGGGTTTTTCCTCTGAATGTGTTGGCTGTATGTTGACAGTGAATACAACAGTATGGACAGTTTTGAGAACGTGAGGTATTCATCTCGTGTGTGGGTTCACTGAATGCAATAGAAGAGCGTCACGACTGAAAGTTGGAATTGTTTACGTAGCGATGGCAACCAAGTCACAGTCCCTTTGCAACGCAGTGTTGTTGTTTTACACTGTATTTTATGTTGTGCATTTTGGTGATTACATAGCTCAGAGTTTTCAACTGTTGTGAAAGCATTTGCAAAGAAAAATGGTAAGCGTGTTAACATTCTTAATAAATCGTTATTACAAAATTACTCAACGAACCAACGGAGACTATGAGAATTTCTTAACTATATACTCTGAAGATATCCTTCAGCAAAGTCCGCAGTTGAGTCGGTGAGGTACGGACTCAGCCTGTAGAAGACAAGAACCATCTCCTTTCCTGAGTGTTATGCCGTGGGCATGTAGAAAGTGTGTAACAGCCACGGAAATTTCAATCGTTATCTACAGGATAGACAATCGCCTATCCGCGTGATGTTATGAAGATAGCATGGGAGTATAGCCTACTGAGGAGAAGTGTAACACCATGCTACCTTTTCTAATTTCCATCAAATACTGGCGACGAAGGTATCTTTCATAGTAATTTCAGCCGAATATCTTCAGGACAAGCGGCATAGAGCTACAAGCAATACCGAGCTCGATCGAAAGTTTTGCAATGGAAACCCCAGGAAGACTAAACACGAGGGTTGGAACTTTAATAGTAACAACTATTTATTTACAACTCGTACAAAATAGATACGTGTTTAGAAGTTTTACTGACATTCAAATTAGCCACCAGTAATGTGCATAACGCGTTGCCAGCGATGGGGAAGCCGTAGGATACTCTTAGCAATGCCACTTGTATTGACAGTTCGAGCGGCGCTGTCTATTGCCCGACGAATTTGTAGCAGTTCTGAAGCGAATGGCGTGAAGTGTTTCCTACAGTTTAGAAATCGAGTTGAACTCACGAGGGCCTAAGTCAGGGGAGTGCAGTATGTGGTACAGCACTTACTAGCTTCATCAGTCAAACAAATCAGTAACAGCTTGCACTGTACGTGGTTGAGGATTGCCCTAAAAAATTATGGTCAGGTTCCGCTGAACGTGTCATTACTTCTGTTTCTAAGTTGGTCGTAGGTTGTGTTCCAAAAATGAACCGCCTAGAGACAGAAGTGATGACACTTTCTGCAGGACCTGACCATCATTTTGCAGGACAATGCTGAAGCACGTACAGTGCAAGCTGTTACTGATTTGTTTGACTGATGAGGCTGGTAAGTGCTGCACTCCCCTGACTTAGGCCCTCGTGAGTTCAACTCGGTTTCTAAACTTAAGGAAACACTTCACGCCATTCGCTTCAGAACTGCTACAAATTCGTCGGGCAGTAGACCGCACCGCTCGAATTGTCAACCCAACTGGCACTGCTCAGAGTATCCTACGACTTCCACATCTCTGGTAACGGGATATATACAATGATTGTGACTACTTTGAAGATTAGTAAAACTTTGAAAGACGTATCTATTTTATACCAGTTGCTAGCATATATTTTACACGGATACTTTGATTCCGCTCACATCGAATGTTGGTCTTTCATTTTGATCACTGTGCTACATCATAGAAGGAAACATTTCGAGTCTACGGCTTGTGAAGGAATGTTCACTAGACAACAATGCAGGTGTGACTATTAGTAGGATACAAGAGCATGGGTAACGGAATCACGAATATTACTAGTATCATGAATATTACTCGCTTGAAGCCATGAGATTTGGCCGGCCGTCCCAAATGTATTTTTTTAAAGATTCCGTGCCTTTGTCGATAATCGAGGAACCATAATAGGAGCACTTCGCTGGCCATTTGTCTGTCCGCTAGTTAAGATCCCTTTTTCTCAGAAACGGACGAGATATCGAGATGATATTTGTGTCAAATGCTAAGGTTCAAAGTCACTTGGCAGTGAAAATATTTGAGCTTCTAAATCAATGCAGGAAAAGATTCAGCCATTTATTTCACTTACTTTAATACTCGAAAACTCACTCTTAAGAATCTACATTCTTTGATATAAGAAATGAATGACATTTTTACTGATAGAATGTAAGGGGTGTCAAGCAACCTCCGTCAGAGCTGCTAACGAAAACAGGCGAAGAAACAGATAGACAAAAACAAAAAAGAAATCGGTAAGGCACGTACTAGGAAGCTGACAGGTAGCGCGATTGAATCTCGGTCAGAACAATAACTTTTCAGTCTTCCTTTTAACCTATCCTTGAACACCTAACGATGTGAAAAGTCGGCAGAAATGACACGTGGGTCAGAATCAACGTTGAACCCTGTGTCACCTTACCCTGGCTAGGTAACTGGTGTAGGTTACGGAAACGCCGCTCGCCGAAATGGCTTCCTATTGAAAGGCTTGCAACAGACGATTATTATTATTATTATTATCTGTGTGCATAACTAAGTTTATACGGAAACTTCAGAGTGCGAATCCTTCCCATATTTGTCCGTTTTATATATGTTCTCCCCCTAATACTGGGCATCATTTGCTCATTAGGGACGATTACTCAGCATACCTCACGAAAACCGGCTATCTCGGTTTCTGTGAACAATATTCGACGTTAAAAAGCGGCGCTCCTACTACGGCAACACCTATATAGTGATAAATTACACGAATAAAAGGTTCACCTATTTTCCGAATTTTCAGTTCCAAAAACGACGTGTGTGTGTGTAATGCTACAATATTAGTTGCAAAATTAATAATATGACAAGTTTCTCAGTGTAGCATGATTATTCAGCATATACTGAACATCACATTGTAACAAACAACGAAAGCTGCTTTAGGCAAACTGTATTTAAGTTACATAAAATTTACAGTTGCCCTGTTATAAAGAATTACCTTGAAGGGTAGGGTGCAGATTTTTGTGCAGTACATCACACTGCAATAGCCGACGGTTAGCGCTTGCACCAAATAACAGGTGTGTCCGTGTTACCTCCTTCTATATGCACAGTTCTCCGTGATAACATCTCAAAAACAATCCTGTGAGCTCCGCTACGCCAAACAGCATCTCAAAGAAACAGCATCCTCTGTTCGCCACATCCACGACCAGGGCGCATCACTCGCCAGCCATTCGACGCAGAATATCGGATCAGAATGACAGTGACGTTATCCGCTCATAACACCTCTGGTAGCCAAAGAGCAATCAATCACTCATGTGGTCAGGTATCCAAAGCCACCGATAATGCCAAACATTCCAAACAAAACTGCCATGTGTCATGACGTTCAAACGTTTCAAAATGTCTGTAGATTTTCATGACTGGGTTGCATCAAAATGTCTGACATAAATGGCCATAGCTTTTAACTGTGTGACAATTAGCCGTATCTTTTGATTCCATTGAGTTTGAAGCTTAAATTCTTTCCACTGTCGAGAGACTGAAGATCTTAGTATTTGACATAGCTTTGAGCTTGATATTTCTACGTGTTCCTGAGAAAAAAGTGTCTTTACATTCTGACAGACAGAGCGAAAGCGAAGTGATAGTCATGGTTTTATATGAAGTATAGAACCCTAAAAAATGTAGTATGTGGTAGGATATACCGGTAACAGACGCATTGTCTGAAGAATGGATGAAGTGTCAAAGTATTTAACTCAAAGTTCGTAATTTTAGAAAAATTTCGTAGACTAGATCTACTGAAAGATCTGTATTGATTCTTTTAGTTCTTATTAAACTTAGCGGCTTCTCAACGGGTGTCAACGTCAGCTTAAAATCAAGCACGTCCTTAGATTATTTTCATTCGTTTTGCGTAGAATGCAGATATAAAAGAGCTTTACAATAATCAATAGTCACAAATAACCATTTTTAAGTGTTAAATGAGTATTACGTGGTTTATAATAGTATTCAAATTACAAACCTGAAACTGTCACTTCCAAAGGTTTCATGTTAATGTTGTTCACTTCCGTTTCATTAAAAGAATCTTAATGTAATATCATTTATAAGTCACTCCTTGCACTACTGTGTGCACAGCTAGCTGCAATTTTTGGTGTAAAAAAAAATCTTTGGTAAGGCAGCTTTAAAGAAGTTGTAAGGCTGTATGCCACGCAGTTATTTCTTACAGAAGTATAGAGGTATGATTTATTTTGCGGTATAGCAGAGCAGAGAAGAGTTGTTTCTACAGGTAAGAATCAGCTGTAAGGCCGAAACTAACTTCGTGTGATTTATTTATTTATTTAGCTTATGGCATCTACAGAGTAAAATAGCACACATACTATTAATTAATATAATAAACGAATTACAAATATATTATTAAATGATGGATGGCAAACAACAATATGCGAAAGATCAGGGAAACAGCCACTGCAGCTATTACAAGTCCACATCTAAGCAGGTCACCCACTGAACAGCACGTGGAGTAGCATTCATAATATCCCTCCAATCTCCTTCAAACCTCCTCGCAGGACATTCGAAGATCAGGTGAGGGATTGTTTGGTCTTCTGCACCACTGTCGCATCGTGGGTCATCAGTGAGTTTCCATTTGTGGAGAATGGTCTTACACCTGCCGTAGTTAGTCCTCACACGATTAAGTCTGCACCAAGTTCTTCTGGGCATTTGCATTCCTTCTACCGGTATCGAAGGATCAAAATCAGTGATGAGAGGATGGTGATTATTCAGCGACCAGTATTGCCTCCATTCCCTTGCTATGTTGTACCTTTATGGGAATTTGAGGACTTCGTCTTCCCATATAGGTTTCCTGGATTTTAGGCGGGTGGTTGGTAGATGGTCCAATATTTTTCGGATAGGTATATCTTCAGAGACTTCGTGAGATGAAATTAGAAGTTGTTTGTGGAGGTAAGAATCAACTTGAAGACCTAAACTAACTTTTCGAAGTGAAATTTGGAAATTCTATTCAATTGCAAAGTTTTCGTATATTTCAGGCGTGACCATTTTTTTATTTTTATTTTTTTAAAAAGATGCAGATTCAGTATGGCAACTATAGCCATTGTGTGGTGATCTTTAGAGGAGAAAGCCATTTGTGATTAGTGATACTCATTCCTTGTGTTCAATTTAATTTACAGATTGTTAGATTCAGTTCACAGTAATTTATACTGGACACATCGAATAAAACATACACAGCAACATAAAATGAAAATCACACAGTCTACTGTTAGAAGTTTTAAGTTGATTAGTCACGCACTATTGCTATATTTGACACACGCAGTTAGATCAGTTGCAAACTCTCTGTACATATGCCGGGCTTACCGTCTAGGGGTAATTAAGTTTTTACAAAACCCTCGAAGCTCGAGTCCTACCGGCACTTGTCCAGGTTTCTTCTTAAGATATATGTTTCAGACTATTAACAAGTAATATCTCATGCTATTTAAATATCGACGATTCACCTTTGATTCATTAACTGCACGGAAGATATATCTAGTTTCACGTTGAGTAAAAACGTTATTAATACCTGATACAAACGTCGAACTCAGTTCGTTGCAGAGCTTATACCCGAACAGAAAGGTAAGTTACAGCGCATTTAAATCTCGTCAATAAATTATTATAACCTTGAAGTGAACGATAATTTGTTCTTTTCTGAAAGTAATTAGTATCCATCATGCATTAGAGCAACATCTCCGTAGGTGGTAAATTCGTATTGGCAGTGATAATTTCAGCAATATTAAAACTCAAGCTATGTTTAACGAAAATGTTTGAGCATGTAGCGGTTGTTAGCTACTGTAGACAATGGCGTGAATACTAATGAGGGTTAATCTCTAGAGATTGTGGCTAAATTATTACTAATGCAGACGATTTCTCTGTTCGTTAAACTTTAAACTGCATTTCCTGAAAATTATGTTTTTTGAAGTTTATGTAGCTTTCTCTCAGAATCTATGAAGGTTGGATTCATGATATTTTGTCCACATATTACTATAAATCTAATAAAAGTTTTCTCAAGACTAAATTTGGAACTCCGAGTGTAAGCCGTTCCATATTTACTTACAGAATTATAATTAAGAAGTTATTAAAATTTTCCTATTCGATATAAATTATAATTCGATATAAAATGTAATCAAGAAGTTATTAAATTTTCCGTGTTCGATATATTCAGAAACACGTAATAAGAGGAGCTTACCATGCGCAAAAAGATTAAACACATAATTCTTTTCTTATAATACTCTTGAATAGTTGCTGAGAAAAAGAAACAGATATAATTAAAAAAAAGCTGTAAAATTCCCAGATATATATATATATATATATATATATATATATATATATATATATATATATATATATAGTGTTACAAAAAGGGACGGCCAAACTTTCAGGAAACATACCTCACACACAAATAAAGAAAAGATGTTATGTGGACATGTGTCCAGAAACGCTTACTTTCCATGTTAGAGCTCATTTTATTACTTCTCTTCAAATCACATTAATCATGGAATGGAAACACACAGCAACAGAACGTATCAGCGTGACTTCAAACACTTTTAAACAGTGAGTATTTTTCATGAAAGTATGTCCTTAAGGAATGCAGGAGTACCCCACTCTGAATTCTAAGAACATCGGAAACATTATCCCAATTATTGTAAACTAAATCTCACGCAACTAGAGAATGTATAGCACTCATAGCCACGAAACGTTACACTGTCACTGCCAGCGGTACAGCCGGGAGATAAGATCCCTTCGACAAATGCCAGAATACGTCATGCGTGGGCCGTGAATCCTTTCAGCCAGTAGACGTCAGACTTATCTCTGGGACGCGTCGCCCACGGGCAGATATGAATACGGGGCGACAAGCAGAGAATGCGGGATCCGGCCGTCCTGGCCCCGCGGAGCGCGACACGGAAAAGTTTTGATACAGGCGTGGAATACACAATGTCCACTGCCTGAGGCGCCTCCGCAGAACACGAGCGGAAAGAAAGGGCGCAGGCTGAGGGTGGAAGGGTGGGATGGAGGGAGGGAGGATAGGGGAGGAAGCGCGGAGGTGCTGAAGTCTCCCCTCAGTGCGCTTCTTCCGGCGCGGAATGCTGACTTACATTTTCATTTGCAGTTTGCAGAACTGCAGTCCGGGGCACAAAGGCGGCATTTGGCACTAGCTTCCCTGCGCTTCCTCCCGTCCCATTCACGGCTGCAGCGAGAGAACGAGTGTACAAAGGCATCATCACGCCTCCTGCGTTTCTAACCTTGGATTCAGGCGTCATGATAAGCAAAGTGCTTTTGAATGCCCTGCAAACTTGAGCTATAGGTCTGTGAGGGAAGTAACGTAGCTCTTCCGCATTTCTTACAAAATATATACAACACGAGGTTTGTAACATGTAATTTCTGGGACTGAGGGGGCTTTCTTGTACAGCAGTAAGTTATGATATCACGGAGGTTTTAATTCTGGAAGTACCTTTGGACACGGTGTGAGATACCTCCGCAACGCGGGAGTAAATTCCTGTCACTGAGACCACGGTAGGCATTCCTGTTAACCATCTGCGTCAGAAGGGCATCTGGGAGTCTCAACAGTGATGAGCATCTCGTATGTAAAAGGATGGGTTGACTTCTCCTTACTGGCTTGAAGCCAGTTGAATCATAGAATGTACACCGAGAGTCTCCCCTATGGGATGTCAGGCTCATTTTTTCTCGCGTATCGGCAGATATTTGCAGTTTCGTTCATGCAACACGTGGCTGGAGTTCGTTCAAGTATTGCTCATTATGTCTCTCAACCGATACCCACTTTCGACGAAAACCGTCGGTTTCTTTCCCTTTAAAAACAAAATGATTTTTAGATCGGAATTTTACGTTCTCATTGGACGGAGCTGCCCCAAATTCGTCTAGCGCTATATTCGTTTCATCCATATGTGTTAACAGTGGCAATAAAACACGAAGAGTAACGTACTACGCCAGCAGTGACTGGGCAACGTTTCCGCATAGCGTTAGCAGTCAAAAATGGTTCAAATGGCTCTGAGCACTACGGGTCTTAACTTCTGAGGTCATCAGCCCCCTAGAACTTAGAACTACTTAATCCTAATTAACCTATGGACATCACACACATCCATGCCCGAGGCAGGATTCGAACCTGCGACCCTAGTAGCAGCGTGGTTCCAGACTGCAGCGCCTAGAACCTCTCGGCCACAGCGGCCGGACTTTAGCAGTCAGCATGGGCCAGGGCGGTAAGGCCATTGCTGCAATACTGGTTGTTCTACGTGCTTTCCTGTTTCTATTCCTACATGTCGATAAGACGAATACCCCAATGGACCAATTTGGGACCGCTCTGTCAAATAGAATCTTAAAATTATGATTTAAAAATCATTTTCTTTGTAACGGGAAATAAACTGACACTTTCCGTCGACGCTGGGCGTCACATGGAAGACGTGTCGAACAGTATTTGTTTATTTGTGCTACAAGTAGCCACCTCCTAACCATCCCTTCTGTGTGGGCAAGATCAACTTCCTATTATGAAGTGGGTACCCCAAAATTTTGTTTGCATATTTGGATTCTACGGCAAAAACCGCTCACGGTATGATGAAACCATTGTCTCCCATTCGTGTAGATGACCCCCTAACCGACAAATATCTGTCGAGCCAGTTTTGGACTTAAAATACGACGCTATTGATTCTACATTTCATTTACTATTTAAACATAAACCTTTATGCTCTAACTGTTGATGTTCGAACGAAACTTGACTATTGCAAATGTGATTTTACAGTACAAATAAAGTGGTAAAATGTAAATGTCGTGCGACTAGGGCCTTCTGTCGGGTAGACCGTTCCCCATGAACAAATCTTTCGATTTGTCGCTACTTCGGCAACTTGCGCGTCGATGGGGATGAAATGATGATGATTAGGACAACACAACACCCAGCCCCTGATTGTGAGCGGAGAAAATATCCGTTCCAGCCGGGAATCGAACCCGGGCCCTTAGAACTGACATTCTGTCTCGCTGATCACTCAGCTACCGGGGGCGGACAATAATATGGTAGCACCTCGACATTTATGGCAAATAAACTACCTTCGGAATGCTTGATTTCAGGGGGCGCTCTCGAACCCCACCATCAGAGTGATTGATTTCGGCGTGTTTGTACGCAAATGCCGCAACTCTCTCACTGACCGCTACGCGGCTACTGGAGGAATACAAACCAGAGCCGTTTCTAATGAGGTAAAATATCCATGAAGTGATATGACATGTACACCTGCCATGTATACTCACCGAAATGAAGCACCTCAGTTGTGAGAGGTAACGGAATTCACTGAAATCAAGCAACACATTGGTGAGGGGCTCGGGGACTTACTGAAATCATGTATCCCAATTGTGGGAGGAAGGGGGCTCACCGAAATCAGGCATCCCGATGAGAAGAGAAAACTGTTACAACCACTTCTTTGTTCCTGGATCAAGCTAAATGTAACTTCCAATCAGACGTTGAGGCAACCGACTGTATAATACTGCACATTCAAATTTGTAACACTAAAGTAAATTTCGAACACAAATATGAACACTTAAAATCCCCTCGAGGTTCCATCTGAGTGAAATGGTTTAAAATCTACGACCTTTCCTCCGCATACTCCTCGGCCATAGTCAAATGCTGACAGTCAACACTTGACGCGACTTGGAAGGACAAGAGAATTTTCTCAGTACACAGTGCCGCGAAACCATGCACTCATATACAAAATATCAACCATCAGAACACAAACGTTTACGTTTCCATAGTAAATGAAATGTAGAATCAAAAGAATCGGTTCTTAAGTGCAAAAACAGGCACACTTGATATTTGTCGGTTACAGCACCATCTACCACGAATGGAAAACAGTAGCTTAACTAAGCAGTAGGTATTTTTTGCGTAGAATCCAAAGATGCAATAAAAAAGGGGTTTCAGTTTGAAAATGCAATGCCGACCCCACACACACAGGAGGCGTGTTTAGGAGGTGGCAAGTTGTAGCACAGACATCAATCCTCTTCAGTAATATTAGCTTTTCACGAAGAAATTTTTTTTTTGTACGATGTGTCGTATTCGAGATATTTAGTTGTCTCAGAGTCATTAAAAAAAACACCCTGCATACAGAGAATAAGCAAAAATTCTACTCGAAGTGTTTTACTAACAAAATTATGGAAGGGTTTAAGCTGACAGCGTAGTTAATATTGATTCGGCTACATTTATTGATAATGAGATCACTGTAATTATGTGTAACATTTACAGTTTGGCGAGCCATAATATTACATTAATGGCCATTAAAATTGCTACACCAAGAAGAAATGCAGGTGATAATCGGGTATTCATTGGACAAATATAGTATACTAGAATTGACATGTCATTAGATTTTCACGCGATTTGGATGCATAGATCCTAAGAAATCAGTACTCAGAACAACCACTTTTGGCCGTAATAACGGCCTTGATACGCCTGAGCATTGAGTCAAACAGAGTTTGCATGGCATGTACAGGTACAGCTGCCCATGCAGCTTCAACACGATACCACAGTTCATCAAGAGTAGTAACTGGCGTATTGTGACGAGCCATTTGCTCGGCACCAGTGACCAGACGTTTTCAATTGGTGAGAGATCTGGAGAATGTACTGCCCAGAGCAATAGTTGAACATTTTCTGTATCCAGAAAGGCCCGTACAGGACCTGCAACATGCGGTGTTGCATTATCCTGCTGAACTGTAGGGATCGAATGAGGGGTAGAGCCACGGGTCGTAACACATCTGAAATGTAACGTCCACTGTTCAAAGTGCCGTCAATGCGAACAAGAGATGACGGAGACGGGCAACCAATGGCAACCCATACCATCACGCCGGGAGATACGCCAGTATGGCGATGACGAATACACGCTTCCAATGTGCGTTCACCGCGATGTCGCCAAACACGGATGCGACCATGATGATGCTGTAAACAGAACCTGGATTCATCCGAAAAAATGACGTTTTGCCATTCGTGCACCCATTCGTTGCATCGCAGGCGCTCCTGTCTGTGATGCAACGTCAAGGGTAACCGCAGCCATGGTCTCAGAACCGATAGTCCATGCTGCTGCCAACGTCGTCGAACTGTTCGTGTAGATGGTTGTTGTCTTTCAAATGTGAGGGATCAAGACATGGCTTTACGATACGTTACACTCATGCGGATAAGACAACTGTCATCACGACTGCTAGTGATACGAGGCCGTTGGGATCTAGAACGGCGTTCCGTATTACCCTCCTGAATCCACCGATTCCATATTCTGCTAACAGTCATTGGATCTCGACCAACGCGAGCAGCAATGTCTCGATACGATAAACCGCAATAGCGATAGGCTACAATCCGACCTTTATCAAAGTCTGAAACGTGATGGTTCGCATTTCTCCTCGTCACACGAGGCATCACAACAATGTTTCACGAGGCACCGCTGGTCAACTGCAGTTTGTGTGAGAGAATTCGGTAGGAAACTTTCCTCGTGTCAGCACGTTGTAGGTGTCGCCACCGACGCCAACCTTGTGTGAATGCTCTGAAAAGCTAATCATTTGCATATCACAGCATCGTCTTCCTGTCGGTTAAATTTCGCGTCTGTAGCACATCTTCGTGGTGTAGCAATTTTAGTGGCCAGTAGTGTATGAACATTGCTTAATAGTGTGTTGGTCCATCATTGGGACGCAATGCAGCAGCAGTTCTGGGTAACATGGATTTCACAAGTGCTCGATAGGTTTCTGGATGTATGTGGCGCCAGATCTAAATGTATAGCTCACGAAATTCCGGTAAATTACGTGCCCGTAGTTTGTGGATGCCGAGGAGACGCTCGATAGAGTCTGTGTTCTGGTGGGTTCGTATGAGGCAAATCTGATGGTCAAGCCATCAGCATGAGTTCACTATCGTACTCCCCCAACCGCTCTACATAGTGACACATATAGACATCCTACTGTAAGTCGGAAGTTATGTTCACGTTCTCCGTAGCTATCATGATGTCTGAATACTACTAAACAACGGTCGGTCACATGGTCCATGATGGCATAATGTCATCAGCCTGCGTCCGTGATGCTGCGTACGTTCCGAGCAGCTTTTCACCTGGATAGACGAGTATTCGGACGCGGCCCGAGGCGTCCCGTGAACCACTCTAATATATTTTTTCCATCATTAGTTACAGTATCGTATAACGATACAGTACCTCTCTGGCTGTATCATAGGTCGTCTGTGTTACTGCACATGAAGTGTATGACTTTGGTGGAAAGGCGCTTGGGCTGGGGCTTGTGCGGATATGGCGCTAAAGTGAACAATAAACTTACTAAACGTAAAATACTTCGGGATAAAGAAGAATGAGTGGGACGGAAAATAATTCTCTGGCCCTGTATATCTTCCATACAATAAACACAATTAAATTCAAACCATTGTTCCAGTATACGACTACATAATAGGGGAACACAGAAAGAAATCTAACATATGGCCCTGGTCAAAGGCTGCAAATACAGCAGATATAAATTATGACATAGAAAAAGGATACCAAAACAACTATTAAACATAATTAAAAACGTCTTCACAGCATATAACTACTTACCCGCCTATTACTGGCCAACACCCAGTACATACTGCAGGAACCTGCAATCAACGCTCCAGCCAATAGAATCTGTACTGAACGAGGGGGCGCAATGGTTGGAACATTGGACTCGCATTCTGGAGGGCGACGGTTCAAACCCGCGTGCGGCTATCCACACTTAGGTTTTCCGTGATTTCCCTAAATCTCTTCCGGGAAATGCCGGGATGGTTTCTTTGCAGGATTCGGCCGATTTCCTTCCCTATCCTTCCCTAACCCGATGGGACCGATGACCTCGCTGTTTGGTCCCCTCCCCCAAACTAACCAGCCGATACGTTTTGTACATGGAAAGGTGCAAATTTGTACAAATGCATGGTGACTATATTGAACGGTAGTGTAGTGTAGAGGACACTTCGGGCTATAATCTGTACCAATTTCACTGTTATTAATAAATTTTTATAACACAACAGGCAATACTTTTGGATCCACCCACACGTGAATGAGAATTCTAAACTTGTTTATACCTTGAGACAAAAGGAACACCGACTTGTGTATTAGAATTGGTGTGCTTACGTGCGTGTACTCTATCAGCTGGTGTCTGAAGGTGAGCAGACACTGGACTCCTGTCAGTGCAGTGACTACCAACAATACTATTGGGTGGCGGCTCAAGGGTGTTTCGTGTCTGCAGCCCTGCCTATGATTCTTGCACTCGCTGATGTCTTACACAAGTAAGATCGTATATAAACTCCTAACAAAGATTGACGTGCGTTATATTCGGCCTAGTAACTAATTCTCTCTCGGAAAGAGTATCAGCGAGTTCTCAACGTGCTACACATCTGATGATCTGATGGGTAAGTTGTAGCTTTTCTTGGTATATCAATTATTTACATACACCTTTCATAACTCACATATCGCCTTCTTTTTCCGCGTTAAAAGAGACACGTAATCGTCAGCAAAGGAATTCTCAGAAAGAATCCGCCATTAGCTTTAGTTTGATTCTGTTACTCCAGTAACTGCATTCTACGGGTCCCCAGTTTGTCTGCTGACTTCATTCCGCAAAAATATCTATCTTTAGATCTACATAGTACTCTTCTAGCTACCCAATGGCGTGTGGCGGAGGATATTTCTGGTACCGATAAACAAACGCACCGTCCACTCGCAAATGACGCAAGGGAAAAATGACTGTAGGTAAGCCTCTGTATTAGCTCTAATTTCTCGAATTTTATCGTCGTGGTCATTCTGCGAGATGTATGTGGGACAAAGTAACATATTGTGCGACTCTTATTGGTACGTGTTCTCTCGAAATTTAAATAGTAAACCTCTTCGTGATGTTCATTGCCTATATTTTCACGTCAGCCAACACTGTTTATAGAGCATCCCGGTAACACTCTCACACCAACTAAACTATCCCGTGAAGAAACACGCCGCTCTTCGTTGGATCTTCTTTATACCTTCTATCAATCCTACCTGGTAAGGATCCCATATTGGTAAACTGAAGATTAGGTTGAACAGGGGGCTTACAAGCCACTTCTTTGGTGGGTGAATTACATTTCCCTACCACTTTGACAATTAATCTTAGTCTGGCATCTGGCTTACCTACTGTCTGTTTTATGTGGTCATTCTACTTAAGGCTGCTCCTGCTCTGTTTAGTTGCTCCTAGATATTTTACGGTAGACACTATTTCCAGCAATTTGTCATCAGTATCGTAGTTGCAAAGTAGTCAATTTCTTTCCTATACATGCGTCATATGTTACAATAATTTACGTCCAAGGTCAACTGCCAGGGCCTGCACCATCCACCAACTCTCTGCTGATTGTTACGCAAATCGATACTGTCTTCTGGCGTTGGTACTTTCTTATAGACAACAGCATCATCTGCAAACAGCCATAAGGAGCTTCGAGACTGTTTCTGCGAAATCATTTGTAAACACTGTAAAGAGCAACAGGCCCATCACACTATCTGGGGATA
Source organism: Schistocerca serialis cubense (assembly GCF_023864345.2). Classification (NCBI taxonomy): domain Eukaryota; kingdom Metazoa; phylum Arthropoda; class Insecta; order Orthoptera; family Acrididae; genus Schistocerca; species Schistocerca serialis. The sequence goes on from NC_064643.1 coordinate 350,562,436, forward strand.
CTCCGCAAATACCCTTCATAAAAAAATGATTCAAATGGCTCTAAGCACTACGGGACTTAACTTCTGAGGTCATAAGTCCCCTAGAACTTAGAACTACTTAAACCTAACTAACCTAAGGACATCACACACATCCATGCCCGAGGCAGGATTCGGACCTGCGACAGTAGCGGCCGCGCGGTTCCAGACTGTAGCGCCTAAAGCCGTTCCTTTCTCATCTGCCGATTTTGTCCCGTTAAGAGTGTCATGTTGAGTTTTATCTGTAAGGAAGTCTTGAATTCAGTCGTATATCTGGTCCTATAGTCAGAGAAAGTAGTTTCCACTATGGCTCGTCAACTAGTACTGAGGCCACATACTGTCACTAGTCAGACGTACAATGGGATTTGTGGGACATCTTGTGGAGACTTTTTCTGCCTCCGGCTACAGATGGTAGGTGGCCATTGGAGTCCCGTCTGCCGAAAAATTGCTCCTCTTGGCCTAACCAATACAATACCAATGATAGCAACAATATTTCAGGTCCCTAATGTGCTCAAAAGAACAAAAATTAAGCAAGGAGGATATCAAAACTTACACTACTGGCCTTTAAAATTGCTACACCAAGAAGATGATAAACGCGTATTCATTGGACAAATATTTTATACTAGAACTGTCATGTGATTACATTTTCACTCAATTTGGGTGCATAGATCCAGAGAAATCAGTACCCAGAACAATCATCTTTGGCCGTAATAACGATCTTGATACACCTGGGCATTGAGTCAAACGAAGCTTGCATGGCGTGTACAGGTACAACTGCCCATGCAACTTCAACACGATGCCACAGTTCATCAAGAGTAGTGACTGGCCTATTGTGACGAGCCAGTTGTTCGGCCGCCATTGACCAGGCGTTTTCAATTGGTGAGATCTAGAGAACGTGCTGGCCAGGGCAGCAGTCGAACATTTTCTGTATTCAGGAATACCCGTACAGGACCTGCAACTTGCGGTCGTGCATTATCCTGCTGAAATGTAGGGTTTCGCAGCGATAGAATGAAGGGCAGAGCTACGGGTCGTAACACACCTGAAATGTAATGTCCACTGTTCAAAGTGCCGTCAATGGGAACAAGAGGTGACCGAGACGTGTAACCAATGGCACCCCATACCAAATGGTTCAAATAGCTCTGAGCACTATGGGACTTAACATCTATGGTCATCAGTCCCCTAGAACTTAGGACTACTTAAACGTAACTAATCTAAGGACATCACACAACACCCAGTCATGACGAGGCAGAGAAAATCCCCGACCCCGCCGGGAATCGAACCAGGGAACCCAGGCGCGGGAAGCGAGAACGCTACCGCACGACCACGAGCTGCGGACGCACCCCATACCATCACGCCGGGTGATACGCCAGTATGGCGAAGACGAATGTATGCCTCCAATGAGCGTTCACCGCGATGTCGCCAAACACCAATGCGACGATCATGTTCCTGTAAACAGAACCTGGATTCATCCGAAAAAATGACGTTTTGCCATTCGTGCAGCAGGGTTCGTCGTTGAGCACACCATCGCAGGCGCTCCTGTCTGTGATGCAGCGTCAAGTGTAACCGCAGCCATGGTCTCCGAGCCGATAGTCCATGCTGCTGCAAACGTCGTCGAACTGATCGTGCAGATAGTTGTTGTCTTGCAAGCGTCCCCATCTGTTGACTCAGGGATCGAGACGTAGCTGCACGATCCGTTACAGACATGCGGATAAGATGCTTGTCATCTCGACTGCTAGTGATACGAGGCCGTTGGGATCCAGAACGGCGTTCCGTATTACCCTCCTGAACCCACCGATTCCATATTCTGCTAACATTCATTGGCTCTTGACCACCACGAGCAGCAATGTCGCGATACGATAAACCGCAACAGCGATAGGCTGCAATCCGACCTTTATCAAAGTCGGAAACGTGATGGTACGCATTTCTCCTCCTTACACGAGGCATCACAACAACGTTTCACGAGGCACCGCTAGTCAACTGCTGTTTGTGTATGATTAATCGGTTGGAAACTTTCCTCATGTCAACACGTTGTAGGTGTCGCCACCGGCGCCAACCTTGCATGAATGCTCTGAAAAACTAATCATTTACATATCACAGCATGTTCTTCCTGTCGGTTAAGCGTCTGTAGCACGTCATCTTCGTGATGTTGCAATTTTAATGGCCAGTAGTGTACTTACGTCAAGTATTTCCGTTGTAAGTTTTTAGCGACACCGAATAATGAAGACAACCCAGATAACGTTCGAAAACTGGTCACAGTTCAGTACAGATAACGATTCGTCCGGACAGAAATGTCTACATACGAGAGCTTTTATTCTGTTGTTAATATCGGTTGAGGTCCTACATGTCATTAATATAGCTCGGTCGACTTGCTAGTTTCGTTAATGCAAATTGCAACCCTATGTCGATAGACGGCTCTGAATTGTAGGGTGTAACGTGGCGTGGAATAACATAACTATGTGGTTGCGTGGGAGATCCTCAGGAAATTTAAAGTACAAATTCGAAGAGTTCCTCCACCACGGAGCACCCTTGCGTTCAGCATGACAATGTCAGACCACACACGCGCTCGCCCTACATCTACAAAGAGTCCGATACATTGGGTCCAATGCCATCGATCATCCCTCGTACGGTATCATTTGGCCTCATCCGATAATCATCTGTTTCCGAAGCTTAAAGAACGCTTTCGAGGATTTCGCTTTTATAGTGATGAGGATGTGCAAGCAGAGGTGAGGTCGTCGCTCCGTCAGCGAAGTCAAACATTCCTCAGAGGCGGTAACAACGAACTGGTCTGTCTTAGAGAGAAATGTGTTCGTCACCAAGATGAAACTGTTGAGGCACAAATATGAAGAATAAAGACGTAGAATGTTAACATTGTTTATTTTATCTGAAACATTTGAAGTTTTCGCACAACAAATTCAGAGTTATTACCTTTCAGAATTAGGCGGAGGCATAACATCCTTCTGACAATGGCTACAGCAGATGTATTGTAAACAAACACCCCCCTTCCCCCGTCTTCGCCCCGGCAGACATAGCATAAATCCAACGCTGCATCTATACCTGATAATAATGAAAAAGAATGTCCACAAATTACTTAGTTTATACCATATCCTGCTGGAGTTTTTGATGATGATTAAAACCAGAAGAAACACAAACCTGCTAGAATTTTGGTGACTACGTTGAACCCTTATTCAAAATATACGCTAACATTTTCAATGGGGTTAAGATCGGATGTCTGAGAGGGCACCAATTGAGGTGCAACAGATGGCAAACAGTATATCAACTAACTATGCAGGCCTCAGTTTAAGTTTCCGCTACTAATCAGCGCTGGAGTTGCTGAAAAAGACGAGGTAGTGGCAGTTCGAAATTTCAAAGTGCGAGATGTCGGTGCTGGGAACTTTACAAAACGCAAGATGGCAGTGGTGGAAATTTGAAAAAAAAAAAAAAGAAACATTGCAAGATGCTTTCTAGCATCACTCCACCTCGCCGGCCGGTGTGGCCGTGCGGTTCTAAGCGCTACAATCTGGATCAGCGCGACCGCTACGGTCACAGGTTCGAATCCTGCCTCGAGCATGGATGTGTGTGATGTCTTTAGGTTAGTTATGTTTAAGTAGTTCTAAGTTCTAGGGGACTGATGACCTCAGAAGTTAGGTCCCATAGTGCTCAGAGCCATTTGAACCATCACCCCACCTCTTCCCTCTCTTCCCCCTCTTCCTCTCAACCTAATCACAGTGAAGATTAATATGACGAATTCAGTCCGAATGCACATCTAAAATTACGTAAGTTAAGTTAGCATTGGCGTTTGCAGATAAGCAGGAATTCCGGAAAAAGTATGTACGCTTCCCTTGAATTGGCTTCATGTCCAAAGTTATATAAGGAAAATGTTGACAGTTTAAAAGGAATTCGCCTCTCAAATGCACATATGCATGTATACATGCACGCTTCTGTACTTCATACATCCTATTCTTTATAACTTGCAAATGTGTCCTCTCACAAAGTACTGCAGCAATTGTGTGGAAAGCTTTATTTACTTTCCACTCTTTTGCACGTACGCATACACACGCGAACGCGCACTCGTCCCCCCCCCCCCCCATCCATACACACACATACACACTGTACCTAAGTGTTCCACTTGTGTGAATATCGTTCGGCCGCATCACTAAATTTTACTTCACATGTGTAAACAAAATATTTCCACGTCTGCCTTCCTTGATAACACCACCACTGGTGCCCATCAACCACAACCACATATTTGTCTCACCAACTGTCTCAGCACCTCTCTCTATCTCTCTCTATCTATCTCCCCCCCCCCCCTCTCTCTCTCTCTCTCTCTCTCTCTCTCTCTGTATCTCTCTCTCTCCTTTTCTTTCTGTCTACCATTGCCTCACGTCTCGTGTATGACAACACAACTTTAAAAAAAAAGTTCTATATCTCATTCATCATCAACAATATAATATCTTACAGAGGGAATGAAAGGAATGGAACAGCAGACAGAGCATACAGAGCAGACAGATAGCACTACAGATACAAATTTTATTATAAAATATTTTCAGACGAAATTTTGACTTGTAGCATAAATGATTTGAATTTTATGCTGTGAAACACAGTGGACAAATATGACTAATATATGTTCACTTTGTCTTCAACATTTTTTGAAACATCGTCTACTACAAACAGTAGGTTGTTACGGTAAGAGTAAAATTTTGAGACATCGTTTACAAACTCTATACGATATGAATGATATATCCTTAATGCGACAGTCAACCAGATTAGTATAATGAAACAGAAAGAGTTCAGTGTAATATGTCCATTCATACCTGTCATACACTTAAAAACAGCGAAACGTTCAGAACTTGTAAAATACCCGCTCTTAAGTGAGTGAATTATCTTTTCATTCACTTTAGAAAAGAATTTAAACCAAACCAAACCTAACGTTTCAGAAGTTAGCACTTTTCTGAATTAAACAAGGAATCGCACCAATCTTATTTTAGATATCAAATATTAACATCTCCCACTGATTGATGCTTTATGAATAGAAACTGACATTTTTATATAAATTTTGTCCTACTAGAAATCAATGTCTTTGAAATCGACTGTGTCCATGTCCGTCACTCTTCTGTGATAGCCCAGGCACATTGCACCGTTGTTGAGAAAGTGTACTTTCATCAGCAAAGATGCTCAAAAATCTTAAAGGCATACTTACTTTGTAATGTTTCAGATGAACTAGCACCACGACACCAAACGTGTTGATGTGCCTTGTGATCCATACTGAATGGAGCTGCCCCTTCTCTAATGCTGGTAATCTTTCAATGCACTTCCGCCGATGCCCTGATGCTTCAAGTTCGTCAAAATGCAAGCAGGGGAATCCTTGCTTTTATGAATTACAAGTAACTGGTAAGCAACATGTTTAGAGTCTGTCAGTTGTAGTATGTACAGGATGTTCTTTTTACATTTTGTGAAGGAAAGATGAGTAATGATGGCACCTACGATGAAAACAGTGTGTCTTACGGATGCAGCAACAATGAAAAGGAAGCCGCAGTGGTTCTTCCAGATTTTATAACAGACCACCAGGTTGAATCAGGAAGTTCCGATATGGAGACGAATTGATTAGTAAGCACCGTCAACATTTCCTGTTTTATTGATGCAGCATCTCAATTTGGCTTTCCTGAATACGCTTCTAATGACATCGATGTCGACGCGACATTAAGCGCTCTTCCTGAACTCACAGGTAACATGATGTTGAATGATTGCAAGATGTCAGATGTTTGCATTATCAAGGAAATTTTACATTGAACACGTATTTTCTGTCTCTGCATTTCAAAACAACAGCAAACAGGTATAGGCATCCGAAAAACTCTCCTTTCTGTGCTGTGGCTGACCACAATTTTGCGATAAAAAAAATTTTCGCTTTTTAAATTGCTCGTAATAATTTAAGTTACGGCAGTCTCTTCTGCTATAAGATAGACATACCAGCGGGACACAATCTCAAACACTGCACTCTGTTATGCAGACGTAACATTTGCTCTAAAATTCAGCCAATGTTTTCCATTCTGCTGTGGAATCGAATACGATCCCTCGCCATCTATTGCAGCATCCAAAGCGTACCTTTTTGTGATACAATTTCAACAGACTGAATGTTGTCATACATAACTTTCCATTCTAAAATTACTTCACTTCATATTTCACAGCTATTGTAACTTACAGACATTAATTGATGCTTCAATGATCTCATGTTCAATGCCTATTTTGTTTTATTATCATGTGAATTATAGCCACCTGCCTTCATAACTAGGATGAACACTAATCGTTCCGACAGTTGATTTTGTTTATTACAGTGTACAAAATCAGAGTTATGCAACATCGGGAAAGAGTGAGAAGATAACTTAGCAGAAGTGAGAAAAATTAATTTCCACCTTACGTGATTTACGATCAAATCCTTAAACAATGCAAGATGCAGAGTAATGTAGATGTTGGTTTTAAGGTGGATGATAATAAAGGCTGAGTTTTAGGATCAGAGAGACAGTTTAAGAGAAGCGTTAAGGACAGGAGAACATCCAGTAAATGTTCAGAGCGTTGACGTCCTGTACATTGGCTGTAATATAAGGCGGGTTTTATTCCACAATGCTGTTTGTACACACATGTTACATCAATTCTTAGCTGCAGTATCACCTGGATATAAGATTGTGGAATAACGAAGGCCGCCTATTTACACGCCAGACATCGTAAGATACATTTCAGAGTTAATTATATAAATTAGAGGTCAAGACGGAAATCTTGCTGATTTCAACGATGAAGAAATTATTGTTCGATTACACTTAAGGAAACGTAATGTACATCATAAGTAGCAAGCACATAGTAACTGAAGAAAAAAAATGTGAAGGAGAAGAAGATGACGAAAAAGAAGAATAAGAAAGTGGTGAAGTATTGACTCCTCGCAATCTACAAATACTGTCATCAATAGTATACACGGTGTTATAAATAGAAATATCATTCTCTGCGAGTTCTCATTTGATACTGTGCTACGTCAAGAGGAAGGTAGTTACGTACCGAATGGTGGAAAAATAATTCTCGTCGACAGCTCCGTTACTCATTTCGAATATTGTAAGATCAGATCATTTGGTCAACCAGTTTTCGCTCAGCGGTTCCACGTGGACACAGATACAAAATAGAAACACTTGCCTACTGACCTGTGAGAGATGAAGGAAGACCTGTAAGTGAGTCAGGGCAGCAGAAAGCTAATGACATCGACTTAAGAACTTCGAACTTCATTTATTTTCGGAAATTGAGTGTCGTCGCGATAACGAAATTGATGAGCATGTTCGCTCACTGGGAATTGCAACGGTTTCGAAACAATAAGCATCTATCACTCCAAGTGTTTCAGGCACATTGCAGAATGCTGGTTGTGGGACAAGAAATGAACTAAAAGGATTAGTTGCCAGTAATGGACTTCCAGTTGCTGCATCTCGCTCAGCATAATACTTCGCAGAGGGTTAAAGGAAGATTATTTTAAAAGCTTGTCTTTAGCATGTCACTAAATTTATTATCTCAGATGATGGAGACGCCAAATCGAGAACTGCGCTCGAAAAAATGTATTGGGGAACCGCAAAATTACGAATGTCCGAGAGGGATCAAATCTTCCTTGAGGAACTATTTAAACTTGACTCAAGAATTTTGTGATCTGTATATAAGTGAATCTGTTGAACCATAAACTGATACATGGACATGAAAATGTAAATTCAATATAACACTCAAACCCGTAAGATATATAACTTTGGCTTTTCAGAGAAACGGAAATATGACTCTCAGTGATTGCAGTATATTCGATGCAGCAGACATGGGAGGGTTGTAAGTACATAGTACCTTAATACATCTAGCTACTCTGATTAGAAATGTTCCGTCGAATTTTAGTACAAAGAATACAGTGCAAGCATATAAAATGCACTACAGTTTCCCCCGTTGTATTATGGAGAGAAAGGAGCAATGACATAACTGGTAATGAGTCGTACAGAGTTCGAAAAGTGCCCCAAACAGTTCATCGTTTGTTAAAGGCAAGGCGAAAGAACACTGAAATTGTCTGTCGTCGACATGAGACCTGAAACACTGTCAAAAAACCGTTCCCAAAAAATACGACAGCATTCGCAATTCTGTTATAGATATAACTTCAGCAACTTGAGTAATAAGGCGTATCCATACATGAGAGATTAATGCTGGACATATGAGGCTGATTCTCACAATTTCTCGACCGAAAGTGACATCATGACCACACGATCAGAATCTTGGCCGTCTTGAATCTTCAGAGTGCGTAACGAGCCTTAATTACTGTAGCCAGAAGGGCAAACTTTTTAGGCTGAATTTGAATTATAGCCAGAGAACCCTGAAACAAATTGCAATTACATGTAACAGTTTCCAAATGTATAATGTAAGTTTGTTTCATCACTGCATTAGAGGGATCTACAGTGAGGTAAATGAGATTCTCGGATGACTAGATGATATGGAAAATTCTGAAGTGATAGATGTTCTGTATCCCTCTCAACACACTGTAGCTGCACGGATATAGAAGCTAAACTTTAGAGATTACTGACTAGCATCATTATCGCGCAGAGCTCACACGGAAAAAGGATGAGTTGGAAGAGAGTAAAAGTTGGAAGAAAAGTCAAGCGGACATAAAGAAGCAGTTTTTGTGTATATCAAACCTATAAGCAGGTGATTTTGATTTATCACTACGGAATATTTTCTTTGTAATCATAACACTATACAGATCCGCGCTAGGAAATTTTCAGCTGCTTATGAGACATCTATATGCGTTTTTGAGATAAACGACAGACCAAAAGAAACAGTTTGTATCTGGTGGAGCTTTAAATGTCATTTCGTAAAAGATACTGACAGGAAAAAGACCTCGAATTATTATTTCTCTCTTATATCTAATTTCAGCAGTAAATTTCCCATCTCACATGCAGCAAGATGGCAGGACCCTGATTCAGAATTTTTTCAGATTGTGCTCATGCTGAAACAATTAATTTGTCTAATTGTTACTGGATTATCTTAAGATTATGCGCAATTTAAAGCAATAAACAATGCAGCACCTTAAGCTCTGAGGCATTTTCCTTCAAAGTGGGGAGGTTTGTTAATGAGTATAGGTTAGAATGTTTTAAGAATGAGTTTAAAGAGGTGGTGTGGGATGAGATATACATACAAAGAGATGCTAATGTGATATCCAACATATTTAATAGTGAATTTTTCAATACCTGAAAGTAGTTTACCTAAATATTTACACGAAAACTCAATTAAAAACCAAATAAGCCATGGCAAACCAAATTACATGTAAGAGGAAAAGGGAAATTTACATAGTGGTTAGAATAACCCTAGATCCGATGTCATCTGCATTCAACAAAAGTTAATGTCGTATTTTAAGGACATTCATTAAAGTTTCCAGAAATATGTGCTCCAGACAAAAATTTACACTGCAAAACTGAAACTAAAACTATGTAGAGTATTGTGAAGTATGAGACCAATCAGTGTACAAGATACCACAACAAATAAAATAAATGTGAATGTTCTGAAAGATAATTCATCAGTTTAAAATAGTTTTAACAATCACTTACAAAATGCAGATGTAGAAGTGGGATTGAGTTGTTCTGTACAAGAAAGCCAAGGGAATATATTAAAAATGACATGCGAAAAAATTTTAAGCAACTATAAAAAGCGCCAACAACCTTCATTGTTTTTAAAAGAGTTTTAATATTTCTAAAAAACAAGCAGACTGATTAATGTATGCTATTTTTTAACCTGTTTACAGGAAAGGTTTCGAGTTCCGTGACTCAGAATGCTTTTAGCACATTCACTCACCAAGTGTTACAAGCTTTAAATAACAAAAAATCGCCCGTTGGTATTTTGAAGGCGTTTTATGGTGACGAATTCATTATTCTCTTAGAAGAACACAAGTTTTATGGAACTGGTGGCGTTACACCCGTATTCTTCGAATCATATATAACGAACAGAATGCTAGAAGTTGAGCTACATAATTCAACTAATGTTAAAACGAGAGAAATTTTTAGTCACTGGGGAGATATCTTGAAGGGACTCCCATAAGTTTCAGTTTTGAGTCTACTCCTATTCCTTGTGTGAATCACATTCCACTTAACATCCATGAAACAGCATTAGTTACTTTTGCTGATGTTACTAGAGCTATGACAACCCCAACTTAAAGAAACCAAGAGGTGGTAATTGATGTTTCTCAAAGAATTGTTGAGTGGGGTCTCTGAAAACGGACTCTCCTTTAATTTTGAGAAAACATACTATATTTAGTTTTGAACGACAAGTAGACTTACCAACAACTGATGTATCATATGGTCAAGAGTCGGTAAAGAAGGCAGAATGCTCCTAATTTGTGGGTGTATACACATCTGAAAACTTGAACCCAAGAAGCACATTAATGAGGTGCTCAGACAATTAGGTTCAACCAATTTTACTCTAAATATAATTACTAGGCTTGGTAACAAACTAATCAATCTCCTGATGTATTTTGCATAGGCGTACAAGCAGCCATTTTTCCTGACCGTGGCGCATTCGACGTATTCTGTAGCTTCGATATCTCGCCTTAAATCGTGGCTCGGATATTATGGAAACTAAGATTTTTAGTAACAATTTTCCGGGATAACTTATCACATAAAAAGAAACAGTCATTGTGAATATTTTGTGTTCACGCACCGTCGTCATGTACATACCTCTTCAAGAGGTTAAGAATTTTCACTGCACCACCGCAAGACGTATATTCGCTAATGGAATTTGTCATAAAATTTGAGCACAATTTGAAAAGAACAATGAAATCCATATTTAAAACACCACGGCAGGAAAATGACGTTTATTACACATTATTAGTGTTATCAGTGGTTTAGAAAAGAGTTCAACATGCAGCAACATAAATGACTGATCATTTGCCCCATAACTAAAATGTTGGGTAGCAAAGCGTGTTTAAAATAGAATCTAAAAGTATTTATTGTGGACAAGTCTTTCTATTCCAAAGACTGAACTTTGTTTAAAAACTGGTAGCCTGTAAAAAAACTTGTTTTTGAGTATTGTTTCATGAATAGGACTTAGAAAGTAATATGTTCATTAATGATAACATTAGTGACTTATCAACATCTTGTGAACTAACGCGTTTCGCATAATTTCGTTGAAACAATCGTTTAAGTTATCTGTGGAAATGGATATAACTAAATAACCAAGCAAATAACGTGACAGCAGCAACTGATAAAAAATCTTTCTGACGTCTTATTCAAGGTAAATTAAATAGGCAAAAACACTTCTATCAAGCTTAGGAAGAGAGTTTGATTTTGTGCCAAATGGTTTATTGCTATGTTTTCCTTTTTTTCTCAGAAAACTCTGTTACTATTACGGCATATGCTGATAAGACACTTCTCGATTGTGGACGAATCTGGACGCTATGTATATGTTGCGAGTCAGCTCGTGGTTGTGTGCCTATTGCGGGAGGCAGACATCTTACGGTAACAGGATAACATCCCTCGTGCTAGGTTGTTTTTCCTAATATGAAACTGCTGACTGCTATGTTTTCCTTTTGCCTAGAACCATGTACGACGTCTTCTGATTGCCAGGTTTCCGCGTCACAGACAGTCGATTTACTCTGAAGGGACTTGCATTTCTGATATTTCTGAAACAGTGTAATTGCTTCTGGTGACTTCATTCTGCATTGGACAACGCCCTACTATGAGTTCGATGTAACATCCGAAAATACTTAATAGAAAATAACTATTGTTACAGCATTGACTCAGCTTTTGTCCCACTGAAGAAGACGCTGAATAGTATACGTGTAGTTATTCCAACTGGGTTACAAATTTTCATGAAAATTTGGAAGAAAATGACGTGAAGTCAAGACTTAGTGCCAGAATATGATGTCCATAATACTGAGGAGAAGCGTTGCCCTCACTTTCTGCACTCTGTTCGAAAATGTGTGTTGAAAGATACGAAAGAGTGACTGGAGCGATGGTGGTATGGCTGTCGGTTAGAAGATTACCCATATGACATAAAAGTGTGAAAAACACTTTGTTGAACAATGAAAAAAATTAATGTTCACTAAACTGAGGTACATATTTTGATGTCAAATGAGCAGAATGAAGCTTGCAGAAGAAATTTGTAAGGAACCCCTTGGCAGTCCGATCCCAGAGATCCGAATGGTGACTACTCCGGAATATTTTCCCAGTGAAGAGACCTTCATGACTTTTTTTTTTTTAGTTATAGGTCACATGTCATGTAGGTACATCCTCTGTGGGCACAGTTTGGTTCTAAGGCTGGCAACTTGTTCTCAATATAGGGAACTGAAAAGTTGAGGACTTCACACGACGTACATGGGTAAGTAAGTGATAACTAGCCTGCCACTGTATACAGTGGAACTACAAAATGGGTCCCAGTTGCAGGTAGCGAAAGTGTCAAACTAAGAGTCAATGTTAGAGTGCTGAGAAATTACATGTTGCCTACAAGTGTGATTGCATACACTTTTACTGCCCGCACAATGACGAAGTTTATGAGACACATATCTATAACTGGACATGGTACATGTACAATAAAAGGCACCCCACGTGATCCAATGATTAACTGAGAACTAAGAACGAAGATAATGAAACATCTTAATTTTCAAGCATTTGGGAGAAGTGGGGAAAGCTGCTTAGAAAATTTGGTGAAGCGTTTTTCAGGGCAGACAGTACGACTACCGTTCAGCACCTTGGTACGTAACCCGTAGAGATCGTGCAGATGACACTAGGTAGCTAACGACAAGGACAAAGGCGTACAAGCAGGCGTTTTTCCTGACAGTGGCGCATTCGACCTATTCTCTAGCTTTGATCAAAATTCGATATCTCGCGTTAAATCATAGCTCGGATATTATGGAAACACCGGCGCAGCTAGTCTTACAAGGGCGCGTACGGCGGCGCTAAAGAGAAGACAGATAGACAGAGGGAGAAGACAGGAACAGACATGGGGAGAAAGAGAGCATCACCACAGAGTGAGTGCTTCCTCGTGTAGATAAGAGGCGGAGCCATCGTGCAACTAGCCGTATGCAGAGTCCCCGTGTGTGTGGTGATGTCCTGTGTGGACAGACGGTTGTATGTGCCGGCTAGCTCCTGTAAAGTTGGCGCGGGGGGGAGGGGGGGTTACGCGTTTCCTTGGTTCAGTTCTTTGGTGGATAGCACTTACACCAAAGCAGTTGCTGTTTACTTCCTATCGAAGGCACCGTTCAGGAGATAGCCTGTGGAACAAGTTATTGTTTTAATGTGTACACCGCGCTCAGCTTGTAATAAGTCTTTTAATGTATATGGGAGTGGTATTCTAGCACTAGCGACGAAAGACGTAGTGAAAGTTTTACATTTCGTAAGTACTCATCTTTGAGTCCTTTTTGCGAAGAAGTGAATTAACGTGTGCTCTCGTATATGTGGAATAAACTACATCTGCTTATTTGACTGTAGGGAAACAGTACGTTAGTGTGAAAATTTTAAATTAAAAAAGCATTTTGCCTATCAAAGATATTGATTACGAATGTGTATTTTGCCATAAACTGTTTGTGATTTGTCATAAAAATTTTCTCTGAATCACATCCAGAAGTTTTTCCTGCAGAGATTACATTTCTTGTCGTTGATTCGACTACTGTAGCTACTATTTTGGTGAAAACAACTTTAGTGAACTCATTAAAATCGAATTCGCGCAGCCACCATCTTAGATCAGCAGCAAGAAGTGGTCCAGAGATTCAAATACCCAGATTCTCGTCACCATCTCACCAGCAGCTTCTGCCATCGATCTGTGTTGGGAGTAATCGGAGTACCCACATCTTTCACTCCATCCAAAACAACAAGATGACCCTATTCAGAACGACAAGGAACGACGCAGCCTCCAATATCTCAATGCTGTTCAGTGAATTAAAAGTACTATAACAATCATTTGCAGCATGGAATTAAACAAAAAAAGTTAAAGTAAAGTATCACTGCGAAAACTTCGGAAAGTACCGGTACGTTGAAGCTATAACTAAGCGACATAACTTTCATTGTGTACACAGCCGCTGTAATTTCTCAAGCTGTTATTTAACATAAAACTCTGTATGAACACAGCCAGCTGCCCTTACGTTTTTGTGAAATTTTCGAAGATCAGTGTAATTCGTAATATGAGTCTACATTAGAGAAGATGAATGGTGGCGTTAGTGTTACGTAGCTCTGCTTTGACACAAATGCGTACACTTATCAGTAATTAAGACGTACTCCACCTCTTAGTCATTTAATTATTATTATTGTAATTTATTTTTCTGCGTTTATGCTTCTTTTGTATGGTATGAGAGTGGATGTATGTGAGTATTAATACTTATTGTCAGAATATACGAATGGGATATTGCAGTATCAGTGAAGTCTGATTATCGGGGCATGTAGCTATCCATCGAACGGACGTGGGAAAAGTGGCTGCAAAGAGCATTCGATAAAGTTGAATTAAGAGGTAATACAGATTCGGCAGCCGTTTTCTTCATTTGACAAGACGGTTGTAAGTGAGAGAGCATTCATTCTAGTTGTAATTGTCACCGTTTTACTTTCTCAGAATCAGCACATTTTACTACAAAGTGAAAATATACAATGTTACTGTTGAGGTTTTGAAACTATTGTGCCTAATTAGACTGTCGATGAAAAAATTATTCGTTCCATCATTGTGGAATCTTAAATGTCTCTTCTCGCAATTTTTAATAAAACATCTTTGGCCCTACCAACACTGATTTAACAAATAAAGAAGAAGAGGTGTGAACTCCTGTGTTGCCTCTTGTTAGTGAAGTATATGTCTTCTACTATCTTCCATCTGGTAACGACTACACTATTTACTACATACTGTAAGATCAAACCACTTATCTTTTATCATGCTCTGGTATATCACGGTCGTGTTCCGGTGTTCACTGCAATCTTTATCAGCTCCCATAAATTCATAGCAGTCGATGGTGGTCCTTCCCGTATTGTCTGTTGTATGGTGTGTGGTAAATATTGTCTGCAAAAATGGGGTCATAGCTGTGCAGTTTGCCATTTTCTACCCTTTGATATAATACATATTATGTAGGTCCACTTCACTTCGACAGAGAGTAATTAAACATTCATGATTTAATATATGACGCAGCATTTATCAGACGTGTCTACTTACTCGTTCCGCATACACACTCTGAACTCTACGTCGAATACAACGCTTTTGCATGAACAATTTCCAACTAGCGCCAACAAGGTGCCTCGATAATCCAGTCAGAGATCTTCACAACTAACAAGAAGAGGCCACGACTTTGGGATCAAAGATTTACTTCAAACTTCGTATACGTTTAGAAGGCTATTAAGACAACATCGCAAGAGACGTTTTACGCGTCTGTTATGTAACTGACGTACTGTGCGAAGGTACCTGCCGAAAGATGTCGTAGTGGTGAAGTGTTCAAAATGGTTCAAATGGCTCTGAACACTACGCGTCTTAACTTCTGAAGTCATCAGTCGCCTAGAACTTAGCACTAATTAAACCTAACTAACCTAAGGACATCACACACATCCATGGCCGAGGCAGGATTCGAACCTGCGACCGTAGTGGACACTCGGTTCCAGACTGTAGCGCCTAGAACCGCACGGCCACTCCGGCCGGCGAAGAGTTCAGCATTCTTGCTTTATAATAGGGTCACACAGGAGGCGACGGTTTGAATCCCGTTACTCTTACTTTTAATTTATACTTTTTTTATCAGTGATCACATTAGTTAATTTATATGACATTTGTGAGGTAATATAATGAAAAAACCCACGTGCAGTTATATGAAGTTGTAGAAGTTGTAGTGAATTTCATATTTTATTTGACTGTTTATTATTCGTAATTAAATTTTCAAGGACGAGGGGCAGGCTTGGAAAACTGAAGCCAAACCTTGATAAAAAGTGATGTAAGTGACGTTATTCACAATCAGTAATTTAGTAAGTCCCTACGTGCCAGACCACAAGAATAATGTACAATTATTTGTCGGATGTCCTGTCGACATGACACTGTAAGATAGTATCTGTATACAGACATGGAAAATATAAACTGAAGCTTCATGCAAATTCACTTGCTTTTATTTCATTATATTAACTCTCAAATGTCACATAAATTAAATAATAAGACCAGTGATGAAAAACTACATTAATAATTAAGTTTTAGAGGTAGTCGAACCGTCACCTTATACACGTACATCTTACGAAGCTCGAACGCTAATCACTTTGACGCCACGAACTCTAACGTCCGGAACAAACGCACAGATCCACATAAGTCACGTAACAGATGCGTATGATTTCTGGTGCAATTTTCTCGGAATTGCCAGAGTAGTGCACCTTACTACTTTCACATTATGTTGTTTTAATGGCCTACTAAAGGCGTACAAAGTTTGAAGCAAATCTGTGATCCCAACGTCGTGGACTCCCGGGTAATCTTGAGTTCTATCTTTTTGTGGCCGGTTTTCGGCTGTGATAATCTCATTCTACTCAAGAAGTAATAGGAAACTAAAAACAGCAAACATAAACATCCTGATAAAGCTGGTGAGCCTTCTAAATCAGGTACGCGAAATTTTCTCAAATAGAGTGACAATATTCGAACACAATTCAATATTTCAAATTTAGAAGTTGAAAGCAGTTACAGTAGTTTAGCAATAAGTGATTTGATAGTAGTCTCGCTTGCTATCACATGACGCCCAGTGAACCTCATTGCCGTTGGAAGACGGCTAAACTTCCATTTGCCATTAACTCGGAACCGAGGTACCGGCTCTCGTTGCGATTGTGGCTCGTATAATCGATGCGCTGTGACCGGAATCTGCACCACAAATTTATTGCCAATTACCGCACTTCAGAAATCGCAGTTGCCTGCCACGTGACAGAAATTGATTGCTCGTTCGTCACAGCTTTATTTCCGCAGAAATTTTGCAACTGAGGCGCTTTGGTCCAATTATTTTCCCTGTCAACGATAATTCAGTGAGGGTACCTCCACGACAATCTCTTTTAAGCTACATGGCAATTTTATGACGCAATGAAGGACTCCGTGACATCAGTAACACGACAGTAGCTAGTTACTGCAAATCTTCTTAAAGTGAGTTTGTTAGTGGTATGGGCGACCGTAGGAATTTATGCAAGAGGGTGTATAAGTTTCCGATTCAATTTTTAATACAGCTGATCAGTTGACTTTGTGAACGTGTCGTGCCCCAAGAAATAAACTTAACAGGAAGTACACAAAGCTTCTTATATCTCAAACGCTTGTAGTTATCTATTCAATATTTTTTGAAAATTGGTTATTGTTATAACTTAAAAGTAAGCGTCTTCCATACACAAAATACATCTTTTTATGTAATTGATATCACCATGAATGCAGGAAACCTCCGAAAATAACTATCAACTTGGTCGGTAGAACGAAGACTCAACCAAGAGGGCCTTGGTCTCCATGGTTTGGAGCGTTACTGTGTTCACATGGCCACTGGGCTAGCGAACGCATCACTAAATACGTGGACGTCGTGCAGTATTGTGCCCCATAAGGTTTACGAAGGTCCAGATACTTTTTAGATTCTGATACTTCATCATTTTTCCCTCTCTCAGTGCGCATTTCGTATTTTTTTTCTGTATTGGGCACACAGATGAAGTATAAGTGAACAGAAGCACACGATAGCGTGGCTGTGCTCTTCATAGTCTGCTACAATTGCTCTACCGTGTAAAACGTAATGAAGTCTCAGCGAATCTCATAGTTTCATTTATGAGGGGCACTCTGTAAGTAATGCGAAACTTTTATTTTTCTGAAAGCAAGTTAATTTTATTCAGGACACGATATTACTCCCACTCTTTTGGCTACAAAGTCCTGTTTTTCAGCATTATCTCCGTTCAATGCAACGGCCTTACGCCACCTTACTGGCAGGGCTTGTGTGCTCTCATGGTACCATTGTAGTAGTCGACGTCGAAGCCAACGTCTTGCTGCATTACTAACGTTCCGATCATCATCATCATCCACGTATTGCTCCGTGTGGAGTGCATCCTTCATTTGGCTAAGCAGATGGACGTCAGCAGGTGCGAGGCCCTGGCTCTAGGTTGGATAAAGGAGTCCAATGAGGTATCGTGAGAACCAGCCGGGTGCGCAGACTTATGTGAGGCGTTGCGTTGTAGTGGAGAAGGAGTAGTTCGTTGGCATTTTTGTGGCGAAGGACAGGCTGAAGACATTTCCTCAGTTTTCTGGGAGTGAATACGGCTCACGAGATTGGACAGGTTTGCGCGACCTTGTTGCGATGATGACAGAGTCGTCGTCCAACGACTCACCTTGGTTTTTTTGATTGGAAGGTCCCCGTAGACAGTCTGCAAGCACCGATGAATATCTTTAATGCTGTAGTTTCCTGCTGAAATAAGCTGAATGATAGTTCTCTGCTTGGATCACGCCTCTGTTAGAGAGGCCCTTTTGAGGGAAACGTATAACGACACCACATAGCGGAACTTCGTGAGACTATAGCGACTGAAGCGGGAATATTCCACAATGTCCCACAACAATTTTTGCATTATTTTCAATCGAAATCGGCCAAGGAAAAATAAGTGCTGTTTTACGTACTGAATACCCTGCACCTTCTTAGACGTACAGTAGAGTTAGAGGCAATCATTCCTACAGAAACGTGAGCGCTTCACCCCTTGCGGGCGGTTATGGTTAGCAGTCATTCATTGAAGGATGTACGTCAACCTTTCCAAAAGATGAAGGCTTCACCGAAGTATTCATTCTAATGATCGTCTAGCGGTTTTGTGAGATTTGCTGACAATGTAACAATTACAGCTGAACTAAATGAAGCCGTAGCCATTGACCACTCACATCCATAGAACAGTTTGGTCGTCGTCCCTATGAATATTTCTGCGGCGTGAAAATGCAATAAAATCTTCACGAGCTTTCTGCCACATAATATCGCAAGTGAGAGCGATATTTCGAGAAGAGTATCCACTTTCCCGTAAGGGAAGGAGCGCCTGGTCCCCCGCACGAATCCGCCTGGCGGACTTGTGTCGAGGTCCGGAGAACCTGCCAGTCTGTGGATGGTTTTTAGACGGTTTTCCATCCGCCTCGGCGAATGCGGACTGGTTCCCCTTATTCTCCCTCAGCTGCACTATGTCGGCGGTTGCTGCGCGAACAAGTTCTCCACGTGCGCGTACAACACCATTACTCTACGACACAGGGTCTACACTCGTCTGGTGTGAGGCGTTCCCTGGGACGGTCCACCAGGGGTCGAACCGTGCAATAACCCTGAAAGAGTGGTTCGGTGTGGGGTGGCGGAAGGGTGAAGTGGACTGCGGTAGTCGTCGTGAGGTTGTGGACCACTTCGGCTGCGGCGGGGACGGAGCCTCTCTGCCGTTTCTAGGTCCCCGGTTAACATACATCACAACACAATACAATCCGTGTGATAGGCCGTCTTCTTGTACAGGTACCTGCTACGTACAAAGATCTCTCAACGGGTGCTCCAAAACAGTTTAATAGCGGCTCGGCCCATTGTTTACATATCGGAAACTCTTTTCCGCTGTGCAGCTTAGAACATACAGTACGTGAGTCAAACTGCTACAATCTCTCCCGTGTTATTGGTGCTTATTACTTCGAAGGCAGACAGCCAAAGCGCGCTGAGGACAAAATTTTTATTTCCGTTATTGGGATGCAACGACACTCTTAAATCTATTGTCTGCTTAGTAATATTGTTCCCTAAATCCTTATCTGAGCAGACAACAGACCTTTTTTCGAACTCGATAGTGTCCTTTACCGTTCACCAATGTCAGGCCAGTGCCCAGTCCTGTGCTGCGGGTATGTTCCGTGCAACGTAGGGAGACACATAGCAGCGTTTTTTCGAAGTAAGATTTACCATATACCCACGAAATTACCCCAGGTGTACGAAGTCCACTCACGTGTCTAATGCCTCACCGCGGCTGGAAGTCCACATTAAACAGCAGATTCCATTATAACTACCTGGATATATATTTTGAAAAACAGTTGAAGTCACATACATACCAAAGTCGTGTTAAAACGAACGTTCTGGTTAAAAAGTTGATAGTAGTATTAGACATGCCGTGATGGGAAGCTAGCAAAAGTATCAAACAAGGCACGGTCGGAGAGGAAAATATGTAAATAAGAAATAAAAGAAGTTTCTTTTAGAGGTAGAATAGTGCTGGAAAGATGGCTGAAAATGATATACAGTGACATTATGTCTCAAGTTTCCTGCTCTGACTGAAATGTAGTGTGAATGCGGATATAGAGCGAAGCTGCCATTGCCATTTTGACGCGCAACTTTTCGGTTCCATCGTTTCTACGAGAGAATGCATCTGTAAGCTCAGTTCACTGTCAGAAATGTAGTTTTTACTCGGGTCGTCCACTTGTATCGTCCCTGTGAGCCTTAATGTCTTCACAGTTATCCAATGAACATGCAGTCTTCCGTGTAACGCCGCCACAATGAAAACGTCTGAGCTGTCCACTCAATATAACACATTTGGTGCCATCAGTGTCTTGCACAAACTGGCAACAAAGTAAAATGCATCAACATCTGGACGTGGCGTTTACCAACTTTCGTTCGATCAGTTTCCTTGCTGGATCTGTCAGTGGTCTAGTGCTAAGCAGCACACATTCGACGTCAATCTGTAAGGTTTTTGAACCACTTTTTGTCCGTTTGGTGAAAATAGAGTAATAAGTTATTTCAACCAGCAACAGACAATAACAACACTTGCCAATAACCGATACTGCGAGGGAGATCCTGTCAACCTACAGCACTATGAAAATCTGTGTTCCGTACTTTGGCCCGTTTACTCGGGGCCGCACAGCAGCTTCCGCCTATGTTCAGTATATCTTGTTGCTGCTCTTACTTCGATAAGCTCGAAGTTTAGTAGTATTATAGTGTGAGTTTCGGTAAAAATATCTAAGCTAAGTGAACAATGAGCAGTAACGACAGCGAAGTATCACTAACGCAGCATCTGAGACTTGAATATTACGGTGTGTGATCTAACGTTGCGATTAAAATTTACAAGCAAATATTAGGTTACTTCTCCAAGTTGCAATAGTTTTTGTTTCGCGTCCTGGTGCGCCAATTGATACCGAGAGTATTATTTAATAGATATAAGCGATATTAATCGCAATATGGTCTCCTGCATTTCCTTCGACAGTAAGAATCTCCCCACGATACATGATGCCTCTCTCGTAGCATGCACCACAGAAGCTCGTTGTTAACGGTCCCCGTAATAATCTGAGGCCAACTAAGTGCTCAGGACTTTTATTAGTTCAACTTGGTAACGATCTCAGTCCGACGAGCCAATACTCGTAAGAGAAACGGCTCTAACAGGTGTTTTGTGACCCACTAATTTCGTGGATGATGAAATACATTACTTTAAGATTCTTGCAAAGGACTTTTGCTTTAGCTCGCTCCAGATACTTACTCCTACATATTTTACGATGGGTAGTTCAAAATGGCTCTGAGCACTATGCGACTTAACTGCTGTGGTCATCACTCCCCTAGAACTTAGAACTACTTAAACCTAACTAACCTAAGGACATCACACACATCCATGCCCGAGGCAGGATTTGAACCTGTGACCGTAGCGGTCGCGTGGTTCCAGACTATAGCGCCTAGAACCACTCGGCCACACCGGCCAGCCGATGGTTAGTATTTCCACTAATAGTGTAACTGGAAGCTCAGGATATCTAGGGCTGTTTATGTGCAATAGGTACTTTTATTTTCGTTTAGGTGATCTGCACCAGCTATTACCAGCTCTTTCCCAGGTGTTCCCCCAGTAATTTCGATAGGACACTCGTAGGCATTTTACAGTAGCTACTCTCCCAGCGATAATGCAGTGGTACAGTACTGGATATCGTCGCCTATGTATGTACAGTACGTTTCATCCATTTTCTACTCTGAGTCCCTCTGTACCAATCGTAGATTTTTTGCAACTCTCTATAGACTAACGTCGCCGCCATCTTGTTGTTATAGACAACTGCAACATGTGCATATTATGATAAGGAATGTTCTACGCAGAATCAAAATACCACGCCAACTTTGTTATTTCTACAGGACTGTCACACTTTCACTCTCTTCCTTCTTATAAAAGCAGTTCATGGCCTTCTTACGAATCTCTATTTAGCCTATAACCTCTCTGTTTTCCCCAGAAAATTCAGTAAAACAGCCTTCTGCACAACTCCATACTGCTTGCTACACTGGACCGATAGGTTCCGTTCCGACTTGGTACTCTCCCCACCACTCCAGACAGATGAGGGGGGGGGGGGGAGGCAGGGTATTTAAACCCTTCAGTCCACCAAACGTGGTTAACTCTCGAAGTAAGGTTACAGGTATCCAGAATCTATCATTTGACCACCAACTGGTTTATCCGTGGGATACAATCCGAGATTGAGTTCGAGGTTACAGTTGAAGCAGAAAATTCACAGCGAGGCACGAAAGTAAGGCTCAATCAGAGTGGTAACCACTGTGAATATATGGCATGTATGGAGAACTAGACAACCGAGTAGACCTCATTCGATGACAGTATTCACATCGTTGGCAGCAATGGAAGGAAACAGCAGGCGCCGTGTCATATCTGTAGCTGGTGTGTTTAGTGGTGCTACTATAAAGTAGCTCATGAGTGATTTCAGGGTGTATTTCTAGAGCGCCAAAATGTTGGAATATAAACAGGCGTTCCTCTTTAAGTTTTCAAAGTAACCCCGGAGGTGGTGCAGGGGGGTCGAGTGTTATGTTAATGGATGTCTCTCTTCGAGGTGAACAACGTTTATTACAACTTTTCTTTAATTCGATGTGTATTTCTCCAACAAACAGTTTTAAATGCCTCACTGCGCATTAGTCTCCCATCAAAAGTTTGCCCTAATCTTTGATCACTTAGCGCTTTGTACGATAATTCACTCACTACCCTAATAGATTAATGTTTTTCTTACTTATTTCCTTTACTATAGCATTGTGACTATTACAATGGAATTGAACACCGTACCTGAGATTACCTTTCTAACAGATGTTACATAATAGGTCTAGGCAATTCACTTGGCCGTGATGTGTCACAAGCATTTCCTCACATCACTCGCGCCACAGTATGTCTGTGCTGCGCCCACATGTTGCCACCTGACCGCACTGGAGCCATCACGTCTGCCAACGCTGATGCCTGCCCACGCTAAAGCATCGCCGATGTGTCCACATTGCTGCATGTCCATGCCTTTGGTTCCATGCGTCCTCCCCTGTGTCACAACACCTTCGTGTTACTTCACCTCAGTGCTGCATCACCTCCACACTACTGCCCTCGTGTCGCATCACCTTCAGGGTTATCGCCTCCATGATACCGGCTCTGTATCATCTCTGTGCCGCAGCATTGATGCCACACAACATCATAGCAATAAGCAAGAAATTTGAGATAAATTCAGTAGCAGTTGCATTGATCTGTCTGTGAAATTTTTTGAAATGATGGCTAGTATTGATTGTTTGGTGACATAATGCAGTATGTAATTTAGGCAATGCTGAATTGCAAAGAAAAGTAGACAGTGGAAGGTTGACATAAAACCATTTGATTTACTTCTAAACGTATTTAGTGGTTACTTTAACAAAATAAGTTCTATGTTTGATAATGTGTTATCAAAATCTGAACTTATAGAGAGTCATCAGAAGGAGGATGAATCGGTTTATGAAAAGATTGGAGTCAAATTTAGGGAAAGTTAATAAACAAACAGTTGTTGGCAGTGAGAAATTAAATCAGAATAGTGGTGCACTTGTAAACTGTTTATAGTGATCTCGGGTATACTGAGGCGTAAGTGTAGGATTTTACATAATGTGAATTACAAACAAAAATAGCATTAGAGTTTCTGCATGTGAATTAATATAATGGAAATGTTAATGATTGTAGTAAAATTTTCGGAATGGAGGTGAGCTTTATTGAATGAGAAAGATTTAATGTAAGGAAGCCATGTGCAGCGATCTACAACAAGAATTTTATCAGTGGAGTACACCAGGGGACGTAAGGTACAATTTTACTGAGTTTTTCACTGAGATGAAGTTATTCAATTGAAAAGAAGCCAAGTTCAGTGTAGGAGCTGAACAAGGATGTTTTTAATAGTACTTGTCATGAGGCAGGGAATGTACTAGGATGATGAGTTTTGCAAAGGAGAGAAAAAAATTTTGTGCTGTAAATTTCTTGGTAGTTGCCTGAGAAAAAATGATTAATAGTTAGGTGATCTGGCAAAGGTGAAGAAGGAAAGAGAGAGATTCCTGTTTGACAAAGAGGGGCCTGTTTTATGTAAAAGTGAAAACTGGGTGGAAGAAGAAAGAAATGTGCCTCATGTACAGATGCGTTTATTGTGTTAAATCGTGTGATAGATGTAAGAGGATGGAATGAATATTTTAATATTCTATTGTAATTCTTTTGGTATCTGTAATAGGGGCAGTGGTGATGTCAGAAGTGGACACAAATGTAGAAATGAAATTGAAGCGCAATGTACCTGGTGGGAATGATGTTATTAATGATGAATTGTTGTATGTGAACCTACTTTAATGGATTATATGTAGATAACTCTGTAGTGATGATGGTTTGTTTCTGTTACTGTGTATTAAATGGGGCTGTTCAAAGGGAACATGTGCCTGGTATTGAGGTTTCATTGGTGATGGTGCAGAGAATGATGCATGGAGTCTTCTTTTATTATTATATGAACCTGTTCAAAGGATGCACATGCCTGGTATTGCTGTTGTAGTGGTGACAATACAGCGGATGATGTGGTTATTCTTTGAGTACCAAGGTTGCACCTGTATGAGTTTGTTTACTGGCAGGTAGATATATTAGTGTTGAATGAGTGGGTTAAGTGGAAGGTAGTGCTTGGAATGGAACTGTTGTTAACGAAATTTTCTCTGTAGTGAGAGTGGAACTATGAGTTCATTTATTAGAGGTCATCATTTCAGTTTCTAGAGGATTATTTCAAGAGTATTTGGAGAGAGAATAAACAGAAGCCGAATAGGCTGAAAGCAGAAAGAGTGAGGAGATATACTGGTTATATGAAAATTTATGTTGTTTATCATGTGTTTGTGTGATTGTATTTTCTAGGGTTCTCACTGTGTGTAATTTAGTAGTCATGCTGTGTGATGCTATATGCACAGCAGATCTGCAATTGATGTCAAAAGTCTGAGCCCTATGGATATGGAAGCAGAAAATGAATAGAATAAGTCACTGAGGAAAACGAATGTGTTGATGCTGCCATATAAGCTAGGGTTTAAGGGATGAGAACCTTTTTGTAGGTAAGCACATATGGCTGTTCAGGTTTATTAGTATTACGTTTAACTGTGAGTGGAAAGTAATATGTGGGGATCAGTTTGAGTATACATGTATGTATGGCCATACCAAACTTCTAGGGTTAACTCGGACAGTCCTGGTTTATTAGTGCTGTTTGGGTTAAAGATGTTCATGGTCTGAATGACTGGATAGGATTTGGTTTCTAAATCTTAAATGTATACGTTCGACATTGCATTTTTAAACATTTTCTTACAGCCAAGCTTCTATCAGCATACTTTTGAGCAACAGTTGTCGTCCACAGAGAGGCGTGGCTGCAGGTTCTGCTACAACTTTCACTTATTGTTTATCATTTGGAAATACTGTAGTGGCAATGAGTTTACATTATTTCCTTGTGTGAAGCAACTCATCTACACATTTTTAATCAACTGATCTATATTCGTTTTCTGTCTCAACGTTTGAGAGTTGGGAAATCATGTGTTCGTTTTGTGTTAACCTGCTCCAAAAATACAGATCTTAGAAATTGTGTAATGACAGTAACAATAAACATATCTATTGCACACATTGTGCTGGAGAAATTTCTGTTGCATGTAATGGGAAGCGTGTTATCAAACGCAGATGCGAAAACAGCTAAATGTTAGGAGTGCTATAAATGAGTCTGCTTCAACAAATACAAGAGATTATTTTTAAAACCAGAGGAGAAAATATCAGTGACCTAGTGTGTGCTGCTCAAGAGGCTACATACTAGTATCACACTAATCCACACGAGTACCGTTTCTGAAAAAAGCCAGGTCTAATGAAATAAAAATACAACTCAATAAGTAAAGTTAAATTTTCAGTATACTGGTTTATCATATTTCTCAAATATTTCGTGGGTTGGAGCGAATATAGTACAGTAATATATCCTGTGTTTTACCTTAAAATATTAATTTAGGTTAATTTTTACAGAGTAGAAGACAGCAACCAGCCACTATTAATACTGCTATTTATTTAGGTAAATAGCGCCGTAACCGGTTTCGAATTGGCAAGTTCATCATCATCAGACGGATGTTCACTTGATTTGCAAGATACACTTTACATAATCGTCAGTTTTCGATTTTTATTCTTGCACTGTGGCGAAATATTCTTGGTGTGTTGGTGCCGTCGAAAATTCCGCGCGATTTTGTTGCGAAGTTGCAAGATTGTATTTTTCCAATATATTCCAAAATATACCCAGCACTTATGTAATTTGTACATTACCATATTGTGCAAAGCACCACATACACACACACACACACACACACACACACACACGCACACACCAAAAGGAATTTGCCACAGGTTATAAATATTGTACTTGGAATTTTCTACGGCTCCAACAGAAAACGGCCCTGAATACTATGGGACTTAACATCTGAGGTCATCAGTCCGCTAGAACTTAGAACTACTTAAATCTACCTAACCTAAGGGCATCACACACATCCATGTCCGAGGCAGGATTCGAACCTGCGACCGTAGCGGTAGGGCGCTTCCAGACTGAAGCGCCTAGAACCGCTAGGCCACGCTGGTCGGCGCTCCAACACACCAAGAATATTTCGCCACAGTGCAAGAATAAAAATTGAAATCTGACGATTATATAAAGTGTATCTTGCAAATCAAGTGAACAGCCATCTGATGATGAACTTGCCAGTTCGAAACCGGTTACAGCGCTATTTACCTAAATAAATAGCAGTATTTATAGTGGCTGGTTGCTGTCATCTTCTTTGTAAGAATTAATCTGCATTAATTGTACACAGCCACGGTCTCACTATGTCAGTTTTAGACAAAATAGCACCTAAATGTATAGTTACCCTATATATGCATGCATCACCACAGTGAAAAGCTAAAATATTGATTTTGATGATGATTGTGATTATGATTAAGGTGACAGAAACAGAGTGGTATTTAAAAGGGAACTAAAAAGTAAACAGATGTTGCCACATATACATATAGAATTTAGGAAAGAGAATGAATTTCTGCTGTAGTGCATAAAGTGTATATTTATGTAAACAGATAAGAGGATTTTGGGAAGTTATTTTTCCATGCGGATATACAGGGAGTCTCACAACATGTTACACACTTCTAGATGTTGTAGAGGGGAGATACTAGAAAGTTTTACATAGAAACCTTGTAAGGAAACGTCATCCAGCGGTGTGTGACATTTTCTTAACTGTGTTACAGAGTGTCAAAATCATAGGCGCCAGCACCTGTAAATGTATGTAAATAAAGTGTGATTCCGTGAGATGTTACAGACATTTTGGGATGATGGAGAAGTACAATTGCATCAATTTAGGGTAAAGGTCACTGCGTCAGAAACGACCGAGTCCAAAGTTATAAGTGAAAAACGTTCTGAAAGCTCTGGCAGTGGTATACATTTACTGGTATTGTTGTTAAGATTGTAGGATACACAGCTTTAAGAGGTAGTGTTACGGTTCAAAATGAAAAAAAATTCCAGTAACATGGGCTCTAAAATACACAAAATAACGGGAATGTTTGAAATGAGTAGTGGTAGCCATGGGCAGATGGCAGCACTGCGGGTTCGTGACAGTTAGCCAGTAAATAATCCGCCATATCAGTAATCATGGATCAGTAGGACGGACAACAGCGTGCGTTAGCCACAAAAATGTTTTATAAAGACAATGACAGTTTCATAGTGGGGCAGATGGAGTTTCGACTTTTCTATAATTTAGGACGTCATCATGCCGTTACGTCGAAACACGCTATTCAGTACGACCAAGAAGTGTGCGTTCTCCAACGAACGTTGCTGTTGTACGCGAGTCTGTCTTACGGAGCCCACGGCGTTCAAATCATAGGCAAGCAGCAGTGGTTGGAATGTCCCGGGAGGGTGTCGCAGAATTCTTCATCTTGTTTTAAAATTTCACCCTTAAAAACTAGATGGTGCAACAATTGAAGTACAACGATTACCGACTACGATTAGGATTCTGTCAACAAATGGTAACAAAAATAAAAAAGACGACGAAATTCTAAACTAGTTGTGGATGTCAGATTTGGCACATTTTCATCTCACAGGTTATTTGCATAAACAGAACTACCGTTACTGGGCAAACACAAATCCTAATGACGTTCATGAGGGCCCTTTACACACTGCTAAAGTGACAGTATGGTGTGGTGTTTCATCACGTGAGATTTTTGAATCATATTTTTTCGCAAATGAACAGGAAAACACAATAGCCGCCACTGCCGATAGTTACGTGGAGATGTTACGAACTTTAGTTACACCTGAATTGAACGACTCTCCATAGGTTCAAGAAGCCTGGTTTCAAAAAGACGCAGCGACATCAAACACTGCACGGCATATGCACACTAGTGGCCATTAAAATTGCTACACCACGAAGATGACGTGCTACCAGACGCGAAATTTAACCGGCAGGAAGGAGATGCTGTGATATCCAAATGATTAGCTTATCAGAGCATTCAAACAAGGCTGGCGCCGGTGGCGACACCTACAACGTGCTGACATGAGGAAAGTTTCCAACCGATTTCTCATACACAAACAGCAGTTGACCGACGTGGCTGGTGAAACGTTGTTGTGATGTCGCGTGTAAGGAAGAGAAATGCGTACCATCACGTTTCAGACTTTGATAAAGGATGGTAGCCTATCGCGGTTGCGGTCTATCGTATTGCGACATTGCTACTCGCATTGGTCGAGATCCAATGACTGTTAGCAGAATATGTAATCGCTGGGTTCAGGAGGGTAATACGGAACGCCGTGCTGGATCCCAACGGCCTCGTATCCGCATGGCTGTAACGGATCGTGCAGCCACGTCTCCATCTCTGAGTCAACAGATGGGGACGTTTGCAAAACAACAACCATCTGCACGAACCGTTCGACGACGTTTGCAACAGAATGGACTATCAGCTCGGAGACCATGGCTGCGGTTACCCTTGACGCATCAAAGAAAGGTGCGCCTGCGATGGTGTACTCAACGGCGAACCTGGGTGCACGAATGGCGAAACGTAATTTTTTCGGATGAATCCAGGTTCTGTTTACAGCATCACGATGGTCGCATCCGTTGAAAGGTAGCTACACTGAGCCACTGCGCCAGAGATTGCGCCAAAGAGTATTATTCAGCCGCCTCCACGGAGTGCCTGTCGAGGTCTCGTAGTAGTCAGTGCCTGTCGAGGTCTCGTAGTAGTGAGTGCTTGGGGAGAACTCGTGGGAGTCAGTGCTTGCTGAGATGTAATACTGAAAAGTTCTTTTTGAGATGTGATAGTAACGAGTCGGTGTGGTGAGATCGTAATGTTTAGAGTGCTTTTCATCAATATAAACTAAGGTAAAAAATTTTTTTTTCTTTTCTCTCTCATTACTTCAGTGTCCTGAATAATGCGTCATTACAGGTTCAGTCAACAAAGCATCTGGCGTGTGTTCTTGTATTAGAGTGTAATTCTGGGTTTCTTGCGCAATTATAGTATTTCTAATTTTTTTTATCACGTCAGTATAAATTGTATTTGAAATTTCTTGTCTTGTTGAAGAAGAACCGAGCCAGATGTGTACGTTGAGTCACACTTCCACACACAGAACAGTTACTCTTGTGCTTGTTGTTGCGTTGGTTTTATAGTTGCTGGGGACTTAATTAATTAACTGTGTTAACGAAAATTTTCTTTCATTCTTTGTTGTTATTCTATGCAGTCAGACTGCGTACAAATACTAGTCAGGGCCAACCGTTTACGAGACTTGCGTAATCGGACGAACAGCTACAAAAAAAATAAAAAATTATTTTCAGAATTAATAATTAAGCCCCCATGCACGTGGCGACCGCTGCTTCGGATCGTCCCTTGGAATTCTTCTGATTGTAAAAATAGTAGACAGTAGTATTGTTGTAGTAATCTGTAGTTTAGTAATTGTAGTCTATTTTGCAAGTGTAGATTTGGTAATTGTCATTCTTCTAATGGTATTTTTGCTCAGAATTTGATTTGTTGTCTTGTATACGCGTTTGACAATTTAGTGCAATTATTTCAATTGTTCGATTAATCGTGTTTGAGGGAAACATTTCATGTAAATGGTATTGTTGGAGATAAAGAGTCATAGTGTGTAATTTTCGTACAGTGACGAATTTTTTATGTTTTGTAAATGATTACGCGGTCGATGAAAAAGGCGAAAATGATGAATAGTGAGAATGACGAAATTGTTGACATGGCGAACTCGCCAACACAGGACAACAGTATGATGAATAATGGAGTTGAAAACAATTTAGAAAGTCGGGAAGACAGCCCGGAACCATTTCAAAATTTTTCTCAATCAGAAAATTCACAGAATACGAGATTAACGATAGAAGATTCTGAAATAGTATCGAACACAGATAGCTTTACAGCTATGACGAAGGAAGCTGGTTTTGCGGGAAATGTTAGGGGCGAAAAGAATTTTGAAACAGTTAACATGGAGCAGTTGATGAGTGCAATATTAAATTTGGGATCACAAATGGGAACAATGGAAAAACGGTTAGACTCACTGGGATCACAAATGGGAACAATGGAAACACGGTTTGGATCTGAATTAAAAACAGAGATTGGAACAACTAAAACAGAGATGGGAACTTTGGAAACACCGTTAGATTCACGAATAGGGACATGTTTGAAAAATATGAAAGATGAATTAAAGAAAGAAATCAGAGAAGAAGTACAACCGATTTTGAATGCTCACAATAATAGATTAGTTGCAGTAGAGATTAGACAAAGGGAACAGGATAGAGAACAGGAAGAAAGAGATCGCGTGATAGTACAGAAATTTTCAGAGTTAAATTTACAACGTGCAAAAGATAAGGAAGAAATATTTGAGAGAATCGAGGAATCCGTACCAAATGACAGAATAAATAATCTAACACAACAATATGAACAGTTAACTACCAAATGTGTTAATACTGAAACCCGAGTCGCGACACTTACGGAAGACATAAATAAACAGAAAGAACAAATAGGTGATTTATCGGAAAGAGTTGAGGAGATATCAGATAAACTGACAAGTCTTAGTTTAAGTGGGGACAGAGATTCAGATGATACAGCACCATTGCCATTTGCAGAAACCGAAGAGTACCAGAATATAAATAAGCATGTTGAAAATCAGGGAAAATTTAATGAACGCGTTAAAAGGGAAGTTGAGGCATTACGAAAGCAAGTCAAACAAATTGAAGGCGAAATCGTAGGAAAAGACAGCAGAAGAAATTTAGAATCACGGATAGCAGAGGGCTTTGAAGAAAATAATTTATTTCATTTACAAGAAGCAACAAGAGAGCGCCAGGCGCGTGAACTTGACAATAATCGACATTCGGACTGGGAGAGACGCGGTAGGACTTTGTCGCCACGAGGCGAAAACTTTGACTATAAACACTTTTTGACTGTTCGGAAATTTAAGATCTTCCGCAATTCTAAGAATGACATACATCCATGTGCATGGTTAGATCAATTTATGTACGCACTTCCACCAAATTGGCCACTAAGTCACAAACTGGAATTTATGTGTGGATATTTAGAAAACGAACCGGCGACGCGGATGCGCGCACTCATTAGAGATTGTAATAATCTAAATGATTTTTATCATGCATTTCTATCGGCATATTGGTCCGAAAACACACAAGACAGAGTCAAACATAGTCTGATTACGCAGCGTAATTTTAAACAGTCTGAGTTCCGCACGCCGGCAGAGTACTTTGAAGACATGATTCGAAAGAATCAGTTCCTGTCCAACCCTTATAGCCCGACTGAATTAATTCGCATTTGTTTAACTAAGCTGCCACAATCCATAAGACAAATTGCTTTAGCCGGAAGATGTAAAGACGACATTGAGACTTTCAAGACTTTGCTACAAGAACTCGATTATGACAACGACGATGGGACTTCCTGTAATTTTTTCAGTAACAGTAATTACAATAGATTTTCAGAGAAAAGGGATAGTGATCGGAACGGGCGTTATATGGGTAATGTTGAGAATGACAGACGTAACAGACAGGACAATGGATACCAGCCCTATGACAATAACAGACGTTCTAACAGAAATTACACAGACAATTATAATAGCGGTAATTCGTACCGGAATGATCAATCATACGGAAACAGTAATCGGTATCATCAGGACAGAAATTATTCATACAGTAATAGAAATTCTTACTGCAGAAATAACCAGGGTAGTAGATACAACAATAATTTCAGAAGTGACAGTCGAAATTACACAAGAAGTAATTATGCAGACAGACAGGAAAACAGAAATTTTAATAACAGACACAACCAAGAATTTGCATCTAACAGACAGGAAGGACCTAATTGGCATCCTCCACGTGACAGAACTTCAGAGAGACAAGTGCAAATCGTAGAAATTGATCCGCGAAATGACGCGAATACTCAAAGAAGTGACGCAAACAATCGACAATGACTTGCAGCTTCAGCTTCTGGCAGCAATATAGACGGTTCAGAAAGTAATGACACTACGACTTTACACTACGTACGCCTGGAAGACATGAGAGACGTTTAGCTAGACGAAAAGGAAAATAATGTAGACGCATTTTTACATCCTGTTATTGAAGTATGTGTCGGTAAGAATAAGTTCACTGCAGTTTTAGATTCCGGGAGCCCACTGAATGTTATTAGTGAATCAGTTTTTCGTATATGTGTAAGAACTATTGCTTGTCCTGTGTTACCTATTTCAAAAACTACAATTCGAGGAGCGATTTCTGGAAAAAGTGTGGAAGTTAAACAACAGACCAACTTAAATTTCATTTCTCAATTATACGAATTTTCTGCAAATTTTATTATTGTTCCATTACTCAGTACACAAATTATATTAGGTATGGAGTTTCTTAACGCACATAAGGCAATTTTGAACTTTAAAGAAGGAAGTGTGAATTTGACTGTTGCCGGAATGCCGAAATGTTTGAAATTTTTCGAGTGTTTAACAAGATCTGAGTCAGATACAAAATGTTTAAGGTTTCTTACTTCTGATGTTTTCGTTGAGCATTATGACGACAGTGTGTTTATTCATGACAATGACAATAGATACAGAGACGCGATGGATGATATAATTAATAGTGAAGAATTAATTAATGAAAAGGTTAAGAAAGCTGAAGTGCCAGATGACGTTGCAAGAGAAGAGCTGCACCACATTTTGACTTCACATGCTACAGTATTTAGTCATCTCACAGGAACTATACAAGGCTTACAATATTTATTTAAAGTAAAAGAACACACACCATTTCGAGGAAAAACGTACGCTATTCCTTTGGCTTACAGAGACAAGGTTAAGAATGAACTTCAATACATGCTAGATCAGGGCATTATTGAGCCAGCAGTCAGTCCTTATACCAGCCCATTACACGTTGTTCTTAAGAAGGATGGGTCAATTCGTTTGGTTCTGGATTCCAGACAGATAAATAACATCATCATTCCTGAAACTGACCGTCCACAAAATTTAGATGAACTTCTTCAACATTTCCATGGAATTAAAGTTTTATCCACGATTGATATGCGCGCGAGTTTTTGGCAAATAGAACTCCACCCTGATTGTAGAAGATATACTGCCTTTTTAGCCTTTGGTAATTGTTATCAGTTTCGGAAATTACCGTTTGGACTTACTGTATCTTCAGCAGAATTCATTCGTAGCTTAAATGAAATTTTACCTGTTTATCTTCGTGACAATATTACTTCATATGTTTCTATATACCAAATTAAAGAGTGAACACAACAAAATTTTGGACTCATTATTACGTATCTTTGCAAGAGTTGCCATTACAGTGAACTTAGAAAAATCTGAATATGGTCGTTCTCAGGTGAAATTTCTCGGTCACATTATTTCTACAGAAGGTATTCTTCCTGATCCAGAGAAACTAGACGCTATTCGTAATTATGCTGTTCCTACCACAAAACGTGATGTTCGTAGTTTCCTTGGTGTCTGTAATTTTCTTAGACGCTTTGTTAGATTGGACAATTTGGCCACACCTCGTTTATGTGAACTATCTGGAAAGAAATCTAATTGGTGTTGGGATGAGGAAGCTCAATCAGAATTTAAACAACTTCGTGATGCTTTAGTTGCTGATCCACTTCTTTCACATCCGGATCTATCTAAAGATTTTTGTTTGGCGACGGACTCATCATACAAGGGCCTAGGGGCACACTTATTTCAAGAGATAGAAGAAGACGGCGTTGTAGTACAGAAAACTATTGCATTTGGAAGTCGTGTTCTTTCTAAATCAGAAAAGAATTATTCGATTACGGAACTTGAAGCTTTGGCTGTTGTTTGGGCTTTCACAAAATTTCGCACATTTTTGTTTGGCAGACATACTAAGGTTTACACCGATCATCGAGCTCTGGAATTTCTTATGTCGACAAAATTAACTCATGGCAGATTGTCACGATGGGCGTTGTACCTACAGGAATTTGATTTTAGTATTGTTTACATACAGGGTTCTTCAAATATTGTTGCTGATGCTTTATCACGTGCACCTATGGGTTTGAAACAAAGTGTTGAAGAGGACTGCAAGGAAAACAATTATTGTTTGATGTATATTCAAGGTGGTGTGTTTGAGAACTTTATTTCGTCTTCGCTCCAGGACATCGCTAAGGAGCAAAATAAGGATCCAATCTGGAAGGGCATTAAGGAGAAGTGGAGGAGAAAGGAAGGCGTAGCGATTAGACAGCATCATTTAGTTCGCAATGACATTCTTTTTAAACGAAAATCGGTCGACAACTCTGTTTGGTTAGTTTGTATTCCTGATGAGTGGGTTAATAAGCTGATTTGGTATACGCATTTCAGTTATGCACACTTTGGTCCCAGAAAGTGCTTTCATAAATTACGGGAAAATTGCTACTTCAATAATATGGAAAAACGTATTCGATCTGTTCTGGCCAAATGCAAATTATGTCAAAAGGCTAAGCCGCCAACAATTTCTCACAGAGCACCATTGTTTCCTATCATTCCAGCGAAATTAAAGGACATGGCTGCAGTCGATTTGTTCGGTCCAGTGGTTGTTCTACTAATGGTTTTGCGTACATTTTCGTATCAGTGGAGTTGACATCAAAATATGTGTGTTTTACACCTTTACGCAGGGCAACGGCTCGTTCATTATCTAATGCTTTCATTAACCATTTTCTTAAAGAAGTTGGTCATGTTGATAAGGTTATATCAGATAATGGATCACAGATTCGTTCTAAAATTTGGCTTCGTACTCTACGGCGTCGTAAAATTGAACCAATTTTCATTTCACTTTTTCACCCTCAATCTAACGCTTCAGAGAGATGGATGAAGGAAATCAATAAATTGTGTCGTCTTTATTGTCATCAGAATCACAGAATGTGGGGTCAGTATCTTCATATTTTTCAAAACATTCTGAATGAACTCCCTAATGATTCAACTTCTTTACCACCTATACTGATATTAAAAAACAAAGCACCGACAGATCGCATATCTGAAATCGTTCCTTTTCCACCTACACGGAAACTGCGGCATTCTGAAGTTGTCAACTTGGCTCTAGAAAATATTGCATCTGCGGCTGCTAGAAGAGAGAAATCAGCGAAACATCCCGGTCGTTTAAAAATCTTGTCAGTTGGTCAAAAGGTGTTAATTAAGTCTCATCGTTTTTCTCACAAAGGAAAAGGATTGTGTCGCAAATTTTTTCTGCTTCATAACGGTCCATATAGACTTCGTAAAATTATTCATGATAACACTGTCGAAGTAGAAACTCTTAAATCTCGACGCTCTAAGAGAATACATCATATATCTAACGTTAAAATTTTTGTGGAATGATAGACTTTTGAAAAATTTTTGTGGAATGACATACTTTCGAGAAACCAACAGTTTACGTAAACATGCAGAGAATACAAGGATATCGCGCTGTGTTTTGGCGGCGGCATATACTCAAAGCAACAGTCAAGTCTGCGCGCCGCGCAAGGCAGTCGTTGACCGCAAACAATTGCTTCCTACGTCACGCGCCTACAGCTGATCGAGCGCTCAGTGCGAATGCACTGACAGCCGTAAACAAATACACAGTTTAATTTCTCCGATTAAATTCAGTATAAAGCTATGGTGACTTGATGAATTATGTTATTAACGTTCAGTATTTTTCAGGATACGGTTGTATAAAATATTTAAGATCTTCAGGTACATTCTGTGTGTCTCCGACGTTAAGAGGACTTGCTATCGAGAAATTTTCAGGAAGAATGTAATTTCGAAGAAGAAACTAATAAACTAAAAAAGGTAACTATTAATTGAGTTCATTTTTCAGGTAATATATTTCCACTTAGGTACGTACTTTAGACGTAATTTGCTGCTCGCAATTACGTGATTCATACTTTGTGCTAATTTCATGTTCTATGAATTTACTTGTGAAGCGACGTGCTTGCGTACATTTGCTGATTTTTCTCAATGTTTTATTAATGGTTCAAATGGTTCAAATGGCTCTGAGCACTATGGGACTCAACTGCTGTGGTCATAAGTCCCCTAGAACTTAGAACTACTTAAACCTAACTAACCTAAGGACAGCACACAACACCCAGCCATCACGAGGCAGAGAGAAAATCCCTGACCCCGCCGGGAATCGAACCCGGGAACCCGGGCGTGGGAAGCGAGAACGCTACCGCACGACCACGAGATGCGGGCAATGTTTTATTAATGAACAGGGTTGTTATTTGTATATATTATGCATCGCTTGGCTGTAATACTTTTTCACTGATGTCATATTTTTTTATTATGTGCCTGCTGTGCTTATTTATTTAAATTATAATTGTCACCTGATTAATTGTGCTGACTTTGGTTATATGTGTAAGTTATACTTCGTGATTTATCTGCTTGCGCCTTCATGTTTACTTATTAAGATGACACATGAACATTTATTTGCTTATGCTGATATGATGCTAATGACCTGTTTATTACGTAAGATATGTTTGCTGCGATGCGTATGGATTGCATATTTATACATTTCTGTTTGTTGTCATAACTACTCTTTAATTTGGTATATAGAAATGCTGATATACTGTGTACGAACATAGAGTGTAGGTCACACTTGTATTAATTATAGATTGTTCGCTTGGCAGAGCCTCGTTGTAAGAATTGTGCTGCATCATTTGGTGACATTCTGTTCTCTACTGGTATATTTACTCGCTATTGCATGTTTTGCTTACGCTCAGTGCCTTATATTTTTAAGATAGGAAAATGAACTGCTCTAATTCGACGAACAACATTAGTACAAGAAACTTCATAGAAGTCACATGAGCTGGAGGTTTTATGGAAGCTGTATAAATTTATGTTAATAGGAAGGAAGCTAACGACATGACATACCAAAACTAGGTTTAGACCATTGACAGTTATTACACTGCATTTTTCGTGAGCAATGGAAATAGGAAGTGACACTTGACACAAGAAATACTCCACATGTTTGCTTCTGTTTGCCATAATTCTTGAAGTGGTGTACACACTGTGAAATATTATGATCATTCACACTCCGTAATCGTACTTAATTACTGAGAATTATTCGAACTAAGTCTGTTAGAGGTCATGTATGAATTTCTTTTGTTTATAATTCATAATGAGTAGAAGATTTGGGTCAGATGGATTACACAGAGGTTGTGTGTTGACAATGTGTCTTCGGATTGTATGGG
This sequence comes from Schistocerca serialis cubense, assembly GCF_023864345.2. Classification (NCBI taxonomy): domain Eukaryota; kingdom Metazoa; phylum Arthropoda; class Insecta; order Orthoptera; family Acrididae; genus Schistocerca; species Schistocerca serialis. The sequence continues at coordinate 350,600,322 of NC_064643.1, forward strand.
ATGATGAGGTTTGCATTAGGATTTTATCTGTACTTGTTCGAGGAGACTGACTAGAGGAAAGAGTTGTTGTGGAAGTGAAATGATATTTAAGGTTTATATGTGTCGACGTATTGAAGAGGTATTATTGAGGTATTATTGAGATTATATGAAGTTGATTATTATTGGAGTTTTTGTGGACAAGAGGTAAGGTAAATAATATTGATGATAAGGTTTATATGTATCGACGTAAGAGGTATTATTGAAGTATTGAGATTATGTGATGCTGATGAATATTGGAGTTTTGGTGTATAAGAGGTAAAATAAGTGAGGAGCATATTTTTTTTGTTGGTCTATATGGAACAAGGAGGATGAAGATAGCAGACTAGAACACTAAAGTAGAAGGAAGATTGTCTACACACACTTGTTAAATCAATAAGCAGTACATTTTTTTTTTTTTTTTTTGGAGAGAGGAAGTAATTGCATATCTTGGCTCACTGACAGTTGTTCAGCAACAGTACATTTTGATCTGGCTTGGCAAACATTGATCTTGACATGATGACTATGACATTGACTAACTATTATTGAATGTTATACATTGCTGCCACTACCACTTGATACACATGATGAACATCAAATTTTGACAGAATTACATTTACACAGTTAACACTATTCAATTACACAGATTTTTTGGAGAGAGGAAGTAATTGCATATCTTGGCTCACTGACAGTTGTTCAGCAACAGTACATTTTGATCTGGCTTGGCAAACATTGGTCTTGACATGATGACTATGACGTTGACTAACTATTATTGAATGTTATACATTGCTGCCACTACCACTTGATACACATGATGAACATCAAATTTTGACAGAATTACATTTACACAGTTAACACTATTCAATTACACAGTAGTACTTAATGTGGATGAAAGATGAGGGAGTGTGTTTAGTGTTTTTTCCTTTCCTAATCCTACCCACATATCTCCTAAATATTGTTTTATTTGTTTGTAGTGGCTTGCACTGACACCCATAAATATTATAGGATTACTGATATTTGAGTATTTGTAATAGTTAATATGACAATTATCTGATATCATTTGTGTGTTTATTAGAATTTATATGTTTAGTGTGTAAAAGCATTTGTATGTGTATTCAAACTATTGTTCATGCTTTAACTGTCTGATTAGTGAGGGTGAATATTATGAACTGTTACCTGCACTTGTTCAACATAATGGGTGCCACTTAGAAATGATTAATTTCTGCTGATGAACTGTGTGATTAGGATAGTGAATATTATGGACTGTTACTTGTACTTTTTCTGCATGATTGGTGCAACGAGGACATGTTTAATTTCTGCTTATAAACTCTGATGAACAGTGTGATCAGTGATAGTGAATATCATGGACTGCTCTCTGGAGCTGCTCATCATTGCTAGGTGCAACTGATGGACTGCTTCTACTGAAATAATGTCACTTGTTGGTGTCTGCACCTACTCAACATTGCTGGGTGCCACTGATGGACTGCTTCTACTGAAAAGAAGTCACTTGTTGGTGTCTGCACCTGTCAACATTACTGGGTGCCACTAATGGAACTGCTTATACTGAAATAATGTCACTTGTTGGTGTGTGTACCTGCTCAACATTACTGGGTGCCACTAATGGAACTGCTTATACTGAAATAATGTCACTTGTTGGAGTGTGTACCTGCTCAACATTACTGGGTGCCACTGATGAACTGCTTCTACTGAAATAATGTCACTTGTTGGGTCTGCACCTGTTCAACAATGCTGGATGTCACTAATGGAACCGCTTCTGCTGAGAAATGTGACTTATTGCTGTCTGCACCTGCTCAACATTGCTGGGTGCCACTAATGGAACTATTTCTGCTGAATAATGTCACTTGTTGCTGTGTGCACCTGCTCAACATTACTGGGTGCCACTGATGGACTGTTTTTTTTACTGAAATAATGTGACTTGTTGCTGTGTGCACCTGTTCAACATTACTGGGTGCCACTGATGGACTGCTTCTACTGAAATGATGTGACTTGTTGCTGTGTGTACCTGCTCAACTTTACTGGGTGCCACTGATGAACTGCTTCTACTGAAATAACGTCACTTGTTGCTGTGTGTACCTGTTCAACATTGCTGGGTGCCACTGATGAACTGCTTCTACCGAAATAATGTCACTTGTTGCTGTGTGTACCTCTTCAACATTGCTGGGTGCCACAGATGGAACTGCTTCTACTGAAATAATGTCACTTGTTGCTGTCTGCACCTGCTCAATATTGCTGGGTGCAACTGATGGAACTGCTTCTACTGAGATGATGTCACTTGTTGGTGTCTGCACCTGTTGACCATTGCTGGGCTGGAATTATCAACTATTTGATTTTTTTTTTTTTTTGAATAATTAAAAGTATTTTATGTGAACATTTGTATAAACTGATTTTTTGTGTATTGTGTGAACTACTATGTAAAGTCACATGTATGAAAAGAATTTGTATTGCTTACTGTATTTTATATAGTAGGTTATTGAAAGGTCAGTGCAAAGCCAAAAATTTTAACTAATTATGTGATATTTAGGTATTAATATTATCTTTTAATTTTGTCTGTATTTTTGTGGACGAATTTGGTGGTATTTTCACCACCAATGCTGGCAAAAATACCATCAAATTCTGGCCCGTGGTGGAGGGGCATATGAAAGGTGGCTACACAAGCCACTGCGCCTGAGATTGCGCCAAAGAGTATTATTCAGCCGCCTCCACGGAGTGCCTGTCGAGGTCTCGTAGTAGTCAGTGCCTGTCGAGGTCTCGTAGTAGTGAGTGCTTGGGGAGAACTCGTGGGAGTCAGTGCTTGCTGAGATGTAATACTGAAAAGTTCTTGTTGAGATGTGATAGTAACGAGTCGGTGTGGTGAGATTGTAATGTTTAGAGTGCTTTTCATCAATATAAACTGAGGTAAAAAAATTTTTTTTCTCTTCTCTCTCATTATTTCAGTGTCTTGAATAATGCGTCATTACAGGTTCAGTCAACAAAGCATCTGGCGTGTGTTCTTGTATTAGAGTGTAATTCTGGGTTTCTTGCGCAATTATACTATTTCTAATTTTCTTTATCACGTCAGTATAAATTGTATTTGAAATTTCTTGCCTTGTTGAAGAAGAACCGTGCCAGATGTGTACGTTGAGTCACACTTCCACACACAGAACAGTTACTCTTGTGCTTGTTGTTGCGTTGGTTTTATAGTTGCTGGGGACTTAATTAATTAACTGTGTTAACGAAAATTTTCTTTCATTCTTTGTTGTTATTCTATGCAGTCAGATTGCGTACAAATACTAGTCAGGGCCAACCGTTTACGAGACTTGCGTAATCGGACCAACAGCTGCAAAAAAATAAAAAATTATTTTCAAAATTAATAATTAAGCCCCCATGCACCGTGTTTGGGGACATCGCGGTGAACGCACATTGGAAGCGTGAATTCGTCATCGCCATACTGGCGTATCACCCGGCGTGATGGTATGGGGTGCCATTGGTTACAAGTCTCGGTCACCTCTTGTTCGTACTGACGGCACTTTGAATAGTGGATGTGCTACGACCCGTGGCTCTACCCTTCATTCGATCCCTGCAGAACCCTACATTTCAGTAGGATAATGCGCGACCGCATGTTGCGAGTTCTGTACGGGCTCTTCTGGATAGAGGAAATGTTCGACTGCTGCCCTGGCCAGCACATTCTCCAGATCTCTCTCCAACTGTAAACGTCTGGTCAATGGTGGTAGAGCAACTGGCTCGTCAAAATACGCCAGTCACTACTCTTGATGAACTGTGGTATCGTGTTGAAGCTGCATGGACAGCTGTACCTGTACACGCCATCCAAGCTCTGTTTGACTCAATACCCAGGCGTATCAAATCCGTTATTACGGCCAGATGTGGTTGTTCTGGGTACTGATTTCGCAGGATCTATGCACCCAAATTGCGTGAAAATGTAATCACATGTCAGTTCAAATGGCACTGAGCACAATGGGACTTAACATCTATGATCATCACTCCCCTAGAACTTAGAACAACTTAAACCTAATTAACCTAAGGACATCACACAACACACAGTCATCACGAGGCAGAGAAAATCCCTGACTCCGCCGGGAATCGAACCCGTGAACCCGGGCGTGGGAAGCGAGAACGCTACCGCACGACCACGAGCTGCGGACCTCACATATCAGTTCTAGTATATTATATTTGTCCAATGAATATCCGTTTATCATCTGCATTTCTTCTTGGTGTAGCAATTGTAATGGCCAGTAGTGCACATATGGCTGCATATGTGTAATAATTGTTAGGCAACCGTGTCTTCTCACGATTCAGGAACATTCCCTCGACCTCTGGATTCACACAATCCCAGCTGAGATGTTGCAGCGGTCAATGAGGAATCTCAACAACAGATTTCACGAATGTGTTCGTACAGGAGGACACCATCTGAAGGACGTAATTTTTACAAGATGATGAGTGCCATCAGTGTTTCCTAAAAGGCAAATTTGTAAGGTTTCGATTACTAAGAATGCAGTTTCTTTCCTTCATCACTTCTAGTTTTATTGGATAGTGAAAATATTCCAGTTTTTCTGTGTCAACCTGTATCTTTCTGCTGTAGTGAAGTTGATGGATATTTAACGTATTTGTACAGGAAAGTGAAAGAATGCTAATGTTACAGTTGTACGAGGTGCGAAAAAAAGTAATGAGCCTGATGTCCTTTGCAAGATGTGGCAACCCTACAGGCTTGCGTAGACGCAATATCTTTGACTTTGGTCTATGAGCTGCTTCTAGTCCAAGCAGCACATCGATGCAACTGCTCAGTTGTGACTCGTAATGTAATACGTTAAGACGTGTTTGTGTCTCTCGTCACGGAAATGGAACCGCATAATATTGCGCAACGGTATGGCATTTCTTTTTGCAGTAATTTGGGTGAAAACGCGAGGACAACTTACGGTAAGCTTCAAAAGGCTTTTGGAGAGGAGTTTATGTCAATAGTTCAAGTTTTTCGTTGGCATAAAATGTTTGTTGATGGCAGAACGAACGATGAAGATGAAGACCACAGTGGACGACCATCAACCTCACGGACGGATGTCAACTTGGCCAAGGTGCGTGAACTCTTATGATCTGATCGAAGATTGTCTGTGAAAATGATTGCAGAGGAACTGAACATCAATCGAGAAACGGTTTGTCTAATAATCACTGAAGATCTTGGTATCAGAAAGGTATCGCAACTGCTACACAGGTATGGGAATTGGACGTATGTCCTAATCTGCTTCTTCCCCCATCGCTCCAATCCCCACCCCCCCACCCCTTCCTGTGTCCTTGTCCATCTCCTTCTCCTCCCTCCTCTTTCTACCACTCCTCACCCGCTCTTTCAACATCAATACCTCCCCCAATCTCTCTCTGTCCATCTCCTCCTTCCCCTGGACAGGTCAATTTCCTCCTCTCTCTGATCATATTCCCCTTCCACCTCTCTCTAACTGATGTGTAGGTAAATGTGCCAACACCTTGTAGATAGAGGCGGCCTAAATGCACGCTATCTAACGCAGACGGGCGTGAATTCTGGAACAGGATAAGTAGTGAATGGTAGCAAGAAAAGTATGCAGCTCCTCGAATACTTAACTTTTAATTATCCTTGTTGTTTACAGCATTCTTGATGAGACATTTCATACGATAACTATCAAACTATGTAAGGCTATTGGCGCCTTGCTAGGTCGTAGCCATGGACTTAGCTGAAGGCTATTCTAACTGACTCTCGGCAAATGAGAGAAAGGCTTCGTCAGAGTAGTCGCTAGCAAAGTCGTCGTACAACTGGGGCGAGTGCTATTCCGTATCTCGAGACCTGCCTTGTGGTGGCGCTCAGTCTGCCATCACACAGTGGAGACACGCGGGTCCGACATGTACTAAATGGACCGCGGCCGATTTAAGCTACCACCTAGCAAGTGTGGTGTCTGGCGGTGACACCACACTAACCATGAACCTTGTTATTGTTATTGCAAACAAAGTCTTGATTGTGAACTGAAAGCGCTTAAATCAAGTGGGTAAGTCAGTTGGGATCATTGGTATCTGTGTGTGGTATGAGAGAGCTCTCCCGCTGCTGGAACGGTGGGTTCAAATGGCTCTGAGCACTATGGGACTTAACATCTGTGGTCATCAGTTCCCTAGAACTTAGAACTACTTAAACCTAACTAACCTAAGGACATCACACACACCCATGCCCGAGGCAGGATTCGAACCTGCGACCGTAGCGGTCACGCGGTTTCAGACTGAAGCGCCTAGAACCGCACGGCAGAACGGTGGGAAAAGTAGCTTTAATGACGGTACTTTGCATAGTTAAAATCTGCGAAGGAGTAAGATTATGTAGTTTCAGGCAATTCATATTCCATAATAGTATTCCAATCATAAGCCGATAAGCCATGTACAAAGGTTACCCACTTTCTGTTAAAACTGGCTGCAAGGAAGAAAATAAAACAGAGCGTTGTTGAGTATACAATTATTATTTAAAATTATATGTAAGCATATAAGGAAGGAGAATACCCTAGTATTGTGGTTAAAAGTGACTGCAAGAAAGAATACTGAACCACGCATGCTTCACAGCACAGAACAGCACGGCAGAATATTTCAACTCTATAAATTGTTGTTTAATAGATATATGGCCATGTCCGTCAGAATATTCATTAGAGTAACGTGTCAAAATTTGAATAAACTCGGCCAAGAACTATCGAGGTTTTTGCTGGCAGCTTTCGCCCTTATATATATTTTAAAGAAATGTAACTTTTGTCCGTCAGACCGTTTATTAGAGCAACGTGTAAAATTACAAGTAAATTAGTCAAGAATGTTTCAAAATTTCTGCTAATTACCTTTTACACAGAGTGGTTCAGAATTTCTATTACCGGTTTGTAGGCTTTGTGGAAGGGACTGAGATGATGGAAGCTTTGGTAAGGACACCACGTCTGGAAACATAGCTTTCAGATGTAAGAACAGTGAGCTCCGACTTAGGAGCTGTAGGAGCACATGGCATGGGGAATCTTCCCTTCTACGTGACGAAAGACTTCTTGTTCGAGGTAGAGGATGCAGCGCGTCCGTGGAGCACCAGGGCCAACCCTCCTAACTTCGAACGTATCAACATCTCGCAGCCATTGATTATTAGGCGGACGAAGGTGTGACGTGATGTATTTTCAACAGGGACTGGCGACGGGGTTTGCTTCTCAGCATGTGCGTGTACCGAGAAGTTGAACATTTGAAAGTGACCCAATCTTCAAACTTATTTTAAATGAAAATAGAAAATTTCCAGACATGGGTTACTTACCAAAACTTCATTTCATAAGTCATCTACTCACACCGTAGAGGCCTGTAATGAAAATTTTGAATCAGCCTGTATATTATGTAAATATATAACACATATATTAAAACTATATATCTTATGTCCATCCGAGTATGTATTAGAGCATTGTTGAAATATTTGAAGTAAATCATTGAAGAAATTTCGAGAACCTTGCTAAAGATGTTTCCTGTTATCGGGTAGAAACGCAAGGTGATCAGAAGCAGCCTGAGAAGCGTGTAACGGTGCTGCAGCGTAGGATCCACTGAGAAATAAATTTTAAGAAACAAATTAGAAACGTTGCGCCGGTTCCGAGTTGATCAGTATTGAAGTTAGCCAATCAGACCTAATCATTTTCTTATAAAAAGATATATAAACATATGGAAAGTAATAAACAGTCTTAAAAGTTTTTAAGGCTATTGCAATGTAGGTTGTGCGGGCAAATATTTGTCAAGGGCATTGAAGTAAGCCAGTCTGGCCGCTTCGCTTGCAAGTTCAAGCTGCTCGCCAAATACGGTGCCGCCAGACGTTCGCTTCGCTTGTTTCCCTAACATAGAATGAGAGAGCGATACTAAACAGGACATGGGACGCCAGGTACAATTAGTGTCAGCTGCTCTCAGAGCGTACGAGACTGCTCAGCCTTTGGCCCCGGTTCGATCGTCACTATCGTCCCTTGTCCTGTTTTGGTATCGCTCTCTTATTCGGTGTTAGGAAAACAAGCGAAGTGAACCTCTGGCGGCACCGTATTTGGCGAGCAGCTTCAACTTGCGCGTTATGCGGCCACACTGGGTAACTTCAAGGCTCTTAACAAATATTTGCCCGCTCAACCTACATTGCAATATCCTTAAAAGCTTTTCAGACTGTCTCTGACCACCCTACAATTTATACATCTTATTATAAGAAAATAAATAGCCTATGTCCGCCAAACGTTTATTAGTTTATCATGTAAAAGTCTGAAGTAGATTGGTGTATGTGTGAATGCGCCACATATATTAAATACATGTAGACTATGCCGATGCGAACCTTTATCAGAGCATCATGTAAAAATGTGAAGTAAACTGATCTACATCTTTTCGAGATTTTTGGTTATAACGACTTGTGCTTCTGTGGTCGTATAGATTAAATAGTATTGAGTTAGCATTTTATGTTATTATCTGCCACTACTGTTTTGATTCTGCTCTGTGTCTAGAAGTGTGACGTGGGACGGAAAAAATGATAGTTCCGGCAAATTCTTCCACTAACAAATAACAATATCAAGATTTTAAACATGGCTGAAACAGCAACTGTTGAAATTCTTCACGATAAAGGATGACAGCCAAAACAGTTTCAAGATAAAAATTTATTAAAATTCTTGACCAAGGTTTCGGTATATGTAAATATACCTTCATCAGAAGTAAAAAATCTAAAATTACATCATGCAATGGAGATCAATAAAAACAATTGTGCCAAAGGCGTCGTCAATAATTAAGGCATCTTCTCCATTTGTACAACATGACTATGGCCACCCTGCAACTGTTTTGGCTGTCATCCTATATCGTGAAAAATAACAATCTCTTAAGTTATAAATTGCTGTGTTACTCAAGTTGTTTTCACTTCAGAATATGCAGCCGTTACGCCCTCCAGAAATTAGACATGTACGACGATCTCCACACTACAGGACTTAGAGTAACCCTAGTAAATTGTTGTTACTGCTGCTAAAGTGAATTCACAACGGTGCACAGTTAGGTGTTTCAGACGAGTAGATGTTTTTCTAATATTTTGGAACGATAGTGACTGAAATAAGCAGCAAGTCCGGAAAACGTATTCTGCGGTGTACTATATGTCATTGAGTTCTTTGTTCATCCAAATTCAACTCTTAAAGTGTCGCTGTAACGTGGAGCTACCGGTGGAGCCACCCAGCGACCCTAAAGGTACTTCCGCATTTCCTACTCCGACGCGGTTGCTCGGCGGGCGGAATTTGCCGCTGCGGCTTTAGTGCTTGTAGATTTGGGCATAGTTTTGCATAAAGGCACGGGTAGGAAAGTTTTTCCAGTGTCTGAGGGTTAAAAATAATTCCATCTGGAATTTGTACTGGACGCTAAAATCCTGTATTTACTACTTTTTTTCGGTATAGGCTAGTTAATTATGGTTACCAGTCCTCTCCGCATAAGGCTGTCGAAGTCGGCTTTACTTTCAGGGGGTTCTAAACTGATTCAATAAGTGACTGAAGAGATATATGAGGGCTATAATAAAAATGGAAAGGTTTAATATTAAAAGAACGACATGTTACCACCAGGAACTTTGACTATAGTGACAACAGCATTCGCAGAAGTACAACTGCAGCCAAGAATTCGCTGCAGACAACCGTAAAAAAAAAACCTACCACTCAAAGAGAGAGGCATTGTTAGTGAATTAGTATATAAGTCGTGGTTACAGAGTGGTGAACAGCATGCCGTTACTAAAGAAGCTCTAATTAATCTTTGCAAAGGAGATGCTGTTATGGGAAACCTTTCTAAATAAATCAAAGAGATCATTGCACTTTTGACAGATCGGTGTACGCCCCAAAGGTGTGACGAGGAAGGAGGTTACGATTTTTTATTGCCTCAAGGTGATGTCGAAACTGACTTTCAACATCCAGTATGCTGCTACATCTACATCTATTACTAAGGGTGAGCATATTTTAGGAATTGTAAAGTTAGCACATGTAAAGTTAACATAAATGGTTCAAATGGTTCTGAGCACTATGGGACTTAACTTCTGAGGTCATCAGTCCCCTAGAACTTAGAACTACTTAAACCTAACTGACGTAAGGACATCACACACATGCACGCCCGAGGCAGGATTCGAACCTGTGACCGCGCTTCCAGACTGAAGCGCCTAGAACCGCTCGGCCACTCCGGCCGGCTAAGGTTAAGAACGTATTCCTATTTCTCGTGGTAGACAGCGTATGTTTCTGCAGCACCATTTTGAGAACGTAGGTCTTACATTGTGATGTTCATAAATCTTACGTCTGTGAAGTTTACTTGGCCTCGAGGAAAATAACTTGGGCTTCATTTACTTTACGGTGATGAAAAGGAAGAAAAAAGCTTTACGTACTCTTCTTCTGATCAGTAAGGTGTATGTGTTTTACACATCGAGTATTAACCACTAGTGTCTGCAAAACTAGTCACTGAATCATACATTACGATCAGCCAATCTGCTACAGGAAAAGTGCAGTCCGAACTAGACCAGAGTAGACACTTTGCTTTGGTGACCGATGCAGGCAGCGTACTGTGTGACGTGGATTAACTCAGTTGACATAGGGGTCGAGTGATTATGAAACAATTTTCTACCTGCGGAGTAATTTCCATAGCTTGATTCGCAATGCACATATTAGAAACGGCATTCCGCTTGCCATTAAAATAATAACAGCCGAAAAACATTGGTAATGCGGATGTAGAGCTTTAATTACTCGCGTTACAATCGGTGTGGGTTTGAATTTAGAGGCACAATTGTTTTGTATCAAACAGTGTAGAATGAAAATTACGCACAGCTTAATGTGCTAATGTACTGTAAACATTTTAATACAGCATTGCAATATCAATCATTTATCCTCAACAGCTTCAAGAGCGTGGAATTTGAATTTCAAATTAACCCAGAGTTTGTTGTTATGGTGAGTGCACTCATCGTCCAGAAGAGTTCTTCAATCATAACAATAATAATAATACCATAAATAATAGTAATAGTAATAAGGGAACCCGCTTCGTCGAACTGTACAAACATAAAAGACATATGGATAGTCAATCTCATATGGTAACTGGTAAGTGTGTCATCTGAACCCTTCAGAGACAGGAGTCGTTAAAGAAGTAGTGACAGAACCTAAACGAGAATTACATTTCTGAACGCAGTGAAATGTAGTAAACTCTCGAACCAGTGTATTACCGAATAATCTAATTGCCATATTAAATAGTTAACGTTTTCAGAGGGAAGGAAATAGTATATCCCACCCCTGTTTAGTCAATGAGCTTGCCTTCCATGAGATGTCGTTGATGCTTTGGTCTGTCTGTAAAGGTATCACTACTGTAATGTATCTCAAGAAAAATAAACAGAGGATGAGAGTCCTAAAACTGTTCATCAACATGTTTCTTCGCTTAGCATTTATTAACCTGATTTAACTTTTGAAACAATAAGTTCTTTAAAACATTGAAAGCATTGACGTCATGTCTGCGTGCATACCTGTACTACTGATAACAATGACATGTATTTGAGATAAACAGTTCAACAGAAGGAGGAAAAGACCTGCATAACCATTTTCCGTAAAGCATTACATAGTAAAGTCAGTATATATTACTTATTTAACAAAAAGGGATAGGAAACATGCATAATACAATACAATGTCGATCATATTTAAAACTTTTAGATTAAATGTGTGTATGATTTTCTCAAGGTAAGATAGGCAGGAAACTTCTAAAATCAATAATTTTGTAATATAAAAATAAACATAACAATTATCTACTGAAAAATAATTGTAGAAATCCGTCTTTGGATAATTCCATTAAGCTATGCTGATCAGCAAAATACAAGTCTTTTGCTTCATACTTTTCAGATTAACAGAAACATTATGAGAGGCAAGTTATTTTGAAGTATTCTTGGCTGACAAAACGTTGGAAGTGTTCTCCAAGATAGACAGTAAAATGACCTGACTCAGTAGATACAGCCATACAGGGAAGGCTGGGAAACGAATCGAAGTAGCAATTGAGATGTGTCACTCTCATACAGCCGATTTCATTACGACTTCCATAATTTTGTCTTTCACTTCAAATGCTGTCACAGATAGTCATCAAAGCTTCTAAAAAGCCGTATGCCGTCAAATTAAGTACTAGCAGTTGATTTGTATATTTAATAAATAGCAAAAAAATTAACATTTCTGTTACCCTAACACAATACATTCTACGTAAAAGTCGTCGTTGTGAATTAGTATTAATTTCCACATGCTTCTAACATCCTTCGACATAAAATATAAGGGAAACACGTAATTTTAAGAAAATAAGACATGATTGATCGCGTTAGCATTGGTTTATTTGCACTGATTACTTTCTTATGACATTTGATTGCCAATGACACAGGACATCCAAGTGGCATCCGAAGGGATCGAACGCAGAACCATGCCTGAAGCAGTCGTATAACAACGGGATCTGAGGACTTTTTTTTAAGTGTCTCTACGAGAAATCCCACAATTACATGAATAATTGACTAGTAACAGAAATTCTCTGCTTCCAGTACTCAAAAGAAGTACGTCTGATGATTCAATCTACTGTGCTGCCATTTATGAACAGCATTGTAGGGGATGTTTTCCAACTGAATGACGCTCTCTCTCACATGCCAACGTTGTAACCCAACTGCAGACATGTTGCCTTCACCTGCTCTACCACCAGATCTGTTTCCGATCGAGCACGTATTTATTCATCGGTCGACAACTCCAGCGTCATCCACCAACAGCAATAACTGTCCCGGCATTGACCGACCGAGTGCAACAGCTGTGGTACTCCTGCCCCCAAACTGACATCCGGAACCTGTACGACACAAAACATGCATTGTTGCATGCTTGCATTCAACATTCTGATGGTTTCACCGGTTTTTAATGTACCAGCATTTTCCATTTGGAATGGCTTATCTCGTTCTTACTTTAACCTGTGATCTTCCAACGTTGATCACTTACATATGTTACTTAGACTGATGCATTCCTGTAATTTTATTATTCCACATTAATAATTTTTTTTGTTGCGATTTCTTCTGTCAATGTACTTCATTCAGTAATCGCCGCTGTACCTAATGAAATCACTTTAGATCGCTTTTCACCAATAGTTAAACAGTTGTTAGCTGGTTTGCTCACTAGTGAAAAAATTTTCATATTAGAGGAATACTTATACACAATCCATCAATGATTTGTTGTTTACATTCCAGTCTCTGTCTCCGTCGACAAGTATTAACTCTGCCGTTCCCTTTGGAGCCAACAACGGAATTTCCTGACGTCTCAACACGTTTCCTACCTTCCTGCCAATTCCTCTGTTGTACATATTCCTTCAATCATAGATTCTGCGAAGAACATTCTTATTTCTTTTATAACTGAACCAGCCTGCCGGGGTGTCCGAGCGGTTCCAGGCGCTACAGTCTGGAACCGCGCGACGCTACGGTCGCAGGTTCGAATCCTGCCTCGGGCAAGGATGTGTGTGATGTCCTTAGGTTAGTTAGGTTTAAGTAGTTCTAAGTTCTAGGGGACTGATGACCTTAGAAGTCCCATAGTGCTCAGAGCCATTTTCTTAACTAAACCACATAATTTTCAGGGCGTTCGCACTTCTCAGACGCTTCCAGTCTCTTGTTTCTGGTTTTCCGATAGTACGTAAATGGTTCCCATTCAATGCTGTGCTCGAGACGTTCTTTCTCAGAATTTTTATTCTCATATTTAGGCCAAAAGCTGGTACTAGTGGACTCCTGTTGTCGAGAAATGTTCTGCTTTACCTGTGCTTCATTCGTAATATACTAATTTGCTACCAAGGTATCACAATTCGTTCGTTACGTGTACTACGTAGTTAGCAGTTTTTTGTCAACTTGGTCGTTAAACCCATTTCTCTTACTAATTAAATTCTTTGGCTTTCTTTGATTAACTCTCAATCCATATTCTTGGCACAGTAGACTGTTCATTTTAACCGAACCTGCAACTTTCCCGCTCCTTCCTTCCTTTACGGAGGGTAGCAATGATATGAGCAAATTTATAGTTGACATCCTCTGAACCGAAAGTTAAAATTGCTTCCGAAAATTTGTTTTACCTTTTTCTTTGTGTTTCACGTACCCTGGTTGAACAGTGGAGTAGGAAAGCCGCATCCGTGCCTCGTGAACTTTCTTAAGCCGAGAACATCTCTCACGGTTTTTAATTCTTACTGCTTCATGGTTTTTGTAAGAATTCGATTGTTTGTGGGTTTTAATAAATACTAGTTAATTATTCTTATTATTGTACTCTGTTTCTATTGCTGTTTCATGACGTGGGTGTAAAGTTAGACAGAAAGTCTAACCTAATTTACGAAACATTTGTTGTCTGAAGTTAATAATATAGCCCAAGCTAACGTACCAATTACTGAACCAGTACTTGCAGTATGAAGTTAACCGTAAACCATCAGTGGACAGTAACTATGTAAATCCACATCGTCATCCGTACTATAGTTCAATAAAGTTGCCTGCAAAGCGTAAGGTCGAAGTAAAGATATCTTTAAGAGGGTGCGTGGGTGGTTGATTTGTGGGAGGGGCCTAGACAGCAAGGTCATCCGTCCCATTGGATTAGGGAAGGATGGGGAAGGATGTCGGCATTTGCCTGAAGTGATTCAGGGAAACCATGGAAAACAATCAGGGTGGCCTGACGCTGGCTTGAACCGTCGTCCTCCAGAATGCGAGTCTAATATGCTTACCACTTCTTTTTTCGTTACGAAAAGTAGATCAGCATCTGTGTATTAAAAGAATAGCTGAATAATTTAAAATGTCTACAGGAATGTTTCGTGAAGCTCCTAGCATTCCTTTTAGTATCCGTTCTAGGGGATCTTATTTAATCCTACATACACGTGCTTGAAGCAAGCTTTTCAGTTACCATGTTGAGTGTGTCAGTATAAGCATTATAGTGACTGACAGAAATACTTAAGTCAAGATATTGTAAACATACCTCTCATACTCAGGTTATACTTAAACACAACACAGTCATTATGCATGGTAGAAGAGAAGGTTTAAACGTTTATGAACACTTTTTCACAATAGTAGAAAGAGATCAGCTTTTTTTTCATAAACAACACAAAAGGAAAGAAGGCCCTTTCCCAAACTACAAGAAACAATGTAAGATCTCCAGTTAAATATAATATGCCTCTTTCAGTGCCCAGATCGCAAACGTTTTGAGTAGTCTAAAGCAAACCATTCGCCAGCTCACATAATATTCTATTGTTTCCAACTTGTATCATCCCCACAGCATTGCGTTGCGTGATTGACCCCCAAAACACTAAGCAAGATGCAATATGACTTTTTTCCGTCCGTAACTTTCCATCAGAAGCAATTTAACATTCGAAAATCTTAGACCGTTCACTGCAGTCATTTGATTCCGTGTGATTTCAACGGCGCCTAATGGGTAACTGGTTTAGCCCGACCGCGCACCCATGGTCCGACGCGCCAAAACCATCAGTATTTCCGCTGTCTAGGTAGAATGCCACGCTGTATACTTTATGACATCTGTCCCTCAGAAGAAGTTCATATTTTTAGAAATAATTACATAGCTGAGATTCACTGTCGTAACAATTTAAGTTTACTATTCAGCTCTGACAATTTTTCTGATACAGTGATGTCGCAATTCATTAAAATATGTCAAATTAAAGTAGTAACACGTAATTTACTATATGTTGTTGTTGTTGTTGCGGTCTTCAGTCCTGAGACTGGTTTGATGCAGCTCTCCACGCTACCCTATCTTGTGCAAGTTTCTTCATCTCCCAGTACCTACTGCAACCTACATAAAGCCACATAATTTCTTATCATTGAATTTTGTGAACAGAAATGAACAATGTCACCTCTATACACATTTTCAGTATTACTTCAGTACTGATGGAATAAAAAAAATATTTTTTCACCTGCCATAACTGCAGTTGTTAATAGCTGACGACTCGTTTCTCACCTAATGCTGTGGCAGCCGCCCTTGTAGACCTGTTATAATGCGAACTGTGTAAATGAATTTTGCATTTCGGCTTAGTAAAAGCAATGAAACTACGTTTATCATTGCTTTTGTGGTTTAAGGTGCTACATGCAGGTGGGGGTTGTGGGGCAGGCATTTGCTAGCGTCGTGGGTAGTCGGTACCCTGCTTCATGTAAAGCTGTCGGTGCAACTAGCCTTGTGTGCACAGCCTGGTGCGGTGTTTGTTCACGCGATGTATAGTTCCCACCCAACGTAGACAACAGTCGTTACATTGTACGCCTGCACAAGACGTTTGCTCATGTAAACCTCGAACTAGAGTCTGCAATGGTAATCCGGGCTTATTTTGTTATCTAACATTTCTGTTTAAGTTGAGAAGGCCGGAATGACAAGATGAATATGTCGAGAAGACGTATCGGAACGGGAGCTTTACTGTACAGATAGGAATCCAAAGTATTGACTAGTAATGAGAATGTGCAAAAAGATCGTCACTAGAGCCATGAAGAAATCAGAGATTGTTTTTGACGGAAAAACAGTGACTAAAGAGTTTCAAAAATGGAACTGGATTCTTCCAATCTACCTCTAAGTTGTGAAAGCAGTGGGTGATACTTTTGATTTTTAATATTACTTTTTTAAGGAAGAATGTTGTCTCTGCAGCTTTTTCATACGGCTGTAATTTTTGAGGGCACACACCTTTAGCAGAGGCCACGAAATCAGTATAAATGAAACAGAAACGGTGTTTTCCTAGGCGAAATGTATTCTGACACACGCTTAAAGTATTCGTGACTATTTGTACTCCGCCGAGATTGTACGAAATAGTGAGGTATTTTCAATCTATTCGTTTCCCCTAAGTGAGAAAGATTCTGCTGTTCTTGTGTTCCCCAAACATTGCTTACTTGCCACGGCATCCACGTGTCAAGAGACCTCATTCTAGTTTCGTAGTCGCGCTAAGCGACCATGCCATGAGCACCCAGCCCCTCACTGGCCTAAGTTGCCGAATAGTCATCTCGCCTGAGGCATTTCGCCTGTGCTGCTGCTTGCCTGGCAAAGTCCCTAATGCAGAGATTGTCAGTAATCTATCTGCAATGTATATCAAACTGGAAGGAGAACAGTCGTAAGGAAGAGACCACGCATGCCATTAAAACTGATTTTCGTCAAATGGATTAGCATAGAAGTTCGTGAGTGTAAACTGAAACCGCTTGTGACTATCTGGCTAACATGCACACAAGTGTTAAAACATAAACCTGTTCGACAGTGCGAAAACTACCTACCCGATCCTGGAGTAGCTTTAAATATTCAATCATGATAAATCGTGTCAATCTAAGAAGTCAATCTGAAACTACCTGGAACTTAGTTGGTGAGTTTAGCACTGGATGGCCAGAAAAATTCATTTTTCCATTTCTTATTTAATTTTTCCAACTAAAATTTCAATAAAAACAAAATTCTCAGATCAGAAGCCAATTTGGAACACCTGACGTTTTTGGACTGAGATGGTCGGCAGGTGTGAGAACCCGCCCACTTCGACCAGCACGGAACCAGTAGCAGCTACGATGCGACCACTCAGCTGCTGACCGTAGAGGAAATGCACTTACTCTGAAACATATATGAGTAAGCAACTTTACCTCATTTCAGCACCACTGGCTGACATTTAAAAAACGACAAAATGTTCAGTTGAGCATTGTTCTAGAACTTAATTAGGGTAGCAAAATGGTCTTAAAACTATCATTTATCATTAAGAAGTGGCTTAAGATATTTCCACTTGCTCAGTTAGTAATAAAAGTCGCTAGACGTTAGTAGACAGGTTAGCGGTCGCTCTCTAAACTACCCCCATATCTGCCTAAGTTAGACCATTCACTTATTTACTTCACTGAGCTTAACCTCACTTAGAACTATGCCGGTTGGCACTTATGGTAAAAAATTACAGAAGTAATCGATTCTAAACATGAATTTAACCAGGTTTACAGTTTAGAGCAGGGACCTGAGCCGTTACAAACAAGCACTAGCCTGATCAAATAGATAAGCTTAAAATAAGCTAAATAGGCACTAGCCTGACCACTACTAACAGTAAATTCCAGTATACGGCAGTAGCTTTAGTAGTAACCAGTGCTCAAAGCAGTTTATGACTAAAGAGTTAGAATAGTTCTCGCTGTAGGACTCGAGAAATGAGAGCCCAAGAGAAACAACGAGAAAAGTGCACGAACACAACAACGAACACACATTCATCGTTCCTAACGCAACACAAAGGCACAGCTAAATATGCGCATGTGCGTAAAATAAGCAGCTCGAACAGATATATCCAGTTTTCACATAATACCAACAATGCCGTAGTTCCTTAGGATGAGTTAAAACACGTAACGGCAATCCTCAGGTCACACGCTATTGACACGTCGTTGACTTAACACAAATGCGCGTAGGTGTGTATTACACCCAAGTCTTATCAAAATCACGTCTACAATACTAAAACACAGAGCAGTTCAAAGGGACGACGCAACTGAGCACTCCCACGTTCGCCCAGCAGTCGAACAATCAACAAGATCTTCACAAATCAATAAAACGCAGCCAGTTAATTTTAACACTGTGCACCACTGCCGTCGGAAAACTACGTGTCATCGAACACCATCACGGTGTGATCATCTAACGTACAGCAGTGCCTCCAGTCTTAATTTAGTTGCTCAAGGTTCGACAAGAAACAAGACATGCTAGTCATTTGTCGAATGTCGTACAGAATTTATTTGCTCGCTTTGAACGAAACAATCGGCATTGGCTTTAGAATAATTTTTATTAAAAGTCACAGTGTGTTTCGCACCACTAGAAGCACCCTAAGGTGATAAAATTTCTTTTTAAGAAGTCATCGCCTGCCTTATAGCCACTCCCCGTCATTCACATCAAGTCACAAACAAATAGCGCGCTAAAATCGGTGGTTGTGCTTAAAACAGAGGGCATAGCAGAACCGCGCTTCAAGCAGGGAGGTGGTTGAGCGCCAGCAAGCAAGGCAGTTCTTTCTTTTCAATAAATAATCTCATTGCAGCACAAAGATACGGAGTCAGACTTCAAATAGATGCCACAAGGATGTCATAACAGCTAATATACGACACCGGACAACCTATAACCCACTGATCTTCCACGTAGTTGGGCTAACAGAACACACGATACATGTGTGCCTTCGCACCGATCACACGTCATAGTGGAACCACTAATAATGGCGCTATAACCGATTTCCGAACACGTATACACCCTAGGCTAGGTACACACACCGGAAGCTAACTCTCTACAAACACTCTTTGAAATGGTCGTCGGTGCCTGCTGCAGGAAACAAACTCTAACCTGGTGCTAACAAAACATGACCGAGTCCAGCCAGTACTTTCACATTTCAGGCAATGTGTGAGGGGATAGAAACGACTCAAAAGTACTTCCATTACTAGTCGCAGACTTCATAAGATCTAACACAGTACCGATTTTGTTGCACAAGATCAAACTCACTATGCGAATACCGCAACCACAGTTACCCAAATCGAATACAGGATTTCAGAGTGATTGTTGTATTCAAATCTCAAAGTATAGATGACAATAGTAAGAATAGGGAATGAATTTCCGAGGGCAATGTCTCCAAACTTTCCGCACGTATGGCAAACGCAAATATCCCATTTGGTTTCGTAAGTTTTGGCATGGTCGTGAATGGAAAAATGACCCGAAAATGAAGAATAATTTTCTTTTCTTTCACGTCTATGGTCAGAAACTTGTGGGTCCTGAGACTAGCGGCTTCGCTTTTGGTTTTTGCAAAACAGGTCTGAAGATGGTCACTGATGACCGAAAATGGTAATGTGGGGACTTACAAGTTTGTTGCTATAGAAATAAAAGAAATTTATCCCATCTGGAGTGGCACACCATGCTGGATACATCGCCAAGAGATAAAAGTGTTTCAGTAGACTTTGGGTCAAACCCTGCCGGCAACGCAAATGCTCATTGGTGCAAAACATCATCTAGACACAAAATTAATAACTGTCCGTAGATGCGGTTAGCGCAGCAGGGAAAGACGACATGTAAACCTAATTACTAATCTCGTGTCATTTGCTAAACCACTTCCACTGCAGTGAACGCATTTCAGAACACATAATCCATGATGCATTAGGGAAACAAACGCAAATGCATACACCACCAACCAAAGAGACGTCAACTTGTCGGTCCCCCTACGAGAAACAACTCATACTACAAAAGATGAAGGTACGAATCCAGTCCGATGCTTTCAACATTTTACATCTACATTACATATATACTACGCTAACCAACAAGCGGCGTGTTGCGGAGGGCACAATTCGCACCAAAGTCATATTCTCCCCCCTCCCTCCTCGCCGCTCCACTCGCGGGTAGTATGAGGGAAAATTTCCCTTGTCTTTGAATGGTGATCATTGCGCGATTTGAATACATCCTCGGTGAAGATCGGATTTCGTAATTTGGTGAGCAGCCCTTCCGTTTAGCGCGTCGTCTGTCTGCAAGTGTGCCCCACTTCAAACTTTCTATGAGATTTGTGACGCTCTCACGATGGCTAAATGTACCAGTCACGAATCTTGCCGCTCTTATTGGGACCTTCTCAACTTCTTGAATCAGACTCAACTGGTAAGGGTCTCATACAGACGATCAATACTCTAATACTGGACGAACTAAAGTGTTATTAGCAATTTCCTTTGTTGAAGGACTGCATCGCTCCAGGATTCTACCAATAAACCGCAATCTAGAGTTCGCCTTGCCCGTTACTTGTCTAATCTGATCATTCCATTTGAGATCATTTCGAATAGTTACACCCAAATACTTGATGGATGTCACCGCTTCCAAAGACTAGGCATTTATTTTGTACTCGTACATTAATGGGGATTTTCGTCTTGTTATACGCAGTAGGTTACACTTACTGATATTGAGAGATAACTGCCAGTCATTACACCACGCATTTATTTTCTGCAAGTCCTCATTGATTTGTTTACAACTTTCGTGTGATACTATTTTCCTGTAGAATACAGCATCATCGGCAAACAGTCTAATGCCGCTGTCAATACCATCAACCAGATCTACGAATGAGTAGCCACGACCAACCACAGGACAGAATACTTTAAGCGCTTCAGCTACACAAAAGAATGTTGAACAATATGCGACCTCACTGAACTACCCATGACGGCGCTATCGAAAGCCTGTCACAACAACCTCTGAATACATGACTTCATGCCTTGAGCATAAACAGGCGAAAGCTGTTACTAAAACCGCAAGAAGCGGCCCATACTGCTTGCTAGATCCTCATTGATCTACGTCACTCGAAAGAACACCCGGCCTATGGCACCTGCCAGCCCCAGGTCGCGAAAGCAGCCGCCAGAGGGCGCCACTCTGCAGATAGCAGCGCTGTACAAGCAGGTGGCTGTATTTCAAAGACACTGGAGAGCAGAACCACACGGCACACAGTCAACTCCAATCGACACTCAAAAGTAATTAGGAGGGCGTCCAGTCTATGAGAATGACTGTCATTTGATCGCCGACTGCAGGTCGCACTGCACAAGGTTCTACATCTCACGAATAATAATTGTAAAATAATCCAAGACATTTTAATAAACTCTACAACCGGAAACTGGAGAACTACGATCGCAACCGGACGTGGCAACAAAACGCGCCAAAACAAATTTCTTTACGCGTACATCATCACTGGTGGCAAGTTCAAACCCATCGGCGATCCCATCAGAATAGCTGTGTCAGCTACAAACATGCAAGCCAGCACACTTCTGCTACAGGGATGCAGATAACAAGGAAAAGACAGAGGTAAATGACAGAATTACTTCAATATCTCTTTGATAACAATTTTGGCCCTTTACGTGATCAAGATCGCTGCACTTTTCCCGTGAGATGTCGTCACTGTCCAGCAATACGACATGTACCCGATCACCAGAAAATCTTTGCATCCCTACCCATGCATCGCAAGCGGCAGATATAATACGCCAGCTACCTTTCTCGAGGGGAGATCAAATATGAATTGTAATTGATTTTTGTATATCATATTGAATTAAGCAAAACAAAAGTACACGGACCTAATTTTTGTACAAAGTCTCCTGACTTGGTACACTTGGGTATTTGAAAGCGTTTCTTTCTCAAACTGTGCAAGGAGCCTCCTAAAAATTTTCGCGTGTTTGGTACCCGTCTTTCCCTATAGCTTACCTCCATTTACCTTAGAATTTAGGACATCTTGCACCATCCGACATTGTAAAACACTATTTCTAGCTCGGAAACTCCTATGAACGTGTCCTGATGTTTCTTTCGTCTTGGTTCCATTATCGACCGCAACGGCAGAGCTGCCTCTCTGGCGCCTTTACCATTTCTAAAGCCAAAGTGATAGTCACCTAACACAACTCTCTTTTGCATTCTTCTGTATATTATTCTTTCAGCAACTTGGATGCACTCTTCGAAATTGTGTGTGCGATGTATTTCCGAAAGTCGAATGGTATATCGCCAGACGACACCAACGTAAACAAACGTTTTGTTGCCACACTTAGCAATTCTGATGGAATGTTACCCATCTCTTATGCCTTATTTGATCTCAGTTGGTCCAAAGCTCTTTTATATCCTGATTTTAATAGGGTATCTCCTATCTCTTCTATATCGAATTCTTCTCTCACATCATCAGCAATTATTCCCCTTATATAGGCCTTCAGTGTACCCTTCTAGCTATCCGCTCTCTTTTCTGCACTTAACTGTGGAATCCTCATTCCACTCTTAAGGTTACCACCCTTGCTTTTGATTTCACAGAAGGTTGTTCTGGCTTTTCTACATGCTGAGACAGAGCTTCCGGAAATTTCTCCATATCCTCACATTTTTCTTGCAGGCATTTTGAATTAGCTTTCCTGAACTTCAGATTTATTTTATTACCACGTATCTATATTCCTGAGCTCCCCTGAACACGTTTTACTTCCTCCTTTCGTCGATCGGCTGAAGTAGTTCTTCTGTCACCCATTGTTTCTTCGCAGCTACCTTCCTTGTACCTACGCCTTTCATTCAAGTTTCTGTGGTTATCCTTTTTAGAGATGCCCATTCCTCTTCAAATGAACTGCCTATTGAGCTATTTCTTATCGAAGTATGTAGCCCGAGAGGGCTTCAATCGTGTCTCTATATTCCTTAGTACTTACATATCCCACTTCTTTGCGGATTGATTCTCCCTGACTGGTCTCTCAAACGTCAGATTACTCTTCATCGCTACTACATTGTGCTGTGAATCTATATCTGCTCCTGGGTACGCCTTAAAATGCGCTATCAATGTTAGCTGTACTCTCCTCTCACAGTTACGAACGATGCCGCGTCTGCATTCCTACTGTAGGCCACGTATTACGCGTGACAAACACATTAAAAAGTTGAATGCACAAAATGAAATCAGAATGGAGTACCTACAGTGAGCAGAAGACATAATGACGAGAGCTGAACTTCGGAAGTGACAAGAATGCAGGCGACGAGAATCGTACTGCATTATTGCCGGCGGACTGGCGATGCCGAATGTAACCACTGCATGGACACTGTAGCTGTTGCAAGCTCCTGACCGACTCTGATGTTAGCCCACTGCTGTCTCCGACACACAAATTGGTGCCTCCAAGGTGATGGAGAGGCAGTCGTGTTGTAAGATGGCTGTTAATACCCACGTTGCGGCTACTCATCGAGTGACGCGTTTAACATCTTGAACCGACTGCATACAACAGAGAGCCGCAGATCGTTTGTTCATGTGTTCGTTACTCCGGACACCACCCCACAGTATGCTTCTGTAGGAGGGAAAGAAGTCCCCGATGCGAACGATCAGGAGATTTAACGGCTCCTGTGGTCTCAAAACGGTGGAGGGGCAAGACTTTTTGAAGGGTGGGTTTCATATAGGCCTTTTTGGGCACCTATTCTTCGAACTCGTAGAGACTGTTGGAAACTCTCTGGTAACGGCTCAAAGTAACGGCTCAAACTTCAAAAAAGCTCGCCATCTTAAGTAATTTGAATATTAAGTGAATGGTGAACAGGAAAAATGTTTAGCTCACTCCACCAAATAATACGCCATACAGTCATGGCATCGGTGTCTCCTCGCTGCTAAAAATTAGTTTTGGTACTGAAATTGATTGATTTCATTTATTAGCTTTTTAATTACACAGTTAATAGGTCCGTGATTGCTACCAATAAACTCGTCATCTCGTCAGCATTATGAAACTATAATCGGATTATTTGGATTAATTTCATTTCACTCTCACTCTCTTCGTTTTCTACATCAGCAATGCAGTCTGGCGCGGCGTAGCCGTGCGGTCTGGGCCGTCTTGTTACAGTTCGCGCGGCTTCCCCCGTCGGAGGTTCGAGTCCTCCCTCGGGCGTGGGTGTGTGTGTTCTCCTTAGCATAAGTTAATTTAAGTTAGATCAAGTAGTGCGTAAGCCTAGGGACCGGTGACCTCAGCAGTTTGGTCCTATAGTCCTTACCACAAATTTCCAATGGCAGTCTGAGTGGTTTCGACACAAGCCGTGCATGTACACGAAAAATTCTACGGGTTACGCTAAAAAAAGGGGAAACATCAAATACAATATAAAATACTTTTTTCTTTCTAGACGTTACGCAATATTCATGGTGTTTCTTTTCTATTTTTTAATAAGGTATTTCATTATCATGCCTTTTATTTCCATTTATTCCAAAATGTATGCACTTATTTCGACAGCGGACGAAAGCTACTCGTACGTTCACTGCCTTATTAATTGCATTTCGATACTGTTCTCTTCAGACTTACCCAAGTATATACATACCTGTTATTCGCTTCCCTCAGAGCCGATACGTAACAATGTATTAATTATAGCTTGCAACAATCAGTATTGAGCATTTGCGTCTTGTTAACAGAGCTGTGTTAGGTTAATGCTGCCTTTGAACTAATGGCTTCCAGAGACAATAGGTCCTCCATAGTTATGTAGGGGCTCTCCTATAGCCTACAGTGCTTTTTGACATTATATGCACAGAACGTATTCCCGCTGCAACTCTGTTCCATGATTATAAACAATGCCACCACTTAGCGCTGGTGTCTACCACAAATTATAACAACTTTTATTTCATTTCCCCCATTTATTTGAGCTGTACCTTACGACATGTGTTTTGATAAAGACACACGAGTTAACTCTTATGCCCAATGAAGTAATCCTGAAGGCACGTGATAGTAGCAATGTCAAATAATATTCCTGCTTGTGGACTCCACGTGACAAATATTAATATTATTCCAGTTTAAATGTTTGCAAGTGTATGTCGATTCTATTGAATGAACAGTACAACGCTATTCTCCTGGTTATACTTTTGTAGAAGCCAGGCCTTAGAGAAACCGGTGTTTTTAATAAAATGATGTTATACCTATTCCTGTTCTCTGCTAATGGTTCTCTTTGTGAAATATACGACACTAGGTTGGTTTTTTCTTCTTGTTCTGACATCGACACGATACGAATGTAGGTTGCACTAAAATTATCTAAGTGTCAGTAATAATTGGTATATATCATTTCAAACCCATTCTACTTCAGTAAAACAATAAAACTCTCCGTTTCCCTGTTCCACCTGAATCATGCACGTAATAGAGAAACGTGAAATAATATTCCTGCTTGTGGACTGCAACGTGACATTTACTAACATTATTACAGTTTAAATGTTTCGAAGTGTGTGTCGATTATATTGAATGAACAGTAGAAAGCTATTCTCATGGTTATACTTTTGTAAAAGCGAAAACTTAGAAAAACTTGTATTTTTAATACATTGATGTTATACCAGTTCCTGTTCTCTGATAATGATTCTCTTTGTGAAACATACGACACTACATTCTTTATTCTTCTTGTTCTGACATCGACACGATACGATTGTAGGTTTCACTAAAATTATCTTTGTGTCAGTAATAATTGGCATACTGCATTTCAAACCCACTCTTATTCAGTAAAACAACAAAAATCTTAGTTTCCCTGTTCCACCTGAATCATGCAGTCACTTTCTGTCGGTTTAAATTAAGTTACAGGCGGCTTATTTGATGACGCAACGATCAAGTACCTTAAGCTCTCCATCGTTAACTAAATTTGCTATAAAAAGTCGTGCCTGCATGTTAATTCTAAATTAGATTAACTTTACAGAGAAGTAACTTGTTTTGTATGAACAGTAAACAGTTTCTGGCAGTTGTCACGAAACGCGCCATTAAAAAACAATGTTCTTTTGGCCTAAAGCAACTTTTTTTTCTGTCACCTAACGTCAACGATTGTTATTTCATTTGAAGTAAAAATAATCGTAATTTATATTAATTTCAATTACCTATGAGCGCAAGAGCAACCCTCCATTTTAGCACCTTTTGAGTGGATCATTTTATTTGACACTTTGTAACACTTGATAATTATACGGAAGAAGCCACTTCATCACGTATTCACTTAGGCAAGCGATGTGATATCAATGAAGATAAATAAATGCAAACTTGAAATGTTTATGTTGGTTAAACCGTTAGCCAATGAACGCAATTTCTGAAAATTATGCGTACCTTGCATCACAATCCACTCAACAATAGCGATGGTACTTCATTATCCTTCACCCGAACTTTCTTCTCGCTTATAATTCTCAAATAGGCCATCTTAAGTGACAGATTCATTCAATTTATTGATTGCAATAATAATTACAGGCCCTTTATCACCGAGTTATATTAATATGGACAATAAGAGTTGTAACTGACAAGTAATGACGGACATATAGTGTATCCATTATTACTGCATTCTCAGTCAATCATAGATATCATTGCCGGCCGGTGTGGCTGAGCGGTTCTAGGCGCTTCAGTCTGGAATGGCGCGACCGCTACGGTCGCAGGTTCGAATCCTGCCTCGGGCATGGATGTGTGTGATGTCCATAGGTTAGTTAGGTTTAAGTAGTTCTAAGTTCTAGGGGACTGATGACCTCAGACGTTAAGTCCCATTGTGCTCAGAGCCATTTCAACCACTTTTTTTAGAAATCATTCTACACTTTAATTCAGAGGGAAACCATATGCCCTCATATTAAAAAACATGCAAGAAATTAAACTGAACATAATTTCATGAGAGGTACATTTTTTCCCAGTATCTCGATGTATAACATGTGCGTGTGCGCGTGTACATATACATGATTCCTTCAGTTCTGCTGACGACACTTCCAGTGAGGTGCACTTTCGATAAAGGTGTCTGAATGTCTGTGAAGGAATGACATTCCATTCTTCCTCTAGAGCGGAAACCAGAGAAAGTAGAGATATTGGAAGCTGGGTTCGGAAGTCGACGATGTAGCACATCCCTTTTTTTCCATTGGGTTCAGGTGTGGAATGCGGGCAAGCCAGTACATTTTAGGAATGCTATTGCCTAGAATCAAGTTCCTCACAGCTGCTACTATATGGCAGGCTACATAAGGGAAGCCAAACAATCATCGTCTCTGAACTGTTCCTCTACCAAATACAGTACGTAATGATGTGTTTATTTCCTCCTGTATTTAGCATTATCTTAAGCGCAAAAAAGGGGCCAGACTTAGCCACAAAAAACATTTCCGTGGGGTAACACACCCTCCTCCATACTTCACTGTGGACACTACAAATGATAGCAGGTAACATTATTCTATCACGCTGTCACAGGGTACAGCATTATTCATCACTCCACATCTCTCGTATCTAGTCATCCACTGCAGGAATATGTGGCTTAAGAAGAGCTACTTGATCATCATACCCCATACCTCTTAAGTTCCTATTCAAAGTCATTGTGCTAGCTGAACTTCTGACACCACTTTGGAAATCAGGAATGTTTCCTATCGCCGATGTCTATGCAATTTTTACAAGCATCCTGTGCAATGCTCGATGAACCCTGTGGATCAGAACATGAGGTCTCCTTAGTCTCTGTTGACTTGTGTTTGTAGCTCTGCACTTCCACTTCAGAGTCAGACCGCCACCAGTCGACATGAGCTGCTTTAAAAGAGTATTGTTATAATAGTATTGTTCTTCGGATATTCATGAATTGACTTGTTTTCAATTAATGTGTCCCAAACTAACCCCTGTCAGAGAAAAGTGCTTCTGTTACAATAAACTCCATATTCATTTTATACCTGGTTGCTTTTCCTGCGCAGTCTTGGGTAGATACATCAATTCTCGAAAAAATACTTTTTCTCGAGCCGGTGTTCACGTACCTGTTGCGAAACAAATAGACAGTGTTTTGATGTGTTTCCTTCCACTTGCAAAACACGTACTGTCTCGTTGCTTCCAGTATGTCTGAACCGGTGGTTGTGTCTGCCCAGGTTTGCAACTGCTCGAGCAGACGCAACACAATCACGCATTCCTGAGTGAGATATTGCTTTTAACCACTTCACCTCTGGAACGCTCCAGCTGCCTCTCGCAGATCTACTCTATGATCAAGTGCGTCTGAACGGTGCCACCGCCATTGTAGCAATTCAATAAGAGCGTCAAGCCCTGGGCTAACTACGTTGCGGGCACAGAACAGGACTTCTTACGCTGTGGTATCACAGGTGGTACCAAGCAATGCGCCATCTTTCTGGCATATGCAGACCTAAATATTTACTATATTCTGTAAGAACTTAACCTGGAAGTAAAACCTCACGTTCGGTTCTATGGTTGAAGCCCGGTTTATGCGAGTACTTTGACTCCCAGCGGCATGTGGCTGCAGCGTGCTACAAGATTTTCAGCTGCTGTGAACTGCTGAAAACTTAATGGACAATCTTATCACGAATGGCTCTCCTGCCTCACGACTACCGTTTCCAGAGCAGTAATCTTCAGAGCATGCAAAGATATGTAGCTTCTTGGTCTGTGACATGATTTTTGTGCACGCCCCCAATGTAGGACTATGCATAGTCCTGCTTAATGTCAATGACTCTTCCTTAGCAACATGTTCCCAATATCGTAGCTTTTGAACGGTCTCTTAGATCGTCAGCAACTCTGCAGGATGCAGCAACATTTTAGACCGCCTACAGCCAGGATTTTAGCTGTCGACGTTCCTGGAGCGATCAATCTCTTGGATCTGGATCGTTCACCACTCTTGGGTTGGAAGTCCACAACTCCGCCCCTACCAAGTAATAGTCGGTCGTTAATCCTACCTTCAAGACTTCTATTCCAAGTTTAGATAAATTTTCATGCAACCGTAATTCAGCGTCAAAGATTTCGAGGCATATGTGGCTCTTCTCCCATCATTGACACCAAAGTTCTTCAAAGCCGGAAACGTCCGCGCTCAGTGAGAAATTCCAGCTGCAACTGCAGTGGTTGCAGAATGACAGTTTCTCACTTTCGTTCCCAACATCGAATAAACCGGCCGATCATAGTTTTAGAAAAGCCATACGTCACACTTAACATTCAAGACAACAGTTAATGCTCAAACTGTCACAAACTTTTTTCCTATTCCCAAGATAGGAGGTATAATGACCCAGCAGAGCGGCAGTGAGGTGTCTGCCGAGACTGACCTCCATTATATGCCCCTGCAGCTTCCATTGGCTGAGGATTCCCGGTGTTTCATAGTGATGAATACTCCTTTTTTGTACTGTTTCAGTATAACAGATTTCTGGTGGGCATTGTCAGAGCTCCAACCATTTGTCATTGCCACCACGTGTACCGCACCCACAGTGCGCCTGGCACAATTAATATTTAGACGACTCTCTCGTAACAAGCAAGGATACATTAACTGGCTAACAAGCTGCACATACTGTTCACGTCTTCCAACAAGCCAACATCAGATGCAACACAGACAAGTGTTGTTTCTTGTTCACCATGTGAAATGTGTGCGTCATGTTTCTAGTGTATCAGACGTCCAACCACCCCACAATATACTGAGGTGGTGAAAAAACTTCTACCCCCACGAACATTAGCAAGCTGAAATCAGTGCTTTGACAGACCAGTTATTACTATAAATTTATTCCGTACGCACTAGCCATTGCAGAACCATTACACTACCTCTTACACAAAAACTTTCGCTGGTAATGGGGCTTGCGCGTGAGAAAATCTTTGTGTCTTACAAAGGCTCTCCTATGCCCCATGTTCCTCACGACATGTGATCCTGCACAGCCACTAATCTTGGCAGCTGTCCTATCAGACTGTCATTAGGGAGGTGGTCCCTCTACCTGTGATTGACAGGGTAGTGTCAAATATGGGACTTGTGTCTCAGACTCTCTGCATTGCACAGTGTTCCTACAGTCACACAGTCATTCGCAACGACCACAGGAAACCAATGCTGGCGGCCTGTGGCGAAGACGAGGGCCCACACAGAGACTTGCAGAGAGAAACGGTGTCATCTCAGGCATTTCACTCCCTAGGATGCGTAAACCCCAAGTTCCATGGCCAAACACCAGCTGCAGTTATCTATCATGCGTCCCCTTCTCTCGATGCCTGAGAAGCCACCGTTTCTCTCTCCAAGACTCTGTGAGGGCCCTCGTCTTCAACACAGGCCGCCAGCATTGGTTTCCTGTGACCGTTGCTAATCTTCTGGGCTGGGCCATGGTCGAGTGACGTTTGAAGATGGTAGAATGTGCCGACTAAGTTTGGCCTGGATCCAACAGTCTACATTTATATTTTGTTTCAGAGGTAGTGTCCTCGTAAGTGCTCCTACCGGATACTGCTGGCCTGTCACACCTCCATCCTGCAGCCGACTCCTTGGGGAGTCCTCAGCAGCTCCAAATCTCTCACCAGCACCAATGTCCTCAGCTGCCCTAGGCCGCTAGTGGGAACCCATCCCTTTCCAGGGACATTATGATGTACGCCCAGCTCTCTTTGCCTTCAGAAGGACGATAGGTGGGCAAATGCAATGTCAAAGATTTGTGCATACTCAGCCTGCGACCAAAAAAATAAATGGATTGTTTAGTCATGGACCTGAAAGGAGACAGCTCTACAGCCAGCAGACAAGGATGGCCACAACGACCAGGTGGCAACCCAAGCACACCAGAGGGTCATTTACCCTGCAGATATTTTGTTCTCTATTGGCCGCAAGACCAAAAGTAATACCTGTAGTATCGTGGCACCTGGACAGTATTTAGGCCAGTACAGATTTCCAGTACAGCACTCGTGGCTGCCCCATCGCTGTCGCGAAGTGGTGCCGAGGTAGTGCCAGATAAGTTTTACAGTCTGACGATAATTTATGGATTTGTAGTTTTAGCTTGACTATGTCCACTATGGACAAACGATAGGTACTGTTATTCTGAAGAAGGTTGGGTTATCCCGACTGAAACCTAGGAAAATTCTGGGTACACGCTGCAACTGTGGCTGTTCATTATTAAAATTAAAAATAATTTAGGCCTGCCCCTGGGCTACAGTCGAGCATTTCACTCCGAGTGAATTTTCTGCGCCAGGTATCGATTGCAAAGACATTTCCATAATCAATGTCTTACTTGACCACCACCGCTACGACGACGCTGCCATCCACATTGACCTTCGCCTCCACGATGTGCCAGACCTGTATGATTAGTGGACTCTACACTGAAGATGGTTCAAATGGTTCAAATGGCTCTGAGCACTATGGGACTCAACTGCTGAGGTCATTAGTCCCCTAGAACGTAGAACTAGTTAAACCTAACTAACCTAAGGACATCACAAACATCCATGCCCGAGGCAGGATTCGAACCTGCGACCGTAGCGGTCCTGCGGTTCCAGACTGCAGCGCCTTTAACCGCACGGCCACTTCGGCCGGCCCTACACTGAAGAGACGTGGCGCCCGGTGCCGTGACCGGTAATTGGACTTTGTAATACTAGTCGTTGATTTTCGTTGGACTTAAGCACTAAAGTGTATTTTGGGGACTTTACCTTTTGCTCATTCTGTCAGGACTTTGACTCTAGCACGACGCTTCTGAAATTTGACTGTGACACATGCAGTGTATGGTCAATGGATTTAGGAACTTTCAGTTTACTGTGACATTTCCAGGTCTCCAGCCTTCTGGCGTTCTTATTGTCCTTTCAACGTTCCAGAACTAACATGTTTACAGTTATTGTGTATCAAACTAACTTCCACTGGACAAAAGTGTTTCCATTTCAACAAGCTTTATATCAATTTCGTACCAGTTTTCAGGGATACAAAAAGAACTGCTGCGGGTTCAGTGTCTCCGCGTTAGGGATCCATAAAGTTCATTGTGGCAGTGATCCTCAGAGACGACATTCGAACTGTGAAGGCAACAAGAGGTACTTTCGCGGAGAGTGAGGAAATAGGTTTTCAAGTCATATGTCGGTATTACTTTCTGTAAGTCAGGATCCATCATATACTACGAATTTCTTAAGACAGATACTGTACTGCGAGGCAGATTGAAATTTCGGAGTCGAATTTTCTTTTTTTTTTTAATTCAAGGAGAGATCAAACGTTCTACCCTGCCTCTCGCTGAGTGCACCCACATGTATAGGTATAAGTGTACGCCATTATACGAGGTGGACGTTGATAAAACCGAAAAACTGCACGCACGGATTTCTGAGTGGAAAGTCCTATGAACTCGTGTCCGGAAATGGACGGTATGTGTTCAACGACAACAAATCATCTCGAAACACAGCACAGAGCTGTAGCGCATCCGCCTCACTAGAGACGTTCAAAGCAGCCTCCATGTGCTGCAGTGCACGCGAGTGTCATGCAGCATACACATAATCGTACTTTGGTTTACACCATGTTGCCAGGCCACTTCCCCGTAGCTTGTACTAGGGTTTGTCTCAATATCCTGCAGAACCAGTTCCTCGAAATTCGGTGTACTCACATTCCCCCGCATCCCAGCACATTCGTCTGTCTGAAAGGACTCATGATCACTCAAACGCCCAAAAAGGGCTCGAAATATTATGTGGTGTGGTTGGGTACTGGTTTTGGTACAGCCGTACTGCCGCTAGATCGTTT
The DNA here is from genome assembly GCF_023864345.2 of Schistocerca serialis cubense. Classification (NCBI taxonomy): domain Eukaryota; kingdom Metazoa; phylum Arthropoda; class Insecta; order Orthoptera; family Acrididae; genus Schistocerca; species Schistocerca serialis. The sequence continues at coordinate 350,633,150 of NC_064643.1, forward strand.
CCATCTGACTGGCCGTACGCAAACACTATCTCGGCTTGTTCCTGATGTGAATACTGGGCCATTCGGCTGATTACAGTACGCTGAGTCAATTACACAGCCAGAAACATACAAGGAACGCACAGCACGTTGTTAAAGCAACTGTCATTCGTCGTCGCTATCTACTGTGCTAACGATGCCTTTTCTGACACATGGTGATAACACCTTTTTCCTCCATATCCAGTAAAGAATCCGTCCCTGCAGTTTGTTGGTTTTATTAGCGTTCATCCTATATACCTTATATACCGATAGGTACGTTGCGTTCGTCGTCGCTATCTACTGTGCTAACGATGCCTTTTCTGACATATGGTGATAAGACCTTTTTCCTCCATATCCAGTAAAGAATCCGTCCCTGCAGTTTGTTGGTTTTATTTGCGTTCATCCTATATACCTTATATACCGATAGGTACGTTGCGGTACACCGTTACGCACTATACTCAGCGGTATGTGTAGTGTAACGAAATATTGTGGCAATAACACCATGTCTCCTGCTGCTCAGTTTGTGTTACATATTTAGTCATATTATTGCCAGTGTTGCTTATTGTGAAGTTTGAATTTTATATACAAACTTTCTTTTTAATTTTTGTGTCTGTATCATGTCGACGTGACACGACATTCCGTCGCCAGCATTTTCAGCGATGCCATGAAGCTGTTGTTCACCAGACGAAGGCCAACGTGCGGGACAAGATCTTGTCGGCGTGCGTTAGAGCCTTCTCATTTCGAGAAGAAATAATTGAATTAATTGTCTGGATCAAAGTTGCAAATGAAAAAGGTAATGAGGATTAGCCAATTCTTGTCTGGGTCTCATTTGACTTATATCGATGCTATTGTAAAGCTTATGTTGCAATAACACACACCTGTTGAAGTGAGAAATTGTTTATTTATTTATCAATATATTTTTAATTGGGTATGCGTGTTGAAGTAGTAGATGGAATTTGTTTATTATTTCATCATGAGAAGATTGATATTTTTTTGCTCAACTCTTGTGGAGAATTTTGAGTAATTGCACCTGAAGTGAGTCGTTGATCGACAGTGAGAAGCAACAGCAAAGGTAACATACCAAATGTTAATTGCGGCAAGACACGGATCTTTCTTTGAACTGGTGATATGCTAATGATTGAAATTTTTGTCTCTCCCTAATTCTGAAAGTTAATCTATGTCAATGAAGTCATTCAAATTCGTTGTGGCGCGCCCCTTTGGAAAAGATGTCGGTAACGGTCCAGCTGATTTACGTATCTGATCGAAATTTTTAGTCGTCCCCGTGTTAGGTACGCCGTTTAGTCACTTTATATGTTTAAATAATAACATAAAAAGGAGTGTATCACCATATGTAGGAATGTGTGCCTGAGAATACCTGATTACAATGAGTATCCACGGCAGAGTTAGAGGTGCTAAGTGGTATGACGTGTGAGCGCTTCGTAGCAGCTGGAATTTCACTTTAGCCACCAACACACGCTGTGTATTTGCGGAAGGGACTCGTGACGAGCCGTCTGCTAGAAACACGCCCGTACGGCAGCGCGTTTCGCGTTTAATTAGGCGCGCGACACGGGGAGCCGCGCATTAGGCGTGACATCTGCATCGCCTGCCGGCCGCTTTATCGGGCACTAACGCCGCCAGTTTGTACTCAGCGCTAATTAAATAACGCCCGTAAAGAGAGCGAAACGAGTACAGCTGCGCAAAATGTTTCAATTACGAGTAACAGAAATGCGAAATAATCTGTTGCTCTCCAACAGTAATCAGTTTCGCTCCACTGTTTTGGATTATCTTCTCACAGTCTAAATGCTTATATGCATCACATTCACATTGCGTGCAATATCTGTAGCATATCTCAATATTTCCCGTCACATGGTAATATCGGAGAAATAAACGAGTCTTAAAACAAGTAAATTAACTTGCTGAACTACGACGTCATCAAGATTGTCCGTAAATATACGTGAATGTGACTCCGGTGCAAATAGTCGTTTATTTTCCTTGTGACCCACGTAAAATTCCACACATATATTTCCTTTGAAAATCTTGCTTTCGCCTCCCTCTTTAGTTACATGACAATGTTTATGAGACTAATTTTTTGCCACTTCTTGCATCATACCTCATCTATATATACAAGGAATACCTCAGGTCTTAAAAGATAAGCTGATTTGCCTCATACTAAACAGCGAAATAACATCTATGAAACGATTTTTCCTGATTTAAGTCTAGACCCAATGGATGTCAAAACACTTAAAACACAGTTCTTCAAAATGCAGACACTACAAGAAAAAATTGAGGGATATGAAGTGAACATCACCGTTTTTAAGAAAAGTTCTCACGAAGGTTGATTGATCCGTTTCGGTCCTTCCAGGTACTCGCTACTCGTGTACTGCGTTCTCAGTTGTTAATATCGATATGAAAACAAATCTAAACCTGGAAAAAGAGAACAGAAGCGTTTGATGTGAGGTACTACAAGGGTGTTAAAATTAGGTTGAGTGACGAGATATGAGGAAGTTCTGCGCAGAAACACCGTCTAGAGGAACTAGTAGAAAACACTGACAAGAATAAGGGATTGTGTGATACGACGTGTGTTAAGGCATCAACGAATATCCGTAGTACATAAGAGAACCGTATAGGGTAAATCTATAGCGGAAGACAGAGATTTGGTATACATATAGGAAATAATTCAGGGTCAAGAAAGCCTTCAAACGCAGAGCCTAATATGTAAAAAACACACAAGCAACCGAATGTAGCGTATGGCATCCTGATCGATGTAAAATGTCCAAGTATCCAGAATTAACAACTTCTTCTTAAAAGGGAGAAGCCATAGGTAGCAAACTTACGCAGGCGTGTTATCGCCGTTACTGATCACGATACAAAATGCCTCAAGAATAACGCCTGAAACACCCTCAATCACTTCATACCGTCCTAGTGGTCCGTCGCGGCTTTCTATGGGTAGCATATCCATTTGTAACCAAGGTGTTTACAGTTCACTGCAGAAGTTTCGCTGTGAAGCTCATAAATATCCTCTCAAAAAATGGTTCAAATGGCTGAGCACTATGGGACTTAACTTCTGAGGTCATCAGTCCCCTAGACTTAGAACTACTTAAACATAACTAACCTAAGGACATTAAACACGTCCATGCCCGAGGCACTGTTCGTGCCTGCGACCGTACCGGTCGCGCGGTTCCAGACTGTAGTGCCTAGAACCGCTCGGCCACTCCAGCCGGCCCTTCTTATTCAATTTCCATATTTTACGAGCCTTCAAAAAAGACATTCGAGAGTGTCGACTTGCTTCAGACTAAGGGGTGCACGCCTGGGTACAGTCATGGCTCAGTAGCAACCGTAAACATTTTTTCATGAAGGCATCGGATGTCTTCTCTCACAATGGATAAATACGAGGGGCGTTTGAAAAGTCTCTGCAAAGTCCGAGAAATGGCACCACCGGCGCGTATCGAGATCATGTTTAGGTAGTAGCACCTTTGCAAAGAACGCACACCTAGTTTCAGCCATATTGGTCTATTTCTTTGTGTTTGGCATTCTTGTTAATCAAGGAAGTTGAGTGATTGTCAAAAAAAAAAAAAAAAATGGACGAATAAGAATTTCGTGTGGTGATTAAACATTACCTTATGAAAGACAAAACGCCTCAGGAGACTAAAGAGAAGTTCATAAACATTACGGTGACTCTGCAACTTCGATAAGAACAGTTTATAAGTGGTTTCAAAATTATCGGAGTGGCCATTCTGGACGCTCTGTGGAGTTTACGAGCCCCGAAATCATTAATAAAATGCATGTGTGGTGATGGATGACAGAAGAGTTAATGTGCGTGAGAATCCTAGTGCTGTGGGCATCTCGAATGAACGGGTAAATAATATTTTGCATAAACATTTGGAGATGACAAAGCTTTCCGCAAGATGGATTCCGCGATTGCTCACGCTTGACCAAAAACGGAATCGTGTGAAGTGTTGCAAGGATGGTTTACAGTTGTTGAGGAAGAATCTATACTCTTGAGATCAAACAACAATCTAAACATTAGTTACCAGGGAGAATCTGCGCCTAAAAAGGCATTCCTTTGACCGGAAAGGTTATGACGACTGCCTTATGGGATTCGCAAGGGATAATACTCATCGACTATCTGGAAAAGATGGATGACAGAAGAGTTAATGTGCGTGAGAATCCTAGTGCTGTGGGCATCTCGAATGAACGGGTAATCTGTGCATATTATTCATCGTTACTGGACCGTTCGAAAATCTATCTGCAAGAAAAACGCCGGCGATTGTACCGCAAAAGTCCTTTTACATCACGACAATGCACCAGCACACGCCTCAGCAGTTGGGGTCGCAAAAATAATGGAAATAAGATTCCAACTAGTTTCACAACCCCCCTATTCTCCAGACCTCGCTCCCTCGGACTACAATTTGTTCCCCAATTTGAAGAAATGGCTGGCGGGACAAAGATTTTACCAAACCAGGAGGTTATTGCATCAAATAATAGCTATTTTGCAGACTTGCACAATTCATATTATTCGGAACGAATCAACAAATTAGAACAGCTTTGGACGAAGTGTATAAGTCTAGAAGGAGACTATGTCGAAAAATAAAAAAAGATTTACCCCAAATACGTAAGTAGTTTTTATTTTTCCATGGACGCTTCAAACACCCATCGTATACTAACAGTTATGCCGATTACTTTCAAAGTAATACAAAGTTTACTAACTTTTTTCCGTCCTTCTCATTTTCATTTCACTACCACTTATATACTCGTACAGAATGTCCCAGAAACGTCGCGACAAACTTCTAAGGGAGGTGGAGCTGATCATAAGGATTGAAATTGCATAGCAATCCATGGCCGCAAACTTTAGGGGTAAGTAGTATCAGTGGTGGAAGATGGAAAAAAAGAGAGAGATCCATTTGAAAAATTTACTAACGTAATGAATAAGCATCAGCTGCGCAGATGATTCTTGCGACGAGATACAATCAGACTCCACGGGATGGTGATACATTAGGGATTCCGTGACTCCCCACAGAAAGATATCATGGCTCAATAAAACTTGTGAGCGTGACGACCTATGCCTACGAACAGCTAGTCCAAAATGAAGAGACGCCTTACCATGTAGGAACCACATGATGCGTCTCACTTTTGCCAGAATGTCTTCGAGCAAGCCGGGTATTTAGCAGCGTTCCCTCTCCCAGGATCCTCATGTACAGCACCACCAAGCGGCGTATGACGACATTCGTGGCCATATATTGCTGCGCAGTTCTCAGTCCATATGATGCGCTCCACCTCCCCTAGAAGTTTGTTGCATCCTGTGTAGAAAACGTTATCTAGATGACTGGACGGATCGTAGCGACATTTGTGAAGGCGTCAGAGAGCAGTTTTCACGGATGGCGTCATAAAACACGAAACTTTTACGTGAAGACGTGGCTTGGAGCAGTCGCAACAAATAATCGAATACTTTGGCTGTGAGGGCTGCTCTGTTACGAAGAGACTGGCTTTCGCCGCATCACCTTCACTAGCGTCATTTACGTGAATTTCAAGTCTTTGACTCTGTTGTATCAATAATCTCGGGAACATAAATTCGTCTAAGGAACCCAACTATCTTGTTGTGGTACTTTGCTTTAGTATGGACACGGGTAATAATCCCTCATACACACTCTCGGTGTAATTGTTTGAAGCTCCTCCTGTGAAATTTTCGTCGCCCATTCCTGAGCGTGATATACTACAGAGCAGTTCAATATTGGCTAGAAAAATTCTCATTCCAATGAAATTTTTTATTCACGTCGAAAATAATGTTCACCTGAGGAATTTAATATCCTTTATATTGCAGTACATGTAATACTTTGTATGCTCATGTGTTCCTGTCACATAGCGAGATATTATCTCAGTTTCGCGAGGTGAATTCTATGGAAGATACATTCTTATTTATTTTTCCTGGCTCTTTCATTCCTTAGAGAATCACTAAGCTTTAAATATTTGTAACTCATACTATCCCCAGCGCTTAAATCTAGCTTAAAACGGGTGCAAAGCATTTTGGAGAGGCTTTGTGCCCTATGAAAGACCGAACATGGATATTAACATCATCCGATTGACAGAATATCTATGTTCAACCAGGAAAAGACGGAGCAACCGCCGAAAAGACTTTTATAGCTGTATTTTTCATTAACCAGCAAGTATCGCAAGCTAGTTTCGTGTTATTACCAAATCCATCTGTCGATTAACGCCATCTCGGATACTAAAATGTAGAGAAAGATGTCTTATAAATTGCTGTTAAATGTATTGGTCATATGAAAAGGAAATAGCAAGCAAGAAATAATCATATCAAAAGGGCAGCACAGATGACTTATTAGTGGGGCTATGATTTGTTGTACGAAAACGCCTTGTCACAGGCGCACTCACATACTTTCGAATAAGGACCTAGAGTTCGTTGACACTGTCACGTTGTAAATGCATCTAAAAGTACATTCACTAAACCGTTTTCCATTACCCAAAGAAACGTAAAAAATACATTAGAGGTAGGTACTCCATTAAGAATCGAATAGAAATATAATACTAAAATTATAGTAACGGAAATATAGAGCATGAAGCTATCTCCTAGGTTCATGAGAAAATACTTTTTAACCTCAAATTACTTTTTATCCACTAAAGGCTTTTGTAATTGTTGTCCGTAATGACAAGAGCTTAAAAACAAATAATGCGTTCTTTGAACTATGGTAATAACCGAGGTATAGGCGTCAATTTTTTGTTAGGACACCTCTATAAGACAAATTCAGTGGTACAACTCTTCTGCAGATGTAAAAGAGATTACGGTGTAAACATTTATTAACTTTTGTGCTCTTTTCGTAACCGCTGAGTGGTTGGGGATGGGTTGGGTTGTTTGGGGGAAGAAACCAACCTGTGAGGTCATCGGTCTCATCGGATTAGGGAAGGACGGGAAAGGAAGTCGGCTGTGCCCTTTCAAATTAACCATTCCGGCATTTGCCTGGGGCTATTTAGGGAAATCACGGAAAACCTAAATCAGGATGGCCGGACGCGGGACTGAACCGTCGTCCTCCCGAATGCGAGTCCACCGCTGAGTGGTGTTTCCTCCTGAAATTTACGCGATTCACGAAGGAAACTTGAGTCGCTGAGCAATTAGGTATATGATGTTTACACTATTCTCCAGATAAACTCGCTACAGTCGCAGGTTCGAATCCTGCCTCGGGCATGGATGTGTGTGCTATCCTTAGGTTAGTTAGGTTTAAGTAGTTCTAAGATCTAGGGGACTGATGACCTCAGATGTTAAGTCCCATAGTGCTCCGAGACATTTGAACCATTTTTTTGAACCAGAGAAACTTGCGTCATCGAGACAAGAGATACGTCGTTAGTTGCGTATTGCCCTTTGGAAGGATTGACTGAAGCGCTGTGAGACAATTTCCTACGTAGTTTAAGTTCCCTTATGAGGAATTCTACGATAACTATTTACTAACTAAGAATGTGTCATCATGCTGTTAATTTATACCGAAAATCGGCAAAATGTATCAAGAGTGACAGAACCGTTGCCGAACGGTTTCCGGGTAGAAGCTGTCCAATTCGTCCTACCGACGTTAAAACCGTCAAATACATCGAGAAACTGAACGTTTAGCTCCTAGAAAACACACGTCTAAACAAGATTGCTACCAGCGAAATTGCAGCAGTTCTTGCATCTGCATCTTGGAAAATGACCAGTCTGCATTTTCTTCATAGGCTAATTCAATATTTCTCTAAATCAAGAGCTAGGTGTCAGTGACTTTCAACACTGTTTTGAACACTGTCGGTGGTCGCTCCGACGAGAGAGTTGTCTTGTGGATGGGGTATTGCATAGTGAAGAGAGCACGTTTACTAGTAACTGGAACGTAAATATGAGAGACAGGTGCTGTTGGTCAGTGGAAAATCGGTACTGGCTTCGTCAGATATTCAACCAACTGCAGTGGAGTGTTAGCGTGTGTTACGGCACAGTCGGACCTCCATGATTGGCCTTTATTTCGCTGACGGTACTTTTAATGGGGAAAAGTATACACATTCTGTGATGAATAATTTATCCTTATTATAAAAGGACGTGTGCATGAAACCTAGTCAAATGTTTCGGTTACAACCTGATCTATGTCCTGCCCAGAAATATTCATCATGAAGAGATGGATTAAACCGCTTGTTTTCAAACCATTCACTGACATTACATACGCAAATTTTCCCAAGATTCAAATATTTAAAGTTTATAACAATATTTTCACACAAAATCTTGCGTCCAAAAAAGCTGTAACGTGAGTACTACAGAAGCGTAAAATAAGAGATAGCTCCAGAATGAGATTTTCACTCTGCAGCGGAGATAGCTCAATGAAAGATTTCATACAGATTCGCTTATTGAAGTCTTAAATGTGAATATGTTATTACTTATAAGACAAGGTTTTCTTGTTTCGTTCTGTATGTGATGTTATTATGTGAAAATGTTAAATACTAAATAAATATCTCGAAAAAAAGAAAAAGTGGAAAGGAGCAGTAGTATTCAGAGGTATCCAGCATTTTCATCTGATCTGTTGCCCCCAGGCTTCTTCCTCTGGTGTTATGCTAAGCTCGTGGTCTACAAGGAGATCCCAACAACTGTGGACATGAGAAAATGTATTGATGTTGCGTGTAGATCGATTACTCCAGACATACTGAGAGCAGTGAGTTCGTCTGTGACGCCAAGTGTGAGGAAGTGTCATGGCGAAATCGCTAACTGCTTTCAATATTTTGTTATTCTACAACATAGTTGTACAACTGAATTTGTCTCTTTGGGATCTAATTCTCTGGCAGCATAAAATAACACAGTTCTAGTAAAAAGTAAGGAAGATGATGACTGTATCTCAGTCATTGTTGAAGTTGCGGAACAAAGTGCTGTTTTCCTCGTGAGACCCTGGTCACTTTTGTTCTAAGTGAAAACATAAAACTGAATCCGTTAACTGGTCGAACGTAATTTAAATTGAAGAAAAAATACTCGTTAAAGATAAAGGAACCAAACATAAGAAAGAAAGATATAGGGAAAAAAAACAATGTGAAGGAAAGATAACGAATACCAGTTTCAGAGAATTAAAACACATTTAAGTATCACATAGAGTTATATGTGTATAAATGACTATATATTAACAATGTTAACGCTGGTCACTAAGCAATACATCACACTTGGCTGCCACAGATTGTTCATTGTGACAGCGACATCGTACTCCACTAAAAATAGGCAAAACAGAATAAAGTATAAAATCCCTTAACATATTAAGAAAATCATCCATCTACTACTTCAGCGAGGAGGGGTTTTATTGGTAAATCATATATGGGGAAATTTTGTTGGACAGTGCCAGTTACGGCAGGTATGTGTTTTTCCCCACTCCTGCACTGCCGTCGTTCTACTTAGTGAATGTTGCAGGCTTGGTCCCCAGGTGTCGATAAGGAGGTAACGGTTCTGTTTTGACATCCCTAGAGGTCCATCTAGCCAAAGCAGCTGTGGCTCTGTTACATTCAACAGAGTAACTCCCATCATAGTAGTTAGTAAATGAAACGTGTGTCCCGTAATTTCACACGTAGTCGCATTAATTAACAACCCAGTGTCTCGTAACTCTAAACGTCTTGCCCCCATGAGTTTTCCTAGCTTATAGCACCCAACTACCACTATTACTTTAGTGTATTCTGAATACATCCATTGTAAAGCCGTTCTCTGAAAATATGGTTCTGGTTGAACTTTCTCTTTTTGGCATGGACGTCCCCTCTGCTTTACCTCTGAAGAATTGTTTAATACGTATGCTTCTACCCGTCGCAACTGCTGCGAGTCTGGCACATGGTGACTGTCCGGTTCTGACATTGCTGAAGCTCACTGCCGCTCATCAGCACGTGTTAATCCCCATCTTTTGCCACTGTGCACCCCTTCCTCTTTCAGTTGCAAAAAATTTCCAATTATCACGAACTTCACGGGAAGAGTTGTGCACCTTGTAACATCGAAACACTGTTTGCTTGCTTACTGATTTCTCACTGATGCATACAATCGCACTTCATCCGTCTTCACGCACACCATTGCAGCATAGTAGTACAACGACAAGTTCTGGCTGCTCCACTCCACTACTAAATGTAGTTCCGGTAGCAGTGCGCGTTCCTAAAACCCAGGTGACACTAAGGCCACACTTAACTGCGCATGTAGCACTTGGGTTGGGTTTGTTTGGGGGAGGAGACCAGACAGCGAGGTCATCGGTCTCATCGGATTGGGGAAGGATTAAAAAGGAAGTCGGCCGTTCCCTTTCAAAGGAACCATCCCGGCACTAGCCTGGAGCGATTTAGGGAAATCACGAAAAACCTAAATCAGAAGGCGGGACGCGGGATTGAACCATCGTCCTTCCGAATGCGAGTCCAGTGTGCTAACCACTGCGCCACCTCGCTCAGTCGTGTAGTATTTGACAAACGGCCTCTGACAAGTATGTTACCTCACCCTTGCATCCAAAATACTATCCGTTAGTGAATGTAACGATGTTGTCATTGACATTCTTGCATCTAGTACTTTCATCGGTATTTCAGAGTACTAGCCGAGGCCCACACACAATCCATGACTTTCTTTAGTAAGCTGTCGGAGCTTGTGTGTGTTTTTCAACACACTGCTCTTGAAGTTCGCAATCGGTATGGAATGCCACTCCATAGATGATTTATTTGTCTCCGGTAACCCCCGCTTTGCCCCCCCCCCTTTCTGCTGTTTTATCCAATTCACTGACGTCACTTGTGTCTGCTGACCCAAACATGGTCTTCAGCATTCTACCACCAACATCTGTCCACCCCCTTTTTTACCCTCCAGTACCCGCGCGACATCACTGTGATAACTTATTGCATCTGTTGCTGCCCTGAGAACTCCGTGCGCTCCTTTGAGACATCTTCACCATGCCATGAATGTTTGATAGCCGTTGTCCCCTCAAACATCTCCTACAGCCCCCTTACTTCATTACGTAGTTAAACATTAAACTCGGTGAGAATATTTACTGGACAGCACTAGGACTGGTTGCCTGGATATAGAAATCATCCATGATGATCTTTCAGTGCCCCCACTCTGGTCCGCCGGCCGAAGTGGCCGTGCGGTTAAAGGCGCTGCAGTCTGGAACCGCAAGACCGCTACGGTCGCAGGTTCGAATCCTGCCTCGGGCATGGATGTTTGTGCTGTCCTTAGGTTAGTTAGGTTTAACTAGTTCTAAGTTCTAGGGGACTAATGACCTCAGCAGTTGAGTCCCATAGTGCTCAGAGCCATTTGAACCACTCTGGTCCCAGCGGAGAGGTACAGCACTGCCAAAACTAAAAATCTTATTTGCTCGCCCTTCCCTATACAGTAACGTGAGGAGTCAATATCACATCACACACCTTCCGAAGCCTGCTGTATTTGTACAGCATGTCTCAACATGCTAATGATAAATCCTTTCCTATCAGAAACATACAACGTTATCTCAAACAACATTAATGGCCTACTTTAGATGCAAAAGAAGAAAATACACAAAACTCACAAAACTCAGTACGTATCTACTTTTTCCTTCTCCTCAGTGCATGCTGGGAATGGAGTATCTGGACCTCCTCCTGTTGTTGCTCATTCTTCCGCTTCTTCCTGTTTGCCCCTTTCGTCACTTCCGTTCCCATCCCCATGGAATTGCTTCTGATACATCCTCGAATGGTCTTAGGCGCCCAACATGCAGAACTGCTGAACTTGCTAGCAGTTACAGCTTTATATTTCCTGGTGATACTGTTTCATTTACTTGGTACAGGCCCTGGTACCATATTGCAAACTTCTATGTTTTCCGTCATGCACGCTAAACTTCTGTTGTTTGCTATTTTGTTTACAGTCCTCCTCAGCGCTCTGCGCTGTTTGTCATACCACAAGGTCCTGACCCAGCGCTTGTACTACAGTTTCCTGCTTACCCATCTGCATTCCCATGCTTCTTCCCTGGTTTGTGAAATACTTCATACTCATATTCACTGAATTTTAAAGCCCATCTCGTCAGTCTACTGTATAGATCCTTCAAACCTAGAAATCACTTCAAAGCAGCATGGTTCATCACTATCTTGAAACTCCTTCCATACAGGTAACACCGGAAGTATATTACACTGTACACTATGCTAAGCATGTCTGTCTCTATTGTAGAATAATTCTTCTCTGCTCTGTTCAACGGTCTTAATGCTAAGGCAACCGGATATTCCTGACCATCGCTTCTCCGCTCAAAAGGCACCCAAGAGCATGGTCCGTCTATCAAATGACAACATAAACTAGAACGAAATTTTCACTCTACAGCGGAGTGTGCGCTGATATGAAACTTCCTGGCAGATTAAAACTGTGTGCCGGACCGAGACTCGAACTCGGGACCTTTGCCTTTCGCGGGCAAGTGCTCTACCAACTGAGCTACCCAAGCACAACTCACGCCCCGTCCTCACAGCTTTAGTTCTGCCAGTACCTCGTCTCCTACCTTCCAAACTTTACAGAAGCTCTCATGCAGGAGAGGAAGTTTGACAGCATAAACTCCTTGTGAAAGTCCGGAAATAACAGCATTGGACTTATAGATAACATCTTTAATTTGAGAAACGCTACCTGAAATTTGACTGACCACACAAACTTAACACTGTTCTTCACTTGGTAAGCAGTCATGAAATATCTGCAGACCGATTCACGAATTTTCTGTAATAATTTGCGATACGCAGGAAAATTGGTGACTCCTTGCATGTTCCCGGTTCCAGAAAATATTGCATTGCTTGCTCTGACCTACAATCAGTTGTTACACTATCTTACTAATTACAGGTTCTAAATACTTGACTTCTTTAAGATCGAAGTGATATTTCTCAGTACTTAGTGTCAAATTGTCTGCCCATAATCTCTTGAATACTTCCCTTGGTCTTTGCCCGTGCTCCTGCATATTCTTTGAAAAGATGATTTTGTTTGCAAGATACACCAAACACAGACACATTTTCAGTCTTTCGGCTCTACATTCATTAAATTCCGGAATGTAGCTGGTACATTTTCTAACCCAAACTGCATCGATCTATGCTGATAGTGTCCCCGTGGTGCTGAAATGCAGTTTTCGCCTTATCCTCCTCCGCTTCCTACTGATTATATCCACTCTTTAGATCCATTGTCGAAAACTACCAGCATCCTTTAATGTTTGGAACTGGGTGGGCATCCATCATAATCTTACTATTTAAAAGATGGTAGTTGCTAGGAAATCGATATTTCTTCACGTCATCCGTAGACTTCTTTGGCACAATTACATACCCACCCAACACCCACAAATCCCCAACAGGTACTGCTTTGTTCCGTAAAACCGGCAGCTTATTGTTGATTAATAAATTCCTTCAAAATTGACTGCAGAGAGTGCAGTATTCTGTACGGTCTCCAATATACTGGTGCTTCATTCCCTATCGGAATCCTATGTTGTTTTACTGTATAGCAGGTCCTTGCAGATAAATTACGTTTAAATTCTGCAGCAGGTTTCCGCCTGGGCCCCTTTTGCCCCTTTTAAATGCTTCAGTTTTTCATAAAATGCAGCATCCTCTGCTGTCTTATAGCCTACATCTGCTGTGCGGCAATCTTCATCATTCAGAACCTCCAGTGTGGCCCAGAATGTTACTTTTAAAAACTTAACCACATTTTCGCCATACTTACCGTCATTGGCAGGTAATACCTTGATTCCATTCCTAACTTGTACACATACAATACTACGCCTCACTAAAGAACACCCTGCAGCCATTACTTCACTGTCCTTAAGCATTTCTACTATATACAACATATCAATAGTTAATTCAGGCTTCGTACTCACCTGTAGCGACTTTCCAGATCCACTCGACACACAGTCACGCAAATTAAGCCTTAATGTCATTGTTTGTAGTCTAACTTCAAATGTGTGTGAAATCTTATGGGACTTAACTGCTAAGGTTATCAGTCCATAAGCTTACACTCTACTTAACCTAAATTATCCTAAGGACAAACACACACACCCATGCCCGAGGGAGGACTCGATCCTTCGCTGGGACCAGCCGCACAGTCCATGACTGCAGCGCCTGAGACCGCTCGGCTAATCGTGCGGGGCCGTAGTCTAGCTGTTCAATATACTAGACACCCCTCAGGACAGAACAACACTGACAACAGCTTTCAATAGCTAGACTGTCTTCCCACTAATGTCCACTATATGTTGTCAAAGGCCAACTGTGGCACAATGTTGATGCAAAAATTTGATCCTACTACCGTACTGTGCAAGCCCAAAGGAAGCAGGCATTGACAGGTATGAAAATTACCAAACTATCAGTTTAATAAGTCATGGTTGCAAAATATTAACACGAATTCTTTACAAAAAACTGGAAAAACCAGCAGGAACGACATCGGGAAAGAGCAATTTGGATTCCGGAGAAATAATGGAACACGCGAGGCAGTACTGACCCTACAGCTTATCTTAGAAGACAGGTTAAAGAAAGGCAAACCTACGTCTCTAGCATTTGTAGACATGGAGAAAGCTTTTTTAAATGTTGCCTGGAATACTCTCCTTCAAATTCCGAAGATGGCAGGTGTAAAATACAGGGAGCTAAGAGCTATTTACAGTTTGTACAGATACCAGATGGCAGTTGTAAGAGTCGAGAGATGTGAAAGGGAATCAGTGGTTGAGAAGAGAGTGAGACATAATTATAGCTTATCTCCGATGTTATTCAATCTGTATATTGAGGAAGCAGTAAAGGAAGTACAAGAAAAATTTGAGTAGGAATTGAAGCCTACATAGAAGAAATAAAAACTTTGAGTTTAACTGACAACATTGTAATTGTCAGAGACAGCAGAGTATTTGGAAGAGGAGCTGAACGGAGTAGACCATGTATTTAAAAGAGGATATAAGATGAACAGCACCAAAAACAAGACGAGGATAATAGAATGTAGTTGAATTAAATCAGGTGATGATGAGGAAATTAGATTAGGAAATGAGACATAGAAGTAGTAAATATTTTAGAACATTTTGGAACATTCTGAAATTTTTTTTAACATTTTCGAACATTCTAGAAGAATCATTCTAGCCAGTCTCGGCCACGTCGGCACATAATTCAAAGCTGTTTTACCGTCATCCCATAAGAAGTTAATTAGTGCTGCGCCCACTTTTGATACCCATTTCTTCGAACGCAGCTCCTGCAGTTCCGAACCAAACCGTCTTCTAGGAGGAGGAATAGAGTATTACCGTACCATATTACCCCATTGTGGCTGTGGGAGTGTGTGGTGGACTTATGGCGGCACGCGCGGACAAGCCACGCTTACATTTATATGTCGTGGTGAACAAATGCCCTCTTTAGACACCTATGTTTTCTTAGCTAACTCCTGAAATTCCAAAACCAGACCTTCTTTATGCATAGGGAGTTTGCTACCTTCCTTTCTCCCCATCTCCCCCTCAATTGGGTTGCAAAATTCTCTTTCGAACTATTTACGACACGCATAGGCCAGCCTCATTTATACTTTTTGTTTTTCTTTTGTTTTTTTTTAAAACATTTTCAGCGATATTATGTTAATACAATAATTAAGAAACAGTCTCGAACGCAAATTTCTTTTAATCGGAGTGACCGGTTTCAGTCCTTAAGGATCATCTTCAGACTCTGAAATAACACACGTACAGTTAAAGGGTTCCTTACAGTAACGTATATCCGAAACAAGATTACAAACTACATATACCCAGAACGGCAGGTGGACTTCCATGGAGCAGGCTGCGCTGATCCATAACGGTGAACTGCCTGCTAAATGGATAGTCAGGGAGTGGTCTTAAATAGCACTAGTCCCACTCACCGTCCTGTGTATGACATTAGTGTTAAACAATCAGAAGCGCAGTGTGTACTATTAGCATAAATTGTATTACAATGGTCTATATTACTAAGATTTGAAGAAAAGTTATAGGAAAATACATCGTAAAATTGCTATGAAATAGCTATTCCCCAAAAAATATTATCTGTAGTAAATAATTTGTTTAAAATAAAGTAGTCTACACTGCCCTCTGTTATCCGTTCCGTAACATTCGTGCTGTTGGCAAATATATATGGAATAGCTCTCAAGGGTTGCTATAGCGATGGAGAGAAGCTACTACAAAGATAACCTATATGGACGTTGAGGGTTGCCGTAGACACGGCGTCCAATATCGATGCGACATTCTGAACAGCCGCCAAAGAGTGCTGTGACGACAACAGAGACGATCTATGTAAATGTTAATGGTTACCGTAAAGACAGCATCCTCTATCGATGTGACACGACAAAATAAATACAAAATATAGTATTGGATATAATAGTCGTTAGAGATTATTCATAGTAATATGAATAGAAGAATAGCGAAATATGGGGTGTTAGTTAACAAGCAATCTTGCCTAATACGGGGGCTATCCATAAAGTACATTACGTTTTCGTTTGTGTCCGTTAGGGGCGGGGCTAGCGCGACCAAAAATCTTAACAGAGATTCACAAACATGTATGTAGGAAGGAAATATAGACACTAAGTGAGCATAAGGTTTTAGATATGAAGAGCTCCATTACATCTCATGTTAGACACGAAATGGTTATATATTTATGTAATAGATAATATTGTGTAACGTAATGGTGATGCATAAATAACCTAAGCAACATTAATGGATACAAAATCCTTTAAAAAGAGACTGTTAGTGAAAAAACAGTTTGTGAAGAGAAAGGAGGGGGGGCTGTGAACAGAACATTAAGAATACTACCATAGCAGCAGTGTTAGATACAAAGAAACTATAACGTCATTACTCATAGAGAAATGCTAGAGATAAAATCACGAGTCTGCATTATTTGTGTAGAAAGAAGGTAAACTAAAACATAGATTGGAAATAAAACGAAAGAGCAGTCAAAATTATAACAAGCCTTCAAAAATATCAAAGAAATATTTTTCCCCAGAACCAAGCTGCTCGTTAAATAAACCTAGAGGCTCGTTTTTATGATGTGCGTAAATATCTATTTCTTCTAGTGAATTTAATAAAGGTTCTTTAGGGGCAATGTGGAGAACTTTTAAATTATTTTGGATAGACCCTTCAGAGTAATCATAGTCTTTTATGGGAACAACATTAAAAGACTATGATCGCTCTGAGGGATAACAAAAATTCCCTAGTAAATCACTGTAAGCTTTTCCCAAAGTTTTTAGTTTCCAGTTTTTATCTCCCAAAAAACCATAATTGGGCTATTGCAATTATGTTCTTCAAAAAAATTAGCCAGATTGTTCCAATCATTTTCAACTAATGCGCTTACCAACTAATAGCATTTAATTTTTATTTATGTAGATATTTAACTAATGATGTTAATGATTATTGTTCTTTTTACTGTAAATAATATTTCTGTAACCTGTCTGAATTTCATAATGGCGTCCCTGGCGCTAATCGTATGGTAATATGTGTTACTGTTACGCTACATGCGTGCAATGACGTATTCTACCACGCTCAACCACTGATGCAGACGTCAGGTAGAATAAAATCAGATAAATAGTAAAGTAAACAAATCTGCTAGTCATTCACATGAATCGATAAATTCTGTAGAGGGAGGGGCACATATTAAAATAAATTGATACTGAAATTTGTTTCTGAACGTCATTTTCAGTTCTAGATGGATTCATGTGGTGTGTGTGTGTGTTCGTGAGCGATTGTGAAGGCGCGTGTCATCTGAGCCCCGAAGACCTCCCCAGCCTGCTCCTCAAATGGGCTCCTTTTCCCTCCTCGCCTTTTCTACTGAAACCATGAGCCGCCTGCCGGCCGCGCTAAGACGGCTTCTCGTCCTCGGCTCTTTGTCGCTGGGTACAAAGCCGCCTGTCTAGTAAGGAGCAGCTGAGAAACGAGCATCCGAGAGCTAAGGACGTGACACTCGGGGAATACAGCAACTGCGCTAGTGGCGGGAGAGACAACGCTATTGTGCCCCATTACACAGCGACAGCATTTATTTGTCTAATAAAACTAACACAGACAGGGCGTACTGAAGTATTCAAAGCTGAATTTCCTGCTGCTTTTTTTATCAGCAATATTTGGTACGTTGCTTTATTGGCTACAGAGGTTGTCGATCAATGCTAACATACAGGAAGGTTCACCTGCCCCTAACTATGACTTCTATGCAACCCGCAACACCTTCAAAAACTGCACACCAGGTTTTCATATTCTCTTGCTCGCTATGTGCAAACTGTTAGACGTACCGAAAGAAAGTAACATAAGATTCATATGTAGTTGTACTGGGATACGTTTTTGCTAAAGACTACAGTTTTCGAGTTATTGGAAAAAAACTACTTTAAATGTCACTTTTCTACGTTTTTTACCTCCCAGTTTAAATTTATCTACATTAAATTTTCTGCAGAAAGGTCCTGTATTTTCTTTCTGTAGGACTAATAGCTTGCACATAGCGAGTGGGAAAATATGAAAATCTTGCATGCAGTATTTGAAGGTGTTACAGGCTGCATAAAAGCCAGCGTTAGGGACAGCTGAAGCACTCTGTGTATAATTCTGGAGACCTCCATGGCTGTGTCCAATGGTGATAAAATCTTCTGAATGGTTAGCCATGTCATTTACTTCTCTACTGCACCACATTTCGATCCCTCTGCTGGGATCTCCTTCAGCACTGCCCTGGTTTCACTGGATGACTGAACATTGTCGTGTCCATTTATAAAGGGCTAGTTTCCCGCGCCTTTTAGAAGTGATGTCAATGGGTAAAAACCTTCAGGTTGTTATCAGTGAGCTGTCGTAATTGGTAAATAGTGAAATCAGGTGTTAACGCAGAGGGGATACCCAAAATATTATTGTTGTTTTGCCGCTTCGTCTATATCCTGGTAACTGTGTTGTTTATGTTTCTCGCTTGCCTTGCCTGGATGTTAATTCCATGGTAACGGGTAGACGGGTAGCCGTGGAGACTGTAGCGTGTAGCCGTCATCTATTTTGTAACTGTACCTACTTTTTTACATATCGACCGTCTGACGGCTTTCCTTCTATAAATGCTACTTTTATTGTCTAGTACATGTACGCCATAAATCCATAACCTGATCACATTCTTCCTAGAGCTGCTCCATTGCTTATTTTAGCTTTTATTTTAGACGTGTTTAGACTTAGTGCCATTCAAAGCGTCCTTTTACTGTGGTTCCGGTTTCTCTGATATGTACTTTGTCACAACCACATATCGCTTGATAATCCCTTGTAGTACGGACTCGGTTAGACACGTCATTCCAAGACGGAAGAGTTGACTTACCACTTAAGCAAAGGACAAAAGACTTCTTCCGACCTATAACGAATACATCTTCGATGAATGAACGCCATATTGTCTTTCGACAGTGTGCAGCCATCCAGAAATATCAATAGAGTAGTAAAGGAGATCCCAGCAGCGTCGAGCAGTTGAGATTATGAAGAGACATTAGCCTAGCGGCAGAAGATTTATTACCACTGAGATATTACGTTTGTTGGCTAGACCAGTTACGCAGGGCAAGGAAAGTTAGCTTTGCGGAACTTTGACTTCAACTGGGCGCAATAGGACCGTAGTTTGGAGAATTAAAATGGTGCCGGTCAACGCCATCAGTAGACAAAGGGCTTTGGACGGTACCGCATGCTGATCTTGTGAAAGTTGAGTGTCCACCATATAACTACTTTAATGTTTATCCATTCCATATTTCACCTGTGCTTCAGTTGCCGGGCATCTTCTTGAACATACGTGGGTTTTGTAGGCGTGTCTACCACGCGGAAACAATCGTTTGGCGCCGATGATAAGCATCGTAACAATAAGTAACGATAATAATGAGGTATAACATGGCAGCGGAACTTTTGTAGTTTGAAAGCGTAATATTACACTCGGAACGAAAAGGAGCAATTAATAATAGAATGATTTATAGCAATTCAAAGCTACCATTACTTCCTTGCTTTTCGTAACCGTTGTATGGGCCACCACAAAACAACTATATATTAATCAAAACTAAATTCTTTCGTGTCTTAAAAGCTAAAGGTTACTTTGCTGATTGGTGAAAGTAAGCTGTCTACCCTGCGAAATTTCCACGAACACGGAGAGAAGGGTACCAAAACCGGCGAACACTGAAGGAAATGGTATTCAAAATTGTGTATCACATTGCTGCGAATGATTGCAGAATGAGAGTTTAAAGATGTCAGAGTGGAACTTCGAATCGGTTACCACAGAAGAGACGAAGGTGATGTGACTGTGTGTGCTTAAGAAATCTATACAGAAAGGCTCTTGAAGAAGACAGTTTTAGATCGAGTGCAGTTCGGGGAAACAAATGTCTAGACCTCAGAGGTATCGGTATTAATTTTCCTACGAAATAATATCTCTTATGAACGAACATATGACAGAAATTTAGAGACATTAGTCATAGTATCAGTACGACAAACGATAGTCGTGTTAGTGAGGTTACTGTTTAACGGCTATATTGTTACGGCAGGGAAGTTTTTTGGTATTAGTAATTTAGTTTTATAGTTTATAGCACAGTACAATTATTCAGATAATTAATTAAAACGAAATCAGTAGTTTATTTCCCATATTACAGCTATCTACATAATAAGCTACATGTACGAAAAATAAAAAATATAGTTGTTGCTCACAGTTTTTGAGAACATTTGCATGTATTGCTTAAATTTACAAGGATCATATTAGCACTAAAATTAAAGACCCAGAAGAATGATAGGCATGATCTCCGTTACTTATATCTGACAGGACGCAAAGTTTTTCAACGAGAAAGATATTGAACCTTAGACATTTATTAAACTGACAGATGCGTAACAAATATCTTTTTCCTGTGAAATCTATTCGAACAACCAAATGTTTCCGCAAGATAATAACACTGACATTAGCTATACATCCAATACTTTCATGTGTTTTAGCACTTAGATTACACGTCTTTGGTCAAACAAACTTTGAGGTTTGAAGGATGAAGGTTTGAAGGATGACGTCTCGTGCCAACTCGAGGATCACTTCCCATATTAGCAGGTCACAGTACCTCGTATCATTGTGCTACATCACAATCGTTGATTTTATGCACTAAAAGGTCTTGGATTGGTAATATCTTACCTTTCCTACTGGTTTGTTATTACACATATCAACAAGAATTCGGATTCATCATTTCGAAATTCATGTCACAGTACACAAAATATGGCTCTGAGATACGACCACATATTCATTTGCTGTGCGTCGAGACAACCAAATGGAAACACAATCGTTTAGTGATTCCCATGGAGATTCAAATCAGCAATGGTCAAAATTGTCCCATTCGTCAATGACAATTCTATTTAAATCGCTCAGCGTAGGTGCCCGTTGCTGACGTCCAAAAGCAACTCGTTTAGAGCGACCCCACACATGTTTGACTGGCTACATGTCTGAGGATCAGTCAGGCCACTCCTTTCTGGTGATTCCAGAATGCTGAAGGGATTTGTTCTCGAGAAACTCACGGTGAGCACGATAGCTATCCTCCAACAAGATGAAACAGTCACCAAAATATTGGCGATACGGTCCCACAACAGACTGCAAAATCTCGTCACTGCTCCGTAAGGCAGTCATATTTCCCTCATCAATAACGACAGGTGTATTGTGTACCCATGAAATGCCACCCCAGAATGTCACTCCACCACTACCTTGTTGCACATGTCGGAAACAGTGTTGCAGATGGTCGATATTACAGGGTTGTCTGCCAACACATGTATGCGATTCTCAGGATCGATCACATTCGAGTTTCTTCCGTAAACAATACGAGATGCCAATCCTGGGACGTCTATTTCTGCATGACTTTGTGCCCGCTTGTAACGGAGCCCACAGTATTGCGTAGGTCGACATGGTCTCCTCTATGGTTATCGGGAAAGGAGACGCGCATCATGCTATTTTCTCTAAGAGTTCGATGCAATGCGTCACGTCCTGCTGACTCTTTGAATGTCAAATCCAGTTCTGGAGAACCCAGCAAAAATTCCTTTGAATGCAAAGTCGTAGATATGGATTATCCTGTAAACGGCCTATGCAATGTAAATCGTCAACCCTACCCGTCAACCGGAACCGATTTCATGACCGTGTCATATTTCTGTGACCCGCACGTCGAGCAACTTCTCGGGTTGACAAGTCTTCAGAGCGTAATTTGCTGATGCGAACCCAATCATTGTCGCTTCTATCCTTCGTGGCATGATGGATGTTCACTCTACCCTTTCACAGACGTCTTTAACGCATTCTTACTGGTGCTTCACTTTCAATAAAAATGTTGCAGTCCATTCCAGTGTGGAGTTCTACCCATAAGTAGCGGTCACGCTAACAATTTGTACGTTTAGCAACAACGTCAGTAGTGACCTTATGATCGGCACAGGAACGTTAACAGTAGCAACACACCTGGACGGTATATCGGGGTGATGAAAAACTTCTTTTTGATGTGTAAAAATAGGCATCGTATCCTGGAAAAATGAAACCAATATTTTACTACAACTCATAATACCACAGACATGTACGGACCATGAGGTTGTCTTGCTTCATCTTCTTCTTTTTTTTTCAATCGAAAAGCTTTCTCAAAATTGTAAACGTGTGCTGTAGACTTACCAAGTTACCTTTGTTATTCCTTTGCTGTTTTCTTACTGTGTGTCGCGTAAAGTAATCTGAGATAATAGTTTGTGGGAACAAACAGTAAAGAAACACAGTACAACCTGATCCACAACACTGACTGAGCCAATTGCGCTCACGTAAGGGACCATTTCGTACCGATATTTGGTACTGTTCAACGTTCTCTCTAGTTATTTGAGGTTTTGTTTTGCATGTCCCTTATTGAAAGAGACCCTACATTTATTACACACAAGAGGAATTTTGTGTAAGTCTTTCTGAATTTCCTTAGGATACTCTAATGGTTATTATCAAACAGTTCCCTCATATGCGGCATGAAGCGAAACTTGTGGTTGGATTCCGGATATTTTGATACAGAAGACACAGCAAGTTACTTTGGATGGAAAGTCGTCGAAAAACGTAGAAATAACTTCGGGTGTGCCCCAAGGAAGTTAAAGGGATTCTTGCTGTTGGTGTAGCATATTAACGGCATTAGAGACAATATTAGCTTCGCGGTGTGGTCGCGCGGTTTGAGGCGCCATGTCATGGTTTGCGCGGCCCCTCCAGCCGGCGGTTCGAGTCCTCCCTCGGCCAAGAGTGAGTGTGTGTTGTCCTTAGCGTAAGTTAGTTTAAGTAGTGTGTAAGTCTAGGGGCCGATGACCTCAGCAGGTTGATCCCTTAGCCATTGACACACATTTGAATAATATTTTGCATATGATGCAGTTATGTAGAACGAAATCTGGTCTGAAAGAAACTGCTTAAATATTCAGTCAGATCTTCATAACATTTCAAAGTGGTACAAAGTTTTAAAACTTCCTTTCAATGTTTAGAAATGTAAAATTGTGGGCTTTATAGAAAGAAAAAACGTAGTGTCCTACGACTATGACATCGGTGAGTCACAGTTGGAAACGGTCGATTCATACAAATACTTGGATGTAGCACTTTGTAGCGATATGATATGGAATGATCACGTAGGCTCAGCCGTCGGTAAAGCAAATGGTAGATTTCGGTATATTGGTAGAATACAGCTACGATGGAGATTTCTTAAAAATCACTTGTGCGACCCAAGTGTTCCCCATACAGCCTGCCTTCCGCAAACAGTAGTATTCAATGAACTGTGATTGAAGCCCGATCATCAGGGACTTAGATGCACTGAGCGAAAATAATAGTGGCATGTAATATACAAACCATATTAATGGTTAATTATTACTTGTAACATGTTATAACAGCTGACCATGTACTTCTTGTATTCTTAGCACTGAGAATAGCTAGTTTCTAGCCGTAATCTAGATCTGTATAATAAAATTTAAAAAGGACGACTGATTGCTGCTAACTGTAATTTACAAGTCAATATGACAGTTGCTGCGTGCAACCCCTTTCCGAATGGAAGGTAACCTGATATTTATTTCAGTAATCGCGCTGGCCGATTGTTGTTCTGTCTTAGCATGCTCATGAACAGAATGCTGTGGGCACCTCCCCCAAGATGACAAACGCCAACGACCTCTATGAATGTGTTCCTTGTTTGCTGCGATCGTATGCGCCATATCGCACCTAGACTAGTTCGCTAAATTACCCAATATCAATGCCATAGCAAACGTATGGAAATATTTGGAGCATTGAACGATGCACAGCTATGAATATATCCGCCGCTTTGTACCCATACGGGATCTAAACGTCAATGAGTAGCTTGAACTGGGCATGACATACTTGAAGATACATGTGGTGCGTGAGGTCTTTGAGTTAGGCTGTTGCCAACGTTGTGTTTGTCACTGGGTTCTCCGCGGTTGACAGTGACTACCCGGACGCTACGTGTTGACTGGTCCAGGACTCTGATAAATGTGAGGCCCAGTTACCATACTGAATCGTGTTTAAGAACACGGCCAAAGGAAGAAAACAGGGTAGACATAATTTTTTATGCCGTCTTAGTAGGCTGTACCTATAAACCCTTATGCTCATTTTACAAGAGAGTTTTCAAGGAACTTTCCAGATTTGTTAGGTTGCCATTACCTGCCTGGTGCCAGTCGTAAGCTATCTCCCAGGAAGGTAACCTGCGCTCCTAGCTACCTTCATCAGACCAAGGAATCCTTCTAACAGTCCCCGTGTTTGCGACCGTCAATAATCACAGTTTACAAGCCGTTACGTGAAAATTAAACCTGGCTGAAAATGATGATGTGCAGTAGGACTGTGGATGTGTAATTTTCGTCTCACTCTGATCTCCAGGAGATACGTTTAAAGTAGGGTTCATCACAAACATATTTCAAAAGGGAAGGATGGATAACTGCACAAATTATCGAGCCATCACAGTTCTCTGGTCTGTATCAAGACTATATGATAAGTTCCTTAGTACTAGAACTGAGAGAGAAAGTAACAGGGCAGGAAAGTCTTGTGTCGACAGTATGTGCAGCCTGAGACAGGCGACAGACAAGAGAATTGGACGTAACTTGGAGACACAAACGGTTTTTATGGACTTGCGGAAGGTCTGTGACTTTCTAGAATGCATGAATAAAAAGCCTGAAAATTCCAAAATGTTATGTATAAGTCTTTAGAAAGTTGTGTTCAGACGATACTTGTCGTGTTAAAGTTGGGAAGTTACTATCACAGAAACTTCAGATTAGCAAAGGACTGAAATTGGAGTTCATGGTGACACTCTGTTTTCCCTTAACTTCGCCAACAATCACGCCATCTGCACCAACAAGAAGGTGGTGTATCTTATATGTTAAGAAAGGTTAAAGAAATATATGAAATGAAATGAGCGTTTGGAGTCATTGGCCGGGAGGCCCCTTGCGGGGCAGGTCCGGCCGCCTTGGTGCAGGTCTTCTTAGGTTCGACGCCACTTTGGGGGACCTGAGCGCCAGATGAGGATGAAATGATGATGAAGACAACACAACACCCAGTCCCTGAGCGGAGAATATATCCGAGCCAGCCGGGAATCGAACCTGGGCCCGTAGGACGTCAATCCGTCACGCTGACTACTCAGCTATTGGGGCGGACAAAGAAATATGTGAAAGGCGTGCATGAAAATTAAATTTACAAAGACTGAATTCTTCGCTGTCGAGGGTTGGGGATGATGGATCCGTATTATTGCGTAGCCGTTCACATAAATATCTAGGGGCAATCATTTAACAACAGGGGTATAAAGCAGAGGATAGGAAAGGGAAATGTGACAATTTATCAGATACATTCCGATATTTGGAATAAAAAGGTATAAAAAATTTTAGAAACAGGACATAGAAAACTGTAGTTGATATCTTTGCTCTGTATAATTCTGATCTACGGGAAGACTCCAGCGTCAGTTAGAAGAGATCAATGACAGTGGCAGTAGACTTTTGAACGCAAAGTTGTGAAGGAGAAGAGACAAAACAAGAAGAAAAGAGGTACAAGAACAGATGCCGGTTACAAAGAATATTGTACACACAAATAAAAATAAAACGCTAACATAGTATGGGAATAGTAGAAGAGTACCAGAGGAAAGATGCCTTCTAATATAGCACTATAGACCTTTTAATTGAGAACAATGTTATTAGGCTCATTCTCATACATTATATAGTGGAGAGGTGATCGATAATATCGGAAATAATTAATAGCATTGAAAAAATTTAATTACAATCACTGATGTATAATCTCTCATTAGAATAACGCCCGCAGCAACGTAGTGCCTGAGGGAAATCAAAGAGGGTCCATAGCGTCTACCTTTGTTTCTAAATTCTACTATATAAACCATGCTCGAGTATTGTCAGTTCTCAGGTCTTGTCTTCTGCGCTCTGAATCAGTTTACGTAGCTGCGGCGTGCGATATGCTATAGAAGGGACCTTTTGTTAAGTTGCAAGAAAAATAAACTATAGTTAATTTATACGGGACAGACTTTTGCCGTAAGGTCGCGGGCTAAGAATATCTGAGGAATTGTGCGCCGAGGAAAAGCAGCGATCAGTATTAAATTGTACACACATCCAAAAACGTTTAGCATCAACCAGGTTCCCAGAACTCTTGAAGGTAGACGTTGACTATGGATATTGTATCACAGACACAGTCCCTTTGACTGTTCAGTGATGTCACTAAACCCGCCCAAAGATGTAAACAACCATGCATGACCAGTCCCTATTAGACGCAGGGATCCGACAGCCGATCACTTCCAGTCATTCCACCAGGAAGGAGTATACGGCTCGTGTTGCCTATAATTAAACCATGATCAAAAAGTCAATATCGCGGTTCGATCGCGTCCGCATTTTACTTTGTGCCAGAAAGAGCTCTCGACAACGGAAGTGTCCAGGCGTCTCGGTGTTAACCAAAGCGATGTTGTTCGGACATGGACGAGATAAATGCCTCTCTCAGGTCATCCAAGGGCTACTACTGCAGTGGATAACCGCTACCTGCGGATTATGGCTCGGAGGAACCCTGACAGCAACGTCAAAATGTTGAATAACGATTTTCGTGCAGCCACAGGACGTCGTGTTACGATTCAATCTGTGCGCAATAGCCTGCATGATGCGCAACTTCACTCCCGGCGTCCATGGCAAGGTCCATCTTTCCAACCACGACACCATGCCGCGCGGTACATATGGGCCCAACTACATGCCGAATGATCCGCTCAGGATTGGCATCCCGTGCTCTTCACCGCTGAGTGTCGCATATACTTTCAACCAGACAATCATCGGAATCGTGTTTGGAGGTAGCCAGGTCAGGCTGAACGCCTTAGGCACACTGCCCAACAAGTGCAGCAAGGTGGAGGCTCCCTGCTGCTTTGGTGTGGCATTATACGTGGCCGACGCACGCAATTGGTGGCTATGAAAAGCGCAGTAACGGCTGTACGATACGTGAATGCTCTCCTCCGATCGATAGTGCAACCCTATCGGCAGCATATTAGCCAAGCATTCGTCTTCATGGACGACAATTCGCGGCACCATCGCGCACATCTTGTGAATGACTTCGTTGAGGATTACGACATCGCTTGACTAGAGTGGCCAGAATATTCTTCAGACATAAACCCTATCGAAGTGGCCTAGAATAGAGTGGAAAGTGATGTTTATGGGTGACGTGACCCACCAACCGCCGGCCGGGGTGGCCGAGCGGTTCTAGGCGCTACAGACTGGAACCGAGCGACCACTACGGTCGCAGGTTCGAATCCTGCCTCGGGCATGGATGTGTGTTATGTCCTTAGGTTAGTTAGATTTAAGTAGTTCTAAGTTCTAGGGGACTGATGACCTCAGAAGCTAAGTCCCATAGTGCTCAGAGCCATTTGAACCAACCCTCCTACCACTCTGAGGGATCTACGCCGAATCACCGTTGAGGAGTGGGACAATCTGGATCAACAGTGCCTTAATAATCATGTGGATAGTATGCCACGACGAATATAGGCATGCATCAATGCTAGAGGACGTGCTCCTGGGTATTAGAGGTACCGCAGTTTACAGCAATCTGGACCACCACCTTTGAAGGTCTCGCTATATGGTAGTAGAACATGCAATGTGTGGTTCTCATGAGCCATAAAAATGGCGGAAATGATGTTTGTGTTGATCTCTATTCCAATTTTCTGTACAGGTTCACGGAACTCTCGGATCCGAGATGATGCAAAACTATTTTGATGTGTATCACAGGCCAAATAACCGATAACAGGATCTGTGGGCTATACGGTGGCACGTTAAACTAAATATAAGAATGGCATTAGACACTTAGCTTTTTGAAAGCAAAAAAGATTACGGATTTTGAATGACTATATCGAAGTATAGTAATAGACCATAGTCCTTGCTACAATATCTTTGAGTGACGAAGTATAAAAATCACGGACGTTTTAGTTGCCGTAATTGAATTGTAGGATCAAACCTCCTTTTCCGTACATACAAAACGCAAGCTTTCATTATCATTTAATTATTATTAAATGTTACTAGTAAAATACTAAAGTGATTTCCACAACAGCGTGTGCATTCATCAACAGTAATCATAGACAAGCTGCAAACTGAATTTTTGGATGACGGAGGGTTCGATTATGAAGTATTTCGAAACGTAAACTGTGACTAAAAGCTACTTAACATTTCATTTCCAATCGGACGGAAATAATACAAAATCAGAAACAGTGTGTATATGTAGTGACGTAGGAAATAGAAAGTTGAAATAATATCTAACGTCTAAAGACTTTGTTAATTATCTTTTCTTCGGTAACGCAGCAACAACTGAAGGGTAATGAACTGTTCAAAAAGTCAACACTAATTATTATTATGAAAACGCGAAATTTACTCTTCGTTACGGTGAAGATGGCTGCGGCTGTTCCATCTGATATGTACACATAACGAAAAGTCGTGCATGTACAGTAGTTAACAACATCAGTGTCTTACGTCAGTGAAGTCGACGACAGGAGATCGACAGGAGGCGTTTACAACGACTACTGCGGAACATGGAGTGAGGCGTGCGATGCCGGACACTGTGGTGTAACAAGAGCGCTGACCAGACAGGAGGAGTGGGAAACTTGGACCGCTCGTGGTTGCCACGAGGTCTCAGGCGTCTTGTCACAGTCCGTGCGGCTCTCCCTGTCCGAGGTTCGAGTCCTCCCTCGGGCATGGGTGTGTGTGTGTTGTCTGTAGCGTAAGTTAGTTTCAGTTAGATGAAGTAGTCCGTAAGCTTACAGACCGATGAACTAAGCAGTTTGGCCCCATGAGATCTTACCACAAATTTACAAAAAATAAAACCCGGGTGCGAGAGACGCATCATGGTCTGGCGGAAAGCAGAAAAAGTCTGTCGTCTTTGAAACACAAAATCAGAGAGACAAAGATATTTTATTTTAATTGATAATGCATTTCTCAAAAGAAGGTGTGGCTCACATAACCACATGATCACAATATCATCTGCGGGGTGACTAACTTATGACGGTGTGTTTTGTTCTTAAATGGAATTTAGTAGACCGATTGAGTGAATTCCCACTCGCCTACAGCCGTATATAAACGCGGTGTGGGTTGAAAGCGCAGCGGGCGGCAGTAACTTGGCCAGTAACTGCCCATTGCTGTTGGTTGTCGGCCATCGGCAGAAACTGTGTGGCAGGGCCGGAAGAGGGGCGGGAAATGTGCGTCGATTAACGGCTCGTTAATCTGCTCACGCGTTTAGACGTGGGCGCGAGACCAGAGACTCGGTCCGCGAGTTACGCTAACTGGCTTATCGCCCGCCACAGCCCGCTTGTCGGCCGAGGGACACGCTGTCCGACGCTGCGTCACGGTACATTTCTGTTGCTAGCCGCTTCTCTACGGAGCTATATTTCCCAAGAGCGACGTTAAATATACTTCCTCTAGCGATTTGGGATGGACTATTCAAATAAAAAGTATAAACTTACACAGATGAGCTAAAATACTGGCCATTAAAATTGCTACACCAAGAAGAATTGCAGATGACAAACGGGTATTCATTGGACAAATATATTATACTAGAACTGACATGTGATTACATTTTCACGCAGTTTGGGTGCATAGAAACTGAGAAATCAGTACCCAGAACAACCACCTCTGGCCGTAATAACGGCCTTCACACGCCAGGGCATTGAATCAAACAGAGCTTGGATGGCGTGTACAGGTACAGCTGCCCATGCAGCTTCAACACGATACCACAGTTCATCAACAGTAGTGACTGGCTTATTGTGAGGAGCCAGTTGCTCGGCCACGATTGACCAGACGTTTTCAATTGGTGAGAGATCTGGAGAATGTGCTGGCCAGGGCAGCAGTCGAACATTATCTGCAACCAGAAAGGCCTGTACAGGACCTGCAACATGCGATCGTGCATTATCCTGCTGAAATGTAGGGTTTCGCAGGATTCGAATGAAGGTTAGAGCCACGGGTCGTAACACATCTGAAATGTAATGTGCACCGTTCGAAGTGCCGTCAATGCGAACAACAGGTGACCGATAAGTGTAACCAGTGGCACCCCATACCATCACGTCGGGTGATAGGGCAGTATGGCGATGACGAATACACGCTTCCAAGGTGCGTTCACCGCAATGTCGCCAAACATGGATGCGACCATCCTGATGCTGTAAACAGAACCTGGATTCATCCAAAAAATGACGTTTTGCTATTCGAGCACCCAGGTTTGTTGTTGAGTACACCATCGCAGGCGCTCGTGTCTGTGATGCAGCGTCAAGGGTAACCGCAGTCATGGTCTCCGAGCTGATAGTCCATGCTGCTGCAAACGTCGTCGAACTGTTCGTACAGATGGTTGTCGTCTTGCAAATGTCCCCATCTTTTGATTCTGGAATCGAGACGTGACGTGGCTGCACGATCCGTTACAGCCATGCGGATAAGATGCCTGTCATCTCGACTGCTAGTGATACGAGGCCATTGGGATCCAGCACGGCGTTCTGTATTACCCTCCTGAACCCACCGATTCCATACTCTGCTAACAGTCATTGCATCTCGACCAATGCGAGCAGCAATGTTGCGATACGATAAACAGCAATCGCGATAGGCTACAATCCGACCTTTATCAAAGTCGGAAACGTGATGGTACGCATTTCTCCTCCTTACACGAGGCATCACAACAACGTTTCACCATGCAACGCCTGTCAACTGCTGTTTGTGTATGAGAAATCGGTTGGAAACTTTCCTCATGTCAGCAAGTTTTAGGTTTCGCTACCGGCGCCAACCCTGTTTGATTGCTCTGACTAGCTGATCATTTGCATATCATAGCATCTTCTCCCTGTCTGTAAATTTGACGTTTGTAGCACGTCATCTTCGTGGTGTAGCATTTTTAATGGCCTGTAGTGTATTATGAGCACCTTCTACGTAGTATGTTGGTCCTTTTTCGGAATGCAGTTAGCAGCAGTTTGCCGATCCACGGATTAGACAAGCTCTTCGTAGGTATCCGGAGATACGTTGTGTAGTCTTCATAAAGCACTGCTGGTTTATTGGTGGTTGTGAAGCTGGCACCAAATAGCTTCTCAGATGTCTTCCATCGAGTTCAGGTCAGGTGAGTTTAGTGGCCGAAACGTCTACGTAGTTTAGTAAAATGCTTCTCAATTCACTGCAGCTCGTTTATGGCCTTGGGAGGGGGACAGTTACCCTGCTGGAAGGTGCCCTTGCCACTGGAGAGGACGTAAAGCATGAATGTTCACACTGTGGACAGCTGTGATTTGTTACTTCGATTACTACCGCAGCTCCCATGGGAGCCCTGGCAATTGCCCCCTGTAGCGTAATACTACCACTGTTGTGTCTGTGGTGCTGTGTATGTTTCTAGGAGCCGTACACCTCGATGACTTCGTGCCTGCGCACGACCAGTGACCTGGCGTAGCAAAAGATGCGATTCACTCTACAAATTGACAAATTTTCGTTGATCCACTGTCTATTCTTCATGATCGTATTCCCACTACAACGCTAAGCGACGATTTTATTGGGTTAGCACGGGGACAAAAAGAGAAGGTCTCCTGCTGTGCTGTCACATCGAACATAGATCCCTACTTATGCCGCTTTAAGGGGCGGGCAAGCCTCTGATCTTCAAGCACTGCGACGAGTTGCGGACGCCCTACACCTTGTTGCGTTGTTTGCCAATGGAAATGCACTAAGGTGACAAAAGTCATCAGATATAATATTATGCTTGACCTCCTTTTGCTGCAACTTCAAGAGCCATGAACTCAACAAGTCGTTGGAAGTCCCCGGCAGAAATACTGAGTCATGATAAATCTACAGCCGTCAATAATTGCGAAATGGTTGCTGGAGTATTTTGTGCACGGACTGATGCCTAGATTGTGTACCATAAATGTTCGATGCGGTTTATGCTGGGCGATCTGCGTGGACGAATCTTTCGTTCACATTGTCCAGAATGTTCTTCAAATTATTCGTGAAAAACCGTGGCCCGATAACGCGGTGGACTGTCGTCTATAAAAATTCCGTCGTTGTTTGGAAACATAAAATCCATGAATGTGCGGAAAATTGTCTCCGAGTAGCCAAACATAGCCATTTTCAGTTAGTGATCACTTCAATTGGACCACGTTAACACATCCCACACCATCATGGAACTACTACCAGATTGCACAGGGCTTTGTTGACAACTTGGATCCATGGCTTCAAGAGGTCTGCGCCACACTCGAACCCTAACCCAGCTCTCACCAATTGTAACCTGGAGTCGTCTGACGATTTTCCAGTCGTCAAGAGTCCAACCAATACCGTCTCTTAAGAGTCGGTGCAGGTGATGTAGTTGTGTTGGTAAATGTAGCCCAGTGGGCGGCTACGAGCGCTTTTCGCTTGCTGTGTGACGAGATAATTAATTTAGATAGTAATTAATTGTTTTTGCTTCTATAGTATTTACGTGCATTAGTGTCAGTGAAGGTTTCAGTTTTTATTAGCGTCAGAATAGGAAAAGCGAAGTTTCTGTTCAGAACAGTTTCGCGTGTACGCAAACGTTTGTTTACATTCTTACCTGACGTTAAATACGTGGAATTATCAAATAAGTAACTGTACAATACTCAGTATTTACGTTTGTTAGTGTCATTTAGACTCGATACATTGAAGGTAGCAGCTTGTATACGTTTTATTAGGAAAAGTGAATTCTAACCTCACTTGTATACGTTTGACTAGCGCATCCTGCGAGCGTTAACAGTTAAGCAAACGTAAAGTACATGGTAAATTAGTATTATAATACAGTAGCTGAATAAATTAGTGTTATTATACAAGTTCTGAGCCCTTCTTACATACGGTTTAGTTAGCAGAAAGCTAAAATACCTCACCGTCTGCTTAAATTCCTTAGCTTGTTGTGGGCTTTACTGATTGTGTACTGTAAGCCAATCGGTTTCTATAAAGTAGAGTTCGTACTTGTGCTTTACATTCTGAACTTCTATTGTTAGCTAAAGGTTTTGTTCTTTACCTGCAACTGTCCGTGTACATTACTCAGTATTTATGTTTATTAGCGTCATTTAGACTCGATACATTAAAGGTAGCAATTTTAATAGTTTCATTAGGTCCTTTTCGCGTAAACGTAAACGTTTGTTTACATTACAAATACGAGGGATAATCAGTAGGTATAGCTTACCGTAGGTTGCTGTTTAATTCTTCAATAAGATTCACTTGATATCCCTTAGCAGTTTACTATAGGTCTCTGTATTTTATCTCTACTAGTCACTAGATAGCCCCTAACAGTAAAATAAACACCAGATCTAGCTTCTACCATACATTTTTTTTGTTTTTCATTTTTGAGTGTCCTTTTAGATAACTAGAGTGTAGCTGTTAACCTTGTGTGGCAGTAGGTTTCCTTAGGTTTCTTATAGTATATCGCATATTAGCTAGATGGATATGGACAGTGTCTTTTGTGTGTAGATGCAGGAGGAGTCTGCCACAGTCCAAACGCAGCTGGAAGATTTTTTTGGCTCTGTCACTGAGCCGACCTCACGTGCGACTGAGCTGGTCGGCCTTCCTCACCTCAGTATGGGTGGCGGACTGTGTCGAGGTCTCGAGCCTCAAGGCGAAGGCTGCTTGGGGGACTCAGGCTCCTGCCAAATCCCATGTACTTTGCTAACAGATTCAGTGTGATACATGATGATGAGGGGAGGCTGAACCGGATCAGAATGCAGCTTCTGTCAGGATAGTGGCCGCTCCTTCAGCAAGGTCCAGACAGGGACGTGGGGATAGGGGTTTGTTAGTTATTGAGAGCTCCAGTATTAGGTGGGTCAGAGAGCCCCTTAGGAACAAAGCGACTAGGGCGGGGAAGAAGTCCAACATTCAGTCGGTGTGCTTGCCGGGAGGCCTTGTCCAGGATGTGGAAGAGGCTCTTCCGGAGGCTGTCGAGCATGCGATGTGCAGCCAGCTGCAGATCGCTGCAGATGTCGGCACCAACGATGCCAGTCGGCGGGGTTCCGAGGGATTGTTTGGGTCCTTTCGACGGC
The DNA here is from genome assembly GCF_023864345.2 of Schistocerca serialis cubense. NCBI lineage: Eukaryota > Metazoa > Arthropoda > Insecta > Orthoptera > Acrididae > Schistocerca > Schistocerca serialis. The sequence goes on from NC_064643.1 coordinate 350,667,543, forward strand.
TGGCTAAATTGGCGAAGGCGGCCTCCATCTCTCCAGGAGTGGAAGTCAAGTTGACCGTTTGCGGCATCGTACCCAGGGTACACCGGGGTCCTCTGGTTTGGAGTCCATTGGAGAATCTAACCCAGAGTCTACGTCGACTCTAAGACGAAAATGGTTGTAGATTCCTCGACCGCTCTGGGGTGGAAGGTTGTAGGACGCCCCTCGACATATGAGGAGTGCACTACACACAGAAAGCAGCTACATTGGTAGCACAGTACTTGTGGCGTACTTATGGGGATTTTTTAGATCAGGTTCCTCCCCAAGGGAAACATACCGTTGGCCTGAAAAATTACACTGACGTGGGTGAGCCAACTGTAAAAATTGTTAGTTCGCCTAAACAGGTCATTCCAAAAGATTTAAATATGCTAAATCATATGTAAGTAAATTGTCAAAGTGTCTGTAGCAAAAGCCCTGAGCTACTCCCCGAAATAAACAGTAGTAATGCCAGTATTGTATTAGGTACCAGAAGCTGGTTGAAACCAGACATAAATAGCAGTGAAATTTTGAGCTCGGATTGGACGATGTTTAGGAGCGATAGGACTGATGCTATGGGAGGTGGTGTGTTCATTGCAGTTAAAAGCTGTTTAAACGCAGTTGAGATCGATACTGGGCTGGACTGTGAAATAGTCTGTATAAAGCAGTCAATCAGACAAGGAGTAACCATTGTATTCGGATGTTTTTATAGACCACTAACATCCGCAACAAACGTCGCAGAACGTTTCAGGAAAAGCCTTGTATACACTGGAAGTAAATATCCAAATTATCCATTAGTTATAGGTGAAGACATTAATCTGTCGTCCATTGACTGGGAAAATTACACGTTTGTCATAGGGGGCAGAAGCAAAGACTCGTGAGAAGTTTTTCTAGCAGCGCTTTCAACATACAAACTTGAGCAATTGGTTAGCAATCCAACTCGAAATGGGAACATATTGGATATCTTGGGAACAAACAGATCTAATCTTTTTGAGGAAGTTAATCTGGAGGAAGGAATTAGCGACCATAATGTCGTTGTGGCTTCTATGTCAGTGGAAGTTGCAAAAAAGACAAAGAAACAGCGTAGTGTTTTCTAGTTTGGGAAAGCAAATAAAAGTTCCATTAATGAATATCTTCATTGTCACCTCCAAGCATTCACCGCGGGGCACAAAGATATTGAGCATCTTTGGTCAGAATTTAAAGGTATTGTCCACCACGTGTAAAGAAATATGTGCCTAGCAAAAATATAGGAGAGGGAAAGGATCCACCTCGGTTCAGCAAAAATATTAGGAAGTTGCTGAGAAAGCAGAGACTTTTGCACTGTCGTTTTAAACGTAGTCGCAGCACCGCTGACAAACAGAAATTGTGCGAAATGAAAGCAGCTGTTGAAAGGTCAATGAGAGATTCTTTTAACGAATTTGAAAGCAGTATAGTCTCTGCATATTCTAAAAATTACCCGAAAAAATTTTGGTCGTATGTAAAATCTATGAACGCTACAAGTAATTCAATACCTTCGCTTGTTGGCAGTACGGGTAATGTAACAGATGGTGATAAACAATAGGCTGAAATTCTAAACCTAGCTTTCTAAAACTCGTTTACAGTAGAGGACTGAAGCACCATTCCTCTATCAATCATCGAACAAACGCAAGGATGGCTGACATAGTATTTAGTGCATCAGGAATAGTAAAACAGTAGAGATCCTTAGACGCCAGGAAGGCCTCTGGCCCAGACGGTATCACAGTAAGATTTTATGTTGACTATGCTACAAGTATAGCACCATTCTTATGGATCATTTATCAGAGATCATTGCAACTGCGGAACTGGAACGGGACTGGAAGAAGGCCCAAGTCATAGCAATCTATTAAAAGGGTAGAAAATCGGATGCACATAGTTACCGGCCAATTTCACTAACATCGATTTGTTGTAGAATCATTGAACATATTTTGTGTTCAGACATAATGACCTTTCTAAAATCTGAGAAGCTCATCTGCAGAAACCTGCACGGTTTTAGGAAACAGCGGTCATGCGAGACACAGCTGGCCCTATTTGCGCATGATATACAACAGGCTCTACATACAGGCTCCCAGGTTAATGCCATATTCCCCGACTTTCGAAAGACGTTCGACTCAGTTCCGCACTGTCCCTTGCTGCAAAAAGTGCACGCTTACAGTCTATCCGATGACATATGCGGTTGGATAGAAAGTTTTCTAACAGAAACAAGCGTAACATGAGTTGTGCTCCAGGGCATCGTAATAGGTCCGCAGCTTTTTACGTTTTACATAAAGGATCTGCTTGATGGCATTGACAGCGGCATTAGACACTTTGCCGATGATGCTATAGTCTACACGAAAGTAGTATCACTCGAAAGTTGTGAACAAATCAATGAGGATTTACAGAAAATAAATGAGTGGTGTAATGACTGGCAGTTATCTCTCAATATTAGCAACTGTAACATGCTGCGTATAACAAAGCTAAAATCCCCATTAACGTACGAGTACACAATAAATGCTTAGTCTTAGGAAACGGTAACATTTGTCATGTATCTGGGTGTGACTATACGAAATGATCTCGAATGGAACGATCATATTACTCAGTTAACGGGTAATGCGAACTCTAGATCGCGGTTTATTAGTAGAATCCTAAAGCGATGAGGTCCTTCAACAAAGGAAATAGCTAACAATACGTTAGTTGGTCCAGTCTCAGTGTATTGTTCGTTTGTTTGGGACCCTTAGCAGTTGGGTCTGATTCAAGAGATTGAGAAGGTCCAAAGAAGAGCGGCAAGATTCGTGACTGGTACATTTAGCCATCGCACGGACCGCTACGAATCTCATAGAAAGTTAGAAGTGGGACACACCTGCAGACAGACAACGCCATAAACGGAAGGGGCTGCTCACTAAATTCAATAATTCGATCTTCGCCGAGGATGTAGAGCATATATCATTGCAACCAACTTTCAAATCGGGCAATGATCACCAATCAAAGGTAAGGGAAATTATACCTCGTACTGAGGCATTCTGATAGCCAGTCGTTTTCCCCTCCCGCGATCCGCTAATGTAACAGAGGCATGGGGGAGGGGGAGGAATATGAATTTGGCTCCAATTGTGACCTCCGCCGCACGCCGCTCGGTGACTAGCGGAATATACAGGGTGTTACTGAAAGGTACGGCCAAACTTTCAGGTAACATTCCTCACACACAAAGTAAGAAAATTTGTTATGTGGATATGTGTCCGGAAACGCTTACTTTCCATGTTAGAGCTCATTTTATTACTTCTCTTCAAATCACATTAATCATGGAATGGAAACACACAGCAACAGAAGGTACCAGCATGACTTCAAACACTTCGTTACAGGAAATGTTCAAAACGTCTTCCGTTAGCGAGGATACATGCATCCACCCTCCGTCGCATGGAATCCCTGATGCGCTGATGCAGCCCTGGAGTCTCTTAATTTGGTACCGGGGTTGCGTAGATAAGAGCTTTTAAATGCCCCCATAAATGAAAGTCTAGAGGGTTGAGGCCAGGAGAGCGTGGAGGCCATGGAATTGGTCCGCCTCTACCAATCCATCGCTCACCGAATCTGTTGTTGAGAAGCGTACGAACACTTCGACTGAAATGTGCAGGAGCTCCATCGCGCATGAACCACATGTTGTGTCGTACTTGTAAAGCCACGTTCCAGCAGCACAGGTAGAGTATCCCGTATGAAATCATGATAACGTGCTCCATTGAGCGTAGGTGGACGAAACTAAAATGAGCTCAAACATGGAAATTAAGCGTTTCCAGACACATATCCACATAACATCTTTTCTTTATTGGTGTGTGAGGAATGTTTCCTGAAAGTTTGACCGTACCTTTTTGTAACACCCTGTATATGTAGATGTAGATCATCTGCTGCCATAGCCCATTAACTTCAGATTTCGCCTCACTGTCCTAACGAATATGTCCGTGGTACGTCCCACATTGATTTCTGCGTTTGTTTGAAGCAGCGTTGTTTCTCTATTAGCACTGGCATACATCACTATTCTCGGTTGTTTAGTAAAGGCAGTTGGCCACTGCATTGTCCGTAGTGAGAGCTAAGGTCCGAAATTTTCAATGTCTAAGTCCCTATGCGGCAGCGGGGGCTTTGCTCAGCACATCACCCAAGTGTGTTTGGCATTGACGTGGCTGGCCTACGGATTTCTCGCAGTGAACGCATTTCGTTGTAGGTGATTTGCACTACCGTAACAGGACCGGCTGCGTCCTTCGAGAGACAGCGCAGGCTCGCCGAGTGAAGTGGTGGACTATCTGCGGTGCATTGCCAAAGAGACAGGCATGAGCGCGACGGCCGAGATAGTTTGGTGCTTGCAGTGCCAGTCCAGGATTAGATTAGATTATATTAGATTAATTTTTCGTTCCATAGATCCGTGCTGAGGAGACCCTCGTGGATGTGGAACAAGTCCATTTTTTTTAAAAGCTGAAATAACAATACTAATAGTATGACTATGTACAATACATCATTTGTTTCTATTAAAAAATTCTTGAATGGAGTAGAAGGAGTTGGCCACTAGTAAGTCTTTCAGCCTCCTTTTAAACTGATCTTTATTTGTAACTAAATTTTTTATGTTTGCTGGCAAATTATTGAAGATGAGTGTTCCTGAGTAGTGGACCCCTTTTTGAACTAAAGTAAGTGCTTTTAAGTCCTTGTGCAGATCATTTTTGTTCCTGGTATTGTACGTATGAACTGAGCTGTTTGTTGGAAAAAGAGATATATTATTTAGGACAAATTTCATTAAGGAGTAAATATACTGAGAGGCAGTAGTTAGTATACCCAGTTCTTTGAAGAGGTTTCTACAGCACGTCCGTGAATTTACTCCACAAATAATACGAATTACACGCTTTTGGACTCTGAAAACTTTTGTTTTACTTGAAGAGTTACCCCAAAATATTATACCATATGACATTATGGAATGAAAGTAGGCAAAGTAGGGAAGGTTTTTCATTTTTATGTCGCCTATGTCTGCTAACACTCGAATTGCAAATACAGATTTGTTACGGCGTTTCTGCAGTTCTGTGGTGTGCTCCTCCCAACTGAATTTATTATCAAGTTGTAATCCCAGGAATTTAAGACTGTCAACCTCTTCTATCTGCTCGTCTTCATACTTTATGCATATGCTGGTTGGAAACCTCTTACAGGTTCTGAATTGCATATAGTGAGTCTTTTCGAATTTTAATGTCAGTGAATTGGCTTTAAACCATTTACTAATATCCATGAAAATATCATTAGCAGATCTTTCTAGAACTACACTCGACATACTATTAATTGCAATACTTGTGTCATCTGCAAACAAAACGAACTCTGCTTCTGGCAGTATAGCTGATGAGAGATCATTAATGTACACAAGAAAAAGCAATGGCCCTAAGATGGATCCTTGTGGGACACCACATGTAATTTCTTCCCATTCTGATGATTACTGATGACTTAATTCACTAGTCCCTTGCACTGACACCCTCTGTTTCCTGTTAGCGAGGTATGACTTGATGTGCGCCGGTGTCTTTAGGGTTATTTGTGAGAAAGGATGGGCAGGCACTGATTGGGGAGAGGCAGCCATGATGAAAGTTAGCTGGAATCAGCAGGCGAAAGCGGACACATCACGGAGGAAGCTCAACATTGCCGCCCGAAGTCGGAGCGCATAGCGGGGACCCAGCAAGGCAATAGGATTACGAACTGTCAGCACTGGGTGTGGCCTGTGGTTATAATGTTAGTCATCATCTGGCTGGAGCAGCAGACGACGTTTGCTTCCATACGTCCGCTGGATATTGTATCAGGACCTATCTGCGGAATAAAGGTTTCCTTTATGATGATTTGTAGGCTGCGTGTAAGAGTGATTTGAGCCATCTTGTTGTCATGACCCTTGGTCTGAGTAAACACTAGTGCATTGGCAAGATTTTGAATTTATGAAATGGTGGGGCCGCCACTGGGATTGTAATTTGACAAGCAATGCTTTGCATAAGGCTAAGCGCGAATTGAGACGCGTGTAGCACGTTAGACGCGACACGATACTGCAGCGAGACGCGCACGTTCGCACGTGCCGGTTGCCGACGCTCTGCGCTGACACAAACAAAACGCGCGCACACAGTAATCTTTCTCAAACGATTTTACAGAAGTTATTCAGTAAAAATATTTTAATTTTACCTTGTTTGTAGCGTTATTTGTCAGCTTCGCGCAGAAGGGCCCTCACCTCGGTAATGGTCATACTTATTCTGGTTTACAAATTTTAGTAAGACGCTACGCGAAATTCGAAAAGTTTCCAATGAAAAATAGGGTTCGCTACGTTTCTGCGTTTGGTGAGTATTTCTCCGATTGTTGCTGCGTATGAAATTTAGCTAACATGTTGAATTTTTCTTTAGACTAGGGAGGCAGTCTCTATCTGCCTCAGATTTCGTGAAAATGGATCCACTGTAGCGCGCCCACTCCCGATCTCACGCCCGCGAGAATGAAATATTCGCAGCATCCCTTCATGTCTCCTAAACTGCTAGAGACATCGAAAAGAGATTTTGGCGAATGGCAGCACACAAGGAGAATAGTAAATTCGTGAACACAAGGAACTTTCTCATCTATGGCGATATATCAGTAGTTATACTTCCTTTTTATATTTTTCCCTCCAGTGACTGTAATTTTTTTAAGAGTTATCGGCAGATAGCGAAACAAGAGTTTTCTAGTATGAAAATAAATAGGAAATTTCCTCTCATATATTACTGCAAAACGATACTAAGAGGGTTTTCGTAAGCTACGAGCTTTCTCATTGCCAATTACTTGTTTAATGAGGCACTCTGTTTCCGAATTCTGTCGCAATAGCTGCTGTGAGATGAGTTTGTGAAAATTAGACTTTGTTTTGGAAAAGAACGTACAATTAAACCTGTCAACAAGAGAAATGTGGTCGTTGCTCATAAATGGTTACGCTTCTTCGAATGAGAAAAGGTTAACGATTCACACAAAAATAAATAGCCAATTGTGTAGGAAGTTTTCTTGAATCCCTGTAACACATCGTATTTTTAACACTGAAAGACTGGAATGGCAACTTACCAAAGGATTCTATTCCTTCTCTTGACCTGCATAGTATGAAAATAATGACGACCGTTCCCTTCGGGCGAAATGATAGGCACATGCCAGATGCGGGTTACTCTCCCATGGCTCGGAAACTGACATTGTGTGATTCGCGAGTAAAATAGTTGTTCGACGGGGTTTCGAGATTGCAGCCGGATCATGTTAACGTCTAAGGTGGCAAGAAGTCAATATGATCCTGCTGAATCCCGAAACCTCATCGAACATTCGGTATGCCAATAAAACTTCAAGAATCACAAAATAGTTATTACTGAGAAAAATAAACAATTGGTCTGCCGCACAACACAATGGTCAGTGTATTGTCAGTAGCTGAGAATAATGCGTGCGACAAGAATGCGGAAACGAGCCGTGTGTGCCTTGTGAACGGGTGTTCAAATCGTTCAAAAAACATTATCAGGAAAGTGGATCTGCCTTTATCAGCAACACATTTGAACAAATTAAAAACGTCAAATTACCTCGCTCTTTTAGGATACTCATACTCTCGGAATAATACCGACAACTACCCCATTTGTGTATCATGTTGTATAATTAGTTTATTAATGCTGATAGTGTGTATGCAACGACTGAAATAATTTTTCCCGTCACATTGTTATTCGTGATGGCTTTCTGACTACTTTAGCTTGCAGCGCCAATTTGATGTCCACATGTACATAGTATACTGGCCCTTACTACATCCATATCAAAGTAACGATAGTGAAACTTATATACTTCATATCTTGGACACTTTTTACCAGAAGCGCAAATGGATCATACCTGTGGAAATTACTCCTTTTCGACTTTTTGCAACAGATAGTAGAGATACGTCAGCATAACAGGCAACAAGTACGTAATCTTGGTATATTTTCTCGCCTTGCTTCTAGATCACATGATTTACTTCCTTATTCACTACCCTTACGATGTACCGTTTCTCCATTCTTACGAACTGGAAACATTGTGGAAGCAGAAGATATAATTCCAGTGGCTAATGGCTCACCAGTTATTGAACTGTGCAATGTTCTTGCAAAGAAAATAAACAAAACAAAATAGTAAGGCGTATTACATACGAAACGCAAAATCAGAGCGACCCCTATTTTTCATTGCAAACTTTTTGAATTTTGCGTAGTCTTACTAAAATGTGTACACTATGTGATCAAAAGTATTCGGACACCCCCAAAACATACATTTCTCATATTAGGTGCATTGTGCTGCCACCTACTGCCAGGTACTTCGTATCAGCCACCTCAGTAGTTATTAGACCTCGTGAGAGAGCAGAATGGGGCGCTTCACGAAACTCACGGTCTTCAAACTTGGTCAGACGATTGCGTGTCACTTGTGTCCGCTGTCTGTAGCGAGATTTGCGCATTCCTAAACATCCCTAGGTCCACTGTTTCCGATGCGAAGTGGAAGCGTGAAGGGACACGTACAGTACAAAAGCGTACAGGCCGACCTCGTCTGCTGACCGACAGAGACCGCCGACAGTTGAAGAGGTTTGCAATAGGTAACAAGCAGACATCAATCCAGACAATCACATGGGAATTCCAAACTGCATCAGGCTCCACTACAAGTAGTATTACCATTGGGCAGGAGGTGACAAAACGTGGATTTGATTCGAGCGGCTGCTAATAAGGTTCAAATGGCTCTAAGCACTATGGGATTTAACATCTGACGTCATCAGTCCCATAGCCATAGAACTACTTAAAGATAACTGACCTAAGGACATCACACACATCCTTGCCAGAGGCAGGTTTAGAACCTGCTACCGTAGCAGCAGCGCGGATCCGGACTGAAGCGCCTAGAACCGCTCGGCCAAAGCAGCCGGCTGCTAATACGGCACACATCACGCCGGTAAATGGCAAACGATTCGTCGCTTGGTGTAAGGAGAGTAAACACTGGACGATTGAATAGTGGAAAAATGTTGAGTTGCGTGACGAATCACGGTACACAAAGTGGCGATCAGATGGCAGGGAGTAGGTATGGTGAATGCTCTGTTAACGTCATCTGCCAGGGTGTATGGTGCCAACAGTAAAATTCGGAGGCAGTGGTGTTACGATGTGGTAGTGTTGTTCATTGAGAGGACTTGCATCCCTTGTTGTTCTGCGTGGCACTATCACAGCACAGGCCTATTGAAGTTTTAAGCACCTTCTTGAAGAGCAATTCGTCGATCGAACATCTGTTTATAATGCACGGCCTGTGGTGGAGTGGTTACACGACAATAACACCCCTGTAATGGACTGGCCTACACAGTTTTGACCTGAATCCTATAGAAAACTTTACGGATGTTTTGGATCGCCGACTTATGCCAGGCCTCACTGACCGGCATCGATACCTCTCCTCAGTGCAGCACTCCTTGAAGAATGAGCTGCCATTCCCCAAGAAACCTTCCAGAACCTAATTGAACGTATTCCTGCGAGAGTGGAAGCTGTCTTCAAGGCTAATTGTGGGCTAACAAATATTGAATTCCAGCGTTACCCGTGGTGGGTGCCACGAACGTGTTAAGTCATTTTCAGCCCGGTGTCCGGATACTTTTGATTACATACTGTACGTCACAACAAGTGTGACCATTAGCGAGATGACGGGCACTTAGCCTGAATGCTGATACATAACGCTATAAGTAAGGCAAAAATCAAATATTTTCACCTAATAGTTTCTGTAAAATGGTTTGAAAAACATTACAGGGTGCGTGCGCTTCGGCTGTGTCAGCGCAGAGCATCGCCAATCGGCGCGTGTAGAGTATGTGTACGCGTCGCAATATGCGAAGGACCAGCGCGACATGTGCGGAATGTGCGTGTCGCGCTGTAGTTTCGTGTCCCGATACACGAGCTATACGCGTCTCAATCTGCGCTTAGCCTTAAAGTTGTATTGTACGACGACGTGCAGAAAAGTAGTGCCTCCGAACTTTTTGTGAGAAAACTCTGAAAACTATTTGATTCAAAGAAATGCTGCCAACATTCTATGTCTTTAATCTTTATTTCCGCGTTTTTACAGCTCTCTATCGCTAGCGGGCTTCGAATTGTCGACGTAACTACTTCGGTGGGTAATAGCGTGCTGTAATCGACTTTCTGATTCGAAGTGTTCGTCCATACATGGAGCAACCCCATCTTCAGCATGACAATGCCGAACCACTCACAAGCTCTGCGACATCTACAACAATCCGACACCCTGGATTCATTGTCATCGATCATCCATCAATCAATCTCGATCTGGCCCAATCAGATTTTCATCTGTCACCAAACCTTACAGAAAACCTTCGAGGAGTTTGGTAGTGATGAGGCGGGGCCAGTAGAGGTGCGATTGTGGTTCTGTGAACGATGTCAAAATCTTCTTTGTTTATTTATAGACGCAATCATATTCTTATGACATAGTCATAACTGGTATCAGCCATACAATGACCGTCTTCAGATTCTACAACTAAACAAAATTTATATTAAAACCTAAAAATAAGTGCAATATTTAACCAGGCTTATTCGTAATCTCATCAACAAAAGCAAAACAAGGATAATGGAATGTAGTCGAATTAAGTCGGGTGATGCTGAGAAAATTAGATTAGGAAATGAGACACTTAAAGTAGTAAAGGAGGTTTGCTATTTGGGGAGCAAAATAACTGATGATGGTCGAAGTAGAGAGGATATAAAATGTAGACTGGCAATGGCAAGGAAAGCGTTTCTGAAGAAGAGAAATTTGTTAACATCGAGTATTGATCAGGAAGTCGTTTCTGAAAGTATTTGTATAGAGTGTAGCCATGTATGGAAGTGAAATGGGGACAATAAATAGTTGGACAAGAAGAGAATAGAAGCTTTCGAAATGTGGGGCTACAGAAGAATGCTGAAGATTAGATGGCTGGATCACATAACTAACGAGGAGGTATTCAATAGAATTGGGGAGAAGAGGAGTTTGTGGCACAACTTGACTAGAAGAAGGGATCGGTTGGTAGGACATGTTCTGAGGCATCAAGGGATCATCAATTTAAAACTGGAGGGCAGCGTGGAGGGTAAGAATCGTAGAGGGAGACCAAGAGATGAATACACTAAGCAGATTCAGAAGGATGTATGCTGCAGTAGGTACTGGGATTTGAAGAAGCTTGCACAGGATGGAGTAGCATGGAGAGCTGCATCAAACGAGTCTCAGGACTGAAGACCATAACAATAACAATTAGTAATCTAACTGAATTTATGCGAAATACGTATAGTTCATACCTAAAGGCGACGTACACTGAACACATATTCTTGAGTTGTCAAACTAGCTACAAAAAGTAAAACACCGATCTTATACAGATATAAAAAAATGACTGTGTCATAAGAATGTCAATGTGTCTATAAATAAACAATAATTTTTGCCATGAAAAAGTGTCAGCTTGCGAACGATTCAACGAATCATCATAGATATAGGCTTTCAGAGCCGAAATCCCACTAGTGTACCCTAGATGACTGCACGACACAAAGCTTTACTCTCGCCTGGGTCCATCAAGACCGTCATTAGACTGTTGATGACTGGGAACATGTTGCTTGATCGGACTAGCCTTGTTTCAAATTGTATCGAAAAATGGCTCTGAGCACTATGGGACTCAACTGCTGTGGTCATCAGTCCCCTAGAACTTAGAACTACTTAAACCTAACTAACCTAAGGACATCACACACATCCATGCCCGAGGCAGGATTCGAACCTGCGACCGTAGCAGTCGCGCGGTTCCGGACTGCGCGCCTAGAACCGCGAGACCACCGCGGCCGGCTCAAATTGTATCGAGTGCATGACGTGAACATGTATGCAGGGAACCTCATGAATCCATAGACACTATGTCTGCAAGGGACTGTTCAAGCTGGTGCAGGCTGTGTAATGGAGTGGGGCGTGTGCAGTAGGAGCGATGTGGGATTCCCAGATACGACTCTGCCAGGTGACACGTACATAAGCATCCTCCATCCATTCCAATCCATTGTGCATTCCGTCGCACTTGGGAAACTCCAACAGCACAATGCGACAGCCCACACGTCCAGAATTGCTACAGAGTGGCTCCAGGAACACTCTTCTGAGTTTAAACACTTCCGATGGCCATCAGACTCGACAGACATGAACATTATTGAGCTTATCTTGGATGCCTTGCCAAGTGCCATTCTGAAGAGATATCCTCCCCCTCGTTCTCTTACGGATTGATAGACAGCCCTGCAAGATTCATAGCGTCAGTTCCCTGCAGCAGTACTTCAGGTATTAGTCCAGTCCATGCCACATTGTAGAATGTTGTGGTCTCCTGACCTTCTTTGCTTACATATTCCGCCCTCACAATCATATTTCGCACATCAAGACGCTTCATTCGAACCCAAACTCGTTAAGATAAAGTCATTGTTGTATGAATTCATGTAAACAATATGCAATTAACAAGGAAGCGCACTGTGGTTGAAATACTTGAGGCTGGCGTACACACATACATTCCAGACATGACAGTCACAGAAGCTTTTAGTTCGGGAGACAAATCGCACAACGGGACGCCGGTCCCTTCAGAGTATGACCCAGGCTATGTCGGCCAGTGACCGCCTGTGTATCGGACAGCGTGGGCCCGAGTGAAAGGGGGGAACGACCCCGTGTTTGGCTTGAAAGCAAATTCCGCTACATTGTGTGGGAGTGGCCAGCCAATGCATTCTTTACACATAGCACGCAGTTTCCGAGATTCTTACAGGGAGACAGCAAACGCCAAACGCCAATGCTACAGGTTTCCGGATTCGTCGCCTCAAACAAAACGTCATTCTCCCATTTTAGAAGAGCAATGCTGATTGGCAGACGATATTTCTGATGCCTTGAGCTGAAGGAATAATGGAAGAGACCGAAAGATATACCCCTTCATGTCTGGCGTGGAGAGGCTCCGTTCCGTTGTCGCTCTTGGAGAGAGGGACAAGTCTCTCCTCAGTACTTCATTGGGAGAGCACCTCTGTCGAGAGCGAATCGAAGTGCTACTCTATACTGAATCCTTTGGATTAAGCGTTGTTCACTGTGTTGGCCGACACAGTTATTGTGCAGTGTGAACGGACAGCTTGATTGGACATAGTTAAACGCCTTCAAGCGAATTTTGAGTGGCATCGCGGTGGACTGATTATCTGACCGGTGTACCACGCCAATAGTTAGACTAGGGGTGAATAGGAATCCTTGACTTCATCAAGGCATAGCGAGACTTTGACTGGCGAAGGTCAATCCAGATAGAATGATAGTTATCTTATTTGTCAGCAGCGAGCGGCGCAGACAGCAGTCATCGCAGCTTACAAAATTGTGCGCTACAGCTATTGCGAGCCCCATATTTCCTCCACAACAGTACACTTCACTGCATTTCACAGGCGACAGCCTCAACTGTACCTAGCAACATTCTAAAGGATAATTATTCAAGTTGAGTAGGCACGCCTCTCAGCCATTGTGCCAAGTCAACAATCATCTTAATCTTTGTGTAGAAATTTCATTAGCGAATCCTATCCTTGAGAGGTAACTTCACATTCCGAAGAGAACCAGGATATAACTTCTTCAATTCAAAACTAAAAGTGCCATTGTGATTTCTCAGAATTTTTGCAAAATAAATAATAACTTTCGTTAGTTTCATGTTTTTCTTACACTAACTAGCACTACTCCCGTACCCAAGTAACCCACTAGTTACGTAAGAAATTTTGTGAATTTTTGTGTCATTTCCTTACAGCAGACGACTCCAGAAGGTATTTATTGCTGAAAGTTTTACAGGCATTTCTCTTTAGAACGTTAGGAGCGTCTGTGTGACTTCTGTAGTAGTATGGGGCTGGAAATTGCATCTTGCAGGAGCCACAGGGTAAAGGGTACGTCTCAGATTAATCCGTTGTGCAGAATAACAGAATAACAGATCAACCCCACACCTCAGAACGACGCGTTACGGTACTTCTGTGTCCTCGCGGGTGTCCGACTCGATGTCAGGCAAGTGTACCAGTTTCTTTGGCTCTTCAGTGTATTACGTAAATTGCGATTGCACACAAAACACATTCTAATCTTCGTGTGTCTTTCCGCTATCTTCCTTGTATGTGCACTATATTATAGCATAAAATCATCACGTGCGTGACAGTGACTACATTGTAAGTGTGTGAATTCACATGAACTGCAAGAAAGTGTTGGCAGTTGACGATTTAAGTTAGTAAGAATAGTCACGGAAATGTACGGATCACCACAGTGGTAGTTAGTTCTCCGTGCTGTTTTACGGCAACAGCGTGCCGTCGCGGAAGTTGCCCGTAGCGCCGCCGCAGACAGTTTTCGGCGGATAAAGTTCTCCATCGCGCTGCGCTGGCTGTCAAGGCGTGAGGCGCCCCGGCCGCTGGCCCGCGTCGCTCACTTTATTACACTGTGGCGCGCGCCCCGGCAGCTGCAGCCGCGCCCACCTCGCGTAAACTTCCCGCCCTGCCGGACACATTTCTTCCTGTCGCGGCACTCGGCAGCGCTGCGGAGACACTGTCACGTCCCCAGGACGCCAGGCCCGTCCAAATTTACGTCCGTACGTCGCCACACTGTGCCAGTCATTTGCCGTACTTCGGTGTAGCGTAGGGGTGCTCCGTGGCTTTCGCCTGTGGCACGACTGCGACGATTGTGGACCCGCTTCGAAGATAGTAAAGTCGTCTTCCCACAAGTCGTGTAGACGTACCAACTGGATTTCTGCGGCATTCCACCCATGTGTCACAATCCTCTAGCTACTAGCAACTCTCCACATATCTGCAACGGAAGGTCGCAGTTCGTAGTAATAGACGGCAAATCATCGAGTAAAATTGAAGTGATATAAGGTGTTCCCCAGGGAAGCGTCCTGGGACCTCTGCTGTTACTGATCTATATAAATGACCTGGGTGACAATCTGAGCAGTTCTCTTACGTTGTTCGCAGATGATGCTGTAACTTACCGTCTAGTAAGGTCATCAGAAGACCAGTATCACTTGCAAAGCGATTTAGAAAAGATTGCTGTGTGGTGTGGCAGGTGACAGTTGACGCTAAATAACGAAAAGTGTGAGTTGATCCACGTGAGTTCCAAAAGAAATCTGTTGGAATTCGATTACTCGATAAATAGTACAATTCTCAAGGCTGTCAATTTAACTAAGTACCTGGGTGTTAAAATTAGGAACAACTTCAGTTGGAAAGACCACATAAATAATATTGTGGGGAAGGCGAGCCAAAGGTTGCGTTTCATTGGCAGGACACTTAGAAGATGCAACAAGTCCACTAAAGAGACAGCTTACACTACACTCGTTCGTCCTCTGTTAGAATATTGCTGTGCGGTGTGGGATCCTTACCAGGCGGGATTGACGGAGACATCGAAATGGTGCAAAAAAGGGCAGCTCGTTTTGTATGATCACGTGATAGGGGAGAGAGTGTGGCAGATATGATACGCTAGTTGGGATGGAAGTCATTAAAGCAAAGACGTTTTTCGTCGCGCCGAGATCTATTTACGAAATTTCAGTCACCAACTGTCTCTTCCGAATCCGAAAATATTTTGTTGAGCCCAACCTACATAGGTGGGAGTGATCATTAAAATAAGATAAGAGAAATCAGAGCTCGAACAGAAAGGTTTAGGTGTTCGTTTTCCCCGCGCGCTGTTCGGGAGTGTAATGGTAGAGAGATAGTATGATTGTGATTCGATGAATCCTCTGCCAAGCACTTAAATGTGAATTGCAGAGTAATCATGTAGATGTAGATGCAGATGAAACATCAGTTTTTAATTAGGGGTTGGGGAGGGCCACACCTGTTTGTATGGAGTACTTTTTATAGTTTGGAAGAAGAATAGTGGCTTGTAAATGTCCATAAAATAGTTCTGACACTGTACAGAAAGCTGCGTAATACCGACTCTTAAGTAATGTTCTTGAAAGAAAAATACCTCAAGACAGTACTTTTCCTTTATTGAGAGATAGCCCGTCCCTCCCCATTGCCCGAGGTATAGGCGCATTTGAAAAGCTGAATACTAAACTTGGAGAAAAAACTACGGCATGTGTGACAACTACGCTTTTACGTTTATCACCCTTTTATCACGAACGGACCGTTTTACGGAAGTACTGGCTAAAGATCGATTCACATTTGATGGAATCGAGTACCGTGTGTTTCTGAACGGATAAACTGATGTTTTCGACACAATTACTTCGCTATAAAGATGATCCAGAGTGATGGAAACATTTCATCTGAGTAAAAATGTGGAACTGAGACTGAAGAATAGATAAGAATTGTTTTAAATATGAATTCAGTTAGTGATATGTCGCCTATAGTATGAATGTGGCATTTCATAACGGATTTCAAATGGTGGCATCCACACAAGCCATCATCGGAAAGGAACTTCAGGTTTTTGTGGAAAGAAAGTTTCTGCTTTTTCGCTGGTGGTGGGACGGTGGCCTATTCTCCGTAATGCACCATAGTCTATTTTGCACTTCTTTGCATTTTTAGTGTTGATTTCAATGTTTGCCTTCTTTTAGTGACGTATTAGAAAGGTTCCATGAGTAATTAGAAATTTTTCCAGTATATGTTGTTACTTACAAGAAGCCAAATATCTGAAACTGGAGGATGATTTTTATCTTAGAAAATTTTTGCAATGAAGAAACCGATTGATGTTGTTGTGGTCTTCAGTCCTGAGACTGGTTTGATGCAGCTCTCCTTGCTACTCTATCCTGTGCAAGCTTCTTCATCTTCCAGTACCTACTGCAACCTACATCCTTCTCAATCTGCTTAGTGTATTCATCTCTTGGTCTCCCTATATGATTTTTACCCTCCACGCTGCCCTCCAATGCTAAATTTGTGATCCCTTGATGCCTCAGAACATGCCCTACCAACCGGTCCCTTCTTCTTGTCAAGTTGTGCCACAAACTTCTCTTCTCCCCAATTCTATTCAATACCTCCTCATTAGTTACGTGATCTACCTATCTAATCTTCAGCATTCTTCTGTAACACCACATTTCGAAAGCTTCTATTCTCTTCCTGTCCAAACTATTTATCGTCCATGTTTCACTTCCATGAAATGTGATTACATGGCTACACCCCATACAAATACTTTCAGAAACGACTTCCTGATACTTAAATCTATACTCGATGTTAACAAATTTCTCTTCTTCAGAAACGCTTTCCTTGCCATTGCCAGTCTACATTTTATATCCTCTCAACTTCGACTATTATTAGAAACCGATACTGTGCATAAATACGAACATAGATCCATAAAACAATTTTCGTTAAACTACATTTTTTTCAGGAACAGGAAGAGTCATCCTTCAAAGATAAACACATAGTTTTTGATGTTATTTGCTACTTTGAAGAAAAAGATGGATAGTTTGTTGTGTTTGTATGATCATCACGCGTTTTTCAAGAAAGAATTGATGTGCCCGGAAAAAGTATTAAATGAAATATCATCCGTTGAAGATATGCAATTTACAGACTGCATTACATTTGCAGAGATGGCAGGATTCTGAGGAGATAGCTTAGTAAATTATCACAAAATTCAAGTATGGGTCGGCGCAAGTCAACGAGCATTCATTGTGGTAAGGCATCAGGATCGCTTCGGTGTCTTCGCACGGGCAGGAATCGTCGGTGACAGACTCATAGTGCCACACATTTTACACACACACACACACAAAAACAAGTGCTGTATATCACCGATATCTGCCCAATGAAGTACCAGCGATACTGAGATACTTGCAGGACGACAACGACGGCGGTTTATGCACGACACAGATCTGTAAAGATCGCGTGCACAACGTATAGTGCGCGGTAGACTGGTCGACTCGAGGAAATTCAGTTTAGATTCCGGAGATATGTAGCAACACGTGAGGCAATACTGACCGTCATACTTATCTGTGAAGATAGGTTAAGGAAAGGTAAACCGACATTTATAGCATTTGCAGACTTAGAGGCAGATTTTAGTAATATTGACAGGACAACATTCTTTGAAGTTCTGAAGGTAGCAGGTGTAAAATACAGGTAGCGAAAGATTATTTCTGTCTTGTACAGAAACCAGGTGGCTGATAAAATTCTGAAAAAAATTGTGTAGCTGGAAAGACGATGTCGATATTGATCCGGTGACGACAATGACACCCGGGGATAGTAGAAGTACTGAACTGATAATAGCTTCAGCGTCGTCAGGCAAAAGATAGTTTAGTGGCATAACTACACTACTGGCAATTAAAATTGCTACACCACGAAAATGAAGCGCTACTGACGTGAAATTTAACCGACAGGAAGAAGATGCTGTGATATGTAAATGATTAGCTTTTCAGAGCATTCACACAAGGTTGGCGCCGGTGGCGATACCTACAATGTGCTGACAAAAGGAAAGTTTCCAGTCGATTTCTCATACACAAACAGCAGTTGATCGGCGTTGCATGGTGAAACGTTGTTGTGATGCCTCGTGTAAGGAGGAGAAATGCGTACCATCACGTTTCCGACTTTGATAAAGGTCGGATTGTAGCCTATCGCGATTGCGGCTTACCGTATCGCGACATTGCTGCTCGCGTCGGTAGAGATCCAATGACTGTTAGCAGAATATGGAATCGGTGGGTTCAGGAGGGTGATACGGATCGCCGTGTTGGATCCCAATGGCCTCGTGTCACTAGCAGTCGAGATGACAGGCATCTTATCCGCATGGCTGTAACGGATCGTGCAGCCACGTCTGGATGTCTGGGTCAACAGATGGGGACGTTTGCAAGACAACAACCATCTGCACGAACAGTTCGACGACGTTTGCAGCAGCATGGACTATCAGCTCGGAGAACATGGCTGCGGTTGTCCTTGACGCTGCATCACAGACAGGAGCGCCTGCGACGGTGTACTCAACGACGAACCTGGGTGCACGAATGGCAAAAAGTCATTTTTTCGGATGAATCCAGGTTTTGTTTACAGCATCATGATGGTCGCATCCGTGTTTGGCGACAACGCGGTGGATGCACAATGGAGTATCACCCGGCATGATGGTATGGGGTGCCATCGGTTACACGTCTCGGTCACCTCTTATTTGCGTAGACGGCACTTTGAACAGTGGACGTTACATTTCAGATGTGTTACGTCCCGTTGCTCTACCCTTCATTCAACCCCTGTGAAACCCTACATTTCAGGAGGATAATGCACGACCACATGTTGCAGGACCTGTACGGGCCTTTCTGGATACAGAAAATGTTCGACCTCTGCCCTGGCCAGCACATTCTCCAGAGCTCTCACCAATTGGAAACGTCTGGTCAATGGTGGCCGAGCAACTGGCTAGTCATAATACCCCAGTCACTACTCTTGATGAACTGTGGTATCGTGTTGAAGCTGCACGGGCAGCTGTACCTGTACACGCCATCCAAGCTCTGTTTGACTCAATGCCCAGTCGTGTCAAGGCCGTTATTACGGCCAGAGGTGGTTGTTCTGGGTACTGATTTCTCAGGATCTATGCACCTAAATTGCCTAAAAATGTAATCACATGTCAGTTCTAGTACAATATATTTGTCCAATGAATACCCGCTATCATCTGTATTTCTTCATGGTGTAGCAATTTTAATACCTAGTAGTGTAACAGAGCGCCACCAACCTCTACCTTTTAATAGGGAATTTTCACAGCCAGAAGGGTCAGGCTGGTGCAAACATGTGAAGCTACGTGTAGCGGGCTACCATGCCACGGAAGTGCACTCATGTTTCCTAGAGCCAATGGATTGAAACTGAAAGGGGTGAAAATTTGGCCTTCCGAGTGGCGGGATGGTTCTTTCGGAGAATTGCCGCAGTTAGTTGTGCAACGATGCTGGTAACAGCGGTCTTGTGAAAATTCTCACATTAGTAGAAGAGATTCAAGCTGCACAGACGCCCGTCAGGATCGTCGTATTGTAAAGGAAGCAGTGGCAGATCGTACGGCTACCACAGCACAGATAACAGGGCTTGTGAGGAGAGACTTGTGAACACCAACTGTTTAACTGAATATCAGCAGTGGGACTACAGACAAGCACGCCTCCATCCCGTTCTGCACGCACGCCACAGCACCGGCGTGCACGGTTCGGCTGGTGCCGTCAAAGGATCACTTCGAAGATAAAATGACGGGCCATGGTCTTCAGCAAATAAGGCAGATTCTGCCTACAAGCAAGTGATGGTCGTTTGCCCGTACGACGTAGACCCGGTGAGCACTTTCTCCGAGACACTCTGGACCCACCCAGGCCTTATGGTATGGAATGCGATAAGTGTGTGTGTGTATGTGTGTGTGTGTGTGTGTGTGTGTGTGTGTGTGTGTGTCTGTTGGGGCTTACGGGCGCTCAACGTCAAGGTCATCAGTGCCCATTACACACATTAAAAGAAATGAATGTGGACAAAGCTAGTGAAATGGAAGCATACTCTGGTTCACCTTAGGTGTTTCTGAAGGAGACGCAAACTAGCGCTCTCTACGTATAGAATGTTGTTAGATCCGCTCTTTGCCATTCTTGCAACAGGAAGGTGATGCGTTTTCCCAACTGGATAATGCTCGCCCACACACTGACCGTGAAACCAACGTGCTCTGTAAGAAGTGCAGCAAGTTCTCTGGCCAGCACGATCTCCAGCCACCAAGTGGGCGATATGGTGGGACGAAAAGTGACTCGTGCGACTCGTCAGCCAACAACTCTCACTGAACTACTTGAACATGTCGAGCAGGATGTATCTCAGGGTAGTATTCGCCATCTGTTCAATTGACTGGATGCCAGAGTCAGCTCTTACATGCCGCAAATGATTGCTATGCCACGAAGTAATATGGGTGTTTCAGCATGGGTACCTCAGAATTACTTGTGCTATTGATCTGTAAATTTAATCAATTCACGTACTCCACATGCACTTTTACAACGATATATCTTGAGTGAACTGGAATCCTCATGCTGGAACCTCTCATTCCAGCATAGTGTAAGAGTCGAATGACATGAAAGGGAAACACTGGTTAAGTATGGAATGAGGAAGTTTTGCTGCATATCCCTAATGTTAAATTATACCTTGAGGAAGCAGTCACGGAAACGAAAGTAGTGTGTGAAAAAGGAGCGGTAAGAAATAAAAATTTGGAGGTTTACCTATGGCATTGCAATACTGTCACAGACAGCAAAGGACTTGCGAGAGAAGTTAAATGAAATAGACACTGTCTTAAAAGGAGAATGTAAGAAGAACATTGACAAAAGCAAAACATGCGAAACAAAGCAAAACAAGTGTAATCTAATGAAATCAGTGTATTCGGAAGGCATTACGTTTGGAAATGAGACACTGAAATTATATTAATTTTATTGTATTATGAATGGTAAAGTAACTTGCGATGGCTGAAGTACGGATTATATAAAATGTAGAATGCACCCGTGGTCTAGGGTAAGTGTCTTTGGTTCATAATCTAAACGTCTTCGGTCCCGGGTTCGAACCCCGCCGCTGCTTAAATTTCGATAAAAATTTAGCAACGGCGGCCGAGAACCGCTGGCATAAGAGGTCACCCTCTTTCTGCCAACGGCCTTGTCAAAGAGGTGGGAGGAGCGGACAGAGTACAGGGCACTCTCTTGTCCACAGGGTGGAAAACTGCCCCTAACGGCGGAAGAATCAGCAATGATCAACGGCATGAGGATGAAGAAGGCAATGGAAGCCACTGCATTAAAAACACGCATCGTGTATCCACAGGACATATGGCCTGTAATTGAAGAAGTGTTATGATGATCTCTCTATTGGCAAAAGATGTAATTCCCCATTCGGATCTCCTGGAAGAGTCTGTCAAGAGAGAGCTTACCACGAGAAAAAGACTGAATAATCAACAGAAGGATTATGTTCTACGAGTACGGGTGTGGAATGTCAGAAGCTTGAACGTGGTAGGGAAACTGGAAAATCTGAAATGGAAAATGCAAAGGCTCAATATAGATATAGTAGGTGTCACTGAGATGAAGTGGAAAGAAGACAAGGACTATAGGGTAGTATCAAAAGCATCAGAAAGTGGTATAACAGCAGTAGGTTCCTTATAAATAGGAGGGTAGGGCAGAGAGTGTGTTACCGTGAACAGTTCAGTGATGGGATTGTTCCTATCAGAATCGACAGCAAACCAACACCGAAACGATAGTTCAGGTATACATACCGAGTCGTTAGTTGAAGATAAAGAGACAGACAAAGTGTATGAGGATATTGAAAGGGTAATACAGTTGTCAAGGGGGACGAGAATGTAATAGTCATGGGAGACTGGAATGCAGTTGTAGGGGAAGGAGTAGAAGCAAAGGTTATAGGAGAATATGGGCTTGGGACAAGAATGAAAGAGGAGAAAGACTAATTGAGTTCTGCAACAAGTGTCAGCTAGTAATAGCGAATACCCTGTACAAGAATCACAAGAGGAGGAGGTATACTTGGAAAAGGCCGGGAGATACGGGAAGATTTCAATTAGATTACATCATGGCCAGACAGAGATTCCGAAATCAGATACTGGATTGTAAGGAGTACCCAGGAGCAGATATAGACCCAGACCACAATATAGTAGTGATGAAGAGTAGGCTGACGTTCAAGACATTAGTCAGGAAGAATCAATACGCAAAGAAGTGGGATACGGAAGTACTAAGGAATGACGAGATACGTTTGAAGTTCTCTAACGCTATAGATACAGCAATAAGGAATAGCGCAGTGGGCAGTTCAGTTGAAGAGGAATGGACATCTCTAAAAAAGGCCATCACAGAAGTGGGGAAGGAAAACATAGGTACAAAGAAGGTAACTGCGAAGAAACCATGGGTAACAGATCACTACAACTTCAGTTGACTGATGAAAGGAGGAAGTATAAAAATGTTCCGGGAAACTCAGAAATGGAGAAATACAGGTCACTGGGAAATGAAATAAATAAGAAGTGCAGGGTAGCTAAGACGAAATGGCTCCAAGAAAAATGTGAAGACATCGGAAAAAACTGATTGTCGGAAGGACAGACTCATCATACAGGAAAGTCAAAACAACCTTTGGTGACATTAAAAGCAAGTGTGGTAGCATTGAGAGTGCAACGGGAGTTCCACTGCTAAATGCAGTGGAGAGAGCGGATAGGTAGAAAGAATACATTGGTGGATAGGTAGAAAGAATACATTGAAAGCCTCTATGAGGGGGAATATTTGCCTGATGTGATAGAAGAAGAAACAGCAGTCGATTAAGTAGTGATATATATCCTGTATTAGAATAAGGATTTAAAAGAGCTTTGGAGGACTTAAGATCAAATAAGGCAGAATCCACCAGAATTTCAAAAATAGTTGGGGAAAGTGGCAACAAAAAGAATATTCACGTTGGTGTGTAGAATGAATGAGTCCAGCGAGATACCATCTGGATGTCGGAAAACTATCATCCACACAATTCCGAAAACGGCAAGAGCTGACAAGTGCGAGAATTATCGCACAATCTGCTTAACATCACACGCATCCAAGTTCCTTACAAGACTAATATACAGAAGAATGAAAAAGAAAATTGAGCATGCGCTAAGTGACAATTAATTTGGCTTTACGAAAAGTAAAGGCACGAGAGAGGCAATTCTGACGTTGCGGTTGATAATGGAAGCAAACTAAAGAAAAATCAAGACACGTTCATAGTATTTGTCGACCTGGAAAAAGCGTTCGACAAAGTAAAATTTTGCAAGATGTTCGAAATTCTGAAAAAAGTGTGGGGAAGCTATACGAAGAGGCGGGTGATATACAATATGTACAACAGCCAAGAGGGAATAATAAGAGTGGACGACCAAGATCGAAGTGCTCGTATTAAAAAGGGTGTACGACGAGGATGTAGTCTTTTGCCCATTTTGTTCAATCTGTGCATCGGGGGAACAATGATGGAAATAAAAGGTTCGGCAGTGGAATTAAAATTCAAGGTGAAACAATATCAATGATACGATTCGCTGATGACACTGCTATCCTGAAGGAAAGTGTAGAAGAATTACAAGACCTGCTGAACGGATTGAACAGTCTAATGAGTACACAGTATCGACTGAGAGCAAATCGAAGAAAGACGAAGGTATTGAGAAGTAGTAGAAATAAGAACAGCGAGAAATTGAACATCAGAATTGATGGTCACGTAGTAGATGAAGTTAAGGACTTCTGCTACCTAGGCAGTAAAATAAACAATGATGTACGAATTTAGTACGGCATTGTATGGCAGTGAAACGTGGACTGTGGGAAAACTGGAACAGAAGAGAATCGAAAGATTTGAGATGTGGTGCTACAGACGAATGTTGATAATTGGTGGACTGATAAGGCAAGGAATGAGGAGGTACTACGCAGACTCAGAGACGAATGTAATATGTGTAAAACACTGATAAAGAGAAGGGACAGGATGATAGGACATCTGTTATGACATGAGTGAATGACTTCCATGGTACTACAGGGAGCTGTTGAGGAGAAAGCTGTAGAGGAAGACAGAGATTGGAATACATCCAGCAAATAATTGAGGGCATAGGGTGCAAGTGCTACTCTGAGATGAGGATGTTAGCATAGGAGAGGAAATCGTGGCGGGCTGCATCAAACCAGTCAGAAGATTGACGGGAAAAAAAGGTATGGCAATGGCAGGAGAACCTGGTCTGAAACATAGAAATTTTTTAACATCGACCTTGGATTGAAATGTCAGGATGTCAAATGTAGAAGTGTTTGCCTATTGTGTATGGAACTGAAACGTGCACGATGGACAGTGCAGACAAGATGAGAAGTGAAGCTTTTGACATGCGGTGCTACGTAAGAATTCTTAAGTTGTGTGGACCTATCATGTAACTAATGTCCAGTTATTGACAGAATTGGGGATAAAATGAATCTGTGGCGTAGCTTGACTGAAAGAAGGGATTGGTATAAACATTATGGCACACCAGCGGATTGTTATTTTATTAATGGAGGGAGGTATGGAGTATGGGTAGTTAAAAATGTAGAGGAAGTTCACGAGGTGAGTACAGCTCTTGTGTATGTGGGTTGCGGTAGTCATTCGAGATGAAGAGACTTGCACAGGACAGAGTACCATGTCAGGCTCCATCAGACCAGTCTGAGGACTAAAGGCCAACACATCATCAACAACAACAACAATAAATACTACTACTGCTACTACTACTACAACTACAACTACAGATTTGGTGAGAGTGTGCAGTAGCACAGCCTCCCCGCTCTGTTCACCGGAGCTGAATAATTTTCATTTCCGGCTATTGGGACATTTAAAGGCGTTGGTGTATGGCTAACCCATCGGCTATTTGCAGACGTTACAGAAACGTGTCATCAATGCATATGACACAATACGAATTCTGCTAGATGCATTTAAAACAGTGCGTGAGTCAGTGCGATGAAGGGCTGAAGGGTAGGTCACTATACATGGTAATAAAATGCAATACTAATGTCTATAGCGTCTACTTCTATGTAACAGATATACGGGAATCAGAGAGCAGATTGGCCCATACTTCAACAGGTGATAGTTTCCAGACATACAGTAATAAGAACTTTTCTTCTACTTTTGATCATTATTTCACTGTAGGAGTATGTGAAACTTTCTTTAAATACCCTGTATTTTTCCTAGCAAATAAATTTTGAAATTTTAGAAAGGCATTTTCCCTAATTTCTCACTTCTCAGCAGTTTAAAATGCAGAGAAAGACTCGTTATGGATGTTATATTGTACATTAATAAAATTTCTTATTGCTAGCTCCACGATTCAGGGGTTTGGTTTCGACTTCTAGGTACACGGATGGTATCCTAGAAAGAGAAGGCAGACAGCACTCAAAAATAATTGGTAAAGCCTTTGTAATTTCACTCAGACTGCTTTATGAAAGAAATAACTCCCAAGCAAACTGAGAGGTCGGCGCGCACCGCCATCACCATGGAAGGATGACTTGAAGAGGATTAAGTTTGTACTAAATTCATTATTCGAGACTGTAACACACGTTGCAGTATGACAAGTGTAAGGCATCTTTATACTTTGCAGTGGACGGTTCTTTGCTTACCACGGCAAGACCCGTGAAATCCTGTCAAAAAGGTCACAGTTCGTAGTGACTGACGGAAAGGCATCTGGCGTTCCCCAAGGAAGTGTTATATGCCGTCTGTTGCACCTGATCTATATAAACGACACAAACGGTTTAGGAGACAATCTGAGCAACCCTTAGCGATTGTTATCAGATAATGCTTCCTCAAAAAGTTGCCAGACGATCAAAGCAGACTGAAAAACGATTTAGGCAAGATATATATATGGTGCGAAAAGTGGCTATTTATTCTAAATAATGAAAGGTGTGAAATACTCCACATGATTACTGAAGGGAATGGTTCAAATGGCTCTGAGCACTATGGGACTTAACATCTATGGTCATCAGTCCCATAGAACTTAGAACTACTTAAACCTAACTAACCTAAAGACATCACACAACACCCAGTCATCACGAGGCAGAGAAAATTCCTGACCCCGCCGGGAATCGAACCCGGGAACCCGGGCGTGGGAAGCGAGAACACTACCGCACGACCACGAGATGCGGACACTGAAGGGAATCCGATAAATTTCTATTGCAAGGGAAAACACACAAATCTAACGGCTCTTATGCTGAACTAAATACTTAGGGGTTACAATTACGAATAGGTTAAATTGCAACGATCTCATGTATACAGTTGTGGAGAAACATACCAAAGCCTTAGATTTATTTGCAGAACACTTAGAAAATGCAACACGTCTACTAGAGAGACTGCTTACACTAACCTTGTCTACCCTCTTCTGAAATATTGCTGTGCGGTGTGGGATCCGCATCAGACTGAAAGAGGGTGACGAAAATGTTCAAGGATGGGCAGCTCGATTTGTATTACGCAAAGTAGGGAAGAGAGCGCCAGGATATTGAGACGTGAAGTGAAATGTCAATCAATGAAGCAAAGATGATCTTCGTTCCGGCGGGATCTTCTGATAAAATTTACCTACGTATGGAGGAATGATCATCATAATAAAATGAGACAATTAGAGCTCAAACGGAACAACTTGAAGTTCGTTCAATGAACCTTTTGCCAGGCACTTAACAGTGAACTGCAGAGTAATCATGTATATGTGTTTCTATATGTATATGTATATGTAGATGTAGATGTAGACTGCTTCACCTTCGTTGTACCACTGTCTGAATGGTGCTCGGAAAGAATGATTGTTGATAAGAATTTGAGCTAGAATCTTTCTAATTTCTACGCCATGGTTTTCTCACAAGATGTACACAGGAAGAAACATAAACTGGCTGACTTTTCTAGGAAAGTACGGTCTCAGAATCTGAACAGTAAACCGCACCGAAATGAGCGATTCCTCTGTGCCACTTGTTAGTTGACATCTCCGTGATGCTTTTCGCTCTTACTGAACGAGCTTATGTTGGGACGCTCTGATCTTCTCTGGATATTCTGAATTTCCACTACCAATTCTTTCTTGTGCTTTTCTCATACTGAAGATCAGTACTGAGGTATGTATTTTACAAAAGGGTAGATTGCATTTCCTGTGTACTCTTCCAATAAATCTTAGTCTAGACCTGCTCTTACTGTTTTTTTTTTTTTTTTTTTTGTGGTCGCTCTCATTTAAAACTATACGCATACTCCCAGTTATTTAATGGATGTAAGTGCTTCAAGTGCTTGTTCCACAAACAAGTAATCATCTGCCTATTTATACGTAATGTGCAACATTTGTTAACGTTGAAGAATCCCTGTATTAAGAGAATTTCCTCTGCACTTACATCTGATTTTTGCTGCAGTTCCAATGCAAGGACTCATCATACTGTGATACTGAGATTCATATGCAATGTACTGCTATGCTAATGATGTATGTTTGTGTTCAATCGTCGGACGTAACAGTGCTGTACACGGGTACAAGCTGGATAACTGTCAGTTTCCCCAGATGGCCGTAATGGATCGTACAGCTTCGCCTACGATGTGCACTCAAACGTGGAACACTTGTAATGGGTTCAGTGCTGGCGGCAACCATTGTTCCGCACAGTGTCTGCAGCAGACAGGGCAGGTGACATGAATGCTGTTATGTCGGATTATGTTACTCCCATCAGAGATTAATTAATAGTGTGCCAGGGTTGTTATTTCATTTATCAGGACACATTAATTAATCCGATCTGCCTGAAAATGATTAAGCAGCATCTACTTTTTCTATTGTTTTGGTGGACTCTTCATGGTCGTTTCTGAGAAATCATGAGCCTATTACAGTCCTGCAACAGTTTACACTCAAAATGACACACACCTGAGAGAGTAACTGTCAGCACTGAAAAAAGTCATATCAGGCTGAAATACTTGCAGTTAAAACAGTCAAATATACTCTACTACTAACGGAAATATGCAGTAATTTTATCTGTTACTTAGTAACAGAAAGGATCTGGAACATCACGTTTTGTTCTTAATAAACGGAAAGAGATTCTTGATTACGAAACTTCCTGAAACAATCGCAAAAGCTTCTACCTCTCTTAAAGTTCAACCCCCTTGTGTTTTTGGGTGCTGATTTTTCCACAAAACTCGCTAAAGAAATATTTTGCTACAGCAGTTCAACATACCATAACAAACGATAGGATTTTACATTTTCCACCACTGTAAGCACGTTGCATGTAGAGGATAATCCTACACAGGTAGCTGCCATAATAACAAGTGAGTGTTATCATGTTGCACTCGAAAAAGAAGGAAAACCACAATATTCATGTGCACACAAAAGTAGTGGGGTAAAGTTAATTGTGGTGCATTTTCTTTGTACAATATGCTAACATTCAGTGGCATGCATATATTCAGGGAGAACTTATCCCCTTTCCACTCCCTTTAACCTATAGTTAAGGGGAGTGGGGATAAGCAGTCCTTCTGAGAAACCCTTCCCCACTCCTAGCCCTCCTCTCCTCCTCCCCATCTCTGGGAGAAGGAATATTGGTTCTGGAACACTTTTTTGTCACCCATCCCCAGTCCAGTGGATAGCCATCCCCCCCCCCCCCCCTGGGATATCTCCCAGCGTTC
The DNA here is from genome assembly GCF_023864345.2 of Schistocerca serialis cubense. Lineage (NCBI taxonomy): Eukaryota > Metazoa > Arthropoda > Insecta > Orthoptera > Acrididae > Schistocerca > Schistocerca serialis. The sequence goes on from NC_064643.1 coordinate 350,696,501, forward strand.
TCCTCCCCCAACTGCACCCTCACCTCCCACAATCCCCCTTTCCTCCACTCACTTGTGAATTAGTGAGAAAAAGACTCCAGTGCTAGAGAGACAGGATCTCATGACATGAAGTTCAGATCAAATTAATTAGCATACATTGCTGAGGACATAATGATATACTGTTTATTTATAAAATTCAATTTGCATTTTCTTAATTTAATCAGTCTGTGAGGGACTGGGCTTCTGTCCTTCCCTCCCCTCCCATATTTGTGAACCAGTGGGGAAAAGCTGGAGAGGAAGGTGGTTCCCTTATTTTTGGTGAGAAATGTGTTCAATTGACAAAATGTGGGTGTTTGACACAGAGGAGTTTAATATATGCATTACCTGTAATCGTACAACTGAGGAATGTGTCCATAACCTCCTACACAAGGACTGGAATGAGGTGACAATGGCCACGCATAAGGGGAATAGTTTCCAACAAATAATGGTAATGCTGCAGGATGGGTTGAGGCTGCATTTTACAACTCATAGAGACTATTGCACGTGTTAGAGCTGTTAATGACTTTTTGAAATGGTTGGTCAATCCACTGTGCAAGAGACAATGTCATCCTATCCCAGTACCCCAGACTGAATGATCCAGAGGTGCTTGCGTGTATGGGCCATGGCTGGAAGCTCGAAGACGTTGGAAATCGGTGAGAAACTGTCTTACAAACATTGGGGGAAGAATTTTCGTTATTTTGGCACGGTAACTGAATTGACGATTACCCTACAGCCTTCCTGTAGGAAATTAAAACAAACACAACAGCTGAAAAAATTCACATAATGATAGAAAAACGCTATGGCGGAAAAACAATCGTCCACACAGAGAAAAACGCTCAAAACTCGACAGCTGAAACAGAAACCATAATCTCACCTAGACATCGAAGAACACTGTGCAATTCATATATTTTGTAAAACTTTGAACTACACATTGAAAACCACCTCAAAAACGTCAACGAAGGAACAGCTTTCCTAATAAAATGGTGCTTGTTACAGATGTGACACCATGATATATCAGCTATATAAATATACATATCGAAAAAAATTCGATGAAGTGGTCACACAACAAAACACAAATTTGTGAGAAATAGCATCAATGGAAACTGTCCTAATTACGTAGTGAAAGCTATGATCAAGAAAAAACTCAAACTGCTCTACCAATGAAAAAGACCCTCCGTGAAAAAACTGTCGGTGGTCAACCAACAAATTGGTTAGTTCTCTATTCAGCCATCCAGAAGGTGCGATGGGTGCAGCTGATAGAACATGTACCCGCAACAATGGGTGCAGACCTGAGGTCACAGCCATGGGGCACTGACTCCCTTTGACCTCACAGTCCAGCTACTATGGGCCAGAAGTTGGCGTCCTTTGATATTATATAATACGTTGTTGTTATTTAGTGGCCAACGTAACTGTGACGTATTCTTCTCGTTAAGATAATTTATTTCTAAAATGTCATCTTAGTACTGTGTATATATAACATGTTGTTATCTCATGGACAGCAAGTCTGAGACATATTCTTTTTTGTTGTAGATGATTTTGAGGATCCACAGCAGGGAGGTAAAGAGGGTCTCATGCATCTACATAACAGCTATTGTGTAAGTGTATATTCTAAAAAAAAATTGTTAATCACAGATTTTGTGTACATAATGTGTTATTTAGTAGTCAATGAGTCTGAGACATATTCTTTTTGTTAACAATCTTCTTCCTAAAATTTCATTGTTGTGCTATGTATACATAATATGTTGCTTTTATTATGCAGCCAATAAGTCTCAGGCATATGTTTTGCTGTAGAAGATGATTTTGAGAATCAGGAGCAGGGAGGGCAAAGGTTATCATACCGCCCACATCACAGCTATCAATGTAAGTGTATAAAACTTTTTGTTCCTCATAGTTTATTAGATCAGTATGTTTTAGGATATGGAGCGGAGCTGGACCGCTGGATCTACAGTGGCTCAGGAGAGACTGATAAGATGCCACAACGAAAGGAACTGAATCATGAGAAGATTCCCAGTGACCTGTGGGATATGTAAGAGAGCCATAGCGATGTGGGTAGTTTATATACATATTCACTCTGCTTACATATAATCTGTGTTCCTTCTTTCCTTTCAGCAGCAGCAGGCGATATCTGGAATGTTATACAGCATTCACATCCATGATTCAACAACCCTCCCCACACTGCTCTGGAGTGCAAGTACTAGGGATGATGAAGAGACATCCATCTAGATGAGCTCCTGTGCAGCACACTCTGCCATGAGAAGCAGATCTACTTGCTGGGTATATAAATAAACAATAAATTATTATGTCCGCTGCAGTGTAGTTGAGACTGATTTGAATTACATGTCGTGGGATCCTTCCACCCTAGCAGCTCAGCACAGATTTTTTGATAACAGTTCACAAGTTGGGAGTAGTAAGGGGATATGGAAAGTAGGGATGAGGAGTGGAGGCCTGGTGAATATCTCAGGAGGGGAAAGTAACTCAGAACTGACCTTGGGGAGGAGTGACAAGAGAAAAGTGTTCCAGGATTGTCATCTCTTCCAGAGTGGTGGGGGAAGAGGAGGGGGAGGGCTAGGACTTGAAGGTTTCTCATAAGTGCTGATTATCCTCAGGGGATCATAAATCAATCCTCAGAGGTCATAAAACAATTAGCATTAAAATAGTTTAACATTATAACTCAATCAGCTGTCAAAAACAGTGGTTATTCTCTCTTTGTCCCAGTACTCACGCACATATACACAAGAAATGACTGCATATTTAACGTTATTTCATTCGTGAAGTTACATAAATCGGCGACAATTTACCGAAGATCTTTATTTAGGAGCTTCTGTTTTAATGTGTGTGAGAGATAGACCACTTCTTTAAACTAGTTTATGGCTGGGACGTAACGACAAATCACAGATGATAATGCACTCTGCTCAAATGGGTACTTAATCCCACAATAAAGTTTTAGTTCACATGAAGGCCATGTGTGCTATGCTCAACTATTAACTTGACCATAAAATTCTTTATCTACATAAAAAGCTGTAGCTGTAACTGCATTATGCTCGTATTTCTCTTCTATTCTGCAGAGACTGTGTTTCAGGCTTCATCTCAGGCGTTCCCATGGAGACCACGCATTTGTTCACATACGGCGGCCAGCGTTAGGCACACTGTGGTGCTCGCAACTATGACGTCTTGGCCAGTCATTCCAAACCAGTTCGCATCGTTGTGAACGCAGAACACTAAAAAATATTAGGAGTACAAGACCCCTGTTTCTATTCGAAATCATATAATAGAAGCAGCCCCCCCCTCCCAAACGACCTGCTGGTGAACTTCAAACATAGAAAATATGGTGCCAAAACCTGTGTTCTTACTTTTCCAAATACGTGTACTGGTTGATAATATTTTTTCATTTGAACTTTATGGATGAGTCTGTAAGTTTAGTGGTATAACACCTGATTGGAAAAAGAAAGGTTTTTGTACGATTGCCGGGGTAACGTGTATTCGAAATACCTCAATCAAAAACTAGTAGAAGAACCTTATACTGCAAACTAATGGAATGCTCAAATGTCTACCAAAACTGTTTTCTATTAATTTATATTAATTATAATTATGCGTATTCAGAAACCTCGAATCACACTTCTGCACACTTATATTCATACAAATTAAATTTACTGAATACACAAATTACAATTTCTTTACACTGACTCGGAGTAAACTGTGATCAGAGAAAATATGCGTTATATGAATTCAACAACAACAACAAATTTAATGACACACATTCAAAGAAAACGTACCATCTACATCTACATGGATACTCTGTAAATGACACTTAAGTTTCTAGCAGGGGCTACATCCAACCACCTTCACAATAAGTCTCCATTATTTCACTTTCGAACAGTGCACTGGGAAAACGAACACCTATTTCTTTCCGTGCGAGCTCTGATTTCCTTTATAGTATTCTGATGATCATTTCTCTCTGTGTGGGTCGGCGTCAACAAAATATTTTCTCATTCGGAGTAGAAAGCCGGTGACTGAAATTTCGTGAGAAAATTCTGCTTCAACGAAAAACGCCTTTCTTTTAATGGTGTCCTTCACAAATTCTGTACCATGTCCGTGACACTCTCACCCCTGTTTCTCGATAACACAAAATATGGCGCTCTCCGTTGCGCTTTCTCGATGTACTCAGATAATCCTACATGGGAAAGATCCCAGACAGCGCAGCAGTACTCCAAAAGAGGACGGACATCGTAGCGTAGGCAGTCTCTCTAATAGATCTGTTACACTAACTGTTCTGCCAAGAAAACGCAGTCTTTGGTTTTCCTTCCCCACAACATTTTCTACGTGTTCTTTCCAATTTAAACGGTTCGTAATTGTAATACTAACATATTTAGTCGAATTTATGGCCTTTAGATTAGACTGATTTATCTTGTAAGTTTAACGGATTCCTTTTGGCACTCATGTCAATGACCTCATACTTTTCATTTTTTAATGTCAATTGCCAGTTTTTGCACCATTCGAATACCTTTCCTAAATCGTTTTGCTATTTTTTTATTTTCTGATGACTTTACTAGACGATAAACGACAGCATCATCTGAAAACAACCTAAGACGGCTGCTCAGGTTGTCTCTTAAATCATTGATAATGATAAGTAACTGCAGAGGGCAGATAACGATAACTTGTGGAAAGCCAGAAATCTCTTCTGTTTTACCTGTAGACTTTCCGTCAATTACTACAAACTGTTACCTCTCTGATAGGCAATCACGAATCGAGTCATATAACTGGTACAATATTCCATAATCACGCAGTTTCAACAAGCCGCGTGAGTGGTACAGTGTCAAAAGCCTTCTGTAAATCTAGGAATAGGGAATCAATCTGAAACCTCTTATCAGTAGCAATCAACACTTCGTGTAAAGAGCTAGTTGTGTTTCACAAGAACGATGCTTTTATAATTTCCTGTTGACTGTATGTTAATTGACGGTTCTCTTCCATGTGATTCATAATGTTTCAACACAATACATGTTCCAGAATCCTGCTGCATATCGTCATTAATGATATGAACGTATAATGTTGTAAATTACTACTACCACCTTTTTCGAATATTTGTTTGACCTCTGCAACTTTCCAGCCTTCGGGTACAGAGCTAATGCATCAGCATACTCTGAAAGCAACCTAATTGGTATACTGTCTGGACCAGAAGACTCGCTTTTATTAAGTGATTTAAGGATACAGGGTACTTATAAATGGAGGAAAAATCGAAAATAATTTTCGATTTTATAAAATTCTATTGTCTTTCCTGATTGCATTGATATATATATATTATAGGATTCAAATACAAAATGACATACATGTACCAAACTGACATACATATTCCAAACCCTAAAGTTATGGTCATATACGCCGCCACACCCCCTTTATTTCTGTTACGGAAACCAGTATTATATCGAAAAGAACTGTGAACTTTCTGTTTCCAGCGATTATACATATAAAACATTGTATATTTTGGTAACAGTGGAGGTCTTTAGTGTCTGTAAATATTATCTTTGCTAGTATTTACGTTTGTTTCACTGAAGTAGTTTGTTCACATGTTACTGAATGTTAGTTGCCCAAGTGCTACACATATTTGTGGAACTACATATCCTTTAGCGTGCAATAAATACAAACTATGCCACGCATCAAGAAATTCAATAAAAGAAAATTCCGTGGTAACCAGTTCACAAACAAAGCAAGCCACACTATTAAAAGTAAACTATATATCAGCTCTATAGGGAGGAAACTCCCACATGGTACGCTTCATGGTGCTTCAAATTTTTGTTATGTGAAATAATTTATGCTGCTGCAGTCACTTTTTACTACTATTTTAATAGCACAATACATTTTGACAGCATGTTGCCATCATCAGGTGCATTATACAGTTACTTATACATCCGCTGATAGGTTATGTACTTGGGCTGTGTATGCCAATGAGGTTAAGAACCGAAAAATAAACCTGTGTGGAAGGATAAATCTGGTAATGTGTGTACATTATGTGAATAACATGATTAGGTAATATATTAATACATTTACTTACATTTTTGTCAGCGATTTCATTTTCTGGCACACAGAGCACAGAGGACAGAAAGACACTCAGAGATACAAACAGAAAGCTAAGTAACCATAACGCTATAGTGACTAAAGCAGACAAAGGCAATACATTGTGTATACTTAAAGAAGTGGAATAAATAAGTAAAGCATTAGATTTCTTTACTGAAAATGGCATCACTGACATACAAAAAGACCCAATGAAAGCATTCCAGGCAAAACTCAAATCACATATAAAAAACACTTTCTGCTAACTGAGAGTCATAAGAAGTATAGCACTATAATGAATCCTCTGGCACCAAAGCTAAGATCCCTACCAAAGAAACATAAAGAATGGTGTCCAATTTTCCTAGATTACAAAATTACAAACAAACTTACAGATTCTAACAAAGACATACACTAAAAATTACTCAGTAAAAACAATCAGCAGCTAATAGACGAAATTAAAAATATCAGCATTCCCCATTCAGTCCAAATTGTATCATTTAACGTTAGAAACCTATACATTAACATTCTCATCCCCAAAACACTCAAAATCTTGAGGTCAAACCTCATAAAACATCAAAAACTATCATTGCCCAAAATTATTGAATTCATGGACATCCTTGAACTAGTACTAAACTACAAATATTTTACATTTAATAATAAAATCTATATGCAACATATAGGTCTTACAATGGGCTCAAGCATAGCTGGTACAATAGCCAACATATATATTAACCACTTTGAGCAAAACTTTTGCAAAAAAAAATCAAGCTCTGTGGATAAAATCATTTACTACAAATGTTATACTGGTAGATGGTGACACAAATGATATTAACTACATATTTGACACATTCAATAAGCAAGACAGAAATATAACACTCACAGTGGAATATGAGAGCAATGGTAACATCAATTTCGTTGATCTAAACATCAGTAAAGAAAACAACTCACACATCTTCAAAGTTTACAGGAAGGCAACAGCAACAGATACCACCATACACAGTTCATCTTGTCACCCCACAAAACACTCACTTGCTGCATACAGAGCACTACTTAAAAGAGTCAACAATATACCAATGGATAAATATGCACATCTTGATGAGCTCAGCATAATAAAACAAATACCTTCAGCAAATGGCTATCATGAAGTATTAATTCATAACGTTACACAAAAAGGAAAAACAATAATAAACCACCCTCCACATATGAAATGGAAACAAAACCCATGGCTTACATACCTTTCACAGGCAAACTCTACTACAAAATAGCAACCCTTCTCAGACCACACAATATTAAATTGCCTTTACAACACACAACACACTGCAACATACACTGAGGCACTATATATACACACAGACGGATATACACTCACAATTAGGCATCTACAAAATAGTATGTATTACCTGCAGATCCCTCTGTATAGGCCAAACTGAGAGAGACTTCCAAACAAGATATAATGATCACATAAATGCTTATCACAATTACAATAGATCAACGATAGCCACCCACATAAGAGGCACAGGCCACACATTCCAGGATATTGCAAATGATCTTCATATATTACATAAAAAGAATAACAGACACCTTTTGGAAACCTTCATTCATGGTACAGAGAATGGATATGTATTCTTAAATGATAAACTTGAAAGTAATAATGTTAACTTCTTCAAAAACGTCTCCAACATTAAATGTTTAATTCATTGACAGAATAGTTTTCATTAAATATCCATGTAACATTCTCCATATTGCCAATACATCTAGTTAAAGATCCTCATCTTCACTACAGGTATATATTACTGTGTTCCACATTGTAAGTCGCTTAGCTTAATTTTTATAACTCTCTGGAAAGATGTAAACAGATGTTTCTGAAAATTCTAAGTTTTGATTAATCTGTTACTGCATTCTGTGTGTTAGAAAATAAAATCTCCAGCAGAAATGTAAGTAAACGTATTAATATCTTACCTAATCATGTTACTCACATAATGTAGACACTGTAATAGATTTACCCGTACACAAAGGTTTATTTTTCGATTCTTAACCCCACTGGCACACACAACTAAAGTACATAACCTATCAGATGATGTATAAGTAATTTTATAATGAACCTCATGATGGTAGCATGCTGCCAAAATGATTTGTGCTAATAAAATATTAGTAAAAAGTGACTGCAGCAGTATAAATTGTTCTACATAACCTATAATATAGCGGCAGACCTCGAACAACATCTGTATAACATGGATGAATTTAAATTCAAATTTTTATGTTAGCAATGACTCTGTTTGTAGTGGATTTGTAGTTGTAGATGTGGGCATTTCATCTTATTTGATAAAGGAAGTTGCAAAATGTACACAATGTGATGGTGTACGCTGTCAGGAAGTAACTGAACAATGAAGTATCAGGAAGGGTTTAGCTTAACAGTTAGCTCTTCTGTAAAGATCCTGCAGTAAATCTATCTCGAAAATGGCTTCGAACATTGTGCATAATTCATATGATGTGAATTTGAAGTTAGTGTATGCAATGCATGCGATAGGAAAAGGAGAAAAGGCTGCTGAAACAGATGTACGAAGCTGAAAGATTCACTCTTCTAGTTATTAAAGAAGCAAGAAGTGCTAAAACGCATGCCAAGAGGAAGCTTGAAGATGAAGATATGCTGCAGGATGAAGACTATGCTTCAGGAATGTTCTGAGGCACATCTTCAATTGCAGTTTCCTGCAAGTTGCATTTGTCAGAACTCAGGTACAAATATTTCCTAAAGTTTATAAAGCATTTCTTTAATTTCTTTTTTTTGTAACTTGTCATAGTCCATACTTATGTGGTAGACCTAAGCTTTATTGCAGAATCAACTAAATTATAGAAAAAATAACATTTTTGTTAGGAAAAGATTATAAAAATTAAAATGTAGGATGTAATACTTTTTGTCTGTGCAACATACATAGTAGGTAGAATTCAATAGGTCTAGTACCTCAGCCATCATGTCACGCATATCTGGTAAGAAATGTATGGCACTGGGTTAAAGGGTAGCTCAATTTGAATAAGCATTTTGGAAAAAAATGCATCAATTTCTTTATAACTGTTTTAATAACCCTAAACAGGATTAAAAATATTTCAAATACTTCTACTTTGTTTAGAAAATGTGCTGCATTACCTGATATCAACAAAAAATCTGTAAAACATATACATTATAAACAGTGTCTGAAAGAAGTAGATGTTGATTTTTGCATAATATTGAGCTGGAAGAGTACCCTCTATCCATAAGTTGCATAGCTACTCTGAGGACATGTCCTTCTAAGTTACTCTTGTTGGCAGCTGTTCTTGATTCTTATTATGGAATACTTACCTCATCTTCCTTATAATTTTTTACAATTGTTCCCTAAATTGGCAGGGAGCGGGCTTCACCATTTTCTTCCTTTTGGCTATGCCCATACATTTAAATCATAATTGTGGTGAAGGTCTAGCATTTATTTTTGACTGATTTTCTATATTTTATTTGTTTATATATTACTCTTGAACTTCGTGTTAAAACATTATCAACAGTATTACACTAACATCACACAAATAGTGAGAACAGAGGACATTGATACTAAATCAATGCCATATGCTTTGACATATCCCCAAAACTTAACCTGTGCATCAGAATGCTAAAAAAATATTCACACACACATAACAATATTTATAGTTATAACTATATTGGAAATTGATCTCCATTATCTAAACACCCTACTGTTTGATATAGTTATAGCTATATTGGAAATTGATCTCCATTTTCTAAACGCCCTGCTGTTTGATACAGTTGGGATTTTATAGATATGCTTATTCTGTCAATCTGGTTTTGATTATAGGTTTAAGGAGTAACCATTTATACATCTGGAAAAGTTTGATTAATTTCTTCTTTTTTTTTAAGGTCAACTCGAATTTTTCTGTCCTGAGTGATCCAGTTTCACTTGTGTTAGAGCTTATTCAAACTATAATTCTGAAATAGAAAAAGATTTAACTCACGTGATTGGAGGCTTTCCTGGCATGTGTGTTGTTTCCAGGCGTCTATGGTGTCAAGCTGGATGCGATTATTGAAGTCCCACGCCAACGATCGTATCCTACTGGAGACCCAAGAGCCCTGGAAACAGATTCAACTGACGCTGATGATTGTTTAATTTCACATTCCGTTACATTTATTAAGATTTCATAGTACAATTTAATTTTTGTTTAAATGGTGCGACTGCCCTGGTTTGGTACTTCTTAGATACAATAATATTACATGAATCTAACTACTCTCTGTTCATAGTTTAGAAATTGTTGACTTTTTTGTACAATAAGAAAAAAAGTATTTCACTGTAAAGATGTAGCTATCATGTGAGATGGATGAATTGCAGTAGAGGGTAGCTCTTTTGAATGCGGAATGGGCTGTGAAAAATAAGAGGTTGAAATGTTTTAGAGTGATAACTATGAGAACTGTTGGATTCTGGTAAGTGGGGGGTAGCAGAAAATTGGTTTTGTATTTGTTTAATGCTACTACATCTTAAACTGAAATGGATATGCAACTCTCGAGTACTGATACACATTGATCACTACCATTTACCTACACCTAGTAAACTTGGTGATCTGCTACTGTTGCATAGGTATGGCGAAAAATCTAAAATATTTGTATATATGTGGTGTCTATTCTTTCGTATGTGTCTAAAAGAACAGATACCATACTGATCCAGCAGCCATTATTAATTATGACCAAAGGAACTATACACATACTTGTCATTTGTAGAACACATATGTGTTTTGTGATACTCATTACAATGTGAGCATAATTTAAGGGCATTTATATTAAAGCACATAGTTCCTGAAAAGATTATAAGGCAACTACACTGAACAGGTCCACCAATCATTTACATTTTTAATGTTTTGTTGTAGAAATAGGAACCAGTCAATCAGTTGCAAAATGGAGGGTTTACCAAAACCCCTTTACCATGGTTTAAACGTTTATAAAAACGTCTCCTTGAGTAGAAAATACTGAGAACTACATTACATGTTGTCGCAGAGATATGTTGCATAGCCGAAAGACGTCAGTCAATTATAAAACTTCACCTCCATGATAACTAAAACATGTAAAACATGGCTACTGTCTCTCGGTATTTCGTCACAAATGTACAGCTAGTGACTGACGCCTTTCGGCTCTATTTTAACGCACTTCTGTCACAACATGCACTTCATCTGTCAATATTTCCCTTTGAATAAGATGTTTTTATAAACGATAAAGCCATGGTAAAGCGGTTTTAATTAACCTTCCACTCAGCAACTGATCGGCTGTTTAGTATTTACAATAGAAGACATCATCCTGTAATTGCTGCTCCAGTCACGTACAAAATTTTAAAATCCCCCAGGTGTTAGATTCAGCACTCATTTAAACAATGACTGCTAGACCAAATTCAGATACGTGTTGTAATAAATTGTTACTCGTTATTCTGTGAATCTATATTAAACCATCCTATTACTATATGCTGAAAATTAAGGCAGGGGAATATTTCTTCTGTAATTAATATTGCTACAAGCATGTGTCTGTATGTTATTCTTATTAGAAGTCCTGCTATGTGTTACTCACCTGTGACGTGAGAATATAACCTTTTTGAATACGCCAGTAACAAGAACTGTTTAACTAGAAAGACAGCAACGGACAGTGCAGAATATTCAGTTTAAGAAAAAATTTCAATGTTGCGCATCTATAGATCGACACAGAGAAACGTGTAGCAACACTCAATAGAACAGAGTTGAGCTCCCACATTAAAGTGCATTGTTATATAAAGTAGTGCTGTACATATAATGAGTATTTTTCCTTGCTATTGCTAAAAATGCAACAGTAGTTACTCATATGTGTTTACACAATATTGACAGGTATTGAGAGCAATACACATTAACATTTAAAAAAAACTGGGTTCTACAGTTATTCTCTCACTGCAATAAAAATGTCGATGAGAACAATACAGTGAAGGCATTAAACATTTCTCGTCACCACAGTCATGTTTCAAACATTGGATACACTTGACTATTCTGTATAACTAAAATTAACAAAGTGTGGTAGCGTTCAAATCGCATTGTATTGTGTATTGTGTGTGTTTATTGAACTGGGAACCTAGAAACGATGGAGGGGCTTCGTCCCCGCCATAGCCCTCTGTGATGCACAACCCCACAACAGGCCACAGAAGTCCACTCACCCCACCACCATCCCACAGCGAACAAAGGGTTATTGTATGGTTCGGCCCCCAGTGGGGCTCTCCTGGAACGTCTCATAACAGATGAGTGTAACAGAAATATTTGCGTGGTAGAGTGATAATGGTGTACACGTACATGAAGACAGTGTTTGCGCAGCAATCGTCGACATAGTGTAACTGAGGCGAAATAAGGGGAACCAGGCTGTATTCGCCGAGGCAGATGGCAAACCACCGTAAAAACCGTCTACAGGCTGGCCGGCACGCCGGACTTGGACACTAATCCGCCGGGAGGATTCGTGCCGTGGACCAGCATGCCTTTCTGCTCGGGAAGCAGCACGTTAGACTGCGCGGCTAGCCGGGTGGGCGCAAATCGCATTTGATATATTATACTGTGTAATAGTACCTGACACGGTCATAGTTTATTCCATCACCAAGCATACAGAGTACCCACTGCGTCAAGAAGCAGTAACATTCAAAGTGGAATTACATACTGACTCCATCAGAAGATGTTGTAAAGATGAACGCCAAGTCTCTCAAAATAGTTTAACACAGGGTTCTCCATTAAAATCTAGAATTTATGAAAAATGTATAGACCCAATGTTGGTTGCAGCAGGGATGGGTTACGATCTTATTGTACTGTGTTTCATTTGTGAATAAATCAGAGTATTCACCGAGTAGGGCGTAAAATTTCAGCCTTAGTACTGACATATTGTGCTTATGGCGGTAGTATCTCTTTTTGTTTTTTCCATTCAATAACTCATGCTGTATTCTCCAAAAGACTGAAATATGCAGTAATTAAACCTGTTTATAACAGTGGTGATGAGGAAGTCGCATGTCCCCTTTCAGGTATTCTCGACTTTTTTCATGTTCGCCACCATACATAAGTGATAAATTTCATTTGCCAGTCCGCCTGATTAGCCGATTAGCACTCGGACGCCCAGATTTTACCTGCTCCCTCGAACGCCCAGAGAGGTCATTTGGACCCCTACCATTTAAAGTAAGTTTTCTGAACTATTATTTCGAAATTTTAAGCATTTATTGTGTTTGCAGTTGTATAGCCATTTCAGAACCAGTGTTGCGAAGAAAAAGAACAGACAGAAATTGTGTTATTTATTGACATATAAACAAATTTCACTGAAGCTGGTAACATCCAAACAAGTGTAAACCAGTGACAGGCTTTTCTGTGTTGTACGTTCACAAAAACTTAAACTTTTCATGTGTACAGAAATTTCATCTACTTCATTGTTTTACTCAATTGACACATTTGTATTCAGTTTCCTTTGTATATTTTCCACAAACCATGTTCTTACAAAAACTTCACCGGGAAATAGCTTTAGTACATTTGCAGAATTTGAGAACTTGACACTTACGGCGCTTCCTTGGAATTTCGTCTTCATCTTCATTCTTTTCATACTTGTGTGTTGTCATACGAAGAAAGCGACACTTCACATACTCAGACCTTAGTTCATCTGAAAACTGCTGAATAAAATGCTTTCTTTTGATCTTCTTCCCAGTAACAGCCTTAAATACTACGTGTTCATTTGTTCCTACTATGTCAAGGATGTTGTAGAAGTGCACTGGGCATCTTCTTGAGAAAGCCTTAATGGAAGACTGCTCGCCATTTTGTCTAATATGTCAACACAAACTTTGTTTTGTTGTAATAACATACAGTTTGTGAAGTTTTTTCTCATTTATATTTATTGTAGCACTAGGATGCGGGGAAGACTTTTGTAGCACATTTTTGGCTTTCTTTCCTCGATAGACCATCAAGGAAATACCTTAATGTGGAATACAGAGGGCTGTTCGAGAACTTCAGAGCATGTGGTATTTCTCTTCTTTCTCTATTTACTGTTCCTACAATGGAGGTTGATTTTTCTTTCAATTTTTTGGATAGTTTGAGTGAATTGAGGTAATTGTCTGTAGTGACATATCTGCCTTTGCTCAGAAATGGTTCCATAAGACGCATCACTACATACTCTGAAACCCATTCGTCTTGGGATCGTGCAGTATCCTTACCAAGATTTTTCTCGTTAGTGTTGTTCTTTCTGCCGAGTGAGTCGTTGCGCCTCCGCTCCACCTTACTGTCGGTTTGTGTTCCGTCTACACGCAGCGGCTTCGACCGCTCCACTATGGTACTATGGTTTCCACGTGTATTCTACAAAAAGATACTGTGGGATTTACTTTCGATAAAACAATGCGACACTTGCAGCCCTGGTCTCTAGAAATCTACGATTGGCTTGTCGATACAATTCTTGTGAATTCTGATCAGGTCCACGCCGCTTATTTTGATGCTGACGAGTACTTGTTTCACGTGAAACTTATGGATACCCTTAACGTTGAAAGATTACTGTCGTGACATGGTTATCAAGCCCGTTTAAGCATCGCGATAGTTCCGTTAGTATGGTGTCTCTCGCAGATGCTGAATTCGAATATACCAATGTTCCAGTGTTCAGCCTCCTGCCCGAAGTTGATGACAACTTTCTGAAGGACATATTGACTCCATATGGTATCGTGAAAAACTTCCGTCACGAATGCCGGTCTACTCAACACAGATTACAGTGTGGAATTCGTTACGTGGAAATGCATGTCAAACGGAATATTCCATCACATTTACTGGTGTGTTGTTATCGCGTTAGTGTCATGTATACTGGTCAAGAGGGAACCTGCTTCCCATATAATGAAAGTGGACACGTTCGGTCTAATTGACCGCGGAGGGGTTTTGTATTAAAGCTGTCACTAGTGCAGCGTCGGAAATTGACGGTTGCTGATCTTGTTCCTACTTCTGTTTCGGATCATGATGAACAAGCAGTCAATTCTGATAATCGTGTCAATGAATTTCCGCCGTGACATCCGCAACAGGTTCAAAATCCTATTGCCTCCTGGATAGAACTTGTAACGGCGACAAACAAGCGACGTCGCAATCAGGATGGTGATGGTGAGGATGTGGCTGTGCCTTCTGCGCTAACCTCCTCCACACCGATTGCCCCCCTGCTCCACTCGATGGTACCATACCTTCAGTGCGTGGTTCGTTGAGTGACGCAGAAGTAATCTCTAGCATCCCTCCTGCTCGCGAAGTGGCTCCTTCTGAGCTGGCTGTGTACGGAGAGGGAGCGGAGTCCCCGCCACCGTTGCAGTCTGAGACGATGCCATGTCTTCCTGCTCTTTCATCTTCAGCCTCGACGGTTTCCTGAATTTACTGATTACACAATGCCCGAGAAGAACAAAATTAGCTACCAACTATCACTTGTTGCATTGACAGTTCCACACAGTGCTTCCGCCTTAGTGACTGGAACTGTATTACCGTAGCTCTGACTGGCAGGAAGCTGTGCCTATGACCCGTCTCACACCTCCGTCTGTAGAGGCCGCCGTCCCACAAAGCCGGCAGAAACAGCGTTTACAAACTGACTGTGCGGTGGCACGTAAGAAATCTAAAAAAAAAGGTTGCGATGTCGCGGGTTCTGGTTTCCCGATGTCTGATTCCTCTATGGATTCCGCAATGGACCTTAGCTGTCTATCTAATTCTGCTCGGACGATCTGTACATCCCTGTATAGCTGTGATCAATGACCTTTCCTTAAACGTTAATGGTGTGGAATCAGAATTGCGATTTACTTCGCTTTGTCAGTTCATGTATGTTTCATGTGCGGACATAGTCGTTTTACGGGAGGTACTATTGAGGCATTTCTCCTTATCTGGTTTTGTGTGATTTTCAATGGAGCACCCGAATATTCTACGGGGACCGCCTTATTCTTTCACGAAGGCATTCCTATTTTTACGATATAAATGTTGGATTCTGGCAGGGGCATAGGTTGTCAACATTTTAACTTGGTTCTTTTATGCTACTTCTGGCACTGGTCGCGCAGTGGATCCTTAGCGTTTTTATAAAGAGGATATTATTTATCTGTTGCGTAACAGTCCTGAGGGTATTGTTTGATGGTGATTTTAACTGTTTGTTGCGTCCTGCAGATCAATCTCTAAATTTTAATTTCTGTCACGAATTACATGAATTTTTATGCTTCTTACGCCTGCAAGACGTCTGGATGTATAGATATCCGACATTAGTTAACTTCGCTCACTTTATTCAACTTCTAGTAGCCGATTAGATAGGTTTTACGTATCAGACTGCCTGCGCGATTGCACTCTTAATGTTGAAGTCATCCCAGCTTCCTTTACGGATCACTGTGCTGTGAATAAACCCTCTATCTAAAACGGCAACCAGTCAAATAGTTTCACATTCCGTGGATGTTAAACGTCGCTCACCTAGCTGACCCATCTCTCCATGACGTTATGCGAGCCGTGCGGCAACTTAGTATACGGTCCACTTGGAAATACGCTTTCATCTTTGAGTGGTGGATACAACTGGCAAAACCGAGGCTCAGGCAAACTTTGATACTTTACTGTGCTGCCAGTGCGCGTGACTTTCGGAGAATTTACGAATATAACTATTCCACCCTGCGTGAACTTTATGATACTATGGATTCAAATGGTTCAAATGGCTCTGAGCACTATGGGACTTAACATCTGAGGTCATCAGTCCCATAGAACTTAGAACTACTGAAACCTAACTAACCTAAGGACATCACACACATCCATGTCTGAGGCAGGATTCGAACCGGCGACCGTAGCGGTCGCGCGGTTCCAGACTGAAGCGCCTAGAACCGCTCGGCCACACCGACCGGCAATACTGTGGATCTCGCACCTCTGCGAATAGCGGATGTTAGTCGCGTAAAGGCAAAATTGTTGACCTTGAAAAGGATACAAATGGGAGATTTGAAAATCCGATCGAAGCCCCATTCACTGGTGACGGAAGAACTGACTTCCCTATATCATTTGCTTTGGCATCAGACCCGTCGCCGACGAGCTTGTATTCATCCTCTCAAGACAAATAATGGACGTACCGTATCGGAGCAAGCTGATATAGTGACCTTTACGTCCCTTTTGAATGAAGTGTTACTGGGTAGAGTAGCGCCGATCTCTTTCAAAGTGGGAAAAATTTTTTAAATCCCGAAACCCTCTGGACCGGCTTCCCCTGATAGCTTTCGCCCAGTTACCTAGTTAATCTTTGATTATAAGAAAGAGGCGAGGGCAGTTAATAGGTGTCCACTACACGCAGGAGGCGGCTACACGGGTAACAGGGATTGTGTGGCCTGAACTGCGTGGTTTTTTTAGGCTAGAGGGTCTCGGAAAAACACAAGAAGGGCTTCAGTCACAATGGGTGCAGGCAGAACACAGGAAGAACGTAGGTACAAGAACCATTGGTGTAACAGTTGTAAATTGTCGTAGCTGTGTTGGGAAAGTACCAGAGCTCCAAGCGCTAATAGAAAGCACTGATGCTGAAATCGTTATAGGCACTGAAAGCTGGCTAATGCCGGATATAAGCTCAGCTGATATTTTTACGAAGAACACAGAGGTGTTCCGAAAAGCTACTAAACATGGTTGGCGGTGGCGTGTTTGTTGCTGTTAGAAGTAGTTTAACTTGTTGCGAAATTAAAGTAAATACCTCCTGTGTGTTAGTATGGGCAGAGGTCATTGTTTGAAACCGGAATGAAATAATAATTGGATCCTTTTACCGACCTCCCAATTAAGATGATACAGTTGCGGAAAGGCTCAAAGAAAACTTGAGTTTGTTTTCGAACACTTATCCGACTCATAAGATAATAGTTGGTGGTAATTTTAAAATACCCTCTATATGTTGACGAAAATAAATGTTTAATTCCGGAGGTACGCATGAAAGTTCATTCGAAATTATGCCAAACAGAGACTCTAAAAATTATTTCGAGCAGTTAGTTCATGAACCCATGCGAATAATAAACGGTTGTGAAAACACACTTGACCTCTGAGCAACAAATAATCCTGAGCTAATAACGAGCATCAAAACCGATACAGGGATTAGTGAACACAGGGTTGTCGAAGCGAGACTGAACATTGTAATCCCCGAATCCTCCAAAAATAATAGAAAAAGATACGTATTCAAAAAAGCAGATAAATATTGACTTGACGCTTTCCTGAGAGACAATCTACACTCATTCCAAATAAATAATATAAGTGTAGACCAGATGTGGCTTGAAATAAAAGAAATAGTATCGGCAGCAAATGAGAGATTTATAAAACATAAATTAACAAACTACGGAGCTAATCCTCCTTGGTACACAAAACGGGTTAGACCACTGTTGCAGAAACAAGGAAAAAGCATGCCAAATTTAAACAGACGCAAAATCTCCAAGATTGGTGATCGTTTACAGAAGCTCGAAATTTAGCGCGGACTTCAATGCGAGATGCTTACAACAGTTTCCACAACGAAAATCCAAAGAGATTCTGATCGTATGTGAAATATGTTAGCGGCAAGAAACAATCAATGCCTTCTCTGCGCGATAGAGATGGGATACTATCGAAGACAGTGCTGCCAAACAAGAGTTACTAAAAACAGCCATCCGAAATGCCTTCACAAACGAAGACGAAGCAAATATTTCAGAACTCGAATCGAGAACAGTTGCCAATATGAGTAACGTAGAAGAAAATATCCTCGGAGTAGTGAAGTAACTTAAATCACTTAATAAAAGCACGTCTTCTGGACCAGACTATATACCATTTAGTTCTTTTCGGAGTGTGCTGATGCATTAGCTCCATACTTAACAATCGTATACAACCGTTCGCTCGACGAAAGGTCCGTACCCAAAGACTAGAAAGTTGCGCAGGTCACACCAGTATTCAAGATGGGTAGTAGGAGTAATCCACTAAATTACAGGCCCATATCCTTAACGTCGATATGCAGCAGAATTTTGGAACATACATTGTGTTCAAACACCATGAATTACCTCGAAGGGGTTTAGAAAACATCGTTTCTGTGAAACACAACTAGCTCTATAATCACATTAAGTGTTGAGTGCTATTGACAAGGGATTTAACTGAGCGAGGTGGCGCCGTGGTTAGCACACTGGAGTCGCATTCGGGAGGACGACGACTCAATCCCGGGTCCGGCCATCCTGATTTAGGTCTTCCGTGGATTCCCTAAATCTCTCCAGGCAAATGCCGGGATGGTTCCTTTGAAAGGGCATGGCCGACTTTCTTCCCCGTCCTTCCCTAATCCGATGAGACCGATGACCTCGTAGTTTGGTCTCTTCCCCCAAAACAAGCCCCAACCGACAAGGGATTTCAGATCGATTCAGTGTATCTGGATTTCCGGAAGGCTTTTGATACTGTACCACACGAGCGGCTTGAAGTGAAACTGCGTGCTTATGGAATATAGTCTCAGTTATGTGACTGGATTTGTGATATACTGTCAGAGAGGTCACAGTTCAGAGTAATTGACGGAAAGTCACCGAGTAAAACAGAAGTGATTTCTGGCGCCACCAAAGGTAGTGTTATAGGCGCTTTGTTGTTCCTTATCTACATAAACGATTTGGGAGACAATCTGAGCAGTCATCTTAGGTTGTTTGCAGATGACGCTGTCATTTATTGACTAATAAAGTAATCAGAACATCAAAAGAAACTGCAAAACGATTTAGAAAAGATATGAGAATGGTGTGAAAATTGGAAGTTGACCCTAAATAACGAAAAGTGTGAGGTTATCAACGTGAGTGTTAAAACGAACTCGTTAAACTTCGGTTACAACATTAATCGGTCTAATCTAAAAGCCTTAAATTCAACTAAATACCTAGGTATTAGAATTACGAACAACCTAAATTGGAAGGAACACACAGAAAATGCTGCGGGGAAGGTTAACAAAAGACTGCATTTTAATGGCAGGACACTTAGAAAATGTAACAGATCTACTAAGGAGACTGCCTACAGTACGCTTGTCCGTCCTCTTTAGAATACTGTTGCGCGGTGAAGGATCCTTACCAGAAAGAACTGACGGAGTACATCCAAAAAATTCAAAGACGGGCAGCTCGTTTTGTATTATGGCAAAATATGGGAGAAAGTGTCACAGAAATGATAAAAGATTTGGGCTGGACATCATTAACAGAAAGGCGTTTTTCGTAGCAACGGAATCTTCTCACGAAATTCCAATCACCAACTTTCTCCTCCGAATGCTAAAATATTTAGTTGACACCGACCTACTTAGGGAGAACGATCACCACGATAAAATAAGGGAAAACAGAGCTCGTACGGAAGGATATAGGTGTTCGTTTTTTCCGCGCGCTATACGAGATTGGAATCATAGAGAATTTTTAAGATGGTTCGATGAACCGTCTGCCAGGCACTTAAATGTGATTTGCAGAGTATCTATGTAGATGTAGATGTAGACAGTAAGATGTCGGCTCTGATGGAGTTGATTGTGGCCAAACATGAAAGCTGCGCACCTGGTCGTACCGTTCTTCCTCCTATAGTCGGGTGTCGTGAGGTGGATTCGGTTGCTGCTGTAACGTCCGTCCTTTGTGCCCTTACTTTCCTGGACTTAGATAAGACATTTGATCGTGTTAACCACGACTTTTTGCTTCCGATTTTGGAGGCAGTTGGTTTTACTGTTGACAAGGCGAGTGCTCTCAAATCTGTTTACGGGTATTTAAGCTTCGGTGGTTGTTAATGGCCAACTGACGCCCTCAATAAAAATCCGTCGAGGAGTACCTCAAGGAAACCCGCTATCAATGACTTTGTTTGTGTTATCTCTGGAGCCTCTACTTCGGATGCTAGCATCCCAGCTGAAAGGTTGGACTCTTTCCGGAGAGACTATAGCTGTTCGTGTATACTCGGATGACATGATGGTTCTACTCTGCAATTCTGCGGAAGCACCTCAGCTGAAGGCTGTAATCAATGATTATTGTCGGAGTTCATGTGCACTACCTTATGAAGGTAAATGCAGGCTTCTTACTTTGCGATGTTTTGATGACGCCGTTGTTCCGTGGGCTTCTGTGGAGGATCGACGTACGTCCCTCGGTATCATCATTGACCGATGTTCACTCAAAATAGCAATGCTCAACCGGAAGTCGGTTACGGAAAAATTTCAGGGAGCGATACTGGAACATGAAAGCCGTTCCCTTACGCTGCTCTAGAAAGTCCGAATACTGCATACATATTTTTTATGCAAAGCTAATTACGTGGCTCAAGTTTATCCGCTTCCCTCGACGATGGCGAAGAAACTACAACTGCCAGGTCGTTCCTTATAGAAAAGACATATCTTTCGCTTACAGTATGTTGTGGTCACGAAGCCTCTTTCCTTTGGGGGGTTGGGCCTGGCTGATATACGAAGGAAGACGCAGATGCTATATGTGCGACGTACTGTTCTGATGATAGCTAAAGAAACGCACACATTCACGTCTGGTTTATTTCTCTGTCCCTCCTGCTAGTCTTGAACCCCCTATTGATGTTGGTCTCATAAATTATGAGTTAAAACACATTCGTGATTTCTGTCTTGCCGTGAGCTATTTAGGGGCTGACATTTTATGGAGACCCGTTCTCACCATGACTCGTTGGAAAGCAGTCCCTTGCCCGAAAGTCGTTGAAAGAGTATCGCCGCAAGCCAGTTGGGCGACAGTTTGGTGCAACATCAGCCTTCCGATATTGCCGATACGCGTAGCGTCCTCGTGGTATAAGGTAGTAAATAACTTGATTTAGCCGGCCGGTGTGGCCGTGCGGTTCTAAGCGCGTCAGTTTGGAACCGCGTGGCCACTACGGTCGCAGGTTCGAATCCTGCCTCGGGCATGGATGTGTGTGATGTCCTTAGGTTAGTTAGGTTTAAGTAGTTCTAAGTTCTAGGGGACTGATGACCTCAGTACTTCAGTCCCATAGTGCTCAGAGCCATTTGAACCATTTGATTTTAACTTGATTCCAACGAACGAGCTACTTTTCCGTATTGGGCTTAGAGACACGCATTTATGTAGTCGTTATACTTGACCTTCCTTACTTCATCTTCTGAGAGTTTTTACACTACGGACATCATTTTGCGCCCAAGTTCTTCCTTCTTTCCACGGTCGAAAACCCATACCGTTCTGTGGTTGCTGGAATACTTCGTTCATTATGTTGTAGAAGGCGAGGGGAAGAGCACATGAACTTCATGCACGACATGGTCACGGCGTGCTGGACACGCTACCGAATGGCTCGGTATCTAGACCTCTTCGCTAACGTGTCGAATCTTGTTTACCGTCGGCAAGGTGTTGGTTAATATCATTTCTCTGATGATAGGTGTTTTTCTTGTTATGTATGTTTCTCATCTGATTAGCTTCGGTTTGTTCTCCCCTGATTACCGAGTTCGTTTTGTTTAGTGTTTGGCTTAGCGTCGCTCCAGTTCTATTGTAACATGTGTGTAGATGAAGTATATATACACATGAGCATATACAATCCTTGAAATTATATTGGAAATTTTCTTAGTATTCTATTTAGAGTGTAATCAGATTCGTTGTCTTTAAGGTTTTATATTCTATATATGTATATATAAAATAAATAAAAATTTAAAGACAAAATAAACAAATATAAAACTTTCTAAGAAAATTGTTTACACATATCATGATAGTTTGGTGGTGGTTCTTCGGCTATGTTATCGTTTTTTTCCTTTCTCCTTTTATTATTGTTTTGTTATCATAATCAATTTCTTCTCCCATATGCTGTTTATATTACATGATGATCTGACTATGGTCTACTGGTTTCATCATAGCACCAAGTCACTCTGATGATTTAAAAAAGTGGACAGCACGCCGGCTTGTCAAACCAGGGGGCCCGGATTCGATTCCCGGCCAGGATGGAGATCTTCTCCGTTCAGGGACTGGGTGTTTGCTTCGTCTTCATCATCATTACATCCTCATCGACACGCAAGTCACCACAGTGGAGTCACCTCAAAAGTCATGCACAAGGCCCTTCCCATACGACCTTTAATTTTTCAAAGTTTTTCGTGAGGTATACGGTAACAGAACATAGAAGTAATACTGTGATACAGATTTTTAATAACTGGATTTCACAAATGAGTCATCTCGCAAACTGAGTTGTCGTAGAATTCTGAAGTAGAATAATGACGTAGTCAGTGGATCATAAATTTCTACTACTGAAATTAAAGCTTTTGATGTGAAATGCGTAACTATTAACAACTGATGAGGTAAGCCATTTTATAAAATGGTACCACAGAAATAAAACTTGATTTGGATAGAGCAAACGTGAAGTTCAGTATTTGATCCACACCTTACAAGATCCCGTCATGGCAGCAAACCTCCACAAATGTTTCTCAATTTAGCCACGAATCTTCAGAAAGTTGTTTGGACGACGTGACGTACACTACTAGTGGCTGTTGCTTCCCACTCGAGACTGCAAAAGCTAAGTTACTCCTTTCCTGGATAACCTTGATAAATCGGCGCGTAGGACTTCCTCTTACGGATTCCCTGTGGATTTCTCGTTGATGTAGTCCCTCAGAGCAGTTCTTGTAGGACATGGGACTCATTTGTAGATGCAAGCACCCGAAGTGTGTGAATATAAACTCCTGGAAATGGAAAAAAGAACACATTGACACCGGTGTGTCAGACCCATTATACTTGCTCCGGACACTGCGAGAGGGCTGTACAAGCAATGATCACACGCACGGCACAGCGGACACACCAGGAACCGCGGTGTTGGCCGTCGAATGGCGCTAGCTGCGCAGCATTTGTGCACCGCCGCCGTCAGTGTCAGCCAGTTTGCCGTGGCATACGGAGCTCCATCGCAGTCTTTAACACTGGTAGCATGCCGCGACAGCGTGGACGTGAACCGTATGTGCAGTTGACGGACTTTGAGCGAGGGCGTATAGTGGGCATGCGGGAGGCCGGGTGGACGTACCGCCGAATTGCTCAACACGTGGGGCGTGAGGTCTCCACAGTACATCGATGTTGTCGCCAGTGGTCGGCGGAAGGTGCACGTGCCCGTCGACCTGGGACCGGACCGCAGCGACGCACGGATGCACGCCAAGACCGTAGGACCCTACGCAGTGCCGTAGGGGACCGCACCGCCACTTCCCAGCAAATTAGGGACACTGTTGCTCCTGGGGTATCGGCGAGGACCATTCGCAACCGTCTCCATGAAGCTGGGCTACGGTCCCGCACACCGTTAGGCCGTCTTCCGCTCACGCCCCAACATCGTGCAGCCCGCCTCCAGTGGTGTCGCGACAGGCGTGAATGGAGGGACGAATGGAGACGTGTCGTCTTCAGCGATGAGAGTCGCTTCTGCCTTGGTGCCAATGATGGTCGTATGCGTGTTTGGCGCCGTGCAGGTGAGCGCCACAATCAGGACTGCATACGACCGAGGCACACAGGGCCAACACCCGGCATCATGGTGTGGGGAGCGATCTCCTACACTGGCCGTACACCACTGGTGATCGTCGAGGGGACACTGAATAGTGCACGGTACATCCAAACCGTCATCGAACCCATCGTTCTACCATTCCTAGACCGGCAAGGGAACTTGCTTTTCCAACAGGACAATGCACGTCCGCATGTATCCCGTGCCACGCAACGTGCTCTAGAAGGTGTAAGTCAACTACCCTGACCAGCAAGATCTCCGGATCTGTCCCCCATTGAGCATGTTTGGGACTGGATGAAGCGTCGTCTCACGCGGTCTGCACGTCCAGCACGAACGCTGGTCCCACTAAGGCGCCAGGTGGAAATGGCATGGCAAGCCGTTCCACAGGACTACATCCAGCATCTCTACGATCGTCTCCATGGGAGAATAGCAGCCTGCATTGCTGCGAAAGGTGGATATACCCTGTACTAGTGTTGACATTGTGCATGCTCTGTTGCCTGTGTCCATGTGCCTGTGGTTCTGTCAGTGTGATTATGTGATGTATCTGACCCCAGGAGTGTGTCAATAAAGTTTCCCCTTCCTGGGACAATGAATTCACGGTGTTCTTATTTCAATTTCCAGGAGTGTACATTGGGTACGCAGACAGCTAATTTATTTGAAATGAACTCTGAGATGCCATTACGTGGCATTTGTTAACGAACGGTATTAAACAGTTCACCATCGGACAGCTGAAGCAATATATAACAATAGTGACTAGAAATCGAAAGCATGGTTAAGACTGCTAATACAGAGAACCAGCCGCATTACAACTGTCGCGGACTGACTAGATTGGCAAGCAGCAGAAAAGTAGAGCATATTTCGTAAAACATCGTATCTATTTCTATGTGATCATAGCTAAATAATTTCCCTTTGTTTTCAGATTTAACGGGTTTACTGCATAGCGGTATTGTAGTAGCAAAACTTTAACTAGAATTAGCCTCATTCTAGTTGGACTCGTGATAAATTTATATTTGTTAAAAACAAGTTTTAGATTTCCCACCTGAATATTCGTGGGATTCGGGCGCATAGATCACTTACATCTCCACACTCCACGGATCCGCTACTATGCCATATTCTACAGGGTGTTACAAAAAGGTACAGCCAAACTTTCAGGAAACATTCCTCACACACAAATAAAGAAAAGATGTTATGTGGACATGTGTCCGGAAACGCTGAATTTCCATGTTAGAGCTCATTTTAGTTTCGTCAGTATATACTGTACTTCATCGATTCAAGGCCAGTTGGCCCAATTGAAGGAAGGTAATGTTGACTTCGGTGCTTGTGTTGACATGCGACTCATTGCTGTACAGTACTAGCATCAAGCACATCAGTAAGTAGCATCAACAGGTTAGTGTTCATCACGAATCATGGTTTGCAGTCAGTGTAATGTTTACAAATGCGGAGTTGGCAGATGCCCATTTGATGTATGGATTAGCATGGGGCAATAGCCGTGGCGCGGTACGTTTGTATCGAGACAGATTTCCAGAACGGAGGTGCCCCGACAGGAAGACGTTCGAAGCAATTGATCGGCGTCTCAGGGAGCACTGAACATTCCAGCCTATGACTCGCGACTGGGGAACACCTAGAACGACGAGGACACCTGCAATGGACGAGGCAATTCTTCGTGTAGTTGACGATAACCCTAATGTCAGTGTCAGAGAAGTTGCTGCTGTACAAATTGTTCAAATGGCTCTGAGCACTATGGGACTCAACTGCTGAGGTCATTAGTCCCCTAGAACTTAGAACTAGTTAAACCTAACTAACCTAAGGACATCACAAACATCCATGCCCGAGGCAGGATTCGAACCTGCGACCGTAGCGGTCTTGCGGTTCCAGACTGCAGCGCCTTTAACCGCACGGCCACTTCGGCCGGCGCTGCTGTACTAGGTAACGTTGATCACGTCACTGTATGGAGAGTGCTGTGGGAGAACCAGTTGTTTCCGTACCATGTACAGCGTACACTTCTGCGAATGGTTCATCCAACAATGTGTCAATCCTGATTTCAGTGCAAATATTCTCTTTACGGATGAGGCTTCATTCCAACGTGATCAAATTATAAATTTTCACAATCAACATGTGTGGGCTGACGAGAATCCTCACGCAATTGTGCAATCACGTCATCAATACAGATTTTCTGTGAACGTTTGGGCAGGCATTGTTGGTGATGTCTTGATTGGGCCCCATGTTCTTCCACCTACGCTCAGTGGAGCACGTTATCATGATTTCATACGGGATACTCTACCTGTGCTGCTAGAACATGTGCCTTTACAAGTACCACACAACATGTGGTTCATGCATGATGGAGCTCCTGCACATTTCAGTCGAAGTGTTCGTACGCTTCTCAACAACAGATTCGGTGACCGATGGATTGGTAGAGGCGGACCAATTCCATGGCCTCCACGCTCTCCTGACCTCAACCCTCTTGACTTTCATTTATGGGGACATTTGAAAGCTCTTGTCTACGCAACCCCGGTACCAAAGGTAGAGACTCTTCGTGCCTGTATTGTGGACGGCTGTGATACAATACGCCATTCTCCAGAGCTGCATCAGCACGTCAGGGATTCCATGCGACGGGGGGTGAATGTATGTATCCTCGCTAACGGGGGACATTGTGAACATTTCCTATAACAAAGTGTTTGAAATCACGCTGGTACATTCTATTGCTGCGTGTTTCCATTCCATGATTAATGTGATTTGAAGAGAAGTAATAAAATGAGCTCTAATATGGAAAGTAAGCGTTTCCGGACACATGTCTACATAATATATTTTCTTTATTTGTATGTGAGGAATGTTTCCCGAAAGTTTGGCCGTACCTTTTTGTAACACCCTGTATATCCACTGCCACTGCCAGAGTGAGAAACAGATTCTCACTCGTTGCAGCTCTAGCTTCGGCTGTGATGCTTACGGGAGCGGATTACTTCTGCTAGCAGCAGAGTCAGAACAAAATGTAAAACTCAGAAAACAAATTGCTGTCGATAACAAGAGGAACCATGGAACGCACTTTGAACTGCTTTAGACATTAAAGTAGAAGTGTGTACACCCTACCTTGTAATTTCTCTACACTTAGTGATTTTAGATATTACCAAGAGTTATTGTCTTTCACTTACGTTTCATTTATAATAGGTACTATATTTTGATTCCTTTCTTTCATGGATATAAGGAAACAGCAGAATAAAATTCTTGAATAGAGTTCTTTCTCAGAGAATTTGAAGAAAACTACAGTTAATTAGGGCATACAATTTATAACAAGTATTAGTGCGTTTCCGACGCATAGGTCGTTTATATGGTACAGGTCCTTTACCTCCACTTTTCTGTCTATAATGCTTCTGACATTAATGGTCCAAACAAACAGCAAGAAAGGTTCATCTCTAGCGAGAAGCCATATGTTTGAATATTTCTGGTATCTCAACGGCAGATTTTTAAACGCTCATTTAACTTTAGGACTATATCTCAAAATGAACAAAAATGGAGATGTGTGTCACACTATTGAAGATGAACGAGTTCTCGTAGCTCTTACGGTATGCATTTTACTAGACTTTTTTACTTATTTCTGTATAATTTCTTCGGTGTGTTCTTTCAGATATGAGTATACATACAGATATTTTTATTGATGACTGATGACAGTCTACTGAGCAAGATTAGATAAGAATTTACATCATTTGACGACTAATAACTGTAGCTATTAGGGTTAGTATGCTTTTAGGGCGGTTAGTGCTTCCAAGGACATGTGACAAGAGCAAACCATTAATGCTCATTTTCCACTAGACAGCAGGTCAGGTTTTGAATTGTGGAAACAAGCACGCAAAACGGTTAGTCTGCACTGACAAGTGTGGTCCACTTAGTGGTGCAGGGTGAAGATATGACCGCGCAGACATCATATATATATATATATATATATATATATATATATATATATGGTGTTACAAAAAGGTACGGCCAAAGTTTCAGGAAACATTCCTCACACACAAAGAAAGAAAATATGTTATGTGAACATGCGTCCGGAAACGCTTACTTTCCATGTTAGACCTCATTTTATTACTTCTCTTCAAATCACATTAATCATGGAATGGAAACACACAGCAACGAGCGAGGTGGCGCAGTGGTAAGACACTGGACTCACATTCGGGAGGACGACGGTTCAATCCCGCGTCTGGCCATCCTGATTTAGGTTTTCCGTGCTTTCCCTAAATCACTCCAGGCAAATGCCGAGATGGTTCCTTTCAAAGGGCACGGCCGACTTCCTTCCCTGTCCTTCCCTAATCCGATGAGACCGATGACCTCGCTGGCTGGTCTCCAAAAAAAACAAACAAAAAAAAACACACAGCAGCAGAACGTACCAGCGTGACTTCAAACACTTTGTTACAGGAAATGTTCAAAATGTCCTCCGTTAGCGAGGATACACGCATCCACCCTCCGTCGCATGGAATCCCTGATGCGCTGATGCAGCCCTGGAGAATGACATATTGTATCACAGCCGTCCACAATACGAGCACGAAGAGTCTCTACATTTGGTACCGGGGTTGCGTAGGCAAGAGCTTTCAAATGTCCCCATAAATGAAAGTCAAGAGGGTTGAGGTCAGGAGAGCGTGGAGGCCATGGAATTGGTCCGTCTCTACCAATCCATCGGTCACCGAATCTGTTGTTGAGAAGCGTACGAACACTTTGACTGAAATGTGCAGGAGCTCCATCGTGCATGAACCACATGTTGTGTCGTACTTGTAAAGGCACATGATCTAGCAGCACAGGTAGAGTATCCCGTATGAAATCATGATAAGGTGCTCCACTGAGCGTAGGTGGAAGAACACGGGGCCCAATCAAGACATCACCAACAATGCCTGCCCAAACGTTCACAGAAAATCTGTGGTGATGACGTGATTGCAGAATTGCGTGCGGATTCTCGTCAGCCCACAAATGTTGATTGTGAAAATTTACAAATTGATCACGTTGGAATGAAGCCTCATCCGTAAAGAGAACATTTGCATTGAAATGAGGATCGACACATTGTTGGATGAACCATTCGCAGAAGTGTACCCGTGGAGGCCAATCAGCTGCTGATAGTGACTGCACACGCTGTACATGGTACGGAAACAACTGGTTCTCCCGTAGCACTCTCCATATAGTGACGTGGTCAACGTTACCTTGTACAGTAGCAACTTCTCTGAGGCTGACAGGGTTATCGTCAACTGCACGAAGAATTGCCTCGTCCATTGCAGGTGTCCTCGTCGTTCTAGGTCTTGCCCAGTCGCGAGTCATAGGCTGGAATGTTCCGTGCTCCCCAAGACGCCGATAATTGCTTCGAAGTCTTCCTGTCGGGACACCTTCGTTCTGGAAGTCTGTCTCGATACAAACGTACCGCGCCAGGGCTATTGCCCCGTGCTAATCCATACATCAAATGGGCATCTGCCAACTCCGCATTTGTAAACATTACACTGACTGCAAAACCACGTTCGTGATGAACACTAACCTGTTGATGCTACTTACTGATGTGCTAGATGCTAGTACTGTAGAGCAATGAGTCGCATGTCAACACAAGCACCGAAGTCAACATTACCTTCCTTCAATTGGGCCAACTGGCGGTGAATCGAGGAAGTACAGTTCATACTCACGAAAGTAAAATGAGCTCTATCATCGAAATTTCCGGACACATGTCCACATAACATCTTTTCTTTATTTGTGTGTGAGGAATATTTCCTGAAAGTTTGGCCGTACCATTTTGTAACACCCTGTATATATGTATGTGTGTATGCAGAATTCGTGTTTCGTATATACGAAATAATTCACATAAATGTACTGATTTATACTTCCAGTGACTATGTTTAGTTAATACCTTCGACTGAAGTGAACGGCAAAATTAGATTAGCAGGACCGGATTTGAGGCAGCACAGTTTCATATTGGAATTGTCTCCAAGGAGAACCAGCGACCGTGCCGGTGCCGGCGCTTCATTTAAACTTGGGATAAAGGGTGAGGGCGCGGAAGTTGTAACAAGATGCCCCGTCTCGCGCTGATTATAACGGCGCCGGCGTCAATTTGGAGCCGTCTGCGCGGCCGGGTGATGAACACAACTCGAAA
Organism: Schistocerca serialis cubense; assembly: GCF_023864345.2. Lineage (NCBI taxonomy): Eukaryota > Metazoa > Arthropoda > Insecta > Orthoptera > Acrididae > Schistocerca > Schistocerca serialis. Next base: position 350,727,057 of record NC_064643.1, read on the forward strand.
CACTGCAGCTCAGCAAACGCTGGCGCTCGTTACGGTAGCCAGCCACCTGGACGCTCCCTCCACGGGCCTCAGAGGTCAATCAGACACGGCTGTGCTGCACGAACTTGCGTTTGCTCCAACTCCATCCATTCGGCGCCCCTGGGATTATAGCGCAGATTGCAATCAACGTTTCGGCGAATGTGACAGAAAGTGAACCCAGTAGATTGCTTGCAACTTGGCTACATGCAATTTCATATTTTCGACCGTTTGTTCCATTTCGACAAATTCTATGGAGGTATCTGCATTTTTCTTAAGTCTTGTTTCCGTTGGGAAGAACAAGATCAGTGAGGCCTTTCTGGTGCTACTACCTTCCCTAATGGAAAATTGATCGTCATCTAACACATCCTCAATTTTATTTTCCATTCTTCTGAATATCATGCTTGTCATAGTCTTGAATGGAAGAGCTGTTAAATGTATTTTACGTGTCTCGTCATGCTGTTTTCTGATTTTTGACAGTGTGATTACATACCTGCTGTCTCTTAGATTCGGCACATTAAGTTCGATAGTCGTCTGGTGCCACTTCCAGAATGATCCAAAAGAAAAGTATCCGAACGAAATCCAAACGAAAAATATCCATTCCATTTGCTCTATTTTGTGTGAAATCCTGCAGAGCTTTGTTAAATTCCGAGTCTAACACTGAATCCCCCGTGTCTTTCATATCAACTCCGGATTCTTCTTCTATCATGCCATCGGACAAGACCTACACGACATAGAGGTCTTCTATGGACTCCTTTTACCTATCGGCGCTCTTCTTTGTAGTTAACAGCGGAATTCCTTTTGCACTCTTAATGTTGCCGCCCTTCCTTTTACTTTCGCTGAAGGTTGTTTTGACTTTACGCGGAATCTGTCTTTTGAAGAATATTTTGTTGCGGCCACATGTAGTAAGCGTTGCTTCACGCATTAAGGAATGGCAAAACAGAGGCAGCCGGCGATCGAGGCACAGATAGTCTTGCTGACAGTTGCAGTCTACCAACCGGCTGACGCAAGGATGCACGCAGACCGAGCGCCGAGCGAAGCCTGGAGAGTGCGGAGTAAGCGAACTGAGGCCAGCACGCTAAGTTACGCTGCAATATACTGCGGGAGTAATAACAAAAAGCTACCACCGAGGGTAAAAACGTCCTCCTGACGGATATAAATAGTGGAGCGCAGGCAGCAACGAGGAGAAGCCATTAGGAAGCAGTTCGGATCCGAGGACGGATGTGGTCCGCGTCCGAATGTTCAATCTTCGTACGTAACGATTCCGGAAGTCTGTTCCAGCTCTCAGGATTCATCCGTTCGCCGCCAGATGTCTACATCAGCTCTGGGGGTCGGCCCGAGACCGGTAGGCACCATGGCCGACTAACTACAGCGAGAACTTCCAGCAGGACCCGCCGCACGCGGTCTTGGGCACAGGCGCCGCCGGGGACTGACGCCCGGACTCCATGGCAACCTGGCCCCATGGCGCGTAGTCCGTCCATGTCGGGAGCTCGCGGACATTGCGACCGACGGCTTCCCAGCAGCCGGTGCTGCAGGCGACGGCAGCTGACCTCACGCCGACGCGGCTCCTTGGGGGTGCCATACTGGGCTGCCGAGCGGCGACGAGTTCATCTCAACCACAGGGCATCTTGAGTTCAGCGGAACACTCACTGATGGCGCGCGCTACACAACAGCAGCCAGGAGGAAGGATCCGCAGAGCTGGGCAGCGACGACGAGGGAGAAATTGTAAAGAAAGCTCAATAAATAGTTGTAAAACTCCACGCCGTCTCAGTCTTTGGCGCAGCCACTGTATCTGCTGCTAACAAGTACTGCCGAATTCGTAACAAGTAGCAAACGGCCATAACAAGTACTGCAGAAGTCGTAACAAGTGACCATCAGACATAACAATTTCTTTGCGGTTTCTTCACATTTTTGCTGCAGCCAATTCGCGCTGTCCTCCACGCGCCTTCGATTTATTTAACTTTAGTATGTTATTGTCGTATCACTATCCTTCTCTGAACATTTTTGAACTCCTGTCGTTCATCAATCGATTCAAGTATTTCTCCTGTTACTCAAGATTTATTCGTAGTGGCCTTCCTCGTACCTATTTATCTCTGTCGAATCCATGCGACTGCCATAACTAGACACATTGATTTCTCTTCAGCCGACACGCTTACTGTGGTATTCATTATCGCATTACCCACAGCCTTGGTTCTACCATTCCTCATTCCACATTACATCAGTATTATAGTTCGTTTCATATAAATCTTCCAGATGATTCTCTTAAGCTTCACTCTACTGTCTATCATTGCTGTTTTGTGATCTGCGTCTACATCTACTCCGGGCTAGGTTTTGCAATCCAATACCTGATTCTAAAATCTCTGTCTGACCAGGACGTAGTCTAGCTGTAATCTTCCCATGTCTCCGCCGTGCCATTTCCAAATATATCTTCACCTTTCGCGATTTTTCAACAGTTTTATAACTATTATTAGCAGAAATTAGTCGCATAATTCAACAGGAGTTTCTCCTCCGTCTTTCTGTTACCAAGCCCATATTATCCCATAACTCAGCTTTCTAGCCCCTCTTCTATTACCGCGTTCAAGTCCCCCATGGTTACAAGGTTTTCATCTCCCTTTACATACTGGATTAACCTTTCATTGTCCTCCTCTTCTGCTAACGTCGGCATGTAAATCAAACCTATTCTTCTAATTGTTGATTTGCTGTTGATTATGATAAGAAAAAGGCTGACGCTGAACTATCTACGGAAGCTCAGACTGCTATATTCATTTGAACAGAAATGCTTCCATTACCCTCACAGTATCTACTATGGCTACTCAGAAAGTAATGTCCGATGTTTCGTGTCACGTAAATCGCAGTGAATATAAAAAATCGTTTATTTGCAACAGTTTGCTATACTTTCAACTACCTCTCTACATAGTCGCCTCCCAGAAATAGGCATTTCTCATAGCGTTGTACAAACTTTCCAATACCATCGTCATAGAATGCCACTCCCTGTGCTTTTCACCCCTTCTCTACGCTGGTGTAAAGTTTGTTGTCTGTGCCATTTCCAGCAGATCATGTGAGCAGAGATGAACATCCGAGGGAGCCAACTCTGTGCTGTATGGTGAGTGATCAAACACTTTCCATCGAAAACGCTGCAGAGACATTCTCATGATCCTGAAGTGTGAGACTGGGAATTATCATGAAGAAGGAAACACACGGCCGGTACGTTATGTGGGGTTGCATGAAATCAGGCGAAACCTCTCAAGGGGCTCCCATACTTCACAGGAAATAAGATTGTTCTATGCATCTTTATGTGCTATCTGCATGCTCAGGACTGATAAGAGAGGTGCGTCACGACGACAAGCATAGTAAGTCAGTGCCCAAGATATCTGTACAAAGCTTCATCAGATGTTCACTGTCATTTCCATTTTGTGACCTGTAGAACTTTATTTAACGATAGTAGCCTTGTAGGATGAGCTTTTGCCATTCCGTTTTCAGATTTTCTACCTTCCCCTTCACGATGAAACTTCTGCTGTTCCACGCCCCGGTTCCTAGAACGTTACTTTTTCGTTAGTAACTCAATTTTTTTTCTCATCGTTACCTACCCTTTGGCAGTCCCATTCGGGACATCTGCACGTGCGACTTTTCAGACATACTTCGCGTGCAGAGAGATCAACATGTAACTTTTTCAATTAGAAGCCACATGTCTGTGGACACACTATGTGTCTTTAATGCAGCTGCTTCCATTGTCTTCTGCATGCTCATACCTTTGATGAATGCTGATTCCTCCACTTTAATTGAGCAGTTTCCCGCCCCAAAGGACAAGAGGGTTTCCTGAGCCTCTTTCCACACTCAATCTCTCTGAGAAGGCTGTTGCCAGAATGAGGACGACACCTCACGCCATTAATCTACGGTATGGTAGGCATTGCTGATGACTGTTACTCGAAACTGAAGCAGTGGCTGGTTTCAAACCAACTCAAATGGCGCTAGTCCTGTACCACGGTTAACAGTTTCTCGAGGTCTCTTATACGAATTAAGAAATATCCTGTATACTGAATAATGAAACGTGGGCAATTGGGAAATTCAGAGTAGAAATCCGTCTATAGCAGGAATAATCATAGATGCTGAGCCACACGCACAAATCCTATGATTAAAGCATCTGGGGTGCAATGATAGCTAAAAAGAGACAATCGTCAATTACAAAGCAAGTCAGACTATAATAATTGTGATAATAATAATACTACTAAAAGGGAGGACGTTGAAACAAATGCAGTTGAAATGTCTTATAATATGGCAATGCTGGAATGAAATACAGACATCAAGCTCTTCCATGAGATTTCGGTGTTGTAGCCAATATTCTTGCTACAATACATTGGCTGAAATCCAGGTAGCTATCTTGAGGTGAATCACAATTGGAAATTACTGGTGCATGTTGCTAAGCTTATGTTACGAATTGTCAGAAAAGCACATCCGTATAAGCCTTCGTGCATGATCGCCTTCTCTTGACAATTTGACAACATAATGATTAATTAAGAACAGTTGCAATCTATGATTTTGAACCAAGGTTATCTGGAGATTTCGCTTGGTAGTAACGCAAATGTGTTACTTATAACTCCCTCCCATTTATTCCCCGTAGAGAATCCTTCAAAAATCTTACGTGGCAGTTGGTTACAATGAACTGGGGTTATATAATGCGCAAAGTATCCAATGGCCCGCTGTTCCCCTTCGAGTAGAGAATTAAAAATGTTGGAGCTGCATGCACACTGGACATACTTTTCCCTTTGTGAGGAAGTTAAATAAATAACCTGGTATTCCACGTTTCCATTTGAAAGTCTCCTTCGCTGTTAATAAGATCTCCCGCCAAACGGATTTTCCTAGATTCCTTAACAATAGATTCCAAGAACTTTCTCGTCGTGTACGAATATTCTCGTGGCAGAGTTATCCATAAAATGTCTTTTGGAGATAGAATTTTCAACTATGATTCACTGGACTGTAAAATGCGTTTATGAAGATTATGTTCAGAACACTATCCATATATTGTGTTTGTGGTCTAGCCAAAGAACGATTTGGGAAGTTGATACGGTATACCGCAGATTCCAGCCTTCTTAAGTCCATCATACTTTAGAGGTCCGAGAAAAGCACAGATTAGTCCTGATGTCAGAAGATTGTTTAAATTGCCTAATTTAGATGAAAAACCGCAAACATGCGTAAGGAACGCCCTAAACGTTAACTGCTCTTTACTCCTCACGAAAGCTGTGAATATTTGACGTGATGTATTTTAATTTTCCTTTTAACACAGACTGCATGTGTAACGCCTCGGTAAGGCTGTCCCGATCAAACAAAGTGTCAGTTTCACCGGCGCTGGATGGATACCCACTGTTTGAGATGGATGGTGACAGAAACATTGAAAACGTTTCTGTATGTGTGGGTATGTTTTCGACTGACTGATGATGAAATTATATATTTTCGAATTCAAAAAGCGCTCATAAACTGATACTACAGTGCTACTGCGGAAACTATGGACTTCTAGCTTAAACTAGTAGAAACCTTAAATTCTTATGCGTGAAATGACCCTCAAAATCTTAATGGCGGGTGACAAATACTTATTCTTACGATATGTCCATATCTGTAAGGAATCTCAATATATATTTGTTTCCGCTGTGTAGGAAAACAAAATAGCTGTTGATTGTAGCAGTTTCACAAAATATGAATACAGTCCGTGTTAAAATTATAGGTAGCAGGCTACAACGTAAAATGAGGTAATATGCAAAAAATAGAGAACAATTTCTGGAGAAGATTCCGAGAGCAAAAAATTTCTCTGAGAATGTTCTCCGTTTTACTTACGCATATTACATAAGTTCTCTGCTGAGATTGTACACTAGTGTATCTGTACAGTCAAGATTTTGGTCCTGTAAATACGTAATAGTTATTTTAACTATTTTGCGTTTCCAGAAAATATATTGTAATGTACCTCTGGTTTGATATGTAATGCCTTATGAATGTAATAATATGTAAGAACTCTGTATATTTTACTGGTCCATTAGTAGGGAACCTAAACATAAAACCTGTAGTGCAGCCCCGCTGCTACGGAAGTAGTTTGGCGGGAATGTTACCGGTGGACTTTGCGCACAAGGCACTTGATTCCTTTGTGGCGAGTAGCATATACGAGTTCTGTGATGCTGAGAGGTCAGCGGCTTCCTTGATCAGCTATTGTGGTAAATTTGGATGTATAAATTGAGGCAAGAAGAGCTTGCGAGCATGTAAGCTAGCCTCGGATGGAAGTTAAAGTGGCCTATCGACCACGGTATCGTTATTGGTCCTTTTGGGTTAAATTTACGACCGCAGAAAGAGTTATATCACGGTGTGGCTGACATCTAGAAACATGGCTGCGTTATTGCCAATTTTGTAGCCTCTGTAATGTGCCACAAGTGCTACCACCTTCAGCAAAATTGTAATGTAAATATGAACATCCAATGGATCATCTATTACGTATTGAATAATAAGTTTTTGTGGGAATTCTAACTTAAGTGTGCCCACCCGTGATTCTCCCTAGTCACATTCCTAGACAGGGTCATTTCCAAGTGAATTACCCCCGAGTAACCTGTTTTTATTAAACTGACTATTTTTGCTGTGACACTTTTTGCAGTTTCATTAACTTTATGCAGTATGAAGTTTGGTTGGTTTTCTGAACAACAGTGAATAATTTACTCTACATAACTTTTCACCTTTAAGATTCTTTAAAGTGTTCATAAAGAAATCTTTTCATTGCATAAGAAGCAGCCATTAAAATAATGTGCGACAGAAATATAAAGTACTTAGAGCTACCTCTAAGTAAAAGTTATAAAAAGGCAGCAGTTTTATTCCACTTTGAACAGGTCTGTAAATTTGTAATTGTTGATTTCTTGGCACATTTTATTTTAAACTAGTTTTTTCAAGTTGTGATGTCATTTAAAAACTCAGTTTGACTTTGAGTCAAGTAAGAAGCTAGTAGCTACGTCCCCTTGTTAACTGACGGATTAATTTTGCATTATTCATTATACTTACAATTGTTACTAAAGGTATTTGCTATTTTCTTAATTCTGATTGTTACCATTTACAATTGATGATGGTTCTTCAAACCATACCAGTTTAAGGTACCACATATGTTACTTAACTTGAGTGATAAAAGAAAACAAAGGCTACTTCTGTGCAAGTGTAGTAAACACTACAATCATTTATTCTGTGTCAAAATTTTTCTTATAAATAATAACTGTACTGCCCATTTGTATAGAGTTACTTCATGTAGAAGCCCATAGTAATCAGTACTGTTTCAAACCATGATATTTTGTGATAGTTAATTAAAATGATAGTAGTTCATGCCATTGCCGGTCAGACTTTATTAGTAGGTTCATAGGTCTTTCTGCATGTTTTCATTATACTGCTGGTAGTTTTTGCCGATAGTAAGCGTTCTTGTGAGACAGTGTGTGCTACTGCATTTATTGGCCATTCTGTGTTCTGTATAAGAGGTATCTGCTGTGTTGTTTGCTAGGGCTACTTGCTGTATAATTTTAAGAGTAGCTGTGATAGAAGAGATTGGTCAGATTATCAAGTGTGATTAGTTTTCTTAGGTGAAGTTTATTTACTCTTTGCCGTAAAACTTGATGCCGTATTGCTTATTAGGTTGGAGACACCATGTATATATAATTACAGTTTAGAAGAACAAATTGCAAAACCCGTTTGCTTTGCTGTTGTCACTGTTTCACTTACTTCGCTATTACGAAATTGTAGTCCATTTTTTTTTGTCGTTAGGTACAATCATAGTCAGGCTAAACCCCTCACAGAAGATTAACATTATCTGAAATTGTCTGTTTGGTTAAGGGCCGGTGGTGTTACAAACTATTCAGTGAAAAAATACGGAACTGGTGTTAGTGAGTTCTGGAAGAGGTGCAATATGTTACGATTTAAGTTTTATGTGTAGCAACGAATTATTAGGACGATTACGCACAGTTTACGAAAATGCATTTTATTACGAATTTTAGACACATCGGGAACCTTTTAGTTATTGAAGTTAGGGGAACACATCATGCGAACTAAATCATAAAAAAACGTTGCGTTTTCATCTACACCAAACTGGAATTCTTGTCAGAGTTTTCTAAAAGAAGATAATTTTGCTATAGTATGACACGTAATGAAACTCTCTCGAGTCAAATACTTAAGCGTTCACCCGTGCAGGTTCGTTACGATAAATAATTTCGTATTAAACCAGTTATTAATTTACCTGTTCCACTTACTTATTTCTAACGCTGAAAGATATAAGATCTGTGATGTGACAAAACTTGATGAAGAACATCCAAAAATGTCAGTGGCACAGTACTCTAGTATATACCTATGTGTCCTCTGCACGAGTCTGAAAACCTGAGAGTGCTAAGTAGCACAAAAATGATTTCATTTCGCTTCATCTGAAAGATGCTCCTTTCTTCTATCATGACATTCTGGAAGGCAGCCAAATAATATTTTTATCGTTAAACCTGCATAAATTCTGCAGTATTGCTCGTCAGTATTTCTTCGGGCTACTTATATCTTTCTTTGCCTTCCGAGAAACATAAATTCTGCCGTACTTATTTAAAAAAAACTCGGTAAAACGTAACCTCAACAGAACGTATTCAGTTCGAAGTATGCTACAGAGCTCTGCTTCTCCGCCCTCGAGTAAGTTCTCTAGTTGTATTCATAGGAAACTGGAGCATGTTCTTCCCGTTGAGCTACTTCCCTTATCCTCTTACTGAAGCTAACGTTCTCAGGTGAAATACATTCGCTGGCTCGCTTTATTCATGCGGACTTGAGAATGTTCCCCAAAATACCGAGGATAACGTATTTTCCCCGTTTCATTCATACGGCCCTCTACGTCATAGAAAGGTGCAATATTTCTTTACAAGTGTTGTGGGCCAAAGGAAGAGATATATTGAATTTTCCGACATATAGCAACATATAAAGCAATTCAGAATTTAAGAAAGCTGATAACAATTCTGAAAATATACACTGTGGCAAAACTTTTATCCATTATGGATCTGAAACATTACGACTGTGATGGATAAAGGTTTCCCGAAACTACTGAAACCAGTCGCCTTTTGTTTCATTCTTCAATTTTTATTTACCAAGACAAGTTTCGAATCGCCTAACAATTTATCATCGAATCGTACACATTTATTGCACGTTTCTAGCACCTTTTCGGTCGTGTAGCTGTGGAAAGATACAGAAACATGCGTTTTTCTGGATAATGTGTGCACCAAGCACAGTTGTCGACCATTCAGTATTTACATGTTTCCTTTTTAAAATCTTGCCATAGCAACACGACACCCAAACGCTGAAAACATGCTATAAATATGTACCACCTGGCGATAAATCGCTAGGCGATTCGAAATCGGTCGTACTAAATAGAAACTGAAGAATAAAACAGTAATTTCTGGAAATTTTTAAACTTCGGTATCTCAGTTTTAGTGTAGCAAGTTTATTTTACTGCGAAATAATGTAATGATTTTATCCTCTACAATCTGTAGCAAAACAAATACATATTTCTTTCCTCTTTGGGTGTTCAGTTGTTTTCCTCTTTACACAGACGGAGACAATGCCAGAGAGATCAGTTTGCGCTCATCGACTTACTGAATTACACATTTTCCGACATACATAATTAGCTACCATTACAATAGACCTAATTATCAGAATAATACTAAAAAACTTTCAAGCCAAACTTATTTAGTACTGTATATGGGTGCATATCTCGTAATCCGATCATTTACGTGCTCAAAATAAAACACAAAGTAAACCAGATTCTTCTTTCGTTTTTTCTCTGTGAGAACTAATCAACCCAGAGTGTTATGTTCCCAGAATAAGCTGCTACACGGGAACGGGAGTAAAAAATTATTGATATCATTTTCGAAATTTCTCTCCATGCAAAAGGCTACAAGGTGAAGAATAATTAGATATCCAGGAGAGATCATCGCCGACCCTCACCAGTGAGCGCTCGCATCTGCTCACGCTCCGTTAGGCGCAAACTGAGAGGCGCACTGCGCGTTTGGTGTTGCGCAGGTCAGCTCGTATTTTTGTAACGTACCAGGTTCGAGGCGACCGCGCAAATTGGGATGCGACGAGATGGTGACGCGACACGCGCCTGCGCCCGGTCGCATGGCTAAAGTTGTGGCGCAGTTTCTCAAGCCGCGCGCCACGCGGACACTGCGGAAGAGGTAAGGCGGAGAGCGGGAAAGCAGCAGTCCCATGTGCTTCCTCTGGCACCGCACATGTGGGCAATGGTCTTCTTTTCCGCCAAAGGATAGCCTTACTACTGAACGTTATTGTCACAGAGTAGTGTTCCTTTTTTCGCCATTCAATCTCTAGATCTTTTTTCATTGACCTACATTATATTTTTCAGTTATTTGTATCTTCATAGTTTTGCTGTTTTATTTCGCTATTGCTTTTTTTTTCGTCAAGAACAATGCTCAATTCAATGACTGGCGAGCTAATAGCCAATCATATCATCTGCGTCCACAATGTCTTCAGACCGCAAGGAGTCAGAGGATTCATCGTGCGGATAGTGAAATAGGGTGTCATATTCTAAAATAATGTAAGCAAGAAGCAACGCAGGAAACTCTTAGTATTGTTGGTTGGTTGATTTTGTGGAAGAGACTGAACAGCAAGGTCATCTGTCTCATCGGATTAGGGAAGGATGGGGGAGGAAGCCGGTCGTGCCCTTACAAAGGAACCATCCCGGCATTTGCCCGAATCGATTCTAGGAAATCACGGAAAACCTAAATCAGGATGGCCGCACGCGGGATTGAACAGTCGTCCTCCCGAATGCAAGTCCAGTGTGCTAACATTGCCGGCCAGTGTGGCCGAGCGGTTCTATGCGCTTCAGTCCGGTACCGAGCAACCGCTATGGTCTCAGGTTCGAATCCTGTCTCGGGCATGGATGCGTTAGTTAGGTTTAAGTAGTTCTAAGTCCAGGGGACTGATGACCTTAGATGTTAAGTCCCATAGTGCTCGGAGCCATTTGAACCATTTGCTAGCCACTGTGCCACCTCGCTCCGTTTTACATATTGTAAAGTAAAGCAATGTCGTCTTCGTGCTTCCTAGTACGCCTGTACAATCTCTTACAAAAATTCGGAAAGTGGAAATTTCCACACACACATCACCTTTGTGCTCCTTCTTAAAGTGTCCAAGATCTGAAGTATATATATTTCGCTGTAATGACTTGGATATTGATGAAATAAGAGACATTATACTACGTGTATGCGAACGTCACATTTTCACTGTAAGCTAGAAATAGTAAAGAAACCCCCATGAATGACAATGTTTGAAATGGCACGTAGTGACGAGAAAAAAATATCAGTTGTCAGGTACACGGTATCAACATTAATAAGCTAATTACACATCAGGGTACACAAGTGAAGAATGTCGTAGACATTATTCGAAAAATATGAGTACCATGAAAGAATGTGGTGATTCGATACATTTAATTTGCTGAAATATACTACTCACAGAGGCAACACTATATCAATGCAATGTTTTTCGAATGATGTGAACAATTCCCTTCACACCGCACACCTGGCTACCTTCTGCTTTCCTGTCACGCGCATTATTCTCAACTGCTGATACAACAATGACTATTGTGTTGTGCAGTGGATCATTTGTTTACTTTTCTCAACAACAACTCTTTTATCCGCGAATCACGCGTTGTCAGTTTGGAAAAACGTAGGTGAGTAACTACCATCTGATACGCTTTCGTCACTCTTCCTGAAGGACACGTTCGTCATTAATATCATTTTGCTCACATGAAAAACACGAAGAAAACCCTTTTGGTAAATTTCCTTTCCAGTCGTTCACTATCTAAAAAACGATGGGTTACGAGGGGTTACGAGGATTCCGCCAAAATTGCAACAGAATTTACTTTTGAGTGTATTTTTAACCTTTCCCCATTCTAAAAAGCATCATCAGTTGTGAGTAGTCGTTACATTTATCTTTTTGAGTGGTTTAATTGTGTTACTTCTGCCAAAACACAGTATAATTTGCACAAACTCACCTGCAGCAACTGTTGCGACAGATTTCTTAAACAATGAGTCTCATTAGACAAATTTTTGGCGACCAGAGAGGTCAACAGTTTACGAAAACCTCCTGTGTCGGTTTTCGGTAACATGAACGAGAAATTTCCTATTTATTATCATACCACGAAATTCTATTCTCACTATCTATGACTTAAAAATTTTTCATCAATTTCTGATTTACAAAATAAAAACTATAACTTCTGCTATACCGTCATAGATACGAAAGTTCCGTGTGTTAACGGTCAGACAAAATACTCTCCTACTTGTGTGCTATCATCTGCCAAAATTTCATTTTGTTATCTTGACCAGTTTATGTCATATGAGATTGTTATGAATATTCCATTCTCGAGCGCGTACGATCGGGCTGAATGCGATCCGTTTTCTCGAGATCGGTGACAGATAGACCTCTTCCTAAGTCCAAAGAAAACTTCTGTATGTTAGAGAAATGTTATACATAAGAGCATATGGTGTAATATGCATCAACCGTAACATCATAGCATTTCCTATTTCTCATTCCAAGCTCTTCGAATTTAGCGCAGTGTGTTACACACTGCAACTATAATTTATTGACCTGTAGTGTTACAGAGAATACAAAGAAAAATTGCAGTACAAGAAAACATCGTGGTAGTCTATAGACACGCCCCTCAGGAATAGATTTCTTTGTTTCCACGAAGAGTGGTTACACTAATAACGAAGTTCGGTACCACTGATGTTTATGAACAATTGTTCTCTGAAATGAAAAGTAACAAGATGCATCTACGATATTCGCTATCTGGCCGTAATCTAAACTGCAGCCAGCGTCTACAATGCACAATAAAAATTAATCAAAACATGCAAGCAATTGTTAAGGGTAAAAATGCAAGAAAACCGAGAATCTCACACTTTAATGACTTAGTTTTTGTACAACAGCTCACAAAGTAAATTAAGAAAAATGTGGAACTATATGTTATTACAGACAATCGTTTTGGAGGAACATCCGCAATTGAGCATTGTAACAGAGGTTGAAAATCCCGATACAGTTGTAAAATTCTTTTCCTATCACACGACAGATTTCGGGCTCTTATAAGCCCATCTTCAGGTGTCGTAACTTAGCTCTGTGACTCCCAGCGCCGTGGTGGACATGTACAAGGCGCGGTGTGCAACCTACGAGCGCAGAACAGGGAGTGGTGGAAAAATATTCTGGGAACTCCACACGTTGTACATGCTATTTGACCAGGAAAGACGCCATAGCTGACTTTCAACGGCCAGGGAAAGATACTACACTCCATAATATAGGCTTAAGCAAGCAGAAAATATTGAAAAAGCTGAAACAGCAGTAAGTGTAACGCACCATTGCTCAGGTACAGAAACATCCAGTAGGTTAACACACAAGTATCTGAATGTGGGACGATTTCATCGTTGGGGAAGGAGAGTTGATTATAGCTCTGTTTGGAGAATATTTGGAAAGTATGTATGTACGTGTTGCGTTGAGAAATGCTTTGGTGTAAGGGCAGTAGAGCCCTAGGACTGAAGAGCAGGAGGAAACTATAGAGTTCATAGTGTCAAGTTTGCGGGTAATGGAAGATATTCTAAGTTTTTAATGTGGATGAGGATGCTGGAGAATATTACAAACAGAGGATTTTTGTAGGGGTCGGTAAGTTAATCTGAAACTTTAGGCTGACTGTATGGCATTGCAGGATCCGTAGGCCATGACAGAAATATAAGGAGGCAGAAATGCGTGCTATATAAGCAATGCAGAATATGGTTTGGATCTAGGATTTACAGGTCTGGAGGACTGTGGAGTTCCGCAATCCCGAAATACAGGCTATTAGAAATTATAGTAATTTTAAACTATTCTGGGCTTTCTGTCGAATGGTTACTAGGTGGGATTTCTGTGCTAGTTCACGATCAAGCGTTAGTGTATTTCTGTGAGTTAGTTATCTGGGGAGGATTGTTCTGGCGCTAAGATAAAAGTTGCAGCGACAGAAACTGCGGGTGGTTTGTCATACATTATTGCCTGTACTTAGGAGGGATTTATTTCCAGGAGTCACTTGTTAAGCCCGGAGGGGAATTGCTTTACATAGATACAGAGGGATGGTTCAGATTTCTGGAGGCAGAGGGCTAGGAAGGAGACGTACACGATGAAGCGACTTGCTCATATAGGGTGTATGTAGGGCTGTATTTAGCGGATAGATCCTCGGGGCATACCTGCAGTGTGATGGAAGCTACACAAGTTTGTGTTGTAGATCTTTAGGTAGCAAGGGTGGTTGTATAGAACTGATGCGATAACACCGACGTAATTAACTGGGAGTGGATAGGCCCGGGGCTTGAAAAACACAATGGGAAGTGACATTTGGTAACATGCTTTTTCAGTCAAGAGTTAGAAAAATTGAAGATTAGAGGTTGTTAAATTGATGGGACAAGATGCAGTAATAAAAAGAGGAGTTGAGACAGAAGCCAAATTGATTGGCAGGACTGGGTAGGTTTTAGTTAATGCTTTTAAAAATCCGTTGGGAGAGAATGAACTTGAAGACCTTGCTAAGGACTGGAGTGAAAGTGACGGGACTTCACGAGGAGGTGTCTCTGGCAGTTTCATCAGGTTCGGGCGAAAATATGTTTAGAAAGGTTTTCCACAGTGTGGGACAGAAATCTGTACGGAGAATAAAGGGCAACTACGATCTCTAGGAAAGAGAGGGAGTCATGTCCTCAGTTGTTTGTAGGCAACACCGTCAAAACTAAGAGTGATGTTTCCTTTTCTTTTCTTTTTTGGGTTATCTATTGAATGTCCTGTGCTATAATTTGAGTGTTACGCTCCTTCTGTGGTATGTTGTCTATTTACTGAAAGCTAGGAGCAAGATGTGGGAGAAACGTACAGATGCGGTCATGGACTGTTGAAAATAGGTAGTAATCAAAGCGGAGGTCATCACGGATTGTGAGAGTGCCAGACGACGGGATGCAAAGTGGTTTGCATAGCTTAGGTTCTCAGGTAAGTTGAGGTCATTGTGAGGCGAGGGGAGGAAGGTACAGTGCTGTAGCCAGTAAGACATCGAAAGGCTACTCGGTAGTTGGAGAGTTCTGAGTAGTGTGTTGTTGATTTTGGTGCATTGTCTGTGCGAATCCCAATGTTCCTTCGCGGTTTGCTGATTTATGACGTTTCTCAGCAATTTTTGATTTCGTGTAAGTTTATCCCTACCAGGTCTGCAGGTAAGATTGGCATAAGTAACAAGGCTCTTGAAGAACGGTGGTGGATGGAGTGTGGGGCGGTGAGAATAGGATTTTTTTGGGATGTGGTGAGTTGCGGCGTTTAACAAGTGCTGTTTCAAGAACGTGGTTTTATGGTGGATGTCTTTGACATATTGCAAAAATAATTGATGGCTTCAAGTTTGGCTATCAAATGGACTGTCGATAGGAAACACCGGTTGTTGAAGGAGTAGGCTTGCATGTGTAAAGAGCATTAACAGTGAGGGCACAGGTGGTGTGAGTATTGTGTAGGGGTAGTGGTCAGGAGGATTAGGGTCCCACTTACAACTGTCTCGAGAACTTGTAGGGCAATGCTTCCAAGTCGGTTAAGACATACAAAGATGACGTCTGGCGTGGAATGCCCTTCAGTGTGAAATGTAGTGGCACACGGACAATGTCACATTCGAGAGACTGAATTTTCTCATGTTGAGAAATCAGAAAGAGCGATCTATTTTACTCGGTAAAATCTTTCTAAGGCCACTATAGCATAAATATTTCTTTATTTACAACAAACGTTTTCGTCATTATGACAAACCTTTGTATAATGTGCTACATTTTATTCACTAATATGACAACTTGGCTTGAGGTTCCAACTCAAAATGAACACGTTTTATAACAAACATATATGAAGCCCCGAAAAAAGTCTGTCGAAACCGGTTGTTGTAAATAAAGAAATATTCAGACGATCTTCGTTTTGTAAAGTTTTTACCAAGTCACATTGGCCGAGGTCACTAAACTGACCCCACCACAGGAGTCAGGAGTCCTGCATGAGATCGACTTTGGTTGTTTAGGTCAGTGTTAATAATTTAGTGGCAAAAGGTATGGTCCATTTGGCTGAAAAAATCGTACAGGATAGGATTATGGGGACGGATATACAGGGTCGGTAAAATGAAACTGGCCCACAAAGGAATTCTGTACCTAATGCATGATGGCGCACGTTCTGCGAGTTCACATACAGTGACACGCTCATCTGAAGAAAAAAAAAATGAAGATCCGTAAGTCCCGATTTCACTTCACTCTGAAACAACTGGAGAACTGAACACAAAAGTTCAACAGAGTGCTTTAATTCATGGCTGTCCGAAAGGACACAAACCACGCATTGATATACACAGAAACGCCAAAGAATCTGGCTTAAGCATGCGTATTCAAATACAAAGATATGTATACAGGCAGAACAGCAACGCCGATACAAGACAAGTGTCTGGCGCAGCTGTTAGATCGGTTACTGAGGCTACAATGGCAGATTATCAAGATTTAAGTCAGTTTGTACGTGTTGTCGCACGAGCGATGGGACACAACATCTCCGAGGTAACAAGGAGGTGGGGACTTTCCCGTACGACCATTTCACCAGTGTACCGTGAATATCAGGAATCGGGTGAAACACAAAATCTTCGACATATCTGCGGCCGCAAAAAGATCATGCAAGAACGGGACCAAAGGCGACTGAAGAGAATCGTCCAACGTCAGAACTGCTGAAGACTTCAATGCTGGGCCATCAACAAGTGTCAGCGTGCTAACCATTCAACCAAACATCATCGATGTGAGTTTTCGGAGCCGAAGGCTCACTCGTGTACCTTTGATGACTGCACGACACAAAGCCTTATGCCTCACCTGGACCTGTCAACATCGACATAGGACTGTTGACGAATGGAAACATGTTGCCTGGTTGGACGAGTCTTGTTTCTGATTGTATAGAGCAGATGGACGTATACGGCTATGATGACAACTACATGAATCCACGGACTCTTCATGCTGGTGGAGGCTCTGTAATGGTGTGGAGCGTGTACAGTTGGAGTGATATGAGACCCCCTACATAAACATCCTGTTTGATCACCAGCATCCATTAATGTCCATTGTGCATCCCGACTGACTTGTGCAGTTGCAGCAGTACAATGCGACTCACCACACGTCTAGAATTGCTGCAGGGTGGCTCCAGGACCAATCTTCTGAATTTAAACAGCTCCACTGGCCACCAAGCTGCCCAGACATGAACATTATTTAGAATAACTGGGATGCCTTGCAAAGTGCTGCTCAGAATTCTCCACCCCCGCTAACTCTTGCGGATTTTTGGACAGCCGTGCAGGCTTCATGGTGTCAGTATCTCCAGCACTACTTCAGACATCAGTCGAGTCCATGCCACATCGCGTTGCGGTACTTCTGCATGCTCGAGGGGGCCGTACATGGTATTAGGCACTGAAACCAGTTTCTTTGCCTCTTCAGTGCAATTTGATAGGCCTAGCTGGGCAAGGGATTCACCATCTTCACTGCGGATGCAGAAATACGTCCGCCCTCCCGTGGGAATCTCAGAGAACATGGACAGGGACTGCTGATAGATGCCGCTCGATGGGAGTGTGGATCTACCGTAAGGCGTGGCGACATAGCCCGTGCTGTTGCAGTAACGGTGTGTCCTCCATGGCGCCTAGTAAGCAGAAGATCCCGGGTTCGAATCCCGGTGCGGTACACATTTTCACTCGTCGCCGCTGATTCCGCATCATGTCCCGCTGCTGCTGACAGTAGTTACTCCTTCCCTTTCTTCTCCTCTCCACCTCCAATTTACATATAATGTACAACAGCTACGGAGTCTGCGTGGTGTCTGTTTTTTTGGACATGTCTCTCTGGTGCCTTTATCTTTCCTGAAGCCAAGTTCATCTTCGTCTAATAGAACCATAATTTTCTTTTCCCCTATTTACAAGGACCCTAACACATTCCCGTAAACAATCAACAAAAAAGGCGATTTCTGAATGATAAACGTGCTGCGTAATATTTCCTTGTCTACAGAATGTACCGACAGCTACATTAAGTCCGCAGGCTACCCTACGGTGCGTGGCGGAGGTTAGTCTTCCTACCATTATCCTTTTCCCGATTCCTTGTTCCGTTTGAGAATGTCGCCTGGACGCTATGACTGTTAGCAAACATCCATTTCGTTGAATATTCTCTACCCTTTCTGTTAATTCAACCTGGTGAGGGCCTCAGAAGGATGAGACTACTCAAGAATCTGTCGAAAAAAATCTCTTGTAAGCCATTTCTTTCGTAAATCAACTACATTTGTGGTAGACGGCAGTCAGGTAAGTAGCAAAGTGCTAGGAATTATTTTGACCTTAGTATTAGCGCGAAGCTTATTTAGCTTGGTCTTCTAAGCAACTAACAAACATACAGTTTTTTGCAAAACATACGTCAAAATTTAATCATAAAAGTGTATTTATTGATTTCAGTAACGAAGCAGTCTCCGTGACATTAATAAATATTAATTAAATTTGCTTCAAGACATTAAGACATAACGTACAGGTGTTTCACTGTTACTGACATAAGCTCAATGGAGCCTTAGAACAGTAGCAACAGTTAGTGAAGACAAATAATGCAGAACTGCAACAGAGAGAAAGAGAGACAGAGAGAGAGAGAGATGGTGTAACAAAATTAAAAAGGAAGTTCATTTCGTTAAAACACTCTGTTTAGACAACACCTTGAGACATTTAAATGCTAGTTCAGCATTTTAGTAAGACGTAATGGTTGTTAAGTGCTGCAGAAATTGTGTTCTGCTTCTTCCCTCCTAAGATTATGATACGACTTAAGAAATACAAACAATGATTACAAAGGGTCCACAACACGAAAAAAAAAACATTTAACAGTATTGATCCGTTATCGTTGCATACCTGCATTCAGAGGCAGGTAAGGTAAATGTCGCCTGTAGCGAATGATACTGATAAAGAGACACATGAAATTTTAACCATGACAAGTGGCAATAAATGAACGTTCCGTGTCAGTTCCCCGGCGTGATCCGAAGAGACGTTTTTAGCACAACTTTCTCACTATATAATTTTCACTGTGATCGTCCCCGAGCCTTCAGCATCGTCGGCCGAACTTCAACTTCTTGTTTCTTATGACGAGTTAATCCGCTCGATATGTACAGGGCGAATCCTTTATTTGGACATAATCATAAAAAAACCACCCGTTTTGGTACTGGTTGACTCAAAAACCTTTTGATGACTTACCCGCACGGAGTGTAGCCATGTATGGAAGTGAAACATGGACGATAAATAGTTTGGAGAAGAAGAGAATAGAAGTTTTCGAAATGTGGTGCTACAGAATAATGCTGAAGATTAGATGGGTAGATCACATAACTAATGAGGAGGTACTGAATAGATTTGGGAAGAAGGGACCGGTTGGTAGGACATGTTCTGAGGCATCAAGGTATCACAAATTTAGTATTGGAGGGCAGCGTGGAGGGTAAAAATCATAGAGGGAGACCAAGAGATGAATACACTAAGCAGATTCAGAAGGATGTAGGTTGCAGTAAGTACTGCGAGATGAAGAAGCTTGCACAGGATAGGGTAGCATGGAGAGCTGCATCAAACGAGTCTTAGGACTGAAGACCACAACAACGACAACAACCCGCACGGAATCTGTCGTACTACTTGATAATTATTCTGTAATTTTCACATGGCAAGTACGGTTTTCTCGTATACAATCAAGTTATGATTTGACGTCCACATTTGTATTGACCCTCTCTTGATAATTAATGCCGGCCGCTGTGGCCGAGCGGTTCTAGGCTCTTCAGTCCAGAAGCGCGCTGCTGCTGTGGTCCCAGGTTCGAATCCTGCCTTGGGCATGGATGTGTGTGATGTCCTTAGGATAGTTAGGTTTACGTAATTCTAAGTCAAGGTGACTAATAACCTCAGATATTAAGTCCCATAGTGCTTAGAGCCATTTCAACCATTCTGATAGTTAATGTCATACAGTATCCCTCTTAGTTTCCCTTGTTTTCCTGTTCAAGTTGAAGACGGGATTTACGTCCTGATATCCGGGCCATGTGAACGACTTCAACCAAATTAAGAATCTACCAAGTTCTGCTGAAGCGGATTTATTCAAAACGAAAATTGTTAGTGAAGTGTCGGCAGAAGTGCCAAAACCGTGTTGTTTGAGGAAGCCGAAATGCACGCTATAAGCTCACGCAGGATGGCGTGAGGTCTGAAACAGGATACGTAATGAATGCTATAAAGAAAAGTACGTAGCTGCTGGAATACTTAACTTTAATCCACAGTTGGTGAACATCGGTCTTGTTACTGTACATGCTTCATTAGATACATAGCAAACGATAAATGGCGCCTTGCTAGGTCGTAGCAATTGACTTTGCTGAAGGCTATGCTAACTATCGTCTTGGCAAATGAGAGCGTAATTCTCAGTAAACCTTTCTTAGCAAAGTCGGCTGTAGAACTGGGGCGAGTGCCAGTACGTCTCTCTAGACCTGCCGTGTGGCGGCGCTCGGTTTGCAATCACTGACAGTGGCGACACGCGGGTCCAACATATACTAGCGGACCGCGGCCGATTTAAAAGCTACCACCTAGCAAGTGTGGTGTCTGGCGGTGACACAACATTCCTCCCCCGCAAATCGGCG
This sequence comes from Schistocerca serialis cubense, assembly GCF_023864345.2. Classification (NCBI taxonomy): domain Eukaryota; kingdom Metazoa; phylum Arthropoda; class Insecta; order Orthoptera; family Acrididae; genus Schistocerca; species Schistocerca serialis. The sequence goes on from NC_064643.1 coordinate 350,747,736, forward strand.
AACGGTGGTGTTATAAGGCTTCCGCCCGCCGTGGGGAGGACCCCATGTTGACGTATGCGACGAGGTGGGGAGCCTAACAACAGGCGAGTCTGTGCCACCCGCACCCGGCCATTCGGTCCGAGGGGAGCTAGGAAACGCCTGAAAACCTAGTCCAGGGTGCACGCCAACATGCGGTGTATGCGCCCTAAGGAGTGGCCGAAGGGTCGACCTCCATTGAGTCGGAGCACCCGACTGGCTAAGACGACATCTGGTCCGGAGCGGGGAAGAGTTCCATGTCGCAGGACAGCTGGTAGCGGGAAGCGATCGGCGGCGCGGGACCCAGAGAGGCGCTAGGCGGCTGCAGCGAAGCGTCCAATGCGGGCGGCGCCGGCGGGAGAACAGGCGGCGGCGGCGGCGGCGGCGGCGGCGGCGGCGCGTCGCCATGGGGCAAAATGGAAGGCAGCGTCGGTAACACCTGGGGATCAGGAGAGCCAGTAGATGGGTCCCCAGGGCGCCTACCGGACGGCACCGTCGCTGAAAGCAGACGGGGAGCGGCAGAACCCAGGCGACGACAGAGGCGCAGCTGATTGAGATGCCGACGCACCTCACCAGAGGCCCCCAAAACCAGATACATAGCGCGGCCGAGGCAGCGAAGAATGCGCCCTGCGAGCCAACGCCGTGAACCTCGATAGTTGCGATAGTATACAACGTCGCCAGGGGCAAAAGCAGGTGGCTGCCGCTGCACAGGAACCTGATGTGGCGGATGCAGCAAAGACATCAAGGTTCGATGAGGACGACCATGGAGCAACTCAGCCGGCGAGCGACCATCTCGGGGCTGAGAGCGATACGAAGACAAAAAGAGCAATAACGCGTCCTCCCGCGAATGCGTCTCTTTCAGCTTCAACATCTGTGACTCGAAAGTCCGGACCAATCGTTCAGCGGCACCGTTAGATTGAGGCGAAAACGGCGCGGATGTCAGATGTTGAATACCATTGGCGTTGCAGACTGACTGAAATTCTGCGGTCATGAATTGTGGGCCATTGTCGGAAACTATAGTCTGTGGAAGACCTTCAATGCAAAAGATAGCGGATAGCGCTTGGATGGTGGCAGATGATGTCGTGGCAGACATCCGGACAACAAGAGGAAAATTACTGAAAGAATCGACCACAACCAACCATCGAGCATTCCAGAATGGACCAGCAAAATCGATGTGTAAGCGTTGCCAAGGGGAAGTGGCTTTCGGCCATGCAAAGAATTTCCGCGGTGGTGCGGATTGTTGTTCGGCACACGCCATGCAAGAAGAGCAGATGTTCGTAATCGCAGCGTCGATTCCGAACCAAGTACAGTGCTGACGAGCAAGTTGTTTCGACCGCTCTATACCCCAAAGTCCTTGGTGGAGAAGCCGTAAGACAGAGGACTGTAACGAACGTGGGACCGCGACCCTGGACTGATCATTATCAGAACGCAACAGCAAAACACCACATCGTACAAAAAGTCCCTCCTTGTGAGCAAAAAATCGGCGAACCAACGGATCCTCTATCCGTGACTTTGACAAGGGCCATTGAGTAGTAACAAAACGCAAAACGGTAGCAAGGACAGGGTCAGCAGCTGTGGCTGTAGCTACACGACGAAAATCAATCGGAAACGATTCGACCACGTCATCGGTTTCCGCATCAATGAACATGCAAGCAAGTTCGGAGGAATCGAATGCTCTATCCTCAGCAACAGGCAAACGGGACAACGCATCAGCGTTTCCGTGCTTAGCAGTGGACTGATACAAGATATCGTAGCGGTACTGCGAGAGGAAAATAGACCAGCGAATGAATTTCTGCGCTGTACGTGGAGGTACAGGCTTGTTCGGATGAAAAAGCGATGTCAAAGGTTTGTGGTCTGTGATGATGGTGAAGTGACGACCATACAAGAAATCGTGAAACTTTGTAACACCAAACACGAGAGCCAAAGCTTCCTTCTCGATCTGTGAACAATTTCTTTGCGCTGACGAGAGCAATTTGGACGCAAAGGCAATAGGGCGATCATGCGAACCATCTTTGTGCGCAAGCACAGCACCGATCCCGAAATCCGATGCATCTACCATCAACAAAACGGGTTTCTGGGGATCGAATGACGTAAGGCATGTATTTGAAAGCAACGCCGACATCAACTGGCGAAAGCCGCGTTCGCATTCCGTCGACCAGACGAACGGAACACCTTTACGCCGTAAGCGATGAAGCGGAGCTGAAATGGAAGAGGCATTGCGCAGAAAGCGAAGATAGTAATTTATTTTACCCAGCACACTCTGCAGCTGCTTCAAATTCTGCGGCGAAGGCAAGTCTTGTATGGCACGGAGGTGCTCTGGACTCGGATGTATGCCTTGGGCATTGATTACATGTCCCAAATATGGTAAGTCACGAGCAAAAAACACACATTTGTCCTTCCGCAAGCGAAGACCATTTTGGCGCAAGATCTGAAATAATGTTCGGAGGTTGGCTAAATGTTCTTCTTCTGTCTTTCCAGAGATCACAATACCGTCCAGATAGTTTGCTGCAGTAGGGACCGAGGCACGAACAGTTTGTAAATATTGCTGGAACAATGCAGGGGCGGATGGACACCCGAATGGCAGTCTTTTGAATCTGTACAAACCAAGATGCGTGTTAACCACCAATACGCGATGGGATTCTTAGTCCACCGGTATTTGCATGTACGCATCTGCGAGGTCAAACTTAGAAAAATATTTACCTGGGCACAGTTTGTCAAAAAGATCTTCTGGGCGGAGTAAAGGAAAAGTGGCAATCACTAGTTGTGGATTCGTCGTGGCCCTGAAGTCCACGCAAAGTCTCAATTTTCCAGAAGGTTTTGGCAAATTTACTAAGGGTGACGCCCAGAGAGAAGCCTGCACACGTTCAATCACACCTTGTGATTCCAATTCGTTTAATGTTCTTGCGACCTCATCACGCAATGCGTGGGGACCATTGCGCGCTCTGAAAAATTTCGGTTGCGCATTGACTTTCAGTTCCAAATGCGCTTCATAGTTCTTAGCGCAACCAAGGCCCGGTGCAAAAATGTCTGCAAACTCTTCACATAGACGAGAAACACTGGCTGAAGTCACAGTCTGGTTCACTGATAGGACCTGATTTACGATAGACAAGTTAAACAACTGAATTAAATCTAAACCAAACAAGTTCACCGCAGAAGAAGAACGAAGAACGTAAAATGACACAAGTTTTGTTTGTCCCTTGTATGTTGCAAGAAGGCTGCACTGTCCTAACACAGGGATCTTGTGACCTGAATATGTAGTTAGCGTAACATTTGTGGCACGCAACGGGGGTGTGCCCAGTTGATTTTACGTGTCTTTATTGAGCAAAGAAACTGTAGCTCCGGTATCGAGCTGGAATGGTATCACGGTGCCATGAATGTCCAAGTCCACAAAAAGTTTATTGTCCTGCTGAGGACAAGAGCGACTGTCTCGTGCAACGTGAACAGACACTGGTACAGAATCACTCGCGACTTGACGTGATTTCCGTCCATGTCGACGCACACTTTTTGAGGGACGAACACAGTCACTGTTAGAAGGAGTGGCACTGGGCGGAGTGGAATTAACTACATGTATGTCCATGGGCAAAGGTTCACGAGCCTGAGTATTCTTGGTTCGATTCCGGCGCGAAGCAAAGGGCCCGGAATGGTTTTGAGTGTCCGATGTGAGCTTTTTCTGGCAAACACTCAGAACATGTCTTTTTTTATTACAGAAAAAGCAAATAGCCTGGCGTGACGGGCAATTCTCACGCGAATGTCTAGTAGCACACCGAGGGCATGATTTTACTGCATCTGCTTGCTGGCGCGGGACACGTGGCTGCGCGGACGTGCGCGAGGGCTGTTGACAGTTCCGTGCAGCTCGCCCGGCGGGCCGGTTAACGTGACACACAGCTGGCGAAGTTTCAAATGCCTCCTGAGCAAAGTCAAGTGTGTCTTGCCTATCCAATATGTCTATCACTTGTTGAAGGGAGGGATTGACTAGTTTCAAAATTTACTCCCATATACGAACATCAGAAACGTTCTGTGCAATTGCATCACGCACCATAGTATCTGAATAAGGGAGTCCACATTCACAGTCAAAAGCACAATCCCGAGTAAGGCCTTGCAGAGTTGCAACCAACTCTCGATTAGTTTGACCGGCTGTACGTTTTGTACGAAAGAACGTATACCGTTTTGCAACTACATTAACTGATTCCTTGAAATAGGCATCTAAAACCGACAAAATTTCTTCGTAGGACAGAGTTGCTACATCGCGTCGGGGAAATAATTTCACTATCACACGGTACGTTTGCACCCTTACACACGCCAATAAATGAGGCTGCCGCTCGTTACCTTGAATTCTGTAGGCGGTGAGATGAAATCCAAAATGGCGTAACCACTCCGTCCAGGTTTCCACCGCCGCGTTGAAGTGTCGAAAAGGTGGTGCAACGGCATGTTGTGGCTGCGGTAGCAGTGGAGCGGCGACGGCCGCATCGTGTTGACTTTCAGTTCCAAATGGTGAACATTGGTCTTGTTACTGTACATGCTTCATTAGATACATAGCAAAGGATAAATGGCGCCTTGCTAGGTCGTAGCAATTGACTTAGCTGAAGGCTATGCTAACTATCGTCTTGGCAAATGAGAGCGTAATTCTCAGTAAACCTTTCCTAGCAAAGTCGGTTGTACAACTGGGGCGAGTGCCAGTACGTCTCTCTAGACCTGCCGTGTGGCGGCGCTCGGTCTGCAGTCACCGATTGGGGCAACACGCGGGTCCGACGTATACTAGCGGACCGCGGCCGATTTAAAAGCTACCACCTAGCAAGTGTAGTGTCTGGCGATGACACCACAGTTAGCTACAGTTTTGGATGTCTCTCAAAGAGTATATTCATCCACTTAGGTCAAATTCCTTCTTAAAGCGCTTTCTGACGCCAACAGCGAGAAAGCCTCGAGTAGACGTTTCCCACTCGGCCGCAACACGGGACCATATGTCAGTTTAACGCCTTTAGTCTGTCAGCAGAGGAAATATCGCACCTTATTCCAGCATACGACTGACTTGTGAGCGCAGCCAATCCGCTTAACCCGGCACCGATCGGCTGTCCCTGTTGGCGCAGAAGGTAAGCAGGCTTGTGGAAGGTAAGCAGAAATACTGTAAAACGTAGAATAAACTCCAACCTTCTCACGAATCAGTTTCCTCAAGACTCTTCCAATAACTTTTAGCCCGGCATTTAGGTATCCTACAACTTGTTTCATATGTCCATTCTTCTTCACTTCGCCCCGAATAGTTGCTTCTTGGTATTTTACGACGATGGCTTCTGTTACCTGTGATTTGTCATTTTCTTCTTCTTCTTCTTCTCCTGCTTCGTAGCTGTTCCCCGTTTGTCTACGATTTCAGCACTGTTACACGGACTGAAGCAATGTAATGACAGTGGGTCGCCGGACGCTCCTTTGACGGTATCCATCCCACCGGGACGGAATTCGTGTACTCCGTATAGGTCTAGAGTAAAGCACATGTCCAAGCGGGAGGTTGTTTCTCAAACTTTGGTGCTTCGTGTATCTGAGAGGTACGTGGAAACGAGCCCGATTTTTATGTAATTGCTGAGAAACCGCCTGGAAACCACATATAGGTTGATCAGTGCTCCCAATCTTGCCGTTAATTCGCCGTGCGGGTTTGATGCGGTTCCGCGCGCTCCCTGAACGCGCTAGGCTATTAGTAAGTGTCTGGGCACCACCTTCACGGTCTCAAAATCGAGAGTCATTTCGAACGTTCTGCACACTGTAAGATGGAATAAATATGAAACGTCCCCTTAGAAATATTATTGAATTACTGTGCTGGTAAACCCCTTACGTTATTAGATTTTCAAGCAGCAGAGAGAAACTGAACGTACTCGGACATATCGCTCTTTACCTATTCTGATCAACACTAAACTGACACACAATATTTTTTTAGCGCAACGCAATCTGACTTTCAATAATCCCTACAAAAGAATGGCCCTGACTAACATTAACCTATACCTTTCACAAATTCGTTACTCGAACTACTGCAATACAGCGAGCGCCACTACTGCCAGCTAAATAAAAGATTCAAACTACTGAAGGCACTAACTACTGATAGGCATAGTTAGCAAATGAAAGATTTTGATAGAGAACAAACAATGTATTTACCTTAATAGTGTTCAAAAGTCATAATATATATATAGCAGTTCATGACATCCATTCTCACAAATGTACTGATTCTGATGGACACACATCCAGATCATCCGCTCTCAAAAATCCGCCATCTCACCACATCCAGCTGCCCAACACTACAATGGCCAACAATAATGCAAACACAGCACAGCCAGTGATTTTCATACAGAGCGCTACGTGGCGTTACCATTAACCCTAGGATGCATATACAGGGCCTCCGAGGCCCTGGTATGTCTTCATTTTTTAAAAAAATTCTGCTATTTTTTGTTTGATTTCAAACTTCTTTCCAGTACTCTTTCAATAACACTGTGACTTTCCTCCTATCAAGTCTGAACGAGATACCTTTTTAAGTTTTTTGTATAATTCAATACGTTTACCTATACACTGTGAATGCATAAGCAGGGCTTCAGAAGCCCTCACACATTTACAAATGTTCTTTAGCCTATATTGTCTTCAACATTTGTTTGGGAGTCGTTATTAATTCAACAATAACTGTAGTGGTATTTCCAGCAACAGGAGTGCCAACAGCAGCAGTAGCTGTAGTAGTAATAGTATAACTAAAAATAATACACGCTACTTTCACATATCGTCGGTGTGTTATTGATCTTTTTGCTATCAAATGTTTTATTATTGGATAGTATTGTTATCCTGTGCTACTCTTGTCAGCCTCATTGTTACTGCACGTTGTTTGTTGCTGCAACGCCCATATCGTTACGAATATGACTCGCTTAGTGGTGCACAAGCTGCTGTTCGAGAGACACGCCTTTTGCTATGGCTCCGACACGCAAAGCAAGAGAGTCAGTACGTGCAAATGCAGCTAATTTTGAAAGTGTTGCCGACGGAGTGGACGAGCGGTTAAAGGCGCAACAGTCTGGAACCGCACGACCGCTACGGTCGCAGGTTCGAATCCTGCCTCGGGCGTGGATGTGAGTGATGTCCTTAGGTTAGTTAGGTTTAAGTATTTCTAAGTTCTTGGGGACTTATGACCACAGCAGTTGAGTCCCATAGTGCCCAGAGCCATTTGAACCATTTTGAAAGTGTTGTGGCTCAGTGGTTTGAAGAAGATGATTCTTGCGAGGAAAGAAATATTTTTGAAGATGCAAATGGTGAAGAATCAGCCAATGAACCTGCAGGTGTGACTACTGAGGCAGATGACAGTCCTTCCGATAATATTACTTTATCAGAGTCTCAAAATGAAGAACCACCACAAAAAGGTATAGAAGACCACAAGTACATTAGTCGGAATGGAACGATTTGGAAATTAGATCCTCCTGCAACTTTCGTACGCCTGTCCATAATATTGTAAAGAACACACATGGTCCAGCCCGTTGTTTGAAAACCTGTAAAGCCTAAGGATGCCTGGGACTATTTCATCTCATAGGAAATACTAGAGGAAAGCATCAACTGCACAAATATTGAAGGCAGAAGAGTGGCTGCTTTACGTGGTAAAACGTAGACAAACTTTTCGATTGCTGAAATGGACGGTTTTCGTGGTCTTTTACTGCTTTATGGTGTTGAGAGGAGTTGGTATGTTCCTATTAGAGAATTATTCTTAGATGAAAAGGCACATCCTACATATAAGGCCACCATGTCAGTAAATGGATTCAAGGATATAAGGAGAATGATTAGATTTGATGACAGGCGTACCCATGAAGCTAGATCTGCAGATGACAAACTTGCAGCTGTTCACTATGTATGGGAACTATTTCTTGACAAGTGTAGAAATAGAATCATTCCCAGTGATTCGCTCACAGGTGACGAACAGCTAGTCTCATTCCGTGGAAGATGCAGCTTCACCCAGTATATGCCCTCTAAACCAGCGAAGTATGGCATAAAAATATTTTGGTTATGTGCTGTTAAATTGCATATGCTTTAGACGAAATTGCTTACACGGGAAGGAAGCCCCATGAACCTATTCAGAAAAATCTTGGATTGAATGTGGTGAAAGATCTTGCTAAAAGCATTGAAGTATCATCAAAAAATATTACTGTTGACAACTTCTTTACTAGTGTGCAGCTGGCAGAAGAAACGCTTCAGAAGCAAATTACAGTGGTGGGAACAATCAAACAAAATAAACTGGAAATCCCCTAATGAGATGAAACTATCTGCCTCAAGAGCGATTCACTCCTCTTTGTTCACTTTTAGAGGTGACATTACAATGGTGAGTTATGTTCCCAAAAAGAAAAAGTCTGTAGTTCTCATTAGCACAATGCATTACGACAGAAACATTGATGAAACTCATGCAAAAAAGAAACCAGATATAATAAAGTTCTATAACTCTACGAAGGGTGGATTAGATGTAATAGACCAGAAAATTCGTTATTACACTTGCAAGAGACAAACAAGAAGTTGGCCATTTGCATTATGGATGAATATGATAGACTTTGCAGCAATGGTCAGTGAAATTTTATTTTCCGCCCAACATCTGACATACTATAGTGAAAGAAGTGATAAAAGGCGTTTGTTCCTAAGAGATTTAGCAGAGGAAATGGTAACACCACTAGTGGAACTTCTTATTCAGAACCCTAATCTTCCGAAGAAAATCGTTGATGCCATTCAAAGATATGGTGTTCAAAAAGATATCATGTTACCGAACCAACTACCTGTTTCAGGAAAAAGAATATGCAATTAATGTCCATAAAATAAACACAGGAAAAGTGCTATGACATGCATTAAGTGTAAAACCAACATTTGTAAGGGACATAGTGTCGTTCTTTGTGCTTCTTGTTTGTCACATGTTGAAAACTAAGAAAAAAGCAATTTCATGTGAACAATGAATAATAACTTCTTGTCAAAATATTGCCTATATACATAATTTTGTGAATAATGAGTATGTTTTAATTGACGAAATTTGTTGTAGTAAATGTTATAAAATGTAAGCTGCAACTTATAAGCGAATTAATAAAATTATTTGTATATGTTGTATGTAAATGAATGTAACTAATAAAAATTCACTCTTAGAGCTTTTTAAAAAAATTAATAAGATATTAATCAGTCCCACCAGATCCTTTTACTGTATCTTAGGAATCTTTCAATATGACAATAAATTTGACAGAAATAAATTTAACTCCAAAGAATGATTATATGAAAAGAGGAAAATTTTAAATTAGGGCGGGGCCTTGGAGGCCTTGCATATGCATCCATGTGTGTTTTCGGCACCATGCATCCTAGGGTTAAAAACGTAAACAGCCGACTTACACATAATTTATTGTACAACATACGTTTACATGCCTCTAGTATAATCTCCGTCCTTGCTCATGGCAGTGTCCCAATGTTTTGGCAACATTTGTGTTCAGGATAGTCTCTGTCATTACTGAGTTGTGTGGCCGGCTGCTGTGGCCGAGGGGTTCTAGGCGCTTCAGTCTTGAACTGCGCTGCTGCGCGGTCACAGGTTCGAATCATGCCTCGGGCACAGATGTGTGTGATGTCCTTATGTTGGTTAGGTTGTAACCTCCCCACAGAAATATTTAAATTAGAAACCAAGAACCATGAACCAGAAACCTCCACACAAAAATAATGAAATGAACCATGAACCATGTACCAACCGTAACCTCCCACAAAAATAATTATTATTAAATGAATATTGTAACCTTTGAACAAAATTATTTTTAATGTAACCTCTGAACAAAATTGCTTCCCATATATACTCTCCGTGCAGAAATGCATTCACATTTAATGTAACCACAAAATTCTCTTCTCATTTAATGTTAAGTTCGAAACAGAAAAATTCCTAAACACCAAAATAATAAAAAAATTAGTAACCTGGTACATTTTATGAGGACAACAGCGCTGCCCTTCGGCCCTGTATTCTGAATAAAAAAAACAAAAATTCTTACCTCAATAAAACCTGCTAATATATCTGCTCTTATGTAGAAACTTTTTTTGACACAGCTTCGTGCAATGCTGGCGTATATTTTTTTCTGATTCTTGGAAAGAATGATCATGTATTGGAAATATTCTTTAAATTGAAATCAATGCTTTTCTTTAAAAAATTACTTTATATTGTAAAAATTATTATTGAGGCATTTTTTTGGAAGAAATTAAATGACAATTAACATACATTATTAAATATGCGCAAGGCTGCTTCTTTACCTTCTACAACAATACTCATCCTCCAGAGTCCCGACCAGAGCAGACTGCCGACACGCGCGGGCACTCGCCGACCACTGCATACTACAGCTTACTAGCACAGACTGAAGACTAAAGCCGACTGACCACTACTATGGACTAGCGCGGACTCGCGCTGACTAGCGACAAGCAACAACTAACTACATACTACTGTCTGGTCAGAGATTCTGCCATGCCTCGCCCATCGCCGGCAATGCATACGTCTTACATAACCCTCCACTGGCGGGGGCAAAAATTTGGCAGCGACGGTGAGTCAATTGGACTTGCCATGAGCAACAAATTTTTCTTAATTAACTAAGTTGACAATCACAGAATATATACATATAAGTGCAGAACATGAAATAAAATATAGTGCAAACGCACTGAGTACAGAACATATCAAGCAATGACAAAATGTATACAATGAGTACAAAACATAGTAACAAATGACAAAAGTGCACACGCACTGTAGTACAGAATATATCAGCAAATCCCCCAAAATGTATACGCAATGAGAACAAATCATATTAACAAATGACATGAAGTGCACACGCACTGTAGTTCAGAATATATCAGGAAATCACAAAATGTATAAGCAATGAGTACAAATCATATTAACAGATAACATAAAGTGCACACGCACTGTAGAAGTCTTAAACATTTTTACAACAAATAAACATATCAAGGAGTGAAATAAAGTGCACACAGACTGTAAAAGTCTTAGTATTCTTACATAACATTATGGAGTGAAATAAAGTGCACACGCACTATAAAAGTCTTTATCATTTTGAGGACAATTGATCTTGTTAACAAATGAAATGAAGTGCACACGCACTGTATATGTCTTTATCATTTTACAAGAACTAGGAAAGGAATGGGAGGGATTGCATCATGGTTGTAGCACATTAGGTTGCACGCAGCTGCACTGAAAGTCCATATCTTTCTGCAGAAGCACAACACCAAGTGAGACAATCTGAAGTTCTTTTCCCTGAAGTATTAATCACTGTAGCCAAGACACTGAAATGTCGTAGTAATATTCCATGTTATCATTTTGGTAGTACATTAGGTACTCCAAACAGTGGGACCATAATAACATCTCCTTCGCTCAAGGTGGTGGACAGCATGTCGTGTCAACACCACGTTCTTGTAAGGTACACCCACGTAGAATTAGTGTAGAAACCAAATATAGAGCTCCATGAGCATGAGGATAGACAGGACAAACGGATATTGCAGTAATTACTGGTAATTAGGTCAGGAGGTGAAGGACATTAAGTCACATACTAGTCTTCATTGAGAATTACACTAGTCTAACAACTGATTTGAGTAATTGGTGGCACTCATCGCCCAGTTACTGAACATTTCTGTACCATGTATGAAGTATTACAGAATAATGTTCATAAGTTATCTGTTTACAGAGAACATTGTCACTCATTGGCCAGATACAAATCATCAGAAGTCATCATTCAAAACAGGAGCTAATTCATATATATAGCATGAAAGTGACATAATATAAATTTAAAGTATAACAAACAGTGGCATTCGTTGGTCAGCAAGTATTAATTATTACAAAACACTTTTCATCCTTCAAGTGACATATGACATATTTACAATAATTATTGGCACTCATTGACCAGTTACTAAACATGTAGCAAGTATTGAATATTACAAAACATTTCTCGTCATTCAAGTGACATATAACATACTTAAAGATAATTATTGGCACTCATTGGCCAGTTGCAAATTATTCATATAGTTTTACAAAACATTATTCAGTATTATTCAGAACTCATCATTCACGTGACATATGACCTATTTAACATGTAACACGCTGTAACTATTACTCAAGGTCTGTGACTAGAAAAACATCATTCAGTATTACTCAGAACTCTCATTCAAATGACATATTACTCAGAACTGATCATTCCAGTGACATAGGACATATTGAAAATGTAACACACTGTAACTATTACTCAAGGTCTGTGGTTAGAAAACATTACTCAGTATTACTTAGAGCTCTCTTAAACTGGTAGCATTATTTGGGACTGGTAATACATGCTTTTTTTTGCTAGCAATGAATTGCGTTGGGATCGATAATTAATTGCTGGGGCATAAAAATATTTGTTTTTGACTTATTGCTGCAAATAAAGATTATTAATGTCATTCGTCATGAGACAGCTGTAGCAAGGTTATGAAACAAGTGGAGTATATGTGATCACATTCATGAATGACACGCACAAATGGGTAAGAAAAAATGCAAGTACTAGAACAGGTTTAATGATTAACTGCTTATAGTGTATTAATTTCATGAATAATTTCTCTTGCAAAAAATACAAGATGGATTATTAAACTTAAAGAAGAAACGCATATTGTGATGTCACCGCCAGACACCACACTTGCTAGGTGGTAGCCTTTAAATCGGCCGCGGTCCATTAGTATATGCTGGACCCGCGTGTCGCCACTGTCAGTGATAGCAGACCGAGCGCCACCACACGGCAGGTCTAGAGAGACTTACTAGCACTCGTCCCAGTTGTACAGCCGACGTTCATGGCAATGGTTCACTGACAAATACGCTCTCATTTGCCGAGACGATAGTTAGCATAGCCTTCAGCTACATTTGCTACGACCTAACAAGGCGCCATATTCAATTGATAATTAATATTATGAAGCATGTACCGCCACGAGAGATGTTCTACAATTGTGGATTAAAGTTAAGTATTCTACCAGTTACCTCCTGTTTTGCTAGTCTTATTTCTCTGACCTGTTCCAGACCTCACGCCAATCTGCGCGAGCTTAATGCGTGCCTTTCGGCTTTCTCTCGTTGTGACTTGGCTGTCTTGCTAAGTCACAACATATTTGGCGACGAGTCGCAAAAGAGGATTTAGCGTTCGTATTGCCCTAATTTATTTGTGTCATGGCTTCGCCACAATCTCCAGATGTACTGTCCGAATTTTATCGCTTGCAGAATCAGCAGATGCAGGCGTTATTGGATGCCCTTGGACAGCTCGTCCAGGGTCAACGTGCAATGCAAAACGATGCGGCAGCCGCCGCTCCACCGCTACCGCAGCCACAACATGCAGTTGCACCACCTTTTCGTCAATTCGCTGCGGCACTGGAAAGCTGGACGGAGTGGTCACGCCAATTTGGATTCCATCTCGCCGCCTACAGAATTCAAGGTAACGAGCGGCAGCCTTTTTTGTTGGCATGTGTAGGTGTGTCCACCTACCGTGTGATAGTGAAATTGTTTCCCCGACGCGACGTAGCAACTCTGTCCTACGACGAAATTTTGTCTGCATTAGATGCATATTTAAAGGAATCAGTCAATGTAGTTGCAAAAAGGTATACGTTCTTTCGTACAAAACGTACGGCCAGTCAAACTAATAGGGAGTGGGTTGCAACTTTGCAAGGCCTTACTCGGGAATGTGCTTTTTAACTGTGAATGTGGACTCCCTTATTCAGATACTATGGTGCATGATGTAATTGCACAGAAAGTTTCTGATGTTCGTATAAGGGAGCAAATTTTGAAACTAGTCAATCCCTCCCTTCAACAAGTGATAGACATATTGGATAGGCAAGACACACTTGACTTTGCTCAGGAGTCATTTGAAACTTCGCCAGCTGTGTGTCACGTTAACCGGCCCGCCGGGCGAGCTGCACGGAACAGTCAACAGCCCTCGGCTCGTCCGCGCAGCTGCCGTGACCCGCGCCCGCATGCAAATGCAGTGCTAAAATCATGTCCGCGGTGTGCTACTAGACATTCGCGTGAGAATTGCCCGTCACGCCAAGCTATTTACTTTTTCAGTAATAAAAAAGGACATGTTCAGAGTGTTTCCCAGAAAACGCTTAGATCGGACACTAAAAACCATTCCACGCCCTTTCCTTCGCGCCGGAATCGAACCAAGAATACTCAGGCTCGTGAACCTTCGCCCATGGATATTCACGTAGTTCAATCCACTCCGCCCAGTGCCACTCTCTCTAACAGTGACTGTGTTCGTCCCACAAACAGTGTGCGTCGACGTCGCAGGAAATTACGTCAAGTAGCAAGTGCTTCTGTACCAGTGTCTGTTCCCGTTGCACGAGACCGTCGCTCTTGTCGTCAGCAGGACAATAAACTTTTTGTAGATTTCGACATTCATGGCACCGTGATACCATTCCAGCTCGATACCGCAGCTGCAGTTTCATTGATCAATAAAGACACGTACAAACAACTGGGCACACCTGTGTTGCATGCCGCCAATGTTTAGTTAAATAGTTATTCTGGTCAGAATATCCCTGTGTTAGGGCAGTGCAGCCTTCTTGCCACATACAAGGGACAAACAAAACTTGTGTCTTTTTACGTCCTTCGTTCTTCTTCAGCTGTGAACTTGTTTGGTTTAGATTTATTTCAGTTGTTTAACTTGTCTATAGTAAATCAGGTCCTCTCAGTGAACCCGACTGTGCCTTCAACCAGTGTTTCTCGTCTATGTGAAGAGTTTGCAGACATTTTTGCACCGGGTCTTGGTTGCGCTAAGAACTATGAAGCGCATTTGGAACTGAAAGTCAACGCGCAACCAAAATTTTTCAGAGCGCGCAATGTTCTCCACGCATTGCGTGATGAGGTCGCAAGAACATTACACGAATTGGAATCACAAGGTGTGATTGAACGCGTGCAGGCTTCTCTCAGGGCATCACCCTTAGTAAATTTGTCAAAACCTTCCGGAAAATTGTGACTTTGTGTGGACTTCAAGGCTACGGTGAATCCACACCTAGTGATTGCAACTTTTCCTTTACCCCGCCCGGAAGATCTTTTTGACAAACTGTGCCGGGTAAACATTTTTCGAAGTTGGACCTCGCAGATGCGTACCTGCAAATACCAGTGGACGAAGAATCCCAGTGCGTCTTGGTGGTTAACACGCATCTTGGTTTGTATCGATTCAAAAGACTACCATTCAGGTGTGCATCCGCCCCTGCATTGTTTCAGCAATATCTGCAAACTGTTTGTGCGTCGGTCCCTACTGCAGCAAACTATCTGGACGATATTGTGATCTCCGGAAGGACGGAAGAAGAACATTTAGCCAATCTCATGACCTTATTTCAGGTCTTGCGCCAAAATGGTCTTCGCTTGTGGAAGGACAATTGTGTGTTTTTTGCTCGTGATTTACCATATTTGGGACATGTAATCAATGCCCAAAACATACATCCTAGTCCAAAGCACCTCCGTGCCATACAAGACTTGCCTTCGCCGCAGAATTTGAAGCAGCTACAGAGTGTGCTGGGTAAAATAAATTACTGCCATCGCTATGTGCGCAATGCCTCTTCCATTTCAGCTCCGCTTCATCGCTTACGCCGTAAAGGTGTTCCGTTTGTCTGGACGACGGAATGCGAACGCGATTTCGCCAGTTGAAATCGGCGTTGCTTTCAAATACTTGCCTTACGCCATTTGATCCCCAGAAACCCCTTTTGTTGATGGTAGATGCATCGGATTTCGGGATCGTTGCTGTGCTTGCGCCCGAAGATGGATCGCATGATCGCCCTATTGCCTTTGCGTCCAAATTGCTCTCGTCTGCGCAAAGATATTATTCACAGATAGAGAAAGAAGCATTGGATCTCGTATTTGGTGTTACTAAGTTTCATGATTTCTTGTATGGTCGTCGCTTTACCATCATCACAGACCACAAACCTTTGACATCGCTTTTTCATCCGAACAAGCCTGTACCTCCACGTACAGCGCAGAAATTCTTTCACTGGTCTATTTTCCTCTCGCAGTACCGCTACGATATTTTGTATCGGTCCACTGCTAAGCACGGAAACGCCGATGCGTTGTCCCGTTTGCCTGTTGCTGAGGATAGAGCATTCGATTCTTCCGAACTTGCTTGCATGTTCATTGATGCGGAAACCGATGACGTGGTCGAATCGTTTCCGATTGATTTTCGTCGTGTAGCTACAGCCACAGCTGCTGACCCAGTCCTTGCTCCCGTTTTGCGTTTTGTTGCTACTCAATGGCCCTTGTCAAAATTGCGGATCGAGGATCCGTTGGTTCGCAGATTTTTTGCTCACAAGGAGAGACTTTTTGTTCGACATGGTGTTTTGCTGCTGCGTTCTGATAATGATCAGTCCAGGGTCGTGGTCCCACGTTCGTTACAGTCCTCTCTCTTACGGCTTCTCCACCAAGGACATTGGGGTATAGTGCGCACGAAACAACTTGCTCGTCAGCACTGTAATTGGTTCGGCATCGATGCCGCGATTACGAAAATGTGCTCTTCTTGCATGGCGTGTGCCAAACAACAATCCGCACCACCGAGGAAATTCTTTACATGACCGAAAGCCACTTCCCCTTGGCAACGCTTGCACATAGATTTTGCTGGTACATTTTGGAGTGCTCGATGGTTGGTTGTTGTCGATTCCTTTGGTAATTTCCCTTTTGTTGTCCGGATGTCTGCCACGACGTCATCTGCCACCATCCAAGCGTTATCCGCTATCTTTTGCATTGAAGGTCTTCCACAAACTATTGTTTCCGACAATGGCCACATTTCATGTCCGCAGAATTTCAGTCATTGTGCAAGGCCAATGGTATTCAACATCTGACATCCGCGGCGTTTTCGCCTCAGTCAAACGGTGCCGCTGAACGATTGGTCCGGACTTTCAAGTCACAGATGTTGAAGTTGAAAGAGTCGCATTCTAGGGAGGACGTGTTATTGCTCTTTTTGTTCTCGTATCGCTCTCAGCCCCGAGATGGTCGCTCGCCAGCTGAGTTGCTCCACGGTCGTCCTCATCGAACCTTGATGTCTTTGCTGCATCCGCCGCATCAGGTTCCTGTGCAGCGGCAGACGCCTGTTTTTGCTCCTGGCAACGTTGTATACTATCGCAACTATCGAGGTTCACGGCGTTGGATCGCAGGGCGCATTCTTCGTTGCCTCTGCCGCGCTATGTATCTGGTTTTGGCGGCCTCTGGTGAAGGTGCATTGGCATCTCAATCAGCTGCGCCTCTGTCGTCGCATGGGTTCTGCCGCTCCCGGTCTGCTTTCAGCGACGGTGCCGTCCGGTCGGCGCCCTGGGGACCGATCTACTGGCTCCTCATCCCCAGGTGTTACCGACGCTGCCTTCCATTTTGCCCCATGGCGACGCGCCGCCGCCGCCGCCACCGCCACCTGTTCTCCCGACGGCGACGCCCGCAGTGGACGCTTCGCTGCAGCCGCCAAGCGCCTTCCTGGGTCACGCGCCGCCGATCGCTACCCGTGACCAGCTGTCCTCTGACATGGAACTCTTGCCCGCTCCGGCCCAGATGTCGTCTTCGCCCGTCGGGTACCCCGACGCAATGGAGGTCGACCCTTCGGCCCCTCCTGTCTCTCTACGGGCGCATACACCGCATGTTGGCGTGCACCCTGGACTAGGTTTTCAGGCGTTTCCTAGCTCCCCTCGGACCGAATGGCTGGGTGCGGGTGGCACAGCCTCGCCTGTTTTTAGGCTCCCCACGTCGTCGCATACGTCAACATGGGGTCGTCCCCACGGCGGGCGGAAGCCTTATAACACAACCGTACGCCGATTTTCGTGGGAGGAATTTGGTGTCACCGCCAGACACCACACTTGCTAGGTGGTAGCCTTTAAATCGGCCGCGGTCCATTAGTATACGCTGGACCCGCGTGTCGCCACTGTCAGTGATAGCAGACCGAGCGCCACCACACGGCAGGTCTAGAGAGACTTACTAGCACTCGTCCCAGTTGTACAGCCGACGTTCATAGCAATGGTTCACTGACAAATACGCACTCATTTGCCGAGACGATAGTTAGCATAGCCTTCAGCTACATTTGCTACGACATAGCAAGGCGCCATATTCAATTGATAATTAATATTATGAAGCATGTACCGCAACGAGAGATGTTCTACAATTGTGGATTAAAGTTAAGTATTCTACCAGTTACCTCCTGTTTTGCTAGTCTTATTTCTCTGACCTGTTCCAGACCTCACGCCAATCTGCGTGAGCTTAATGCGTGCCTTTCGACTTCCTCTCATTGTGACTTGGCTGTCTTGCTAAGTCACAACACATTTTATGCTGATAAGTAGTGAACTTCGAATTAACAGGTAATGAAATGTGTATTAAATATATATGTTCTCTAGCTGTCCTTTCCAAAACCTTCAGTCATCATACCATGTGACATAAGACATACTGTCAAAACGAACTGCAACAAATACTTAAATAATTACATAGCATTTCTTAACTAACAGTAAATATATAAACTTCATCATTATTTTCATCTGCAAAGAAAAACTTCATTATCATTACTATCACCATCTGCAAAGAAAAACTTCATTATCCATATCCCCATAATTCCATTATTATCATCACCTGTAAACAAAAACTTCAATATCCATATTAGCATATTCGTCATCATTATTCATCACCATTCATTATCATCTGCAAAAAAGTCACTTAATTATTCATTATACAACTATTCCTTATTTATAGCATATTTCATCACTAAAATTAAAATGTGTAGTTCTGTCTGACAGACTGCATCAATCGCCTCGTATTCTGAAAGAAAAAATTAGTTAAGACTGCTATTCTACGATGTGTATAGTATATTCTTGTTAATCCTTGTTAATTCTGATCCATTTACTCTTCGTGACGAGGTATCGCATCTTCTTTTGTTCATTCCGAAGGTGAAATTCCCATTTCTGTTTAATTTATTTCTTTTACACGTTATTTCTTTCTGAAAATGATGAACAAAGATTAATGTCTTGCAATTAAATCATATACCCACTAAATAAAAGCTGGTTTCTAGTAATATAATTGAGCATACAGCATAGCATGACAGAAAACGTAATATGTCAAAAACATAGACATTGTTCATAAGCAAAAATATACACAGTGTATCACAACGTAGCAGCAAAAAAAAAAAAAAAAAACGTGAAATAGTCACGATGTTGATATATCATAAGGCAAAAATGTGAAAGTCAACTGGTGATTGTTATATCTTAAGTATTTCATAGTGCATACAAACAAAACGGGAAAACAATCATACATACATAAAGAATAGAAAATGTGCACAGTCTGATGTGTAACGACAAGGAAAGCGACCTGCTAACCTTACCTTGCCGGGCACTTGCCAAGAGAAAATACGATAATCATCAGTAAGTGTGCATGTGAATATACACTCCTGGAAATGGAAAAAAGAAAACATTGACACCGGTGTGTCAGACCCACCATACTTGCTCCGGACACTGCGAGAGGGCTGTACGAGCAATGATCACACTCACGGCACAGCGGACACACCAGGAACCGCGGTGTTGGCCGTCGAATGGCGCTAGCTGCGCAGCATTTGTGCACCGCCGCCGTCAGTGTCAGCCAGTTTGCCGTGGCATACGGAGCTCCATCGCAGTCTTTAACACTGGTAGCATGCCGCGACAGCGTGGACGTGAACTGTATGTGCAGTTGACGGACTTTGAGCGAGGGCGTATAGTGGGCATGCGGGAGGCCGGGTGGACGTACCGCCGAATTGCTCAACACGTGGGGCGTGAGATCTCCACAGTACATCGATGTTGTCGCCAGTGGTCGGCGGAAGATGCACGTGCCCGTCGACCTGGCACCGGACCGCAGCGACGCACGGATGCACGCCAAGACCGTAGGATCCTACGCAGTGCCGTAGGGGACCGCACCGCCACTTCCCAGCAAATTAGGGACACTGTTGCTCCTGGGGTATCGGCGAGGACCATTCGCAACCGTCTCCATGAAGCTGGGCTACGGTCCCGCACACCGTTAGGCCGTCTTCCGCTAACGCCCCAACATCGTGCAGCCCGCCTCCAGTGGTGTCGCGACAGGCGTGAATGGAGGGACGAATGGAGACGTGTCGTCTTCAGCGATGAGAGTCGCTTCTGCCTTGGTGCCAATGATGGTCGTATGCGTGTTTGGCGCCGTGCAGGTGAGCGCCACAATCAGGACTGCATACGACCGAGGCACACAGGGCCAACACCCGGCATCATGGTGTGGGGAGCGATCTCCTACACTGGCCGTACACCACTGGTGATCGTCGAGGGGACACTGAATAGTGCACGGTACATCCAAACCGTCATCGAACCCATCGTTCTACCATTCCTAGACCGGCAAGGGAACTTGCTGTTCCAACAGGACAATGCACGTCCGCATGTATCCCGTGCCACCCAACGTGCTCTAGAAGGTGTAAGTCAACTACCCTGGCCAGCAAGATCTCCGGATCTGTCCCCCATTGAGCATGTTTGGGACTGGATGAAGCGTCGTCTCACGCGGTCTGCACGTCCAGCACGAACGCTGGTCCAACTGAGGCGCCAGGCGGAAATGGCATGGCAAGCCGTTCCACAGGACTACATCCAGCATCTCTACGATCGTCTCCATGGGAGAATAGCAGCCTGCATTGCTGCGAAAGGTGGATATACACTGTATTAGTGCCGACATTGTGCATGCTCTGTTGCCTGTGTCTGTGTGCCTGTGGTTCTGTCAGTGTGATCATGTGATGTATCTGACCTCAGGAGTGTGTCAATAAAGTTTCCCCTTCTGGGACAATGAATTCACGGTGTACTTATTTCAATTTCCAGGAGTGTAATTGCATAAGTGGTCATAAAAATATTAGGAAATGGCATTACAGTGTGATAAATCATAAAGTATGTTCATTCAATAAAGGGTTTGATGTTGGAGATATGGTGATTGCCTTTGGTTTTTATGGTTCTCAAAGTTTCGACGTGTACTACATTGGGGTGAGGAATGCTACTAATTCGATATGGACCTGCGTACAGAAGCTCAAATTTACTACATCTACTTTTTTCTTTGTTAGATAAATAATGTGTGCGTACTAATATCTTCTGTCAAATGTGAAAGTCACGGCGTGTACAAACCTGTTTTTGCTGTCTTCTCCAGTGCTCTGCGGCACGTTTGATGTTGTTCAGCGCATTGTCAATTATTTCAAGGTGTCGCAGTCGACGAAATGTAGGAAAGGTTACTAATTCTTTAATTTTGTTAGGTGGTTCAACATTTTTCAGTATAACAGACGGAGATATCATAGTACATTCATTTGGTATGGAATTAATTACATCCTGGAATGAGAGTATGTACCAATCAATATGTTTTTTATGGCAGTATATTCTACACAGTTTACCAATTTATTTGATTAATCGTTCACAAGGGTTCGAAGAAGCACGGTACCTGGATATATAGATCAGAGAAATGTTTCTAGCTCGTAACATGCGTGTCCAAATAGCAGATCGAAACTGTGGTCCATTGTCGGAAATTACTTTCAATACATGCCCTACATGAAATGGAAGATGTTTTACAGATGCTTTCGAAACAGTTTTAGCAGTAGCTTTGCGTAACGGAGTGAACGTAACAAATTTTGAAGTGAGTTCAACAGCGACAAAGATGTAGCAAAAACCTCTATTAGTTCTGGGAATCGGACCAAAAATGTCTACAGCAGCCATGTGTCTCAATTTACCAGGTACAATGGGATGTAATTGTTGACTATGTGAAGTCGTATCTGACTTAGCTTTCTGGCAGATTTTACATGACGCTAAAACTCGTCGAATACGTTTCTCTATGTTGGTAAAATAACAGTTCTGTCTCAGTATAGGAAAACATTTTCTGGCTCCGTAATGTGCGTAACTTAAATGAGTATACCAGATTAACTTGTTAACAAGTTCGTCAGGAATGCATAATAACCAATTGTTGCTGTCAGGGTGAGATCGGCGAAACAGAATGTTATTGCGTACAGTGTAATGGTTTATAATGGTAACATTATTCCTATCTTGCCAAAGGTGTTTAATCTCTTTCCACACGTTGTCTTTACTCTGCTCTTGTGCTATGTCTTGTAATGACGACGAAATGAAATTTTCAAATGCAACTTGTTGAATGTACATGACGCTGAAATTTGCTTTGCAGAAGTTGGTTGCGATGTCTTGCTGATTGTTGCTGAGAGAACGGGATAGTGCGTCTGCTACAATATTTTGAGTACCGGGAATGTGAACAATTGTAAAATTAAATTCTTGTAAATAAAGTTTCCATCTACTTGATCTGTCGTGTGTAAATTTAGCCGAAAGTAAAAACTGTATCGCCCTATGGTCTGTGTAAACGGTGGTATGTCTTCCATAAAGAAAATGCCTAAATCTCGTAAATGCCCATACAACACATAATGTTTCAAGCTCTGTAACAGAATAGTTGCGTTCAGCAGGTGACAGAATGCGACTCGCAAAGGCAATGTTTTTAATTACTGTAGTCCCATCTTCTTCAATTTCCTGAAAATTACTGTAGTCCCATCTTCTTCAATTTCCTGAAAAATGTGTACGCCTAAAGCGGTGTTAGAACTGTCGGTGGCAATGGAAAAATTTCTTGTGAGATCTGGGTGTGATAAAAGTGGTGCATTCAACAAGGCTTCTTTCAGGTTCACTAATTCAGACAATTGGTTTTTCATGTAAAAGTATGTCTCAGATGTCGTCAGAGGTAATAACATTTTCGTGTACAAGATTCTCTGTGAAAAGTATTGCTTACGTTACTGGAAGATGCAACCTGTACTGTATTTAGTCAAATTCTATCTAACGTGCTATTATTTTCGAGAGGATGCTGTGGCATTTCTACCATTAGAACTGTTCTGTTATTTCTTCCTGACGTATTACGTTCGGGATGGTACCTACTGTCTGGTTCATTCATAATAATTTGTTGTTGCGGATGATTTTGCTGCAGATAACACCAACTGTTATTAAACGTACGCTGAAAATTGTGCTCATTATTTTTGCGTCTGTCATGATAGTCATTTCTATACGGTGCATTGCGATAGCAATTGAAATGGTGAGTTTTCTGTACGTACTGATTCCCTTGTTGCTGTGTGTTACTGTTTATTGGGGCTGAAGGTATACGTGCAGGCGGCGAAACATTAAAGCTTGGTTGACCTTGCAGACTACATTGTTGGTTAGGTATGCTAACCGGCTGGCTTTGATGCTGTTGCGGTGAAAAGCGTCTGTTGTTACCAAAAAATATGTTCGCGACTGCTGAAAATTTTACACATACTGATGATTAATTTTTGTCAGGTATTAAAGGTTCTCATGGTTATAATTTCTAGAGCGTCTAATGTAAACTGTCACTTTCGGTATAACTTGTCTTATCAGGTTTTCTTTACTCATTCTTAATTCTAGATAGGGCGATAGTTAAATAGCTGTTTTGATAGATATACAGGATAGTAGAAGACAAGGCAGCAGTGCAGAAAACTAAAGATGAAATAGCACTACTACGGCTCGGGGCCCTGTGCACACTACGGCACATATTCATTAAAGCGTAATGAATCCCCTGAGGCCAATTACACGCTCCAAATAAATTTAAGTTTTTGCGTTACAGGCAATGCCGGTGAAAATTCAGAAACAAATTGTTGTATCCATGCCAATTCTAGTTTCTGCGTTACAGGCAATGCTGATGAAAGTACAAAAATAAATTGTTGTATACAGTTCTAAGCGTGTCTCTGTGTTCTCTCATTATTAAATACCTTAAATTTTCTCACGGATAAAAATTGCTCGTAATCAACGATATCGTCTCTGAATGTGTGAATAGGTTCACGATTGCATAAGAATATGTTTGTCTGTGTCTTTTCGGATTTTAAGTCGCGTAGCTTTTCGGATTTTAAGTCGCGTAGTCTCTGTAAATTGCCGAAATGATACTGGCTATGTGAGTATAACAAATGTTCGGAATGTGCCGTATGCTGTGACGTGTTAGTGACTGAAACATTTTTCATTTCTGTCGCTTTAATACGTTCGTCAATTTGGCTGTTCTGCTGTTCACATTTCTTATCGACTTCCGTATCCACAGTGTGTGAAAGTTCTGGTGACTTTAAATTAAACTCGTCGCGTAACTGTGTTGCATTTTCAGAGCATTGTTCAGCGACTGCATTAATATCATCTCTAAGTGATTCTGTTGTACCACTTAATTCTTGTACAACAGATGTAATTTCTTCATTACAATTCCTAGCAAGAGCCTTACTTTCCTCACATAATTGTTCTTTCGTGTCGTGACGTTGCACGGTAACAGCTGTAATCTGTTCACTAACTTGTTTGTTCTGTTCGTTAAGGTTGTCGTGTTTTTCATTAATTTGTTTGAAATTTTCATTAAGTTGTTTGCGCGGTTCAGTAGGTTGTTTGAAGTGATTATCTAGTATTTCATTCCGCTGTTTGAGACTTTCATGAATTAGTTTGTTCGATTCATTGAGTCGTTTGTAATTGTCGTCTTGTTTTTTTATTTTTTTCAATAATTTGCTGTTTGAGAAGGTCTTCTTGTTCTTTCTTGTATTGTAGAAATAATGCTATAGCCTGATCCGAGGCAGTATTACCTACTCTATTCTCTGTGCTGTGTGATAGTGTATCTGCTTTTGTCGAGTTTTGTGTAACCAGTTGGTCATTCTCTGATTCTTGAAAAGCTTCGCCACTTGGATGTGCACTGTTATTCACTACACCGGAATTAAATAAATCTGACGTATTCTGATTACACTGTTCATTTTCGTTAGAAAAATTTATCTGTTCGTTACGTAAGTTTTGCAAACCGGGTGTGTCAAACTGGGCAGCGTTCATTGTAACAGAACGTGCCGCGTCATCAATTGTCCTTAAATTAACAGATGACACAATTGAATTTATTTGCTTATCACTAGGATTAAAATCATTACTAATAACCCGCACACACTGATTGTCTGTAAATAGGGAATTATCACTATTACACTGAGTGTCGCAAATACTATCGGTCAAATTATTCGAGTCGGCTAATTCACTCATTGTACATCGCGATGTACTGTTAACAGTTTTTCGCGGCATTTTTCACTAATCAGAATTAAGCACAAATGAGACAAGGACAATGCAAAATGCAACAAACACAATTACAAGAAAGAGCAACAAATTGCCGATGATCTGTGAAAGAAAGAGTGACAAATTAGTAAATGCATTGCGCCTGATGCACACTACGTTTAAGTAAATAAGAGCAGATATATGACTACTTCTCAGAAGATTCACAAAGAAATACGATCCTGGCCGGATGTCGCCAAGTGTAACCTCCCCACAGAAATATTTAAATTAGAAACCAAGAACCATGAACCAGAAACCTCCGCACAAAAATAATGAAATGAACCATGAACCATATACCAAGCCTAACCTCCCACAAAAATAATAATTATTAAATGAATTTTAATTATATTGTAACCTCTGATCAAAATTAATTTTAATGTAACCTCTGAACAAAATTGCTTCCCATTTATAGTTTCCGTGCAGAAATGCATTCACATTTAATGTAACCACAAAATTCTTTTCTCATTTAATGTTAAGTTCGAAACAGAAAAATTCCTAAACACCAAAATAATAAAAAAAATTAGTAACCTCGTAAATTTTATGAGGACAGCAGCGCTGCCCTTCGGCCCTGTATTCTGAATAAAAAAAAATTCTTACCTCAATAAAAACTGGGAATATATCTGCTCTTATGTAGAAACTTTTTTTGACACAGCTTCGTGCAATGCTGGCGTATGCTTTTCTCTGATTCTTGGAAAGAATGATCATGCATTGGAAATATTATTTAAATTGAAATGAATGCTTTTCTTTAAAAAATTACTTTATATTGTAAAAATTATTATTGGGGCATTTTTTTGGAACAAATTAAATGACAATTAACATACATTATTAAATATGCGCAAGGCTGCTTCTTTACCTTCTACAACAATACTCATCCTCCAGAGTCCCGACCAGAGCAGACTGCCGACACGCGCGGGCACGCGCCGACCACTGCATACTACAGCTTACTAGCACGGACTGAAGACTAAAGCCGACTGACCACTACTATGGACTAGCGCGGACCAGCGCCGACTAGCGACAAGCAACAACTAACTAGATACTACTCTCTGGTCAGAGATTCTGCCATGCCTCGCCCATCGCCGGTAATGCATACGTCTTAAAGGTTTAACTAGTTCACAATCTAGGGGACTGATTACCTTAGTAGTGCTTGGAGCCAATTGAACCATTTTTGGGTTGTGTGATTACTCGAGTCACACAACTGAAAGCTTCACCTACGGTATCAAAATATTTTCCAAGGAGTTGTTTCTTCAATTTGGGAAACAGATCGAAGTCTGGTCGGGCTCAATCAGGACTACATAGTGGTTGGGAAAGTATTTCATATACATGTTTGTCAAGCGTGTCTCTCACGGATGGGGCAATAAGCACTCTTGCATCGTGCAGAGTGAGGACGCCAGCTGTAAGCACGTGAGGCCTTCTTTGACGAATTTTGGGGGAAAAACATTTCACTAAAACAGCTTGTAGTACGCGCCTGGAACACGCTGTATGCAGCTATGACTCCATTCACGTCATACACAAAGACCATTATCAGTATCACCTTTGAATGCTGGCGACGGAACATTTTCGGGCGTGGAGAGTTGGAACTTTTCCATTGTGACGACTGAGACTTCAGTCCTGGCTCAGAATCTCGTATCCAGCTTTCATAAGGCGCAACAGTCCTTTTCAGAAACTGTTCTTCTCTTTGATAACGTTGATTCAATTCTTCGACGATTATTTTATGACCTGCTTTCCATTCTTCATTGATATCATGCGGATACCGTCTGGCTAATACTTTTCTCATTTTTAGCATTTCAGCTATTATTCTGTAAACTAAAGCGACAGGCATTCTGGTCTCATATGAAAGTTCCTCACCTGTTCTTCGCTGATCCTCTCTCAAACTGTCATTAACAATTACCTTGGAGGTGTCGGCTGTTACAGTTGATGGCCTTCCAAATGGTTCAAATGGCTCTGAGCACTATGGGACTTAACATGTCATCCGTCCCCTAGACCTTGGAACTACTTAAACCAAACTAATCTAAGGACATCACACACATCCATGCCCGAGTCAGGATTCGAACCTGCGACAGTAGCGGTCGCGCGGTTCCATACTGAAGCGCCTAGAACCGCTCGGCCACACAAGCCGGCGATGGCCTTCCACTTCATGGGCTATCTGCAGTGCTTCCAGGACCTTCACGGAAAGGAGCAGCCCACCGTAATGTTATCTTCGACCGTAGCGGCAGCGCGGTTCCGGACTGAAGCGCCTAGAAACGCTCGGCCACAGCGGTCCGCAGACTTTTGGAATGGCCGTCGTATTAGTGGCCCGCAGTGTACGATAGCATATATAGTTCCTGAAGGGAAACGGAATTTCATTGCTCTTACAGTGCTGTTAACTTTAATGTATCAGTTTGCTAGTGGTCCTGAATGTCGTGCGCCACGTGGACATAGAAAGAGCAGCTCAGTGGGCTGCCTGCGGCGGTGTCGGGTGTCGTGTGTGGAGCAGCCGGTGACGGCAAGAACCGACGGCGTGTTCCCCACACGCAGCGGGTAATGAACGAACCTCCGACACACGAGCCTAATGAAGGCGGCACAGCGCTCCTCTTCCGCTAGAGGGCACTGCCGGGACAACGAGGCAGCTGCTCCGGCAAGCCGCTGGCCTCGTGGAATGCCAACAAAATTTATCTAAAATAGAAGACGGCACTATCACATCTAAACATTTTTGTAGTGGCAAAGACATCACCAGTTCACACCTTTCTATAATTACAATTGAAAAGACGGCCATGCATCTGTTATCGCGTTTAGCCATACTGACAGTTTTTAAATTTACTATTAGTCCTTGATATTTCGTATCCTGATTTCATGTGCGGTTTAAACACTATCCTACCGAACAGGCTGAAGGAAAATGTTAGATCTTACTTTGACGTTGTACTAACTGTAAAATAGTCTTGGCCTTAACCGAATACGTATTAAACTCACTGTTACAGCAGTGGTATTTCGAATATTTGACATTACAGTTAATCTTGAAAAATAGGAATTCGGAAGATGTTTTGCCAATGTTTATAGTATGTTCATTCTGCGTCATTTTTATAAGCCTACAAGTATTTGCTATGTATGTGGAATATTGTTAATCACTAGGTTCTGTATTAACCATAATTCTATATGACAGTATATGTTGTAAACTTTCCTTACCTGTTATGGTTGATAATAGTATTAGGAATTTGTGCTAAACTGTTTCTCACTGTTTCACAAAAGGAAGCTGTTTGTGTTACTAACACAGCACTAATAAATTTGAAGTTACTTATCTACGTTTGTGAATCTACAAGTCTATTGTCACAATGTTAAGAACACCGGTATTTTTTAAAATTGAATTCTGATAGTACCTGCTGAATCTGATACAAGGAAAAGGGATGCAACACAACATAGTGAACGTTATGAAGAAATATAGAAGTGTGATGTATGTTATACGTGGCTTAAACAGTTTACTGAAGGAAGACTCATTTTTATGCAGCAGAGTTACAAACATGTAAAAGTTTTATATAGAATTTAGGAATATATGTGGAAAACAGATCAAAAAACGTGGTGAAGAGAACTGCTATGGAATTCTGGGTACAGGTAAGAATATAAGAGTGTTATGCAGTGAGTGGTATGAGTTACACCAGAGTAGTGAAGTATATGTTGTGGTGTACAAGGTATGATTTTCTGTTTTGTTTGAAAAGATATTAAGTAGTATAAACAGCACAAAGTAGTGCCAAGCTTGGAGAGAGAGGTAGTCTTTATTTGTAATCGAATAAAATATTGTAGAAATCTAGATAAATAATTGGGAGTGTTCATTTCAGGTACGATGACAATAGGATTTCACTCACTGGCAACCTAACATTTTTTGTTTAACATATCATCAGTAGCTGCAACGCACTCAGTTCACTTCTTTGTGATACACTTTGTGATGAAAAGTACCCAGACACCCCGAAGACATACATTTTTCATATTACGCGCATTTTGCAGCCACCTACTGCCAGGTACTTCATATCAGCGACCTATGTAGTCATTAGACATCGTGAGAGAGCAGACTGCGACGCTCCGCGGAACTCACGGACATCGAACGTGATCAGGTGATTGGGTGTCACTTATCTCATGTGTCTTTGGTCTTGGTCCAATAGGCTACATGCAAGAATTATTTATATGGGAAAGGGTAGGACACCAAGTTCCGTACATTCACGAATAAGGTCGTACAAAGGCTCCCAACATTACGAAATAGAAAAGTCTAATCGACAAAATGCCAGGAAAACCGAATGACAACAACGGTCTTGGAGAGAAATGAAAAACTGTGTGTATCTTAATCTCACCTTTCATGGAAGTAATGTATGGCTTTCTTTTTTCTAGGATACCACGGATACACACAAATACACAAACAGATGCAATGAAATTCTTGGAAAAGGGTC
Source organism: Schistocerca serialis cubense (assembly GCF_023864345.2). Classification (NCBI taxonomy): domain Eukaryota; kingdom Metazoa; phylum Arthropoda; class Insecta; order Orthoptera; family Acrididae; genus Schistocerca; species Schistocerca serialis. The sequence continues at coordinate 350,777,231 of NC_064643.1, forward strand.
AGTCGTACTTTGTACTTAACCTATATTAGTGAAAACTTGGAAACTTAATATCATATTCTCTAAGCCAAAATAATCATTTGAGTTTCTTAGATACTCGAACTAGTTTACGAAGTTAGATATAACTCTTTGCACTGTCATTTGAACTTGTTTTTATTTATAATTCTGGACTTCTTATTTTGTATAGAACATAGCACTGTGTCTTTAAACACTAAGCAAATTGTAAAAATTTGACATGTTATGGATCTTCATTCCTTTGCTTTTACGAAATTTCTTATGACTTGTAAGAAAAACTTAAATCTAGGTTTCTATCTACGATATAAAAAAATATTTCCTCTACAACACTACTTTGGTTCACTCGTCTTGCATATTTTCATTGCAGGGATAAGTTTGCAATGGGGCTTGATATGTACATTCGTATTCATTTTTAAACCAACTTCTTGATATCACTAGCGATTCTTCTTGTAAATACTCAGCACGTTAAAACATAGAGTTACACTTCAGATTTTTCAGCCTTCTGTTGATGTGACACATTTTGCCAACATTGCTTTGCCACGTGATTTCGTGGACGTTACAATGAATAATACTGCATTAAAATAAATTTACACACACACAAAATCACACCTATATATATATATATATATATATATATATATATATATATATATATATCTTTCATCCAGAAACAAACTCCACTAAGAAGATGTTCTGAGCATTATCTGCTTTCTACATACACACTATGTACCTGATTTATAAACCGGATGATTAGAATTGGTCTCTGTCTTTGAACTGATCATAAATGGTCTGCTGCACCTTCCCATAGGTTAGACAAGACGAGCTTATGTTGGACAAATAGCAGAGGAATGGATGGTCAGATTCGCTTCCTCAAGTACAATACAACAGTATATCTTTTCAAAAAAGATTACATCAAGCTGTCACATCCTTAAATGGGAGTGCATAAACAAGAAAAAATGTGTATCACAAACTACTTGGCAGAATTGGAAAATACTCAGTGAGAAATTTGATTCTACTAAAAATCATTCCACACCATCTATACATATACGTAAGAACAAAAATAGCAGTTATTGTACTGCAGTCAATTCTGCCTGAAGGACCATACTGGTCAGTATAACCTAGTTCTAAATTATAAACTGTTTGTACCATCACTGAGACCTAAAAAGATACATCGAATAAGAAAGTATTTACCTTAAACAAAGAAACATGTCAGTGACGGTTAGTATATATATATACCATCACTGAGACGTAAAAAGATACATCGAGTAAGAAAGTATTTACCTTAAACAAAGAACTTGTCAGTGACGGTTAGTATATATATATACTAACCGTCACTGACAAGTTTCTTTGTTTAAGGTAAATAATTTCTTACTCGATGTATCTTTTTAGGTCTCAGTGATGGAACAAACAGTTTATAATTTAGAACTAGGTTATACTAACCTAGTATATATATACTAGTATATATATACTAACCGTCACTGACAAGTTTCTTTGTTTAAGGTAAATAATTTCTTACTCGATGTATCTTTTTAGGTCTCAGTGATGGTACAAATAGTTTATAATTTAGAACTAGGTTATACTGACCAGTATGGTCCTTCAGGCAGAATTGACTGCAGTACAATAATATATATATATATATATATATATATATATATATATATATAAGAAACTTTTCAGTAACGGTTATATATATATATATATATATATATATATATATATATATATATATATATATACAAACTAACTGTCACTGACAGGTTTCTTTATTTAAGGAAAATACTTTTTTACTCGATGTATCTTTTTAGGTCTCAGTGATGGTACAAACAGTTTATAATTTAGAACTAGGTTATACTGACCAGTATGGTCCTTCAGGCAGAATTGACTGCAGTACAATAACTGCTATTTTTGTTCTTACGTATATGTATAGATGGTGTGGAATGATTTTTAGTAGAATCAAATTTCTCACTGAGTATTTTCCAGTTCGGCCAAGTAGTTTGTGATAAACATTGTTTCTTGTTTATGCACTCCCATTTAAGGATGTGACAGCTTGACATAATCTTTTTTGAGAAGATATACTGTTGTTTTGTACTTGAGGAAGCGAATCTGCCCATTCATTTCCCTGTTAATTGTCCAACATAAGCTCGTCTTGTCTAACCTATGGGAAGGTGCAGCAGACCATTTATGATCAGTTGAAAGACAGAGAGCAATTCTAATCATCTAGTTTATAAATCAGGTACATAGTGTGTATGTAGAAAGCAGATAATGCTCAGAACATCTTCTTAGTGGAGTTTGTTTCTGGGTGAAAGAGAGATATAAAAATTTGTTTGATTGCATATTCCTTTAAGAATATTCGCCGTGTCTTTCTAGTAACATTTGAGGCATTGTCAGAATAGCCTTGGGCATTCCGAATCGTGTGAGGCAGTGTTATTTCAACCCCCTCACATTAAGTGCAACCACTGTTTAATTTTCATTGAATAAGCATAATGTCATAATGATCCCTCCATTGGCAAAAGATTCCGGAATAGTCCTCCATTCGGATCTTCAGGAGGGGACTGACAAGAGGTAGGTGACCATGAGAAAAAGTTTGAATAATCAACGAAAGTATAACGTTCTACGATTCGGCGCGTGCAATGTCACAAGCTTGCACATGGTAGGGAAGGTAAAAAAATCTGAAAAGGGACATGCAAAGGATCTATGTATATATAGTAAGGGACAGTGAAGTAAAATGGAAAGAAGACAAAGATTTCTGATCAGATGAGTATAGGGTAAAATCAACAGCAGCATAAAATTGTGTAATGGGAGCATTATTCCTTAGTTAGGGGAGAGAGTGTTTTACTGTGAACAGTTTAGTGATAGGGTTGTTCTTATCAGAGTCGATAGCAAACCAACACCGACAACAATGGTTCTGGTATACATGCCGACGTCGCAAGCTGAAGACTAAGAGATAGAGAGAGTATATGAGGATAATCAAAGGGTAAAACAGTACGTAAAGGGACATGAAACTCTAGTAGTCATGGGGGACTGGAATATAGCTAGATAGAAAAAGCATATGAGGATAATCAAAGGGTAAAACAATACGTAAAGGGACATGAAACTCTAATAGTCATGGGGGACTGGAATATAGCTGTAGGGGAAGGCGTAGAAGAAAAGCTTACAAAAGAATAATCAGTGATGCACGGAGCAAGGAGGACATCAAAAGCAGACTAACGATGGCAAAAGGGAATTCCCGGCCAAGAGAAGTCTACTAGTATGAAACATTGGCCTTAATTTGAGGAAGAAATTTCTGAGAATGTAGTCAGGAGTACAGCATTGTATGGTAGTGAAACATGGACTGTGGAAAAACCAGAACGAAAGAGAATCGAAGCACTTGAAATGTAGTGCTACTGACGAATGTTGAAAATTACATGGACTCATAAGGTAAGAAATGAGGAGGCTCTGCGCAGAATCTGAGAGGAAAGGAGTATTTGGGACACCGATAAGGAGAAGGAACATGATAATAGGACGTGTGTTAAGAAATGAGGGAACTACATCCACGGTATTAGCGAGAGTTGTGGACGGTAAGAACTGTACAGGAAGACAGTGTCATATATCCAGAAAATGACTGAGAGAACATGGGCTGCAAGTGCTAGTGTGAGATGAAGTGTTTGGCGCCGGAAAGGAATTCGTCCCAGCCCGCATCAAAACAGTGAGAGGACCGATAACACAAAAACAAGAAGGCATATGTGTTTAGTTGCCAAACTGTGTACTGCCATCAAGTGCTTAATACCTCTTTTACCTCAAGGGTTGGGCGATATCAGTAGATGTTGTTTCCCCTTGTTGAGTTAGATCTGTGCTCATTTGGAAGATAATACTACTACTTGCCCCACCCAGCACAAACAATGTCTGTTCTCAAAACCTTAGTCCACCGTGGTGCTCATACCATATCTGACGCCGAGAGTCTTAATGCGGAACTGGAACACCTGAAAAAAGTATTTCTGAAGAATGGCTTTTCAACTAGGCAAGTGAACATAGTGATGCAGATCTACAAACGACGGAGCAAGGAATAGGAAGAGGCCTTCGGATCGACTGCTTATCTACCATTTATTGGGAATATTTCTTCACAGTGCATGGGGGCTTAATTATATAAATGAGAATAATTTTTAAATTTTTAGTAGCTGTATGTCCGATTACGAAGTCTCGTAAACGGTTGGCCTTGACTAGTATTATTACGCAATCTGACTGCATAGAACAACAACAAAGAATGAAATGAAAATTTTCTTTAACACAATTAATTAATTGAGTCCCCAGCAACTATAAAACCTAAGGAGCCAACAAAGCACAAGTGTAGCTGTTCTGTGTGTGGAAGTGTGATTCAACGTACACATCTGGCATGGTTCTTCTTCAATAAGACAAGAAATTTTAAATATCATTTATACTGAAGTAATTAAAAAATAGAAATACTATAATTGCGTAAGGAAAGCAGAATTACACTCTAATACAAGAAAACAAGCCAGATGCTTTGTTGACTGAACCTGTAATGACGCATTATTTAAGACATTGAGATAATAAAAGAAAAGGAAAAAAAAAATATTTTTTTTTTCTTTTACCTTCATATATTGACGAAAAGCACTCTAATCATTACAATATCTCCACACCGACTCGCTACTATCACATCTCAACAAGAACTGACTACTGCCACATCTCGACAAGCACTCTTCACTATGACATCTCAGCAAGCACTGCCTACTATGAGTTCTCAACAAGCACTGCACTCCGCTACTTCTCAATAATCACTGCCAGTGGAGGCGGCGAAACAAAACTCTCTGGCGCTGTGGCTCAGTGTAGCCACCTTTCATATGCCCTTCCTCCACGGGCTAGAATTTGACGGTATTTTTGCCAGCATTGGTGGTGAAAATATCACCAAATTCGTCAAAAAAAATACAGACAAAAATAAAAGATAATATTAATACGTAAATATCACATAATTAGATAAAATTTTGGCTTTGCACAGACCTTTCAATAACTTAATATATAAAATACAGTAGGCAATACAAATTCTTTCATACATGTGGCTTTACATAATAGTTTACACAATACACAAAAAATCAGTTTATACAAATGTTCACATAAAATACTTTTAATTACTCAAAAAAAAAAAAAAACAAGTAATTGATAGTTCCAGCAGTAGCACCCAGCAACAAGTGACATCATTTTAGTAAAAGCAGTCCATTAGTGACACGCAGTAATGTTGAGCAGGTGCAGACAGCAACAAGTGACATTATTTCAGTAGAAGCAGTTCCATTAGTGGCACCCAGCAATGTTGAACAGGTACACACAGCAACAAGTCACATTTCTCAGCAGAAGCAGGTCCATTAGTGGCACCCAGCATTGTTGAACAGGTGCAGACATCAACAAGTGACATCATTTCAGTAGAAGCAGTCCATCAGTGGCACCCAGCAAAGTTGAACAGGTGCAGACAGCAACAAGTGACATTGTTTCAGTAGAAGCAGTTCCATTAGTGGCACCCAGCAATGTTGAACAGGTACACACAGCAACAAGTCACATTTCTCAGCAGAAGCAGTTCCATTAGTGGCACCCAGGATTGTTGAACAGGTGCAGATACCAACAAGTGACATCATTTCAGTAGAAGCAGTCCATCAGTGACACCCAGTAATGTTGAGCAGGTACACACAGCAACAAGTCACATTATGTCAGTAAAAAACAGTCCATCAGTGGCACCCAGCAAAGTTGAGCAGGTGCAGACAGCAACAAGTGACATTATTTCAGTAGAAGCAGTTCATCAGTGGCACCCAGTAATGTTGAACAGGTGCAGACCCCAAGTGACATCATTCAGCAGAAGCAGTCCATTAGTGACACCCAGTAATGTTGAGCAGGTACACGCAGCAACAAGTCACATTATTTTAGTACAAGCAGTCCATCAGTGGCACCCAGCAATGTTGAGCAGGTACACGCAGCAACAAGTCACATTATTTCAGTACAAGCAGTCCATCAGTGGCACCCAGCAATGTTGAACAGGTGCAGACAGCAACAAGTGACATTATCTCAGTAGAAGCAGTTCATCAGTGGCACCCAGTAATGTTGAACAGGTGCAAACCCCAACAAGTGACATCACTTAGCAGAAGCAGTCCATCAGAGACACCCAGTAATGTTGAACAGGTGCAGACAGCAGTCCATAATATGCACTATCACTGATCACACTGTTCATCAGAGTTTATAAGCAGAAATTAAACATGTCCTCGTGGCACCAATCATGTAGAAAAAGTACAAGTAACAGTCCATAATATTCACTATCCTAATCACACAGTTCATCAGCAGAAATTAAACATTTCTAAGTGTCACACATCGATGTTGAACAAGTGCAGGTAACAGTTCATAATATTCCCTATCACTAATCACACAGTTCATCAGCAGAAATTAAACATTTCTAAGTGTCACACATCAATGTTGAACAAATGCAGGTAACAGTTCATAATATTCACCAGACAGTTCAGGCATGAACAATAGTTTGAATGCACATACAAATGCTTTTACAAAATTATTCTCAATGCTCTTACACTAAACATACAAATTCTAATAAACAAACCAATGATATCAGATAATTGTCATATTAACTATTACAAATACTCAAATATCAGTAAACCCATAATATTTATGGGTGTCAGTGCAAGCCATTACAAACAAATAAAATAATATTTAGGAGATAGGTACGTAGGATTAGGAAAGGAAAACACACAAAACACACTCACTCATCTTTCATCCACATTAAGTACTACTGTGTAATTGAATAGTGTTAACTGTGAAAATGCAATTCTGTCAAAATTTGATGTTCATCATGTGTATCAAGTAGTAGTGGCAGCAATGTATAACAGTCAATAATACACTCCTGGAAATGGAAAAAAGAACACATTGACACCGGTGTGTCAGACCAACCATACTTGCTCCGGACACTGCGAGAGGGCTGTACAAGCAATGATCACACGCACGGCACAGCGGACACACCAGGAACCGCGGTGTTGGCCGTCGAATGGCGCTAGCTGCGCAGCATTTGTGCACCGCCGCCGTCAGTGTCAGCCAGTTTCCCGTGGCATACGGAGCTCCATCGCAGTCTTTAACACTGGTAGCATGCCGCGACAGCATGGACGTGAACCGTATGTGCAGTTGACGGACTTTGAGCGAGGGCGTATAGTGGGCATGCGGGAGGCCGGGTGGACGTACCGCCGAATTGCTCAACACGTGGGGCGTGAGGTCTCCACAGTACATCGATGTTGTCGCCAGTGGTCGGCGGAAGGTGCACGTGCCCTTCGACCTGGGACCGGACTGCAGCGACGCACGGATGCACGCCAAGACCGTAGGATCCTACGCAGTGCCGTAGGGGACAGCACCGCCACTTCCCAGCAAATTAGGGACACTGTTGCTCCTGGGGTATCGGCGAGGACCATTCGCAACCGTCTCCATGAAGCTGGGCTATGGTTCCGCACACCGTTAGGCCATCTTCCGCTCACGCCCCAACATCGTGCAGCCCGCCTCCAGTGGTGTCGCGACAGGCGTGAATGGAGGGACGAATGGAGACGTGTCGTCTTCAGCGATGAGAGGCGCTTCTGCCTTGGTGCCAATGATGGTCGTATGCGTGTTTGGCGCCGTGCAGGTGAGCGCCACAGTCAGGACTGCATACGACCGAGGCACACAGGGCCAACACCCGGCATCATGGTGTGGGGAGCGATCGCCTACACTGGCCGTACACCACTGGTGATCGTCGAGGGGACACTGAATAGTGCACGGTACATCCAAACCGTCATCGAACCCATCGTTCTACCATTCCTAGACCGGCAAGGGAACTTGCTGTTCCAACAGGACAATGCACGTCCGCATGTATCCCGTGCCACCCAACGTGCTCTAGAAGGTGTAAGTCAACTACCCTGGCCAGCAAGATCTCCGGATCTGTCCCCCATTGAGCATGTTTGGGACTGGATGAAGCGTCGTCTCAAGCGGTCTGCACGTCCAGCACGAACGCTGGTCCAACTGAGGCGCCAGGTGGAAATGGCATGGCAAGCCGTTCCACAGGACTACATCCAGCATCTCTACGATCGTCTCCATGGGAGAATAGCAGCCTGCATTGCTGCGAAAGGTGGATATACACTGTACTAGTGCCGACATTGTGCACGATCTGTTGCCTGTGTCTACGTGCCTGTGGTTCTGTCAGTGTGATCATGTGATGTATCTGACCCCAGGAATGTGTCAATAAAGTTTCCCCTTCCTGAGACAATGAATTCAATTACCAGGAGTGTAGTTAAGTCAACGTCATAGTCATCATGTCAAGACCAATGTTTGCCAAGCCAGATCAAAATGTACGGTTGCTGAACAACTGTCAGTGAGCCAAGATATGCAATTACTTACTCTCTCTAAAAAAAAAATATGTACTGCTTATTGATTTAACAAAGTGTGTGTAGACAATCTTCCTTCTACTTGAGTGTTCTAGTCTGCTATCTTCATCCTCCTTGTTCCATATAGACCAACAAAAAAAAATATGCACCTCACTTACTTTACCTCTTATCCACCAAAACTCCAATAATCATCAGCATCACATAATCTCAATACTTCAATAATACCTCTTACGTCGATACATATAAATCTTATCATCAATATCATTTACCTTACCTCTTGACCACAAAAACTCCAATAATCATCAACTTCATATAATCTCAATACCTCAATAATACCTCTTCAATACGTCGACACATATAAACCTTATCGCCAATATCATTTCACTTCCATAACAACTCTTTCCTCTAGTCAGTCTCCTCGAACAAGTACAGATAAAATCCTAATGCAAACCTCATCATCCCACACAATCCGAAGACACACTGTCAACACACAACCTCTGTGTAATCCATCTGACCCAAATCTTCTGTCCATCATTAGATAAAAGAAAAGCATACATGACCTCCAACAGACTTTAATTCGATTAACTCTCAGTAATTAAGTACGATTACGGAGTGTGAATGATCATAATATTTCACAGTGTGTACACCACTTCAAGAATTATGGCAAACAGAAGCAAACATGTGGAGTATTTCTTGTGTCAAGTGTCACTTCCTATTTCAATTGCTCACGAAAAATGCAGTGTAATAACTGTCAACGGTCTAAACCTAGTTTTGGTATGTCATGTCGTTAGCTTCCTTCCTATTACCATAAATTTATACAGCTTCCATAAAACCTCCAGCTCATGTGACTTCTGTGAAGTTTCTTGTACTAATGTCGTTCGTCGAATTATAGCAGTTCATTTTCTTATCTTAAAAATATAAGGCACTGAGCGTAAGCAAAACATGCAATAGCGAATAAATATACTAGTAGAGAACAGAATGTCAACAAGTGGATGCAGCACAATTCTTACAACGATGCTCTGCCAAGCGAACAATCTATAATTAATACAATAGTGTGACCTAAACTCTATGTTTGTACACAGTATATCAGCATTTCTATATACCAAATTAAAGAGTAGTTATGACAACAAACAGAAATGTATAAATATGCAATCCATACGCATAGCAGCAAACATATATCTTACGTACTAAACAGGTCATTAGCATCATATCAGCATAAGCAAATAAATGTTCATATGTCATCTTAATAAGTAAACATGAAGGCGCAAGCAGATAAATCACAAAGTATAACTTACATACATAACCACAGTCAGCACAATTAACCAGGTGACAATTATAATTTAAATAAATAAGCACAGCAGACACATAATAAAAAAATATTACATCAGTGAAAATGCAGTGCAGCCAAGCGATGCATAATATATACAAATAACAACCCTGTTCATTAATAAAACATTGACAAAAATCAGCAAATGTACGCAAGCACGTCGCTTCACAAGTAAATTCATAGAACATGAAATTAGCACAAAGTATGAATCACGTAATTGCGAGCAGCAAATTACGTCTGAAGTACGTACCTAAGTGGAAATATGTTACCTGAAAAAATGAACTCAATTAACAGTTACATTTTTAGTTTATTAGTTTCTTCTTGGAAATTACATTCTTTCTGAAATTTTCTCGATAGCAAGTCCTCTTAACGTCGGACACGCACAGAATTTACCTGAAATTCTTAAATATTTTATACAACCGTATCCTGAAAAATACTGAACGTTAATAACATAATTCATCAAGTCACTATAGCTTTATACTGAATTTAGTCGGAGAAATTAGACTGTGTATTTGTTTACGACTGTCAGTGCATTCGCACTGAGCGCTCGATCAGCTGTAGGCGCGTGACGTAGGAAGCAATTGTTTGCGGTCAACGACTGCCTTGTGCGGCACGCAGACTTGACTGTTGCTTTGAGTATGTGCCGCCGCCAAAACACAGCGCGGTATCCTTGTATTCTCTGCATGTTTACGTAAACTGTTGGTTTCTCGAAAGTATGTCATTCCACAAAAATTTTAACGTTCGATATATGATGTATTCCCTTAGAGCGTCGAGATTTAAGAGTTTCTACTTCGACAGTGTTAACATGAAAAATTTTGCGAATTCTATATGGACCGTTATAAAGCAGAAAAAATTTGCGACACAAGCCTTTTCCTTTGTGAGACAAACGATGAGACTTAATTAACACCGTTTGACCAACTGACAAGATTTTTAAATGACCAGGACGCTTAGCTGATTTCTCTCTTCTAGCAGCCGCAGATGCAATATTTTGTAGAGCCAGGTTGACAACTTCAGAATGCCGCAGTTTCCGTGAAGGTGGAAAAGGAACGATTTCAGATATGCGATTTGTCGGTGCTTTGTTTTTTAATATCAGTATAGGCGGTAAAGAAGTTGAGTCATTAGGAAGTTCATTCAGAATGTTTTGAAAAATATGAAGATACTGATCCCACGTTCTGTGATTCTGATGACAATAAAGACGACACAATGTATTGATTTCCTTCATCCAGCTCTCTGAAGCGTTAGATTGAGGGTGAAAAAGTGAAATGAAAATTGGTTTAATTTTGCGACGCCGTAGAGTACGAAGCCAAATTTTAGAACGAAACTGTGATCCATTATCTGATATAACCTCATCAACATGACCCACTTCTTTAAGAAAATGTTTGATGAAAGCATTAAATACTGAACGAGCTGTTGCTTTGCGTAACGGTGTAAAACACACATATTTTGATGTCAACTCCACTGCTACGAAAATGTACGCAAAACCATTAGTAGAATGAACCACGGGACCGAACAATCGACTGCAGCCATGTCGTTTAATTTCGCTGGAATGATAGGAAACAACGGTGCTCTGTGAGAAATTGTTGGCGGCTTAGCCTTTTGACATAATTTGCATTTGGCCAGAACAGATCGAACACGTTTTTCCATATTACTGAAGTAGCAATTTTCCCGTAATTTACGAAAGCATTTTCTGGGACCAAAGTGTGCATAACTGAAATGTGTGTACCAAATCAATTTCTTGACTCACTCATCAGGAATACAAACTAACCAAACAGAGTTGTCAACCGATTTTCGTTTAAAAAGAATGTCATTGCGAACCAAATAATGCTGTCTAATCGCTACGCTTTCCTTTTTCCTCCACTTTTCCTTAATGTCCTTCCAGATTGGATCCTTATTTTGCTCCTTAGCGATGTCCTGGAGCGAAGACGAAATAAAGTTCTCAAACGCAACACCTTGAATATACATCAAACAATAATTGTTTTCTATGCAGTCCTCTTCAGCACTTTGTTTCAAACCCACAGGTGCACCTGATAAAGCATCAGCAACAATATTTGAAGAACCCTGTATGTAAACAATACTAAAATCAAATTCCTGTAGATACAGCGCACATCGTGACAATCTGCCGTGAGTTAATTTTGTTGACATAAGAAATTCCAGAGCTCGGTGATCGGTGTAAACCTTAGTATGTCTGCCAAACAAAAATGTCCGAAATTTTGTGAAAGCCCATACAACATCCAAAGCTTCAAGTTCCGTAATCGAATAATTCTTTTCTGATTTAGAGAGAACACGACTTCCAAATGCAGTAGTCTTCTGTACTACAACGCCGTCTTCTTCTATCTCTTGAAATAAATGTGCACCTAGGCCTTTGTATGATGAGTCCGTCGCCAAACAAAAATCTTTAGATAAATCCGGATGTGAAAGAAGTGGAGCTGCAACTAAAGCATCACGAAGTTGTTCAAATTCTGATTGAGCTTCCTCATCCCAACACCAATTAGATTTCTTTCCAGATAGTTCACATAAACGAGGTGTGGCCAAATTATCCAATCTAACAAAGCGTCTAAGAAAATTACAGACACCAAGGAAACTACGAACATCACGTTTTGTGGTAGGAACAGCATAATTACGAATAGCATCTAGTTTCTCTGGATCAGGAAGAATACCTTCTGTAGAAATAATGTGACCGAGAAATTTCACCTGAGAACGACCAAATTCAGATTTTTCTAAGTTCACTGTAATGCCAACTCTTGCAAAAATACGTAATAATGAATCCAAAATTTTGTTGTGCTCACTCCAAGAATGTTTAGCAATAAGAATGTCGTCAACATATGAAGTAATATTGTCACGAAGATAAACAGGTAAAATTTCATTTAAGCTACGAATGAATGATGCTGAAGATACAGTAAGTCCAAACGGTAATTTCCGAAACTGGTAACAGTTACCAAAGGCTAAAAAGGCAGTGTATTTTCTACAATCAGGGTGGAGTTCTATTTGCCAAAAACTTGAGCGCATATCAATCGTGGATAAAACTTTAATTCCATGGAAATGTTGAAGAAGTTCATCTAAATTTTGTGGACGGTCAGTATCAGGAATGATGATATTATTTATCTGTCTGGAATCCAGAACCAAACGAATTCACCCATCGTTTTTAAGAACGACATGTAATGGGCTGGTATAAGGACTGACTGCTGGCTCAATAATGCCCTGATCTAACATGTACTGAAGTTCATCCTTAACCTTGTCTCTGTAAGCCAAAGGGATAGCGTACGTTTTTCCTCGAAATGGTGTGTGTTCTTTTACTTTAAATAGATATTGTAGGCCTTGTATAGTTCCTGTGTGATGACTAAATACTGTAGCATGTGAAGTCAAAATGTGGTACAGCTCTTCTCTTGCTACGTCATCTGGCACTTCAGCTTTCTTAACCTTTTCATTAATTAATTCTTCGCTATTAATTATATCATCCATCGCGTCTCTGTAGCTATTGTCATTGTCATGAATAAACACACTGTCGTCATAATGCTCAACGAAAACATCAGAAGTAAGAAACCTTAAACATTTTGTATCTGACTCAGATCTTGTTAAACACTCGAAAAATTTCAAACTTTTCGGCATTCCGGCAACAGTCAAATTCACACTTCCTTCTTTAAAGTTCAAAATTGCCTTATGTGAGTTAAGAAACTCCATACCTAATATAATTTGTGTACTGAGTAATGGAACAATAATAAAATTACCAGAAAATTCGTATCCTTGACAAATGAAATTTAGGTTGGTCTGTTGTTTGACTTCCACACTTTTTCCAGAAATCGCTCCTCGAATTGTAGTTTTAGAAAAAGGTAACACAGGACAGGCAATAGTTCTTTCACATATACGAAAAACTGATTCACTAATGACATTCAATGGGCTCCCAGAATCTAAAACTGCAGTGAACTTATTCTTACCGACACATACTTCAATAACAGGATGTAAAAATGCGTCTATATTATTTTCCTTTTCGTCTAGCAAAATGTCTCTCATGTCTTCCAGGCGTACGTAGTGTAAAGTCGTAGTGTTATTACTTTCTGAACCGTCTATATTGCTGCCAGAAGCCGAAGCTACAAGTCATTGTCGATTGCTTGCGTCACGTCTCTGATTATTCGCGTCATTTCGCGGATCAATTTCTACGATTTGCACTTGTCTCTCTGAGGTTCTGTCACGTGGAGGATGCCAATTAGTTCCTTCCTGTCTGTTAGATGCAAATTCTTGGTTGTGTCTGTTATTAAAATTTCTGTTTTCCTGTCTGTGTGCATAACTACTTCTTGTGTAATTTCGACTGTCACTTCTGAAATTACTGTTAGATCTACTGCCCTGGTTATTTCTGTAGTAAGAATTTCTATTATTGTATGAATAATTTCTGTCTTGATGATACCGATTACTGTTTCCGTATGATTGATCATTCCGGTAGGAATTACCGTTATTATAACTGTCTGTGTAATTTCTGTTAGAACGTCTGTTATTGTCATAAGGCTGGTATCTATTGTCCTGTCTGTTACGTCTGTCATTCTCAAAGTTACCCATATAACGCCCGTTCCGATCGCTATCCCTTTTCTCTGAAAATCTATTGTAATTACTGTTACTGAAAAAGTTACAAGAAGTCCCGTCGTCGTTGTCATACTCAAGTTCTTGCAACAAAGTCTTAAAAGTCTCAATGTCGTCTTTACATCTTCCGGCTAAAGCAATTTGTCTTATGGATTGTGGCAGCTTAGTTAAACAAAAGCGAATTAATTCAGTCGGGCTATAAGGGTTGGAAAGGAACTGATTCTTTCGAATCATGTCTTCAAAATATTCTGCTGGCGTGCGGAACTCAGACTGTTTGAAATTACGCTGCATAATAAGACTGTATTTGACTCTGTCTTGCGTGTTTTCGGACCAATATGCCGATAGAAATGCATGATAAAAATCATTTAGATTACTACAATCTCTAATGAGTGCGCGCATCCGCGTCGCCGGTTCGTTTTCTAAATATCCACACATAAATTCCAGTTTGTGACTTAGTGGCCAATTTGGTGGGAGTGCGTACATAAATTGATCTAACCATGAACATGGATGTATGTCATTCTTAGAATTGCGGAAGATCTTCAATTTCCGAACAGTCAAAAAGTGTTTATAGTCAAAGTTTTCGCCTCGTGGCGACAAAGACCTACCGCGTCTGTCCCAGTCACAATGACGACTATTGTTAAATTCACGCACCTGGCGCTCTCTTGTTGCATCCCGTAAATGAAACAAATTATATTCTTCAAACCCCTCTGGTATCTGTGATTCTAAATTTCTTTTGCTGTCTTTTCCTACGATTTCGCCTTCAATTTCTTTGACTTGCTTTTGTAATGCTTCAAATTCCCTTTTGACGCGTTCATTAAATTTTCCCTGATTTTCAACATGCTTATTTATGTTCTGGTACTCTTCGGTTTCTGCAAATGGTAATGGAGCTGTATCATCCGAATCTCTGTCCCCATGTAAACTAAGATTTGTCAACTTATCTGACATCTCCTCAACTCTTTCCGATAAGTCACCTAATTGTTCTTTCTGTTTATTTACGTCTTCTGTAAGTGTCGCGACTTGGGTTTCAGTATGGACACATTTGGTAGTTAACTGTTCATATTGTTGTGTTAGATTATTTATTCTGTCATTTGGTACGGATTCCTCGATTCTCTCAAATATTTCCTCCTTATCTTTTGCACGTTGTAAATTTAACTCTGAAAATTTCTGTACTATCACGCGATCTCTTTCGTCCTGTTCTCTATCCTGTTCCCTTTGTCTAATCTCTACTGCAATTAATCTATTATTGTGAGCATTCAAAATCGGTTGTACTTCTTCTCTGATTTCTTTCTTTAATTCATCTTTCATATTTCTGAAGCACGTCCCTATTCGTGAATCTAACCGTGTTTCCATTGTTCCCATCTCAGTTCTAATTGTTCCTATTTGTGAGTCTAACCGTGTTTCCATTGTTCCAATACCAATTGTAATTGTTCCTATCTCTATTTTAATTGTTCCTATTTGTGATCCCAGTGAGTCTAACCGTGTTTCCATTGTTCCCCTATCTGTTTTTAATTCAGATCGTAACTGTGATCTCAAATTTAATATTGCACTCATCAGCTGCTCCATATTAACTTGTTCGAAATTCTTTTCGCCCCTAACATTTCCCGCAAAACCAGTTTCCTTCGTCATAGCTGTAAAGCTATCTGTGTTCGATACTATTCCAGAATCTTCTATCGTCAATCTCGTATTCTGTGAATTTTCTGATTGAGAAAAATTTTGAAATGGTTCCGGACTATTTTCCCGACTTATTACATTGTTTTTCACTTCATTATTCATCACACTGTTCTCCTGTGTTGGCGAGTTCGCCATGTCAACAATTTCGTCATTCTGACTATCCATCATTTTTGCCTTTTTCATCGATCGCGTAATCATTTACAAAACATACAAAACTCGTCACTGTACGAAAATTACACACATGACTCTTTATCTCCAACAATACCATTCACACGAAATGTTTCCCTCAAACACGATTAACGAACAATTGAAATAATTGCACTAAATTGTCAAACGCGTATACAAGACAACAAAATTAAATTATGAAAAAAATACCATTAGATGAATGACAATTACCAAATCTACACATGCAAAATAGACTAAAATTACTAAACTACAAATTACTACAACAATACTACTGTCTACTATTTTTACAATCAGAAGATTTCCAAGGGACGATTCGAAGCAGCGGTCGCCACGTGCATGGGGGCTTAATTATATAAATGAGAATAATTTTTAAAGTTTTAGTAGCTGTATGTCCGATTACGAAGTCTCGTAAACGGTTGACCCTGACTAGTATTATTACGCAATCTGACTGCATAGAACAACAACAAAGAATGAAATGAAAATTTTCGTTAACACAATTAATTAATTAAGTCCCCAGCAACTATAAAACCTAAGGAGCCAACAAAGCACAAGTGTAGCTGTTCTGTGTGTGGAAGTGTGATTCAACGTACACATCTGGCATGGTTCTTCTTCAATAAGACAAGAAATTTTAAATATCATTTATACTGAAGTAATAAAAAAATAGAAATACTATAATTGCGTAAGGAAAGCAGAATTACACTCTAATACAAGAAAACAAGCCAGATGCTTTGTTGACTGAACCTGTAATGACTCATTATTTAAGACATTGAGATAATAAAAGAAAAGGAAAAAAAATATTTTTTTTTCTTTTACCTTCATATATTGACGAAAAGCACTCTAATCATTACAATATCTCCACACCGACTCGCTACTATCATATCTCAACAAGAACTGACTACTGCCACATCTCGACAAGCACTCTTCACTATGACATCTCAGCAAGCACTGCCTACTATGAGTTCTCAACAAGCACTGCACTCCGCTACTTCTCAATAATCACTGCCAGTGGAGGCGGCGAAACAAAACTCTCTGGCGCTGTGGCTCAGTGTAGCCACCTTTCAACAGTTAGGCAGAATATTGAGAAAGTATCAAGTGAGAGTCATCTTTCGCCCTCCTTACAAAATTTCATCAGTGGGGGATCTGTTAAAGACGACCTGGGCCTGCGTAAATCAGGAGTTTACAAGATTCCGTGTAAATGCGGCAAATCATGCATAGGATAACAACACAATCTGTGCAAGAACGCATTGTGGAACACCAACGGCGTACTCGCCTTCTCCAACCCACCAAGTCCGCAATCGTCGAACATTGTATTTCCACAGACCACTCCATAAATTACGACACAAAAATTTTTGTCCATATATCAAACTTTTGGAGCTCGATTAGCAATTAATCTGTGGAAATAAGATTGTCTGACAACGAGACTCTCATCAATCGTGATAGCGATTATCAGCTAAATTCCGCTTGGAATCCTGTTACAGACAAACTTCGTAGTCGATGAAGTTATCTGCATAAAGATGAAAATCTACCTGATATCGATACACCAAGCTTTCATCGCGGAGAGCGCGAGGCGCAGTGCACAGAGTTGTTATGAACGCGCACGATGAGTAGCGCATGCGCAATGTCACCTCAGTGTGGCTTTTAAATAGCGGACCTCCGCGCGTACTTGCCAGTACTGCTACAGTGGCACTCACCTGAAGATGGCCAGAAGACTCTGCTCCAAAATATCGTGGCAGGACGTTACTGACATCCGGCAGTTCGCCCGTGTTTTTATGGAACATATTTGCAAATGTTAGTAATATTTCACACAGCTCGGTGTTCTTTGTTCGCTATTGATATTTGTATGCCACAGTGCTAATTTTACTTCCATCAGTTAAATATGAGAGTACACCAACTAACAGGAGTTCGACATTACCATAGACAGCAAGATTGCTGTCTGCCCTCACCAATTTCCTACTTATTATCTGTAATTTCAGGTTGTGGCAAAATTTGCCTTGACGTGCATTAGCGCGAATCATATTCGAAATAAATCATTTCCCTCAATATTTACATATCATTTTACACTCCCAAGGTCAAAAAATCGAGTATACAGGGCACAGACAAATCTTTAACTACGGGAAATTGCATTCTATCCTCCGCTTTCAAACAACACTTTAATCTGTGTCTCCTTTTCGATCCATTTATGTTCGTGCGCCAGCAGTTCCTGAGACAATACTATTTTTCACTGGCAAGTCGGAACCTTCTTTACTTCACATGTCTAACTGAAAAATGTGAGTGTAGAGTAATTAATTTCGTCCCCGTGTCAGTACTATTGTGGTTGGTATACCTGCCGCAACAACGTTTACTGCTGCCTGTACTTGTTCTTCATAATATTCTACAGTTGACTTAGGATCACTACATTATTCGTCTCTTATGTCCATACCTTTATTGTAATGAATCATGATCGTCACAGCGTCATTCGTTTCGCCCCCGTCACCTTCTGTGGCTGATATCGCGGAGTACGATAGGACCACCTCTAGTTTTACGCCGGATTCGTGGCTTGAAGTCGCTCTTCCGTAACCTCAATCAAACCTACAAGTTCACTGCGTTGTTGCTGTTGTTATCGTTGCGGCCTGCCGAGAGGTGGCTGAAAATAGTTTGTCGGTGATGTTCCCCGAAAACTTGGCTGCCACTGGTTCCCCTTACTCTGTTGTTGCCCCCACTATCCCTGGTTACAGATGTAACAATTAGTCTCATATCCATCGTGATACCAGTTATGATTATTTTTGTTGCTACGTGCATATCCAGAACCGTTTTGGTGAAGATTTTGCCAGTTGTTATTTCTGTGGTGTGGAGGAGGTGACGTAACGCCGCTGCATCTAGCGTGATTCAGTCCACTGTTGTGTTGACTTCTGGAATACTGCGTGGTCCAGCCACCGTTGACATCAGAACGTTTTCTATCTTCTTGAATTAAACCAAGAGGCTCTACATCTAACAGGAAATTTTCCACGGTGTCTTGCTGTGCATAGATGACCGTTTCTCGAATACTAACCGGAAATTTAGTACTCCAGTTACATCTTTATGCACTATGGCTTTATCCTAATAGCATATTTTTCGAAGTAATTCCCAAAGTCCCTCGTTTTGCTTTATGAATCTCAGGGTTAAGCAATTCTATCCTTAAACGCATCTGAATATGAGACCACTAATAGTTGTTGCTTGTGGAAAAATGGAAATGAAGTCCCATGCTTCTTTACAGAGCGTAGGGGAACGATGCGGGAGACCCGCACCGCCTTACTAGGCAAGGTCCTAATGGAGGTGGTTTGCCGTTGCCTACCTCCGACCGTAATGGGGATGAATGATGATCATGAAGACGACACACCAACACCCAGTCATCTCGAGGCAGGAAAAATCCCTGATCCCGCCGGGAGTGGAACCCGGCACCCCGTGCTTGCTCGGGTTCAAATGTTGAACAGGAGTCTGATGCAGCCGCGGCTGAGAGCACGGGTTCCCCTTGGATGTATGTGGTTGTGAACTGGATGTATTGCTTTTCATTCCATATTTCAATAGTTCTTTAAAACCGCTAATGACAAATACTCAATACTGGAATTTCTTCTCAGATATATACACCTGGAATTTACGGTGCTTCAGAAATTTCTACTCTACAAAAACGACTGTTAATGTGGGTGCTCCTGCCGCAGAATCATAACTACATCTGGCGCATTTGCTACTAGGTCCTGAATCGTTCGTGATGTGCTGGTTGTACGGTGGCACATTTCCGTACGTTGATGTTATGTCTGTGGGCGTGTGCCTTGTTTCACGCAGTGTGTTTCTTATTTTCTCGATCTATTGTCTTAGGTCTGTTATCTGGATGTCAGCCTCTCTGGACCACTCAGGTAATTCATCCAACAAAATCATTATTATTTGACCTATTCCTATGTGAACATTTTCGAGTTTAGTTCTTGTTTCTGATACTATTTCTGCACTCTCGTACTGCACCGCTGCACGTAACTCCGTTCGCGCGTTTTCCATAACGTCTACGTTTTGTTCCGAAATTCATTCTTCAGAAGTCTGAGTAAATT